>NC_081310.1:124551646-125151646 GCF_026419965.1 Kogia breviceps | reverse complement strand
AGGGCTTTGGATAATTCTAAATTGTTCCCTGAGCCTCTTGGCAGTTTCGTGTGTGTATAGAAGACTGTAATCATGAAGCAAAGTAACTATAGAGATGTGCCTAACATAAGATGGCTAAGATAAAAATGAAGGTTAAAGCAGAATTTGAACTGGCCTACAATTTACTTTGGGGTGTTGCATATTTTTATGTTAGTTGAGCTTGACCAACTCTACCTTGGATTTGCCAAGAAAATAATTGATGTAATCAAGAGCCAAGAATGATAACATGTGAAGATCTGTGGAGGATTGGCAGAACCCCAGATCACTGGGAAAAAGCCAATGGAGTACCTATATTTAAAAGGCCATAAAAAGTTGGTTGAGAATTAATGACCTTTTATAAAGTAAAAAAGCAGTGCGTACTGATTACCTTGACCCAAATAAGTTGTAGACAGTCTTATATACTAATGGCAGTAATGAATAGAAAAGAAGTGTATTCATTTTTATATCAACATAAAATTAAGTATCTAAAACTAGTTAAATGTTTCTTAATGTAAACTACTGGATTTTTATTTATTATATTTATTACCATCATTTTGTTAGGGTTTGAATCCATCATGTCAAACATTTAGATAATTCAAGACATCTGGATTTTGGCCACATTTCTCCATTTTTGCCCAATATATGTTGGTCTTTTAGATGTTCTTAATTATACAGACATAGGATGTTAAATTGAAAATATTAAGAGTCATAATTCAGATGCCAAATCCTTCCTTGATATGTATGTAGGATATATGTTAACATTTTGCATATATGACTGAAACCTGATGGTGGCTGCCTTACTCTAGAATTTAAAATTAAGTTCAAATGATTTCAATAAACCAAGTCATCACTGTTCTAAAATCAAACCCAATAAAATGAAACAAGTGCTGATATAGGGTGCATTAATTAAGAAGGCAAAGAGAATCCCCCCATTTTTTAACTGAGGAGAACCATTTAGGTAATAATTGAGTGGAAGAAAAAGATCAGGGGTCCCTCAGAGTCCCCAGGCAGCATTATCCACTGACTCTATAATTTGATGAGATCTTTCTTACCTCTGGTCTTTGTCTATAATTCTTCCTCTGCTGGGATCTACCTATTTCCCTTCTTTCCCGTAGAAATTCTCTACTTATCCTTCCAATCTGAACCCTGTGAAGCCTTTCTTGCCTTGCATTTTGAGTTAGTTTTCTGTCTTCTGTGTTCCTTTGTTCTATACATTCAAATACAACCAACATCTGTTGAGTGCCTACTGCCTTCCAGGCACTGCATCATGAAATAATAGCTATATCATGGGGCATGACCTCAGTATGATTATCTGTATTTAACCAATTGAAGAAGCTGAGGCCAGTTCATTCTTTTATAAAGTATTTACTTATATTTATTGTGTATAAAGGTGCTTCATCAGTCTTTACGGGAGGAATAAAGTATATAGACACAGTCCCTGACTCCAGGTTCCTGACTTCAGCATGACAGGATGTAAGAGATGTGTATTCATCATGGTGATGCGAGGTGGTATGTGTCAGTGCTATAGCAGTCAGAAGAGAATGTGCCAAGTGATCAGGAAATGTCTATAAAGGGTTGGTGTATGAGCCAGGCCTTAGATAGCTCTGTTAGGTGGTAGAGGTGCTTAACGTTTGCTGTGTGTTAAATGGCATTTTGAAGGTTGAAATTTAGGGGGACAAGCTATTCACTCATTCACTTATTCATTTACCCAACACATATTTGAGTGCACACTAGATACCAGATTCTCCCAGGCACTGGGACATTGGTTATTTTTCTAGGTGTGGACCCTTCTTCAAATACATTCTCATTGTGTTAGATTTTTAAATAAGAATTGAATTCCAAGGTTGGCAAGGGTCTTTAAAAGTCATGATATCCACCTAGTCTTTAGTTCTAACTTCTAGGATAATGTCAGCTACTAGAGAATTAATATAAACACTGGATCTTAAGCATGCATTAGTCACCCCATTTTCAAAAAATTTACCAAAACAGCAATAAGAAGAAACCACAAATATGTCCTAGCCCTCTCTTTCACATGTTTCCAGCTCCAAGGCTAACTACCATAAGTGAAGAATTAAAGATGTAATGAAGGATCAGCTCTACATTAAGAAATAAACTGCAATTAGCCTAGATAAAACTTTCTGATTGATGTTAGATCCTAGCTAATAGTGTGGCAGGATCTGGGTAAATAAGTTTAAAAAGAATTATCTGTCACACTGAGAGAATTTGAAAAATATTAAAAAGTACCCATTACATAGCCCAAGATGGTCTTAAGACAGTCACGAGAATATCATCCATCAGTTCTATTCACTCCCTGACTGGATATAAGAAAGACTGGCTGAATATGAGAAGGTCCCACTGTACCAGAATGACTCAGACCCCACAGACATTTTGAGAAAGGGTTAGTGGCTCTGGAAGAATTTGGATACAGAGTCCCCATTGATTCTGAGACTCTCAAGAGCATACAAGATTTGACAAGAATCAAAATTTACATGGACTTAACCATTCTCTGCTAATATAAGTACAGTCCCTGATACTGAGCTGAGAATGAACACTCTAAAGTAGCTTCTTTTTACTAGCAACATTTGTAAAAGGAAAAGACTCCTAGATGCCTCCAAACAAGGCTTGTCTAACAACACGTATTTTTGTAGATAAAAATGTTCACTTCTAGACTAAAAATCTGCCACCTTCCGCGTTAGCCTAATATATCTTTAAAGCAACAAAAACTTGACAATTAAAAAATGAGTAACAAGTAGGAAAATGCAACACTCATTTGTGGGAGGTCAAGTAGAAAGGGAGAGGTGGATATATGAGACCCAAGTAGAAATGTCTGTCATGCCCTATAGAATAATTGTATTAGTTATTCAGGGAACGATTGTTGAAGAAAAACACCAAAAGACTTGTTCAATTGGCTTCGTTTCTCTTTTACTTGGTCATAGAGCTACACGATGAATCTTCCAGTTACAGCCTTCATTCTGTGGCCATTTCCTCTCTTTTTTTGCCAGACGAGCTGGTTCTGAGGGCCACCCTAGTCCAGGACTCCCCTTCCCACCTGCACACCTAAGAGGTTATTCCTTTTCCCCACTCCAACGTCCAGAACAGAAGCTCATTGCTTATACTGCAATTTTGATAACCTAACTGGCAGAACAGTTATTCAAATTTTAAGCTTCTGAATGCAGCAAGATCAACCTGGCCTATCCACATAAATAATTTTGACACGATAAGTATGCAAGAGCGATGATAACTGATAAGTGAAGCAATTACCTTGCTTTTTTGGATTATATTAAATGAAGATTCTGATAGAGTAATGAAAAGAGACAAAGCAGACAAAAAGTCAGCTGCAGAGCTTTTGGGCACTGTGTTATCTCTATTATACCATATTGAAATAGAGAAGCTATCACCAATCATGCATTTCTATGTAACTTCTGGCTTCTAACAGTGAACAATGAATAAATTGTCACAAGACAGTAACTGATAAATTGGATTGGCAGTGCTTTTTAAAAAGCATAAATAAACTTACTAGTCACCTTTTTCTTTCTCAAAGCAGTTTTTAGGAGACTGGTGGGGGGGGGATCCACTGCAACTTATGTTTCCTTCTATTTCCTACCTCTACCCCAGCCTCTTCTCTGCCCTTGTTCTTTGTTTAATAATCAACTTTAAGGAATCAAAACTGTGTTCTGGCATTATTACCAAATTTCACATATCGGTCCTCTTGATTTGGTTTGTGGTTTGACTATCTAAAATTCACAACTTCAACTTAATTTTAAAAGTTTATTTTTGGTAAAGCAAGTTTTACAAATAAGAGTAAGTATAAAATATGGGCAATTCATTCCATGAGCTTTTAATTCTAGCAGAACCAAAGTTCTTTAACAACTCACAAATACTTTAATGATGGCCTAGTCCTGTATTCTCAGATTGTTCAGAAACAATATTACCTTTGTTATAAACCCCTTAAATTAGAGAGACCCTTAAGTATGAGTGGATGAACTTTTCTAATGTGAATCATTCCAACTCAGTATCCTGGCAAAATCTGTTCACCCAGCAGTTTGTGGGTTTAATGATGACTTGCTTATTTATTTGTGTTTTCTTTTTCAGATGGTCTGTGGTATGAGAGGGTATGGTTTAGGAGTGAACAGAATTCAGTTCTTTTCGCAATTACACCATGGACCTGCTAAGCTCATTATATTAACACACCACCCACCACAGTGCAGAGGTGGGAACTTGAAGTGTTCAAGGCCCAGTGTCACCACTACTCACGGTGTGACATTGGTCAAGTCCATTTTACTTCAAGTGTCTCTTCTGTGAAATGGGAGTCATATGGTTTAAAGGAGCGCATATAAGTGAAAGTGCTTTGTAAACAATTAGGAACAGTGCAAATGTTAGTTAACATTGATCTGGCTGGTGGATGCCCTCAAGGTTCAGAGAAAGGACCAGGTCCGATGCTGCCACTGGCTCAATCAAGATTGGAGTTTCAGACTGATCACTTGTAATGGCAGGGTCGGCTGACTTAGTTCCTTGAAACAAAGAGTATGGGAATAAGCATCATTCGTCTTCTGCTCCTACAGGCAGAAGCATTTATTTCCTCTCGTTAAAAATGCATAAGCAAACCATTCACGTGGCCACTCTTCAAAATGAAAGGGCCAATAAAGTTATTAAAAGCAAATCACATTTGACTAAATTATTTTCATTATGGTGTTTAAAGCAACATTTTTTCTGTTGATCAAGTTCCAGTCTTACTGCATCAGTAAAGAATTTGCCTTTAAAGACCAGAAAATCAACAACATGGAAATGAAGCTCAGTGCCTGCACCGAACACTGGATCTTTGGATTGTTTTTCCACAAGTTCTTTACAACAAGCCTGCACTGCTAGAGATCAGACTTCTAGACCTCCAGTCACACAAGCTAAGGACATGTGGGTTGAAAGAATCCAAGTCTGTGAGGAAGAGATGGAGGAGGAGAAAGGAGATGTTGATATTACTAACCCAAAGCAAGGTCTGGTTTTACATGACTTTGGCAGCTGTTTTACTTTAAGGACACATTTAGCAAGTTGACTTCACATACTATTTATTACTCATCCTGGTCTTCTTAAAAGTATAACTTCTTCCCTACAATAACAAAGACTGGCTCTTGCTATTACTTGAAATAAAGGCAAAGAAAATTTGTACATGGCCTTATCCCTAGATTTTAAAAATCAGTAATATTTTTTAATTGAAGTATAGTTGATTTAGCAATCTTAAAGTATGTTATAATGAGCTTGATCATGATTGATCATAACCAGAGAGACAGGTGTTCATCAGAGTGAAACAGGTATGTACTGTGTAGCTCAGGGCTAACTGTGATCATTGGTCAAGAACAGCAGACAGGAGTTCCAAAAGTACCCTTACTACCTCTGCCCCCATCCACCAATGCCTCTTCCAGAACTCCCTGCCGCCCAACAAATAAGGTTAATGACTGGCACATATGGGATCTCCATATATCCATTCTGATCGGTCAGTACCTATATCCTACTGGTTGTTAAGTATTTGAATATCATACATGTCTATTTAGTATTACAAAGTCAAATAGAAAGACTTGAGAGCTATATTTCAGCCCATGGAAATGAACTTACGCCTGTAGTCCTTAAAAGAAGTCAAGATAAGCCTAATAGAATTCAAGCAGACAAACTTAGGGACATTTAATACTTTTAATCTATGTATTATATTTATGCTTTGATGGGTTACTCTGGGTATGTTTGATAAGGATTCTTAAGCTTTCCACTCCACATGAGTGTTATACGTAGGGAGGAAACCCAAGTTGTAGGATTTGGGCAGCCACCTACAAAGGTTCCTGAACCTGCCAAAACACCCTGCAAACCTAGTATGCTATTGTACCTTTGACCACTATCTTTAAGAAATAGGGAGTAGATTGAAAAGGATGGAGCTTGACTCAGCCCATGCCATTTAGAGGAGCACTGACATATTGGGTTGACCAGTATATTTACTGGGTTTTCTGTAAAAACTTGAACGAACTTTTTGGCCAACCCAATATTTACAAGATCTGCAAAATTATGCTAGGCATGTACATGCTCCGGGACCGAAATATGCTACCCATAAAACCTAGAAAGTATTCTAAGATAGTCTGGGATTCCAACTAGTAATATTACTTATGGATTGCCTCCTTTTTGAGCACTTTTTTTTTAAGGAATAAAAATGAGGGCTTTTGATGAGATATGAACCAGGCATCTGACCACTGTGGAATGAGTGCATCTTGAGTTTTGAGCAGCCTACCAGATGGCATTGGCTCACATCCTCACTGGGTTCACCAACGTTGATTTCATCGCATGGAGGGTAGTGGTGATGATGTCTGTGTGAGGGGGGCACAGGAGTTGCAGGAGGCAGGCATGCTCCCTTACATGGAGGGGAGTATAAGTAAGGATTTGGTCTTCTTCGCACTCCCTTGGGTCCGTGTTCCTCATCCCTAGTGGACATTTAGCAAACACATGTTGAAAAAATAAATATTCTTAGAGATGAAATGGTAAGTCCTTTTTTCCTCCCTCATGCTGGTTCTTCTCCTTGGAATGATTTTCTTTGTGTTCTCTTTGTGCCAACTCCTCATTCTTCATTTATTTATTCATCAGATATTTACTGAGTGCTTACTGTGAGCCAGGAGCCAAGTCAAACACTGGGATCCAGACTCGAACAGGACCTGGCTCAAAGGTTACCACCTCTGAGAAGCTTTCCCTGAGTCTCTTGAGCAGGAGTTGCCCCACATCTCGATCCCATACTATCTCCACGGTTATAATATTTATTACACTGCATTCTAATTAGCTGTGTCAGGTTCTTTCTCCTACTCTAAACTGTGATTTTTTTGAAGGTGATGATTGGATTTTGATTACCACTGTATTCTCACAGCCATAAAAACATTATTTGTGCCAGTGGTAGATTGATTGCAAAAGTGACCATGATTCTTCACCCTTCCCTGCATCCACAGCCTTTGCCATATGACCTTGTAGTTTTTTCCAGCAAGAGGCAGATATTATTTCCTGACTCCTAGAATGTGTTCTGGCTAATAGAACATGGCAGAAGTGATAGTAGGCCGGTTCTGAGACTATATCTCAAGAAAGAACAAGCCTGGCCTGGCCTGCTGGACTCTGAGAGATTCATGGCTCAACCACCCTTTCGTCTCCCTGTGAGGAAGGGATGTCTTCCTCCCATGTGAGGGAGGCTATCCTGTACCAGCAGCCCTCAGACAACTCCCCAGCTGAATACAAAAAGATGAATATGCCCTGCTAAGGTGAGCTGAGTCTGACCCAGACCAGCCAACTTTCAGCTGATCCATAAACTCATGAAAAACAATAAATATTTTTGTTTGAAGCCACTGAGTTTTGATGTGATTTGTTATACAGCAATAGCTAACTGATACAGTGGCATTATTTTCTTTTAATTTTCTTCTCCTTCTACCTAAACAACAAAAACAAAGGCTGTGTATGCTCTTGTCTAGAGAGCTTAGCATTTTGTTTAGGGAGAAACAGTCAGTTCTTTTTTTTTTGTTTTGTTTTTTTTGTTTTTTTTTTTTTTTGTTTGTTTTGCGGTACGCGGGCCTCTCACTGTTGCTGCCTCTCCTGTCGCGGAGCACAGGCTCCGGACTCGCAGGCTCAGCGGCCACGGCTCACGGGCCCAGCCGCTCCGCGGCACGTGGGATCCTCCCGGACCGGGGCACGAACCCGCGTCCCCCGCATCGGCAGGCGGACTCTCAACCGCTGCGCCACCAGGGAAGCCCAACAGTCAGTTCTTTATCTTTCTAAAGCTAGCCATTGACAATCTTGGCCTGGCTTACTAAATGTCAGAGCTGGAAATTGACCTAGTGGTCATCTTACCCACCCCCAATTCTTGACAAGGAAACTGAGCCAAGAGAAGTGGTATAACTTTCTAAAGGTCACCTAGCCTCTTCCCAAGTGCAGATTCAATCACAGGCTAGTTTGATATGGTACCAGGAGAGAACCTTGGGCTTCCACATCTGTGGCACATTTCTCACCTCCCAACCAAGCTTTGATAACTAAAGTCTTTCATTTATCTTCTTTTTTTCTTTTTTAAAGGTAAAGTTGGCACAAAATGTTCATAAATGTAGTCAGGCACAAAATGTTCATAAACATAGTCAAACTTAATGAGGAATGCTGTAAGCATCTAAGAATGAAGTTATCTAATTGCTTCAATTACTAAAGAAATGCAGTATGTATATTTTCTTCTGCCCCATTTATAATGTTTTTGGACCCTCACTGCAGGCTAAATGGATGCCAAGAGTTCCCCAACAGACAGGTGTGTGTTCATGCATGCCCCTGCAGCTTGAAGCTTATTAGTCTTACAAAACACCAATTCCTCAGTCGACTGCATGATTATTATTAAACTCTGACTTAGAGGATATGATCACTCCTGTGGTTTGTTTGCTAGAGGAATTTCACTTGCTTCTGGATCATGTGATTCTTGGATGACCATATTCAAACAGACTCAGGGGCTCTTTAAAGAACATTACTTTCCAGCAAGAAAGCTAACACCTTCATCTGAAAAATATATTCTGGGGCCTAACATTTTTGTGTTTGGCTTAAGTAGAATATAATGTCAACCTTCTTTGCTGAGTAGGTGAAGGAATCATGGATTGGAGATAGGAGAAAAGAACTGAGGGCTGTGGTTAAAGCATTTGGGTGTTGATGGAGTGTTTTTCCAATGCAAGTCAATAGTTGAGAAACTGATATGCATCCCTAGTCTAAATTTATAATAATCGACGGCAATGAAAAAAAAAATTTGGTATGAATCTTCTCTTAATCAGAAATCAAACTGAGCCTTATCTCATGACAAAGTAAAATTAACTCTTTTGTTAATTACTATAACTATCTTCCCCACATTTATTTTGACAGCAGAGTCAGTGGTAGAAAACCATCTCCTTAAATTGTCTTTTGCCTATTATGAATTACAAATTCATACAATTTTGATAAATGATTTTCTTCTCTCCTTTATACTTGCTATGGGGCCTTTTGCAACAGATGGTTTTTTCAGAGAAATGCCTTGGTGACTTAAAAATAAAGAAATGTGAAGAAAGGTCATATCAACAAGATTAACTATGTGGAGAGACACCAGGCCTTAGAAGTACCTATCAATCACAAGGAGCCTCATCTTTCTTTTCGTTTTCACTCCAAGAGTATTTCAGAACCCTAGAATGTTATAAGCAAAAATTAAGAGGTTATTGTGATTGGCTCAGGAGTTGTCAGCCCAGAGTTACCTTAAATGTGACTTTTAGCTTTAGGCCTACGTTTTCCCCAATGTTACATCACAGTTGAGATCTACTCTTCAGGACGTGGCAAAAATTTTCAGATTGCCATGAACTATTAAGCCAGGAATAAAGGCTGTTGGTCAGTTGTCCCGGCAAGTTTCCATTAGTTGCCATTGAGAACTCAGAGCTCTCTGGCTTTAGCACTCTCTTGGGCTTTACAAATCATCCTTCATCTCCCTCTTACAGTTTCTTCAGAAGCCAAAAGACCTTGGGTAGGAGAAAGAGTGATGAACTGTGTCAGGACCAAAGGGGACATATTATTTGCTAATTTAAACACTTTATGTCTGATTAGGCAGAACTTCTGCAAAGAGTTGGCTGCTGGCAGCATTTTTCCAAACTAACCCCATTCTTTACTAAAATGCTAATCGGCTAAAATGACCTTGTTTAACCCAACTTGTGAAGTAGGTGGAGTAAAGATAAATGTCAAACTTTAGTGCTATTTTACCATGGTTGTCACATAAAATGAAATTCATTCAAGTCATGCATTCATTCATCAAACAGTTATTAGGCATCTACTATGCCCCAGGCATGATAGTAGGTATTAGGGGATATTAGGTATTTTGCCTTCCAATGCTCATAGACTGGTACAGGAAGCAGGTGCATAATCAGAAGAATACAAAACATTGGTTAGGGACATTTTTTCAGCTCTTATATTGGATCCCTTTGAGTAAACCTAATTTCTGTGTCTTACTTGGTATTTATGGAAAAATGAAGCTACTTTGCTTTGGAAATCTATAGACTGGAGAGAATGCCAAAAAAAGGTGAAGAGTGAAACTAGAGACAGGCACATTTTGTCAAAGGAGGACAAAGAAGGCGTACCTCATCTAAATTTAGGAATGGGGTATAGGGAGGAGGAGAAAAGCCCTACTGGAAAAGGTGACTCCAGGATAAATCTTGATATAAATGTGAGTTGATTCCTATTAGAGAGGGACCAATTCTGCATCTTCCCCATGGAACCTCTGTCCTTAATGAGTAACTACCCACAAAAGCATTCAGATCAACTGAAATATTTCAGGGTTGCCCATCTTATACTCTAGCAAGCCAGTGGGGACACTTCTGTGTATTGTTCACCCTGTTTGTGCTGGCAAGTCAATTAACTAATCTGGCCTGCTCAACTGGGGCTGTGATGTGGTTTACAAGCCACATGTTTTGTGGTTCCATTTAATTTATGTCATTATTACTGATGTTAGCTGTTATGGATGTGTAGTAAAAAATTGTTTTTTGCTCTCTCCCTAGTGACTCAAGGAAAAGGAGAGTTTTACAAACTAATAAATAAACAAAATTTCCCAACACAGAAAATGTGGAGAGTCCTGTTCTTTGATAAACACCTTGGCACTTTCATTTGGAAGGTTTTTGTTTTCAAATGAATGGCTTTTTGTTCTCAAGTAGTTTTGCAGTACTTTAGAACAGAAAAAAATTGAAAAGATAGGTCATTTTCTCAGTTAAATTGAGACTTTAAAATTTCCTTGGACTTTTTAGTGATTTTTCTTGCACATTTTGCACATTTTATACATTTTCCATTTAATGCACTCATGAAGGCAGTGCTGGCTTATCTATGAGTAACTAGGCACTACCTTGGCTCAGACATTCCTAAATCCATCTATTTTAAGAATTTTAAAGTACCTCTTATCATTTCAGAATTCAGATTCAAAGTCAGGGAAAGGAAGAGAGATGTTTGTTCTTGGCCTCGGTCCCATTCTGAACAATATGAGGCTGATATGGTAGCTTGGAGAATGAATTTGGGATGTGTATAGATTTTATTTTAAAACTACTTACAGTTCCTTTCATGAACAAGCAAATGGTGGTTTTGCAACCATCTTCCCCAACTAAAAACACATCTATTGTGAAAGGAACACTCTCTTAGCTCTCACTGGGTCTTTTTAAAATAAAAATAAACCTTTATCTTACTTGTTTGTGGGAAGGTTAAGATACGTTGCTTAGAAAACCTCTTGTATAGAGAGAAAGTCAATAACAAGTATGAGATCATTTGTCTCATGAGTTCTTAGAAACTTAGGTACCTGGACAGGAAAGGTAAAGCACAGAATCAAGTCTCATTTCTGGCTCTTGACTAAAACGGGGGTGGGCAAACTGAGGCTTCCAGTCTCCCTCAGCCCCGTGAAAAATCTAACCAGAATTCCTAGGCCATTAATTTTGTGTTTTGGAGTTTTACTATTTCTAGAAATAACTAAAATGATTCCACAGTGTGATTAGAAATACCATGTAGGGCTTCCCTAGTGGTGCAGTGGTTGAGAGTCCGCCTGCCGATGCAGGGGACATGGGTTCGTGTCCCGGTCTAGGAAGATCCCACTGGGCCCATGATCCATGGCCGCTGAGCCTGCGCGTCCGGAGCCCGTGCTCCGCAACGGGAGAGGCCACAACAGTGAGAGGCCCGCGTACCGCAAAAAAAAAAAAAAAAAAAAAAAAAAAAGACCATGTAGACTTTACTTCTTAGATGACACTGTTGCATGGCCAATGCCCTCCTCTTCTCTTGCACAGGAAGATGCAGCATGAAATACAACACTTGTGGCATCTCCTCACTTCACTCCTAAAATCCTGGTATGCTAAAAGTTAGTCTTTCCTGGGCAACATTAACCAGTGTTTCTCTTCTCAAGTCTCCCTCAATGGGTCCTGTGGCTGCATCTTGTTGGATCTCACAGAGCCTGTGGCCCAGTCTTTCTGGCAAAGCTGCACATGCTAACATCCTTATAATTTCTTTCATTTCCTGGCTTTTCTGTTTCATTATGGCTCTTCCTCTATGGGCTCTTGTTTTCAATCAAGTTTCTCTTTAGCGAGACGTGAGAAAGGTCCTTTCGTTTTCTTTGCTGTTTGTACTTCTCTTCACCATCACCATGGGGCCATTTCAAACTATCATTTTTAAAGGTCACTTGTTTTGTTCTACATGCAGTTGAGCCTGACAATGGGTTAATGACACCCAAACAAGCCATATTAAAATTACATGCTGTATGATCATAAACAACTCTTGAGTAAAAGAAGAAAGTAAACAAGCTCCCTTCCAAGAAACCAACACTGAAGATATTAGTTAAAATGTTAAAGTATATTAGCCAATTACATAAAATCCTTTTATATTGCCTTGCTTCATTTCAAACATGGCATGGGCTATTTTGTCTGTGAACTCAAGTGGAACAAAAAGCTACAGAATGCAATTTGTGTCAGGAGCTGGACTACAGAAGGACAACTAATTCTAATTAGTACGAATTCCCCATAGGCCAGAGGGAGGCCAAGCACAGGAACCAACTGCCTAATGCTGTTTCTATCTTGCAACAGGTGGGCCAAGGCCTTCTAAAGGTTGTCATGGCAATAGCTAATGATAGACCTTTAGCTGGACACCAGTAATTAATTGTGGGCATGTCCAGCCTTTGAATGTGATATCTTTTAATACATTTCTGAACGAAAAGAAGATTGGCTCTTCTAATTGGCTAAAATTAAAACAGCAGAAGGCTTTGCCAAGAACTCCTGCGATATAGTGCAAGTCTGATTTCAGCTTCTCAAACTTAGATTCTTGGCCTATCATTACATGAAGGAGTAAAGAGAAAGGTATTTACTTCTGATAACACTAATATTCAGTTGCACGTGGTCTCAAGAGCAAGACATTCATGCAATACACTGTTCCATCATGCTTGGGGCCTTTAAGAAGCATTCCTTCAAAATTCTGACAGATGATCAGGAATGCCATCTGATTTCCCAGTCCTGAGTGTGTATAGACTGCAGGGCAGCTTTCATTTAGATAGCAGTGATCTTCTGTGATGGCCTTCTGTTTGAGGGGTGGCCCTTGACCACGGATTGGTTTGGGGATGTGGCCAACAACTGGGAAGTGGTGGAGCCACCAGCAGGATGAGGCGACTGAAGAAAGACAGCTGCACTACGTGCTCCACAGGAGTCCCCGGGATGCCCAGCTGCAGAGCCTGGGTACCATTCCAGCGTTTGTAAGCAGCCTTACAAACTACTCAAGGCCTACATTGGCAGGCAATTTGAGAAACAGGACATGGTCCAGTTTTAACAAAGTGCCTGAGAATAGGTTAGAAAGAGATTCTTCCCTTTGGGTTTGGAATTGTACTGTTGCCTATTCTGAAATTATAAAATAAGAAGAACAACCATAACAGGAATAATAGCTAACACGTATGTGTGCCAGGCATCATGTTAAGTACTTTGAGTGCATTACCTTATTTGATTCTTCTGGCAACACTAGGAAATGTGTATTATTATTATTCCAGTTTTAGGGCTCAGGAAACTGAGGTGTAGAGAGGTGGACTTGCTCATCGTCTCCCAGACAGTAAGGGACAGAGTCAGGATTTGAATCCAAATCTGACTCCAAGGTTTGAGCTGTTCACAAATGAGAAAGCCATTGAAACAATGAGTTGAGCTGTGTTTATGCAAAAATCAACCAACCTCCCTTTTAAATGATTCAGTTCAAACACATTAGGTAATCTTTGCACTATGAGTTATGAACCCTGAACATGAATTCCTGAACTATGGCCTCATTTATTGAAATGATTTTTCAAGGGGTCTTTCATTAAATGCTTACATTTCTAATTATGTGTCCATTTGTCATTCTTCTCTTTCTGTTGAACATAATGGGAAATGCAACTATTCTTCCCCCTTGTTCTAATGGTAAAAAAGTAAACAAATAAGGAAGGCGCTCTCCCCATCCTCACTCTATCAGTCAAAACACACATTTGGAAATTTCCAGCCACTTCTCTCCTATGTCTGATGTTTTTAAAAAAATAACGTTCTGGTGAAACAAACTCAGATTCTCTCCATTTCGAGAAATGGATGTTTTAAAAATATGAGGTTCTAAGCAAAATGATGCTGAATTACATATTTATGAGGATTAACTTGTTTCATGTATGGTACTGCTTTTCCTGGGTGAACACTTTCCTTTTGGCTTTCTCGGATGAGAAAAATACACAAAGAAGTGGAGTTTTTTTCTTTCTTTTCTTTTTCTTTTTTTTTTTAGAGATCTTAGTTCTTTAGGTAAACACTTGAATTTGAAATATCTATTCTTGCTACCCTTCAAGTATGGGTGAATAAGAAGTACATGAGAAAAAAAAAGGCATCTTTAGAAGTTCAGTTCATAAAAAAGTCTTAGCGCTGTTCTTTGACCCCCTCACTGTGATACGTTATGTGGGTAACAGACTCCTGCACTGTGTTATCACACATCCCTGATGTTGATACATGCATTCCACCCTTACCTACAAACATTCAAAGCAGAACAGTTTTTTAACTCACCGTAACAGATGGAAAATTTCTGGGCCATGGACTACAAAAGGAGAAAGATTTTGGAGAGTCTTATTGTTCTAATACCGTTCCTTTATCAGGACCTACCGCTCAGTAAATAAGGCAGCCATTGGACTCTCCATGGATTTCCTTTTACCAAACAATTGGACCGAAAATGCTCCAGAGGGTGATGCCCCCACCTCCATTCTGTTACTGGAATCGTTTTATTAATAAAATGCTTTTAACATGACCTCCCAAGATTTTTGACTCTTATTGCTTGGGTGGCACTAGAGGCTAAAACGAGACTCCTTTTAATAACACATTTGCATAAGTTGATCTGAAAGATCCCCATGCGATTACATGACTCCGGGGTTGTTGGCCTGTCATCTCAGAAAAGCCTGAGGTACTCGTCCCAAAGAGATCAAAACTCAAGAATTAACTAGTCTTCGTAAAATGGGAACATCTCTAGGAGCTGTAAAACAAATGATTATCATTTCTTTTTGGCGTTGAACTATGCCAAGCTAGAGAAAAACAGAGCTTTCAAACGTTGACAATCTGGTATATTGAAGTATGACCATTATTTTTTATTTTCCACATTTTTGGTCCAAAGACAGTTCTGAGTAATTGATTCCCATAATGAGCTATGGTTCGTTAGTCAATTTAATTTATAATTGAATTGGATGGATGTAACTCTGTGTAAAATTGTCTCTGAAGAATCTGTTTTGTTCGTCTGTTCAACTTCTGACAGGGATGGAAGAAATTCTAAATTATTCCCTCCTGCAAGGGGGAAAAATTCAGAGTCTCAGCTTCCCTGGTGAAATTAAGAGAAAAAATGTTTTTAATAGTTGCCATGCAAAAATATTATGGCTTGACTAAAATTTATACAAGCATGTCAATTAACACATTCATGGCAAGGTTGGTGGATTCAGGCATCTGAGTAAACGCCTGAGGCAAAGACCTTTCCTGAGCACCGAGAAGGATTTCTCATTATTAGAACGAACACCAGGCTACTCTGCATTTTTTTTTATCAGTTATTGACAAAGGTGGTCTTATTGCTACATAAATTTACACAGAAAACAATAGCTCTAATTGTCCAGGTGTTTTGCAATCATCACAACTTGTATTTTCTATACATTTCTGATAATGGTGTAATTTGGGGAACAATTATTAAAATAATAACGTAGAGTTTTTCTTTTTTTCCTTAAGTTTTGAAAGACTGTCAGGAAAATGTTGAACTTTAATTGTTAACAACAGGCTTTCGTTTTTGCTCAAAGATTTTTCTCTGGTTCCCCAAGCGCTTCACATTTAAAACTTTTACAGCCATCTTAGCACACACTCAAAACAAAGCCATAATTATGTAAAAAGAAATGTTTTACAGTTAATGCCATCTAAGACACTCACCAAGTGCCAAAATGCATAGGATTTTGGTAAAAGGCAATCTGTTCTTTGAGGATAATGCATGCAAACTACTCTTGTGCAAAACCTGAGGCAGGAATAGTACCCTGCCTTAGATCACACCTATGGAGCTGACTTTGATACTATGCCCAGAAGTGGGTTACAGGCTGTGATTTGAATGAAGTTTAATCATTTTTAGAAGCGAAGGGCCTTTAGGGTACTCTTGTTCCCTAAGACTTATTATATCTAAGAGAGACGAAGGCATAGGCTTTATTCTTCCTTGTTAACAATAGTAATACAGTAATGATATCTAATGATGGACTGTTGTGTGAAATAGACTGGGAAGAAAAGCTGGATGAAAACAGCTGTCATTTCACATCGTCAAACCCTGTTCTTATGTGGACAAAGAGATCATGAATTCACAGCCCATAATCTGATGGAGAAGGCATTATATCACTGTATGTCCACTGCCATTTGTATGGGCTTTAATCTAATCCCTTGCAAATGTTAAAAATATATATTTCAGTTAGTTACAATGATATGTATAAATAGGTTGAATTAAGGTGGGTCAGGATATAAAGGTCAAATGTTACAGCTACCAAGAGACACATCTTTTGCTGTTTCTCTCTACGCACATATACCTCACTGCTCTCTTTTTCTCTGAACTTTGTAGGGTTTCAGCCAGTTTTTATTTTTAAAATTCCTGACACAGACAAAAAAGATATTTCCCTTTGGAAAAATACTGCCCAAATGAGCCAGGCTTGACTTTGGTTTCTGATTCTAAACAAAGCAGAATTAGCTTGATCAGGTGAACAAAATCACCAGAGATCACTTAAATTCATAATTGTGACATTCATCCTGGAGAATTTTTCAATAGGACTCATCTTTTCTGTACGTCAGCTACATAAAATGGATTGAAAGGTGAATCTAACAAAATATTCAA
Organism: Kogia breviceps; assembly: GCF_026419965.1. Lineage (NCBI taxonomy): Eukaryota > Metazoa > Chordata > Mammalia > Artiodactyla > Physeteridae > Kogia > Kogia breviceps. The sequence continues at coordinate 125,134,756 of NC_081310.1, read as the reverse complement.
ACCCACATCAATCATTCATACATAATGCACAGTTCAATGAGGGCCGACTCTGGAGCCCAGATAAGCAGTGTCACCATAAGTTATGTTCTATGGCAGCAAAATCAGTTGTGATCAATCACCTAGTAACCAGCATCAGTTACATTTTTACTTTAGTCCTTAAACTCTTTTGAGTGTACTTTGAAAAGTACTGTTTTTATCTAAAGTATTAGATCAATACTGGGGTCGATAAGCATTCATTTCCAACTAACAAGGACAATGGTGAGTGAATTCCTTTAAACAGTTTCATAGCAAGAAATATTGGGTTGAATAGTAGATCATTAATATGTCAAATTTTAAGCAGAGATCTTAAAAATCTCCTCTAGGACAACCCTCAAGGAGCACCTGCATTCTTCAAGACAACTGTTCTATTTCTGGAATTTCCAGTAAAGTCATCAAAACCTTGTATATTGATAGGTCCTACAGTTTCAATCCAGATCCAATAAATCACTATTTATTGATAGTTTTGGCCTTTGTGATTTTTTTTTTTTTCTTTTTTTTGCAATATGCGGACCTCTCACTGTTGTGGACTCTCCCGTCGTGGAGCACAGGCTCCGGACGCTCAAGCTCTGCGGCCATGGCTCACGGGCCCAGCCACTCCACGGCATGTGGGATCCTCCCGGACCGGGGCACAAACCTGTGTCCCCTGCATCGGCAGGCGGACTCTCAACCACTGCACCACCAGGGAAGCCCGGCCTTTGTGAAATTTTAGAACACATTTTGTGTGATGAGGTGAAAGCCTTTGCAGTGACACTAGTGAATATCAGAGTGGAAAATAGCGAGGCTCTGTTTGTGGGCCTACACTTACTTCCAGACATGGGATCATGGAAGGAAGCCTGCTTACTGGTCTTGAGATCAGGAGAAAGAAGGAAGAATTGGACACTAGTGACAGAGGTCCATCTTTTCTAACTATTCGCTAATTTGTACTCTTTTAACCAGTTCCTTGAGGCAGGGACTACGGCTTATATTTCATTGTCTTCTGGAGTTGCTAGTGTCTCTTTCGCACTGTCAAAGATACTAAGGGAATATTCGATGGATATATTTCTCCAGTGCCTTATAGTTTTGACTTAAAAGCCACAGCTTACCATTGATTCAGTGGCTTTACTTCTACAACAGCAGAGGGTTGGCCCAGATGAGAAGTGGGCAGGCATCACAGGATTTTATGGACAAGAAAGTGGCCTTTAAAGAAGTACCAGCCTTCAGGCCTTGAGAGGACAAAGAGAGACAGGGTAGAAAGTGGAATGGGCAAGAAGGAAGGGACTTGCTCCTTCCTGGACCAGTGTTCTACAAGTTCCTTAGATTGAACACTCCTCAATTAAAAAATCCCTTGAGCACACATCTATACATGTTTGTTTATAAATTATATACATGTGCCACTATCATCAGTTAACATCTAAAACACAATGCCCAGGGCAAAATTTATCATTTATGACAATGAATGTAGCTGCTTTAAAACATATTTTGATTATATTTGGTTGACTTATTACTATATAAAATTATATTGCGCTTCTTTTAGTTAGTAACATGGCTGTTGAAGAGCTCAAGCTAGGAAGAGTAGACGTCAGCTTGTGCTTACATTATTGTTTTCATCTTTGATCTGTAGTTGTTTAATCTGCATTCACTTCAAGCTGTAGTTTTGTAGCAATTTAAAGACATAAGGTGTCCACTTTGTGAGGTTAGTGTAACTAAAGTTGGATGACAGACTACATAAATCCATTTTTTCAGTACGTGGTGTAACCCTCAGTAATGGCATGTTTTGTGTGCTCTCATTCCCTCTCCTCAAAATCTAGTGGTTGGCACTCCAGTCAAGACTGCCCAATGTACATACACATTGGGATGGGTCTGAAAGTTCATTAAAAGAGCAAATACTTACAAAACTTATTTTCATATAGATGAACATCACAATATTCTTTTCCTGCATAACAAATTATCATCCTATATAACCCATTTCACAGAACACTGTGCTAGACTACAGGGAAAATACCCCACGATTCTTTGGGTGTGAACAGACTTCATATGTCACAAATACCAAAGACATTGAATTCTATACTCCCATCTGGGGGAAGGTAGGCTTACATTTTAGACAGGGAGAGTCACTTCTGCTTCCTCTTCCTTTAAGCAACACACAGGATGGGAATTTACTTATTCATTCATTAATTCTATAAATATTTAATAGAAACAATCTGTAAGTCTGGCATTCAGTCTCTCTGTCCATATGGAAGTTATGGTATAATGGATAATATGGTTGCAGGAAATGATAATACATCCAAATAAGTTCATAAATGACAGTGAACACAGGTGCCCTGTGCAAGGGAAGAGACAGCTCTCTAGAATGCATAAGGTCAGAAAAAGCTCCCTAGAGGAAGTGATATGGGAGTTGAGGCCTTCAAACTAAGTAAGACTGGTCCTAAAGTGAGAGAGATCAAGGTATATTAGAAGAACTGAAAGAATTCCTTGAAGAGTGGTGTATGGAACATAAGTAGTAGGAAATGAGACTGAAAAGGTTAAAAAGAGAGGTGAGATTTAACAAGGTCTTCTCTATTCTGTTCTTAAAGTTTGAACTTTATCCTGAGGGCAAAGGAAAGCCATTTTAACAGGGGACTGATATGATGAGAGAAAGTCAAGTACAGAAAGTATATACTATGATGCCTAGCATGTGTGAAGTACTCAATGAGTGGAAGCTCTGATGAACATTATCAATATCATTATCAAATTTGGTTTATCAGTATTATTATCAGCTTTGATCTGTGGAGTCATCCTCCTAGTTGCAATTTGGAGAACAGATTGAAGGGGACAAGACATTTTATCTGAGCTCTTTTTTTTTTTTTGCGTTATGCGGGCCTCTCGTTGCTGTGGCCCCTCCCATTGCAGAGCACAGGCTCCGCACACGCAGGCTCAGCAGCCAAGGCTCACGGGCCCAGCCGCTCCGCGGCATGTGGAATCCTCCCGAACCGGGGCACAAACCCGCGTCTCCTGCATCGGCAGGCGGACTCTCAACCACTGCGCCACCAGGGAAGCCCTGAGCTCTTTATTCTTAATAATTTCTTCTCTTTGCTTCCTGAGATTTGCTGAGCCCACTTAATTCTATGCTTTCCCCTTTAAAGAATCTTTTATAAAATTTTAATTTTATCTATGTATTTATTTCTGAAAGGGACTAAGGGGAAGTGGTAGGAGGGGACCCTGGGGGAAAAAGAAGGTCCCTTCTCCCTTGGAGAAGGGACACTGAAGTGCTTTCATCATAGAGAATTACATAGCTCATGTGGAAAGCGTTTCACACTGGGCCAGTTAGGTACACACACCTAATAAATACTTGTTGACTGATATAGTTTTTCTGTTAACGTAAGGAACCCCCTCACTCTTGAATGCATAGATGACTTACTCTTTTCCTATATGCTTTGCAGTGTGTGTGTGTGTGTGTGTGTGTGTGTGTGTGTGTGTGTGTGTCTGTGTATGTGCATGTTTGGTAAGTTTATATAACTGCATGGTCAATTCTTTTGGCCTGCCTTCCTGGAGCAATTAAAGAGGCAATAAATAAAAGTAAACAAACAAACAAAAAAGAGGCAATTGCCTTCTCTTTTAAATATTGTGCTGAGCTTATTAGTCTACCATTGTTGTATTAGCTTCATAAGTCATATCTCATCGAGGTGAATTCTTCATTAAGCACTAAGGATTGAACATTTCTTTAGATTATGTAAGTTTTAACAAAGGTATTGTTAATGGAGTTGCTGACAATTTTGAGGATAATTTCTCTTGAAGATAATTTCTAAACATCTGCCCAGAAAAATTTAGAGAGATTGCTTTTCTTTGATGTCCTAGGGCTGCCATCTTGTTAAAGCAAAGCAACCCTAAACCTTTCTCCTCTGTGTGAGTCTCAGTTCAAAACCTGTCCAGATGAATATACAGATGTGGAGTTTCACATTCTTAGGGGGGAGGATGGGCTATGGATGATTATCTTAGAAAAGGTCAGAGGAATCCATCGAAAGTATCATTTTTAAAGGAATAGGCACTGGCTGTTACGGGGATAAAAGACTAGATGCTGTAAAAACCTAGCTGTGTTTTAGGTATTTCATCATACAAGGAAACAGGTGGCTTATTCCCATTTTTGGATACACTAATACCTGCTGTGCTGAAATTAAACATTGCATGAAACAGGTATTTAGGATTCCCATCAGAAAAAAAGATTAAAAACAGTAAATCTCAGGCCCAGGAGGCCCAGGCTAAATCTGGCAAGCAGCTTATTCTGCAAAAGACTTCCTACTTTCGAAGACAGCAAACTTCAGCCTGGCCAGGCAAAGACCAAGCACAAATACTGCAAGAGAATCTTTTATTTTTCTTTCTTGCATGAAGGGTACTGATGCCTCAATCTTTTTCTCAGCTAAAATAAAATTTATTCCCAAAGGAAAGAACTTAATTCCCTGAGACGAGAGTGTGAAAAACCTACAAAAGGAAATATGTGCGGAGAAGAAGAGCCCCTCTTCAGATGATGTAGGGGAAAGTCCACATGGAGATGTCAGAGGGAACTAGTCTGTATGTGGGATGGGTCATCTCCATCTGTCAAAGTGAGAAGGTGTATGATTCCACCACCTTCACTGACTTAACTGCAATGAGAGATGCTTCTCCTCCAAAGAAATACCAAAACGAATATTAGTTTGTGATTCTGCTTAACAAGTCTGAAAGTGCACGAGAAAGGCAAACATAATTTAAAGTTGGCATTAGGAAGCTAAGGGTATATAATTTGGAACAGATGACTTTTTAGTGCATATTGTCAAGTTATAGTTTATCTTTGACTTTTATGTGTGCTTTCCCTTTTGGTTGCATTTTCATCCAATACTGTTCCAGATTTATATATGTAATATAACCTAGAGAAGGATGCAGAGTATGCAGTACTGGTGTTGTTGGCACTATCCATTTACAATAATAAAAAGTTAAAAAGACAACATGTAATTATAATAGTAAACAAAAAAAATCAATGCTTTTCTAGTTTCTCATTTCTAACTTTTCTTTCTGTACCATTTCTTCTAGTGGGTAACAGTTGACTATTTTAAACCCTGTCTCTTCTTACCCTTACTTCCATTTTGTCCCCTGTGTCACCATATTCCTCTAGATCCCTACATCCTTAAACATTTCCTCTTGTTCTCATATTTATAATAAGCTTTAAAATGATTATTTTCTCATTTTAAAATGCTCAGTTTTCAAATACCATATACTAACACATATATATGGAATCTAAAAAAAAAAATGGTCATGAAGAACCTAGGGGCAAGACGGGAATAAAGATGCAGACCTACTAGAGAATGGACTTGAGGATATGCAGAGGGGGAAGGGTAAGCTGTGACAAAGTGAGAGTGGCATGGACATATATACACTACCAAACATAGGGTGGATAGCTAGTGGGAAGTAGCCGCATAGCACAGGGACATCAGCTCGGTGCTTTGTGACCACCTAGAGGGGTGGGATAGGGAAGGTGGGAGGGACGGAGACACAAGAGGGAGGGAATATGGGAACATGTGTATATGTATAACTGATTCACTTTGTTGTAAAACAGAAACTAACACACCATTGTAAAGAAATTATAATCCAATAAAGATGTTTTAAAAATAAATAAATACAATGCTCAGTTTTCATCTTTTCTTAGCTATTACCATTAGTTTTTTTCTCTGCCTTTACACTGTCTTCAAAGCACCACTTTTTTTTTTTTTTTTGTAGTACGTGGGCCTCTCACAGGGCACGAACCCGTGTCCCCTGCATCAGCAGGTGGACTCGCAACAACTGTGCCACGAGGGAAGCCCCAAAGCACCACTTTTTGTCTCTACCCTTTCTCCACACTTCTCACATTCTTCCCTTTCTCCCAGCTTCTACTATCTCAAGTCGTATCTTTGCTTTTCACTTTCTTTATTCTTCAGTTATGCCTCTTTCTTTCTACCTCTTTCATCAACTGCCCCTTCCTTCTCTCCCTCCCTGACTCTTTCTCCTTTTATTTTGGCCTCCTTTCTATAAGTTTATCTCTACTTCCTCTTTCTCTGTTTCTTTCCCTTAAAATGTACTCTATTGTAGAGATTAACATGGAAATACTACAAGTATAACTTGTGTTTTTTCTCTTTAATAGTAAGAACACAAGAAAAGTATAAGGACACAATTCATGAAAATAATCTCTCAGATACAAGTATGTCCTGCAATATTAGAACACACTTTAGAATTGGATTGATCAAACCTTTCTATAAGTGCCTGGATACTGGATCATGACACTGCATTTCTTCCAGGAACACTTTGTTTGTAAATATGTCATTTTATCCCAAATGATAAATATTGAAGAGCTCTATTAGACTCTACCAACTATTGTAAATTCACCAAATGTACTTACATTCACAGAATGTTGTACTCTGGGAATTTGTAGGTTTTCTGTTTGGGCTGCTGATGGCCTTCTAGCTTTAAGACATTGTAGGCACATATTGAAGGCAACTATTTGTTAGAGTTGTGAAGTTAGCTCAGATCCAAAGAATGGACATTGGGAATACTTGATATCAGCCATGGGAGTTGAAATCAGGCCCCACTCAAAGCATCTGCAGAAGAATTAAGCAAATTGCTCTTTTTATTTGGGTATGAGAGTGAAGACAATCAAGAAGCTACTAATTCTGGGCTTCCCTGGTGGCGCAGTGGTTGAGAGTCCGCCTGCTGATGCAGAGGACATGGGTTCATGTCCTGGTCCGTGAAGATCCCACATCCCACATGCCTCGGAGCGGATGGGCCCGTGAGCCATGGCCGCTGAGCCTGCGTGTCCCGAGCCTGTGCTCCACAACGGGAGAGGCCACAACAGTGAGAGGCCCGCGTACCGCAAAAAAAAAAAAAAAAAAAAAAATGAAGCTACTAATCCTAATTGCTAAGTTTTAGAATTAAAATAAAAGTAACAGGGGTACAGAGATTGATAAATCAAAAGGGAATTATGAGATACTCTTTTGTCTTGTTTTTCTAAATTTAGATCTATCATACTGACTCTTTTTAAAATGTGCATTTTTCATTAGGGAGACGGAGTTGTATCTTCATATCCTAACAGAGAACCTAGAAGGTATGTGTGTGTGTGTGTGTGTGTGTGTGTGAGTGTGTGTGTGTGTGTGTGTGTGTTTGTCTGAATGAAGTTTACTTTAAAGACTCAAATTCACTGTGGCCTCCAACACTTCTCAGGGTTTATAAATCACTACATGAGAACTAGTGCCTCCAGGGGTGATACCATAGTACTTTTGGTTCACACCTGTGGTATTTAATATATGAGTCAGCTTTCACTATGGAAGGCTGTCACCACACAGGCTTGATTCTCACTTGGTTGTGCTCCATATGACTTTTTCATTTCAGAATCCTGAACTAGAAGTAGCAGGCCTCCTCTGGGATATGTCATCCTTCCATCAGAGGGAAAAGAGTAAGAGATAGATGAAGAAAACACATGTAAAGATCCTTAAAGCTTTTACTCAGAACAGGTATACCTGAAATTTGATTTTATCTCCTTGGCCAAAGCTAGTCATGTGACCAAGCTGATACTAGGTGGGCAGAGTTTACTCTCCCAAGGAAGATAAGTCACATAGTAATAGATTGGACCTAGAATATTTTTACAGGGAAAGAGGGGTGAATAACTGGGAACAATTATACAATTTCCATACATCATAAATATTACTGAATTGAATTATAATCAGAAGCAGTTAATAACCACATATTCTACTGAGAATGTGTAGACTCAAGAGTTTTAAGAATTATTTTTTCTTTCTTTTCATCTTCCTCAGCAAGATTCTCCACTTAGGAGTTAAATAGTATCATCAGCTCAGCTCAGGTACTTACTGTTGATTCAACAGATGTATAAGTGATTATGAAATGGTTAGACAAGAACAATAATATGAACAGAAAGAAACTGCAGAGTTTTTGTTTGTTTGGTTGTTTGTTTTTTTTAAGAACTGGGGAAAGACTTTTGGTGGAGTACTCGGACCAGAAATTGCTCTACTCCCACCCAAATCCAGAGGAATTAAACAAAAAATCCCATTCTCGACAACTTATCATAGAGGGAAGAAATCAGTTGATTTTATAGATTGTCCGTCCTGAGAAATATGCCAGGTTTTGCACAGAGAGGTGCGGTAGCTAATCAAAACATATGATTTCAGGTAAACATGATTGAAAAAGACCCAGGACCTCAAAGTCTGAACTTTTTCTGACTTCCCCGACAGGACATTTTCTAGCCCAAGTGCCTCTTTTTCCTAGCTCCTAGCAGAGTTAGCACCTCTGTTCTCGGCTTAATTTCTCTTCCACCAGACTCCATGAGGGCTGGCACTCTGAGGCCAGAGATGCTTAATAAGTATTTGGTAAATAAATCAATACATGTTGAACAGATGCTGATAGAGAGGCTGAGAATTCTCTACCATTAGCATATCAGTCTTGATAAAAGGAAATGATCGATCTCATCTAAATTCCTATGGATTGTAGACTAGCACGTGTGATATTGCAAGAGACCAGAAGTAACTGACAGTAGATAACTCAGCTTCCAAATGCAAAGGAACTTTAGCTCATCCCAGGTCTGCTTTGTAGTTAGAGTTGTATCTTAATTGTAGCCTGTTGTCTATGGCCATGTCTATGTTTAAATTATTCAGCTTACTCGGTATATTTCATTGCATAATATGCAATTAGCCCTTCTAAATTATTCCCTTTTTTTACTTAAATGTTTTTTCCTGAATTTTAAAAATCTTTTCTAGTATAGCTAAGAAGTTCTAAAAATGGATAGAGTTAAACTGACCTTCATCATGTGTCCAGGTGGTCAGAGAGGGAAGATGGCAAGGCAAATAACACCCCTCCCAAAGTCTACCTGAGCAAGACCTGAGCCTCTTTGGATCATCCCCACCTGCACAAACACCTGGTATACAATAAACACTCAATAAATATTTGCTGAATTGAATAGGAAAGTTAGAGACAGGTTGTGGTGGTGGGACAGAAAGGTTAACTCACACCGGGCCCAGAGATCCCAAGACTGATCACCAGCTGAATATGTCTGAACAACTCATTAAAAACCTGGGGAAATGCAGGAGAGCATTTCTTCCCTACCCCATTACTCTGTGGGAAATACAAATGAAATAGATAATTTACATAATGGCATAATATGCCTAGATATAACAGTTTATTTGCATAACTGCATAATGCCACCAATCAGGGAAAAAGCCTTAAATATTTCCAGATATGAACATACAGAATTATATAAGGTACGCATATCAACCAATAATCAGAGCCTTCTCTTTTTTGTAACTTGTATTCCAGTAGAGAGAAACTAATCTACAGAAATGAATGAACTTCCCCAGCACCATGAAATGAACAAGGTGTGCTTGTAAGACACAAGACTACATGATCTGGGCTCAACTTCCCCAATCCAACGTTCTTTCCCTTCATCATGAGCCATTGATAGGGACCTGTACTCATTGGAATACAAGAGAAGGCTTTTTGAAAATAATTTTAGGGTGAGTAATGAGGAAGCAAGGACAAGACTGTTAGGTATCAAATGCCTTACCTTTCTTGTTAACAAAGACAGCACTTTAAGGAACTACAAGGACAAGGGACAAAAGAAAAGGCAGCATGGTTTAATGAGTTTTAATAATCTTTTTTTTTTCATAACCAGAGTAGCTATGCCAGGTTATATATTTACCTTAGTGCAAAAATTCTTTAGTGTGTACAACTCCACTGAATTCATTATATTTTTTAATGTATCTCAGACTAATTTCAGATTCTGATTTCCCAGTATAAACCAGAGTAACAAATATATAATTATTCTCATAAATAACTCAGCACCTTATATTTCAAACAAGTTTCCCCACAAGGCACTAGTGCCCTATATTAAATTCTTTTAAGTGTAAGTTGATTAAGGTAAAAATTAGTTGTTATTACCTTATGGACATTTTAGTTTTAGCAGCAATTCAAAGCCAGGTCTATCACAAGTAGATTTGTTGCCGCCCACAGGTATAATCATCAGGAAAATTAATAATCATGTTCAGTGTGACTATAAATCATTGTGGTTTAGGCAATTAATTTCTGTAGAAAAATGAAAGATCTATCAGTATTATTACTGTGCAAACTGCATGTTGTGAAAACCCAGATCCAACACAGTCAAATTGCAAATGCAGTGTTTCTAATTTCAGAGTGTGATAATACAGGGTCATCAGAAGCAGGGAAGCTGACGATTCTGAATAAATAATGTAGTAATTTTTAGCAGTTTATGACTGTAGCTTTTAGTGCATACAGTATTCAGAATCTCTAAACCAGATGCAGTGGAAAGGGTTGCTAATTTCTGGTAAAGGTAGAGAAAGAGACTAGAAGAAAAGGGACACAGACATATTTGAATAAGTGCTCCCTCATGGCTGGGCAGATACCCTGAGAGCCATAGTATAAGGCACACTGCTTGCAGAACTGCTTTCACAAGACTTCTTTTATTCTGGTCTGTTTGGTGTGCAGAGTCAGACTGGGGCAACACAGGCCTCTAATTAAAAAAAAAGGTAACATCTACTTGTCTGTGAATACTTCTGGTGTACCAGACATCTCCTTGGCACTTATTTTCTCATTTAGTGTTCACAACCACATTATAAAGTGTGTGTAATTGTCTACATTGATAGATGGGGAAAGAAGCTCAGAATGCTTACATAATTTGTTCAAGGACAAAAAGCTGGGAGATGGTAGGGTCATGGTTCCCATCCAAGTTGACCTCTGAAGTTAAAGGCCTCCTCCAGTTTCATTCTATTTTTTCTTTACTCTTCCTCTCTCTTTTTCTTTCCCTTTTGTGTTTCTATTATCTGATTTTCTTTCTCAGATTTTTTCCTCTAGCTTTATGCTTTTCCCTTGTTGATGTTTGAGGTCCCCTACTGATGCCTGTTTCTTACTGATGAGTGTTTCTTAGCCAATTAATGGTCCCTCAGCTCAAAAGGCTGCTGTCCCTTTGTGCAATTGTGGTATTGGCAGGTGTGACAATTTGAAGAACAGTTTATTTCTCTTTATAATTCTAGGTATTCTCTCTTTTACCAAGACTGTTTCAGTATGTTCTTTGTCTCATCCCTTCACAATTTACTACAATTTCTTTCCTAAGAGGCACTAAGTCTTTGTTTTATTTGTGTCCTGCATTTCCTAAAGAAAACTATACAGGTGAAATGAAGAAAAAAAGAAAGAAATAGAGAAAGGAAGGAAGGAGGAATGAAAAGAACTGGAAAGAGGGTGAAAGAGAGAAAGAAAGAAAATATTGCAGCATGATTGTTCGCATTAAACAAGTTTTGTCACTTTCCCAAAGATTCACCATAGGTTTCTTTGAATAGCAAACTAATTTAAAACATTGACTACTATTTGATTTGTGTAACTTTTCTGGAAATCACTCATTGCATAGATGCAATAGAGCCATCTCGATTACTAGTTCAGCAATACCTCACCTTGTGGAACACGAAATTATAGTTAACAGTGTATTTTTACCCACCTAACTCATCTGACTCTCAGAAAAATACATTGGGTGGGTGGGGAAATGGTCTTATTTCTGTTTCTCACCTCAGGAAGGAATGTAGACCCTCAGGGATTAAGTGATTTGTGTAAACCACATACTGAGAGGAGAGGTAGGAGAGAAACTGAAACCCAGGTCTCTGACTCCAAAGGCACACCTCTTTCCATTAATTTTTCTTTCAGATTCTTACTCAATTAGGGTAAAAACTGACCCAGCTTCTCTTCCTATCATTCTGTTGAAATTGCTCTGGTTAGTGCAACCAGAATTTTCCCAGCGATTTAATTTAACTGTTCAGTGCTTGCCTTACCTGATTTCCAGACAGCTTGGACATCCTTGAAATTTCTTCTGTGTTTCCAAAGACTCTTTTCAATCCTCTTTCTCCTCTTACATTTTAAATCATTCTTTCTCACTCTTTTCTACTCGTTCATTCTTCACACATTTAATGTTAACTTGGTCTGGGCCCATTTCTCATTTGAACACTTTTTCTGTACCATCTTCTTTTCTACCAAGTAGTCAACTACTGTTCATAGCTGAAGATGCATGTGTATTCATACTTTTGGTCCAGATTTCTCCCCTTAGCTCCATGTCTTTAATTTCAACTGATAAATGGATATATTCATTGGAATATCAAAGAAGCACTTATATCCCAAACTAAACTTAGCGTCTTCTCCACCAAATCAGCTTTTCCATTTGTTTCCCACATGAGTTACCAGCGCAACCATTAAACAATCCATCTAGAAACCAACCTTCAATGAACATGGATCACCCAGTTCTGTTGGAGCTGCATTCTAAATGCATCTTGTGTCTGTTCCTTTCTCTCTGTTTTCCACCCCCAATCAAGAAAGCAAATTAGGAATGTGGAGGAGCTTCAGCTCAGTGCAAACAATAGCATCAACTTGACTTAGGTCTGTATCCAAAGTAGGATCCCAAGCCAGCCCCCAAAACCAGCCCCAGTAGCTGACAACTGCTTATTCTTTTTACCTCTCTTTTCAGCACGCAAACCACTAAGCATTATAGTATATTTATGTGTTTATTTGTCATTGAATGTTTCCTCCACTTTAAACTTCAAGACACGAGAGTCTTTGTCATCTTCTTTGCTGTTCCTCAGGGCTGAGAAGAGTTCCTGGCTATTGTGAGTATGAGAGAAATGTACGTGGATCAGTCAGCATCCTTGGGGAAACAGAAGGCACACTTAAACTGGGTAAGTTAAGAAGGTTTAACTAAAGGGACTATTTACTAAGGTGTGAATAAAATTTAAGAAAAGGAGCAAAAGGTCACAGGGGATCTCAGGTTGGTAAGAGCTGGGAATATTACCCACTGGCTGAGTGGGTAAAGGAGGGAACAATTATCAGAACAATGGCTGGGATTTGGAAAGAAAGCCGTGTGAGGGCACCACCTGACAGGAGCTGCGGCCTTCAGTAGAGGGATGCAGCCAACCTGCATTGGGAGCAAACCTAGTAGGGAAGGATGGGAGGGAAAAAAATATCCTGACCTCACTCTCTTCTTGCCCTCCAATATCCTGCTTGTACCCCTGTAGTCCTAACCCAGCTGAAAGCCAGAAAGGGGGCACATGAACATGATCTATAGTCCACAAAAATCAGCCTCACAGGGCACAGAGTACGGTGGAGAGCAGCTGCGGAGAGGCACATGGAAGATCTCAGTGTGTGTTATCAAAGTGAATGAAGGAGAAACAAGTGAATGAATGATAGTCTTAATTTTATTCTAATACATATAAAAATAGTGTGTCACTCAAAATTGCATCAGTTTAACTGCAACTAACAAAAAATTGCCTTTGATGCAACTCACATCCTGTGTAGATACACCTTGGCTGAGAGCCACTGCTACATGCTGAAGCCAGTGGCATCTTTTTAAAGTGCTCATCTGATCACATCAGTGTCCTGCTTAAACTGGCAGCAGCTTCTCTTAGTCTGCAGAATAACTTCTAGGCTTTTTTTGCCTGGCATATCAAGATCATTGTAATTTGACCCCTTTCCCTTTCTGGAAGTATCTCTTCTTGCCCTGAAGCATGTGGTTAGTACTTAGCCAGTGCTGAGTAGGTCCTTTGGAGAAAGGACCTCCCCTGGTCCTTTGTGCTACCATGCCTTTGCTCATGTTCTTTCTTCTGCTTAGATTTTTTTTTTCCCTAATCTCCTTTCCATCTTACATACCTCTTCTCCTGGCTAAATCATGCTTGTCTTCAAGAGTGACTTGAATATAAGGTCTCTGATGCTTTTTATGGCACCCTATCCCAGTCTGGATAATTTTTTTTGTTTATTTAAACCTCACTTTATTCCAAAGAGATTCAAAGTAGAGACCTTACACAGTTAACACCTCCTTCATTTGGACTCTGATAATATTTTGAAAAGCCTTTATTTATACTTTGATCCTTGTATTGTATTATTGAAATTTCTATTACAGGATCATCCTTGAAAGTGAGCAATGGGTTTATTTACTGTGAAACTCCAACATCAAGAAAATGCCCAACATGTAGCACCTGATGGATGCAATAGTTGTTTAATGAATAAATGAGTAACAAAAAGGAGCCTAAAGTACAGAACCATTCAGTGTGATTCCAACTCACTGGATTCTAAAGTTTTAGCATCCAAGGAATGAAGCAGAATGGGTTTTTGTGATTGTAAAAATGGAAGTGGAAATCATTCTTTTGATTCTTAAGTACAAGTATATGGATAAGCAAATCAGTTTTTAATGTTCATTCACTGGCTAGAATAGAAAATGAACAAATGAAAGGTATAGATTTTAATATAGCACCAAGGCATACATACTCTCACATATTAGAAACAGCCTGTCAATTATAATTCACAATACAAATATTAATGACTAATCATAATTAGTCATCATCACCTGGAAAGAGATGCACCTAATTCTGAAAAGTGTTAAATATTTGCAACGAGGGTAGATCATTGTTAGAATAAAATATTTCCACTCTTCCTGGTCTTTTGTTTTTTCCAGTGTAACCTTCATGTTTCATAGACTGGTTCACCTTTTGGAGACTAAGTAGACCCCTGAGATGCGGAGTGGGGAGAAGAAATATTTAGTGAGCTTAGAGAACATTTGGAGGGCGGAACTGAGGTATTTTATAAAGTTTGGAGCAGCTCAGGTCTTTTCTACTGTACTTTTCCTTCACTATTTTTTCGTTTTTATATTTCTTTTGAGATAAAATATATATGCATTGGAATTTGCAGATTTTAAGTGTACACTTCTATGAATTTTGACAAATATATACACACATACAGCAAACATCCGTATCAAGAAACAGAACATTTCCAACACTCAAGAAATTTCCCTTGTGTTCTCTTCCAATCAATCTTTATTCCCATAGGCTACCACTGTTCTGATTTCTAATACCATAGATTAGTTTGGTCTGTTCTTAAACTATATATAAATGGAACTATACAGTATGTATTTATTTGTGTCTCGCTTGTGAGTCAACATAATGGTTATGTGATTCAACCATATTATTGTATGTATCAGCAGTTTGTTCCTTTTAATTGCTATGTACTATTATATTGTATGAATATACCACAAATTGTTTATCTCTTCTCCTATATGATGACATTTAGGTTGCTTACAGTTTTCAGTTATTATGAGTAAAACAGCTATAAACATTTATGTATAAGTCTTTTTTCAAACATATGCCTTTATTTCTCTTTGGAATGGGATTGGTGGGTAAGTGTATGTTTAACTCTATAAGAACTCTCAAACATTTTCCCAAAATGATTGTATCATTTTATACTCTCATCAGCATATATGAGAGTTCTGGTTATACCACATTCTTGCCAACATTTAATGTTATAAGTCTTTGTAATTTTAGCCTTTGTAGTGGATGTGAAGAATTAAATCTCATTGAGATTTAATTTGCATTTCTTTGATGATATTGAACACCATTTTCATGTGCTTACTGGACTTTTTCTGTTTAAGTCCTTTTCTCTCTTTTTTAATAATTGAATAATCTGTCTTGTTATTGAGTTATAAGATTTTTTTATATATGCTGGCTGTATCCTTTGCCAGACACATACACACACACACACACACACACACACACACACACACACACACACACGGAATAGGGAAGGAGAGAATATTGAGAGAATAACGTTTTTAACAGTGCCTTTTAATGAGCAGATGTTTTAATTTTGATGAAGTCCAATTTATCATTTTTTTTTCTTTTATAATTAGTGCTTTTTGTCTCCTCTAAAAAAGTATTTTCTGGATATTAAGGTCATGAAGATATTTTCCTATATTTTCTTTTAGAAAATTTACAGATTTAAATAGGTTTCAGGGTTAGGTCTATGATCCATCTCAAATTACTCTTTGTGTGTGGTGTGAGGTGGTTGTCAGTGTCCATTTCATTTATTCATATGGATATGAATAAATCTTGTCTTAGCTTTTGAAAAAGCCTTTCTTTTCCCACTGAATTTCCTCAGCACCTTTGTCAAAACGCAATTGATCAGTATATGTGGGTCTATTTCTGGACTCTCTATTCTGTTGCATTGACCTCTTTGTCTATCCTTTCATTAATACTACACTGTCTTGATTGCTGTAGCTTTAAAGAAAATCTTTAAAGTAGATAAGTGGAGTCCTTCAACTTTGCTCTTCTTTTTCAGGATTGCTTTGTCTCTTCCAGTTTTACCATCAGGTAAATTTTAGAATCAACTTGTCAATTTCTGGAAAAAACCTTTTTCTTACCAATGAAAAGATATTTATTTGACTGTGGTTTAATTGAATCTCTAGATGAGTCTGGGGAGAATTGACTTCTTATTAATATTAATATTCAATATAGTAATATTTATAGTACTGATAATAATATTTTAAAATCCAAGACTATTGTGTTAGTCATCTTGAGCTGCCATACCAAATACCACAGACTGGGTGGCTTCAACAATTCAACAACAGAAATGTACCTTCTCACAGTTCTGAAGTCTGGGAAGTCCAAGAGTAAAGCGCTGGCTGAAGTCTCTCTTTCTGGTTTGGTGATGGCTACCATGGCTA
This sequence comes from Kogia breviceps, assembly GCF_026419965.1. NCBI lineage: Eukaryota > Metazoa > Chordata > Mammalia > Artiodactyla > Physeteridae > Kogia > Kogia breviceps. The sequence goes on along the minus strand of NC_081310.1, from coordinate 125,118,219 downwards.
TGTCCTCATATGGCAGAGAGAGAGAACTCTGGTGTCTCTATCTCTTGTTATGAGTCATCAACACTAGTAGATTAGAGCCCCAGCCTTAAGATATCATTTAACCTTAATGACCTAAAGGTCTTATTTCCAAATACAGTCACATTGGCTGTTAGGGCTTCAGCATATGACTTTTGGGAGGATGCAATTCAGTCTACAGAAACTATGCTCTATCTCTTTATTTATTTGTCTTCTTTAGTTTCACTCAGCAATGCTTTATGATTTTCAATATAATGGTCTTGCACATTTTTGTTAAATTTATTCCTAAGTATTTTAGGTTTTAATGCTATTTTAAATGTAATTTTAAGTTTGATTTTCTAGTTTTTTGCTTCTAGGATATATATAAATATAGTTGATTTTCATACATTCCTTCCTTAAGGGGCGTTTTTGAAGGTATACTTGGCTGTGAAAATTTGATTTAGAAGAACTTGATAATGTCTAGCAAATGAGAAAAAAGCACGTGATGTTTCAGCCATATCTTTAGAACTAGGTTGAAGTTGCCACACAATTCTTTACTTATAAATTCCAGACACAAGGAATGAATATCATTTTATTTAAGTGAAGTAGGCATTCTTCATTTTCCTCAGAGTAGCCAGCATCACCTCTGACACATCCTCTCAGGGTCCCTTCAGGATGGTTCCTGTCCACGATCTTGTTTCTGATACCTAGGACAGCAAGAGGCTGTGTTTTCATCGGTCACACATAACTGTCCACATGGGCAGCCATCCAGTTCAGTGGTCCAGCTCCTTAACCAAAGATACCATCGTGGTGCCATGTATTTTTGTGACACATTCAGTTTTTAAGAAGCAGAAAGCATACTGAATATAAAATATACTCATTTAAAACTTCCATAGTATGTATCTACAGATATAAATTTTCTGGTTAGCTAGGGTTTGCAGCTATGCTTTTTTATTTTTTAAATGGATTAAATGCAGATTCGATAAACAATGAACCACAAAGAGGAGAAATTCTTAAAAAACCTAACAACTCTCTATGGAAAATTTAACTCTGTGGTCATGGTATTTCTGCTATTCTCACCTTGGGCAATTTTGGGACTCCCTTGTAGAAGAAAACAAATTGTTTATAGGTTGTGTATGTCTCAAAACCAGTAGGACCTCCAAAACACCTTTTTTTGGGGGAGGCAGGTGGGGATATAAACCTTTAGGTGAGAAAGTAAAATTGTCTATTCCCAACAAGCTTGAATTTTGTGCCACATTCTTCTCTAAAATGTAATCAGGTACTTACATTGCAAAAGAAGACCAAAGTTAGGAGCAGTCAGGGCTTTTCTAAATGAAGTTCAACACCTTCCTAGGACATATTGAACAGAAGCACTGAAAATTCAGCCCTTGAGCTTCTCATCCATTGGACCTAGGGCCAACTTTTCTATTTAGGTGAACTCACCTCATGTCTTCAAATAGAGTATCCCACTAAATACTAAAGACAAAGCTAATTCTCCACAGTATATTTGTATGATGTGATTCTTATTTTCATAAAATAACTACAAGGACATGCCACAGCAAACTCATTGCAATCTTCTGTGAAGTAACACTCGGTGGTTCACTTTTCATTCTTATGGTTTGTATTGTTGCTAGATACCTCAGTAAAGACAGAATTGTAATAGGCTGTCCATTCAGCCTGGTGATGTTTATTTAGCTTCTTTTAGTTTATCCTCTGGAGAAGCTTTTGATTCCGAAGAGACAGGGTACATAAATCCATCAGCAGGGATTTAGGGCAAATTAGGTTTAATAACCACACAGTTGAAATTTTGCCACTGTACTTTCTAAATATCCACTCCAATTTGTTAATACAACGTAGATTAATTTGAGGATGATTTCAGACTCCCCTGTGGAGAGTTTTACATATTTAAAATCTCTTTAAGGTCAGAAGTTAAGTGTTCATAGTTACAAAGGGCCTTTAACCTCGTAGGATAATAATACAATTTTATGGTCTAGGTTAAGAATTCTTCTCCCAGTTAGTAAGGCTGAAGAATGAACCTTGGACCCAAAGAAAACATGCCTAAAGAGTGAAAAACGTGGCTACTGTTCATATCCCAACAGCAGAGCTGCCACAGGGAATGCAGAAGATAAAAGTAAGAAAAAGAAAACAAAAAGGCTTCCAACAGACAATTCACACATGTCACAAAAATCCACCCTACTGTGTCTGAAGTCACACATATGTCTCTATATTTCTATATTTAGGCTTATCTTTGCAATATCTTTGATTGTAGAAGCTATAGAGCTTTTTATTCAAATGGGCATTTGCAAACAATATGTTTCTGTTTGCAACACACATCATTTCAAATCATCCGGATGCCAGGAGCTCTTGCTTAGTTCACTAATTTGTGTGACTTTGGAACTGTCAGATTAAGGCCTAATTCGACAACCAAATTTCCTTGTAAATGTAATTACAAATACAAGGCATGAGGCAAGCATACGGCAGCTCTAGCTGAGTTAAAACTATCTACACAACCTAAAACTTTTACTCCTTTTCATTTGAATCATCTATGTTTTATATTTAGATTTGTATTTCATTGCCGTCAACAATAGAATTATTTTCATGTTGTACTGAGCTCTCTTAAAAGATAATGTCAAATCTATATGGCTTGTATCAAGGTTTTATGAAGAAGGCCACGTGACCACTGCAGAAGGAAGAAAGCCACACAAGCATTTGTAAACTGGGTAAGTATATGGTGCTTGAGTTTGTATATTAGCTAAGGTACCATTAGCCGATATAGCACATACATTCCGTATCTAAGTGGTTAATATTAAAGGAGTTAATTTCCTCCTAAGTTGAATTCTAAAATGACTGTCATGATGAGTGAGTGACTCTCCTCCATGTGGGGGTTCAGGGACCCAGACTCCTTCCATCTTGTGGCTCCACCATCCTCAACTTATGATTGTTAAGGTCACCATCCCTACTTGCTTCAAGCTAGTGAATGCTACAAGAATATGATGGATAGGGAGCAAGTGGGAGGTTTTTACTGGCCAGGCTAGGAGCTGACATGTGTCACTTCTCACATTTCATTGGCTAGAAGTCAATCACACGGGCATATATAACTGCAAAGAGGAATGGGAAGTGTCATCTAGTTCTGGACCCTGGAAGATAGGGACATTCTTATCATGAAAGATAGCTGTGCTTAGTTTTTGTTAAATCAAATTAAATAACTGAAACTCTTAAATGAAAGGCTTTCATAGAAAATATGAGGGTGAACATTTCTCTGGTGGGCACACCAGGACTTCAGAGCTGAGACTATGTAGTTATGTTTTCTGACTCTCTTACAAGGAATGCTCTTTAAAGAGGTGGTGTGGTATAGTAGAAAAAGCAGTAGACCCAGATTCATAAAATCTGAATTGTTTTTTCCCATCTGCTACTAGTTACTTGAGTGACCTTAAGTAAGTCACTTTCTAGCCTTCATTCTTTCTCATTGGTAAAATTAAAGCATTAAATTAGATGATTGCTATGGTTTTATCTAAATGCTAACTGTGATTCTCTGACTTTGTTTTGTTTTCCTATATTATGATATATCTATAATTAGGAGAATGTAAACAAATATTTAGTATGTTACCTATGCTCTATAGAACTATTATTTTCTTTCCTTCAACTTACAGGGCTTTTATGAGTGATAAAAGTCTTGCCTTTTTTTCCCTCTGTACACCAAGGCTTTTAAAGATTTACCCTCTTTCCTGCTTTCTCACTGCCTATCTTTTGAGGAACAAAGGTTAACAAAGATACCTCTTTTACTGATATCTGCTCATTAAATCATTACAGTCTTGGGTTTGCAGGATAAACTGGGTCATGAAGCTTACTGGCTGTCATGCGTGAGGACAGAATGAGAAATCGACATTGGGTCTTTTCAATTCCCAGCTCTAGACAATAGATGGCATGTTGTTTAACATTAAAATGTTTCCTGAAGGTCTTCGCCTTCCCTGTATCCAAAAACGGCATAGAAAACAGATTTTCACAGTAAGATTTCTTCTCTTTGTTTCTAATTTCTTATTTCCCTTATTTCCATGGGTATAGATGTGGGTGTGTGCGTGTGTGTATGTGTGCGTGCATTTAAAATAAACTATTTGCTCTCCAGTTTCCTTCACTCGAGAGCTTATTTTTGCAGCTCCAATATTCTCAATAGAGAAATGAATAAGATTTTTTTCCACTTCCAGACCTTCCTTATCCTGCCCAATTCTTTACAAAAAACCTATGTTTCCATGTTAATAAACGTACATAGGACAAGATCTGAAAATTCTCCCACTGAGTGGCAGGAGATGATATGCCAGTGTGCTTCATTATCTTGATCAGAGAGTATATAATCATGGCCCTAGGCTCTTACCGCTGCTTCTTTCTTGCTAGTGGGAGAAAAACAAAAATAAAACAAAACAACACAAACACTTAAGGACCTGTTTCCTTTTGCAGGATAAGTATCATAATAAGAGGCCAGGGCCTCCCCTTCACAATGCTCTGAGAGTGGATATTTCTTTAATTCCCGCTAGGCTCAAGGGAATATGGATCTGGTCAAATACTGGGTTCCACATTATCTGCTTTCATCAGAGAACTTCAAAACATTTTGCCAACACAGATTCATTCACACTTATAAGAGGTAATGCTGTCCTCATTTTGCTGATGGGAAAAGTGGAACACTGAGAGTATAAGTGACAAATTCAGGGCGTGTGGTGGAGCAGAGAATTGTACCCAGGGCTCTGGAGAGCCAGGTTCATGCTCTAACAACTAGATAAGACTTCCTCTGAGGCTGTGCATGTGGCTCACGTTTTTAAAAAAGATGCTTTATTTTATTTTTAAGGCACAGAGAGACTACTGAGAGGGATGGAAAAAAAAATTAATAAGTCTTACTTAGAAGGTTGAATGATACATATTGTTAGAACTTGGCAAATATCTCCCACCTGGAACAATCCAAGATGCTGAAAAGCTGTGAAACTAATAACAAACAGCAGAATAGGAAATGAAAAATATTCATGGGGATTTTTAAAAATAGAAATATCTTGGTCTAAACACTAAATTTGAAAATGAAACTGTCCCAGGTTTTTTTAAATACATGTCTGTCTTCATTACTGATTCTCACCATTGAAAACATATTCGGATGCTTTCAACTAGATATGTTCTCTGGGCGTTCTATCTCTCCATCAGTATATTCCCTGTGTGATCTTTGTCATTTGCTACTTTCACTTGGACAAGGTAGGTTTGTGTATTAAGCAAAACCCCAAATATGCTAAATGTGATGAACTGTTCAGTTTTGAAAACATCAGCTTAGGTAAGCTTTTCAACAATAAGACATGAATAATCTTCTGTCCATGATATGAAGCAACTTTTAATGATTGATTAATAGCTCTCTGATGCAAACAGTGATAACAATGAATGTACATGTTTGTGGTTGTGTAGGCAGATAGAGAGATCGTGATTCAAATAAAAATTAACCTATAATTAATAAACAAGCACATGCTGAAATCAAATATTTGTGCCTCCAGCCCTTTAAGCCAGTGAACATATAAAGCTTGTCAAGTATTTTTAATTTTACTGACAGAGCAAGCACTTAAAAGATGAAAGAAAGAGGACAAAAGCGTGGCTTTGTCAGGAAAGGATGTGTTTTAAAAACTTGCCCAATAAAATCATGCAAATAAGCAGATTTTCATAAGCCCTAGGCTGAAAAAAAAATTACTCTGGGCTTAAAGGGAATGAGGACATCCACCCCAAAGAGATGTGTTACTTTGCTTCTCTTCGTTTTCTTCTCATTCAAAAGTCTGTTGTTGACGGAGAAGTTCTGAGTTAGTCTCCTGCAAGGCTGATATTTATGCTCCTCTTGTGAGAGCAGTTGGGGAAGTGGTGGTTTAGACCTGCGTAACCATGATGAAGCATGGGATAGGAAGCCCCATGCAAATGCTGGGGACCAGTAAGACTTTAAGAATGTTTATGGAATTTTTCAAATCCATCCATCAGGAAGGGGTTACAGAACACAGCTGTTGGAAAGATGTATAGTGTTGTAAACCTTTTAGTACTTGTGTCACGGCCAAATTATATTTTCTCTTTGATTTACTCAGTTAAGTTCTATGCAGCCCAGAGGATCTCCATGTGTCACAATGAAAAAAAGGATGGGGATTGCAAATTGGCCATGAGTGGTATTGTGGTTTTTGTAAAGCAGTGGTTCTCAAAGTGTGGTCCCTGGACCAACAGGATCTGTACCTGGGAACATATTGGAAATGAAATTCCTTGGGCTTCATCTCAGACCTATTGAATCAGAAACTTTGGGTATAGGGCCCAGCAATCTGTATTTTAACAAGGCTTCCAGGTGATTCTGATCCACACTGAAGTTTGAGAACCACTGTTAGGAGAACCAAGCAGGACTCCTGGGGCAACCTGACCTTATGGGAGGGCCAGACAAAATGGGATCTTCTTCAGGAGGTTCTATACCTGTGGACTTAGGCAGGGTCTTAGGACCAGGTACACTAATTCTAAAAGGTTTTAAAATCAGATATAAATTTGTATTTGGAAGGCTTAATTTTCCCACCTTGAAATTTTCCTCCATGTGCATTCTTGGTTTAAGTGGTAGCAGGCCTGAAGCAGCCCTAGCCAGCTTCTCAGAGGATCCTGTAGAAAAACGGCAAACAGGGTCAACTTGCAACTTGTTCCTTGTTAAGGCAACAATACAAATCCCTCAACCAAATTCCTCTCATTTCCTTTTCTAGCTGTTGCTGAAACTAGAATTACAAACATGAATTGGATTCCTTTTGTACCCTAGTAGGCTCACTGGATGCGTCTGGGTTAGTCAGAGAAAGGTTTAGCGTATCAGATATTATACACTATTTGGAGATCACCAACCCTTCAAATATTAGAACATCGAACCCAACGTGAAATCTGTATGTTGTAAAAATAGAGAATTTGTAATACAAATTTAAATTTACCCTAAAATTCATAAGCAAATATTGCTTCTATCTCTCCGTCAGTCTATTCTCAGTGTTATCTTTGTCACCGTGCAGAAGGATGCAGAGGAGAGAGAAAAATATGACCGCGCAAAGGTGACACCGAGAGTGTTGAACACCCAGTATGGAGCAGGATCTGCAGTCCCCACCATGCCAGGCACCATCTTATGGAGTGAAGGAGCAATGGTGCCTTGGGAAGAGGACAGGGAGTCAGGGCAGGAGAGGCACTGGGGATTCGGGGAAGTGGTGATTTACCAATAAGTACGACCATTTTGGTGCATACATGCTGCACTACAGCCCTAACTCAAGAGGAAGAACATAGCTACATTTAAAAAAATACTGTAGGGTGAAAAGGCTCTATTAATATTGAAATTTTAACCCCATAGGCCTCTCATTTGTATCTCTCGTGTGAGGTCTGAGTGTGGGTTGGATGCTCTTCATGCATGTTTGGCAAAATGTGTTTTCTCTTATCTGTACTAATTATATTGTATTATAAATATATATGTATTTGTCTTTGTCTTTCACTGGACTGTAAATTCCTAGAGCACAAGGGTTCACTATTTCCCTCCCCCTCCGCCACCACCTTCCTTCTTTTATGGCCCTAGTATCTATAGTGTCTGATACAGAGTAGGTAATCAATAAGTGTTTTTGAATGAATGAATGAACCATTATAAACTGACCGGATCTGGCTGCTCAGAGCTGATCAGCAATGGACAGAAGAGAGATGCCTCTGGTCCCATCATGGGACACACTGGCTCCGGGTTCTAGATGAAACTATGAAGAAAAGGAAACACACTTTCATGTCTCTGTGGGAGATAGAGGCCAGACATAGAAACGGAGAATTAGTTCTTGTAGGAGTTGGGTATCAGAAATGACATTTTCTTTGGGGAGTCAGGATATTTCAGAAAAGAGTGGGGCTCAGCTTAGACAGAACATGAGAGCTGGTGGGCAGGAAAAACCAAACAAACAAATACACCTCTCTTTTCCTTAGGTGCCTGGTATAGTTTGTAGGAAGCTAGGTTTGAGTAAGGAACGGTCTAGTAGAGTCACAAAGGAACTTGGGGAAAGATGTCCTCAGTCCAGGGACAGGCTAGAGCCAGAGAGATGGTCACAGGAATCTAGAACAGACTGTCTAAAAAGGACTCTTCCGTTGAAGTTGGACAGCGTCTATGTGTGTGCTATTGACCTGTTAGTCATTCACCTGTATAACACTGGTTGTCTAAGAAATAATCCTGTTTGTACCATATTTTGTAACATTCCAAACAACTGGCCTAAAAGAAGTATTAACATTGACTTTGAGTAGGAGTGCATTGAATATCACAGGCAATTACTGAGTGCTTGTTGAAAGAATAAATGGATCATGGCAAAGGCTACATGTCATAAGTTGCTGGGAAGAGCCCAGTAATCTTAGGGCAGGGTCCTGTTTTATCACGCATCAGTGGCCCTAAATGCCCCAGGTGACTAAGTCAGTGAAAACAAAACACTGAAGCAGGAGGCTTTTGATTAGTACCAGGAAGCACTTCTTCAATCATTAGTCTGATAAGACATAGAAACTGGCTATTAAGAGAGATGATGTTCATCACTTACAAAATATTTCGAAGAAGACAAAAGACCTCAGCGATTCTGGAAAGTTTTTTATCTTCCTGGCCTGGAGGCAGCACCTGGGTGCACTCCGTCTAGCACCTGGACAGTTTCTCAAGCCCTCCTGAGTGCGCTGTGATGCGCTCTACAGCTTCCTATCCCTCACCTCCTCCCCTGCAGCCTCACCTTTATTTCTTGCTCTTTCTCTCCCTTCCTTCTCAATATTGGCCATGTCTCTGACATTCCTGTTTCTTTCACATCAAGGCCCTCTCTTAGCATGTGTTCCCAGACCTTTCTGCATTGGCAGCTGTTTTGGGGAATGTGGCAACTGGGCTCCCTGTGGCCCGACACCAGTCCCAGCCTCAGCTGGGTGGAGCTTGTGAAATGCATTTCAAACAGCCTGCTCAGCCTGGGGCCGAAGGAAGATCTTGGGTTTGGCTTTGGCAGGTGTAGCCCCGAGGGAGCTACCAGCTAGTGAAGGCCACATCCAACAAGGCAGCCTCCCTAGAAGGAGACACTTTCCAACTCAGACAATGACTAGAGGCAAAATGGGCTGCTTCTATTGTTTGCGTGCATAAGTGTAAGCCCCACAGCTGAGCAAGGGGAACCAAGGGAGTACCTGAGCAAGAGGAGATATTGATTTTACTGTTTCTTCACTCTCCATTGGTGCCCCTAGGTCTCTTCTGCTGTCACCCCCTATGCTTACGAATTCAATGCCAGGAATGTAAATTGGTACAGCCACTGTGGAAGATAGTGGGGGAACCTATGGAAGTTCCTCAAAAAATTAAAAATAGAACTACTATGCAATCCAGCAATCTCAGTTCTGGGTATATCTGTGAAAGAAGTGAAATCACTATTTGAAGAGATATCTGCAACCCCATGTTCACTGCAGTATTATTTACAATCACCAAGACATGGAAACAACCTGAGTCCATTGATGGATGAATGGATAAAGAAGATGTGGTATATCTATATTTATATCATCTATATCTATACACACACACACACACACACACAATGGAATATTATTCAGCCACAAGAAAGAAGGAAATCTGCCACATGCAACAAGATGGATGAACTTTGAGTGCATTATGCTAAGTGAAATAAGTCAGTCAGAGAGAGACAAATACTGTATGATCTCACGTACATGTAGAGTCTAGAAAGGTCAAACTCATAGAAACAGAGTAGGTTGGTGGTAGAGGTGAGGCCTGGGGGAAATGCGGAGATTTTTGTTAAAGGGTAGAAACTAGCAGTTATTGGATAAATAAGTTCTGGGGATCTGATGCACAGCATGGTGATTAGAGTTAACAATACTGTATTGTGTACTTGAGAGCCGATAAGGGATTAAATCTTAAAAGTTCTCATCACACGCAATGGCAGCCGTGTGAGGTAATGGATGTGCTAACTAATCTTTTTGTGGTAATCGTTTTGCAATATATACGTGCATCAAATCATCACGTTGCACACCTTAAACGTACAGTGTTGTATGGCAATTATATTTCCAAAAAGCTGGAAAGAAAAGAATTCAATGGCTTCCTGCTTCCTTGGGCACATCGGGCCCACTTCCCTCCCCATCACTTTGGCTTTTCCTCTTGGGATGGCACTTGCGGCCCTGAACACCTGTACCCATTCCTCCCGCCGCTGCCATCTGAACTCACCGGTCTGTCTTCTCTCTGCAGTGCCTGCTTCTCAGGTAAACTTCTTTGAGAGCTGGGCCTCTGAATCATTTATCTTTGTGCTCTCCACACTATCTGGAACCTGGACACAGAAGGTGCTCAATAAATGTGGTTGTTAAATTTGAGTTTACTGAGATTGCGTTGCTGCCCTATCCCCAGCTTTCATCTCCTCACTCTCTTTCTGAGATGTGCTAGAAAGATAACTGGCCACAGAGTTCAGGGCATTACTGCAGTCCTGGCTCCACACCTACTACCTGTGGACCCTTGAACGAGCACTTCACCTTTCTGCATCTGGTTTCTGACTGCAACATGAGAATGGTAGTGGTCTTCTATCTTATGTCTCATATTGTTAGGATTAAAGGAGAGAATGTGGGTGAAAGGGTTTTATGAATTAGAAAATGCCATCTATTTAAAGCACTCCTTATGGTAAAATCCGTTTGTGTAAATGACTGACAATCACTTAAAATAATACTCTGCTCAGATAACTTGCATGCTTGCCTTATGAGAGAGGGCATCATTTTAAAAATCTAATTCTGTCCAGTGAGGAATTACTCGATGTCTATTATGTGTCTAGCAAGTTTGTATACATTGTGGAGGTTTCAAAAGAGGTATAAGAAATTATTGCTTTCTGAGAAATTATGACATAATTAGAGGGTACACCTGACTCTGGTGCACTGCCTACCTGGGGTTTAATACCTGGTTCTAAGACTCTGGAACTAGACTTCAGAGACCAGTAAAACTTAAAAAATAAAACAAGTTGGAAGACAACATAGGTCTGTCCATTTTTAACTTATCTCTTCAATAGTTTTAAAATTAAATATGGAATTTGTATATAATAGCATGAAAAACTATAACATCAATGAAAATCTATAAAAAGTTAAAACTTAAGTCATTTGAGCTGTATGAAAAACATAAGATGTTGCCCTGATCTTTTTCGCTTCATTTTGAGCAACTCTGTGCTTTGTTGGGGACCAGGAACTGGGCACCAGCACTGAGCAAAATGAAGCAGCTGCCTGGGAGGCAGCCCCCTTGCTCTGATAGCAATGGCTCCTCACTAAGTTGACATGGGACTTTGCATGAGGCCCTGAACCTCTCTAGATTCCATTCCTCTCTGTAAACCAGAAGGGCTGAACCATGCTGGGTTAGTGACTGTGGTAGCTGCTAGCCACGTGTGACCATTTAAATTTAAATTAAATTAAATTAAATTAAATTAAATTAAAAATATAATTCCTTGGTTGCTACTCCCATTTCTCATGCCTACTAACCACAGGTGGCTAATGGCAATCATAATGGACAGCATAGATTTGGACCATATCCAGCATTGTAGAAAGTTCTATTGGATGGTGCTGCACTAGATGACTGCTAAAGGTTTCTTAATGTTAAAATTCCAGGATTTTTGTGGTTATGTGGAGACCCCACTTAGCTTCTAAGCCACAGTGTGGTCTGACCCACAGTGAAGCTTTCCATGTGCCTCCGAAGTCTGATGGTGATGATAATTCTTATTTAATTCTGATGGTTGGAAGGGTATCATGATACCTAAGAAGTATTATGATTTTACTGTCAATGGTACATAGTTTGGTTAAACCAACATTTCACATTCAGTCTGCTGTATCTATCTGAGAGCTTCTCCCCTCTTTTAATATTCACTTCTTCTTACCACACCAGGTATTTCTTTCTCTCCTTTTTTCTTTTTTGGTCTGACATTAATCTCTCGTAACATTTTCACAATCTTATGGGAAAAGCTAATCTAAATGATAAGTAGGTTCTTTTTTCTTCTTCAATCTACCATAAAATTGCCAATGTGTTGTAAAAACCACTATTTTTATAGAACTTGTGTAAACACTGTTTTGGACTCCATCTGTTGAATCAGTCTCCGCTACTAACAAGTATTGTTGTGAGATGTGCCATCATCAGTGATGTGGATGGGCTGAAAACTGAGCTGGCTTGGCAACACACAGGGCCACACAAATTAAGCCATTTTTGTTGCCGGTAAAGGAGTGCACCAACGCCATTTCAATTCTGTGCAAAGTTGAAGATGGGGGGGAAAGCACACAGCACTTGCTTTCTGAATCTGAGAGAGAGGACAATCATAAAGAAATATTAAAATGATGTCCAAATTTCCAAGATATTAAAACAATCGAAAGGAACAAGACTGAGAGAGGGAGAATGAAAGAGAGAGAACTCAGTGGTCCCTAAAAACAACTCAATAAACTCTACTATCCAAATAAATGACAATTTCTGGACCTCAATGCCTATTCACTCAGTGTCCTTTCTTAAACTTTATATTTCCCTGAGCAGCAGAAGTTACAGAGACAATGCCATTCTCTTTAACACCTTGAAGTGAATACAGTAAAACAAGTAAAATCTGAATATACCTGGTTATTATAAATATGCAGCAGTACTGGCCAACACAATTGGCAAGAGTGTGTACCAAAGTCCAGTGACATAGTCCATCCCAGCTTCACAAACTCACAGACTCTGACCTCCATGCCTGCTCAGACTCTGCTTCTTGTCAGTTACGTGTTGCTTCCCGCAGTACCATCTTGCCCACGTGCTATGCTCAGAGCAGAGAAACCCTGCCCCTGGAGTGTGCCTGTGTCAACATTTTTATTGCAAATTGCCATTTTCTGATCATTAAAAAGCTTTCGGCACAGGAGTAACTTTGTGAGAGTTCAAATTTTGAAAGGACTCATTTAATGGCTTAAAAATAACATTTGGGCCACACCCAGAATTTAAAATGTTCTAGCTGGCTTTGTGGCCTGGGTTTTTTCAAACTGTGTAAACTTAAAATATGAAGGGACTCAGGACTTGGAGCAGGTCCAAAGATTGGTTTTTAGTGTTTGGTGAAGTGGAATGAGGTTCCTTAATGGTAACCTTTACTTGCAGAAATGAAATTGTAGGATCGATTTAGTTGGAATGTTGTCTAACTTCAGCTGGAGAGGGGTCTCTCAGTAACTTTCTTACCAGGTTATGAGGAAAGGAAGGGTGAGCCTAGGACAGGCTACATAATTTGGAGGGCCTAGTGCAAAGTGAAAACGGCAGGGCCCCTTGCTCAAAAATTATTAAGAATTTCAAGATGGTGAGAGCAGAGTATTAAACCAATGTGGGGTCTTTCTAGGTATGGGACCTGTGTGACTGCACAGTTTGTCTGTCCAGAAGCTGGCTCTAGCTGGACTCCCTCCCTTCCTCCCTCTCTTCCTTCCTTCCTTCCTTCCCTCTTTCCTTCCATCCTTCCTTCCTTCCCTCTTTCCTTCTTTTCAGGATACACAGACCTCACTGGCTTAAGTATAATTTACACTTGAGCACTGTTATTTTAATAGGTTCTGTCTTAATTCTTTCACAAAGAACAGTCATTCCCGATTTCCTTTCCAAAAGCTATTTAATAACAACAAGTAAAAAACTTAAGGTGGTTTTTTTAAAGCTGGTAAAATGTTTACATGTAATCTATTTTCAAATGTGATCTTTAAAATAATTCCAAGAGGTTATTAGACTAAAATAAACCCATTTTTCAGACTGAGGAATTGAGGCTTCACTGTAAAAATTAAGTGACTTGCATAAAGCTTTTCAGGTCTTTATTGGTACAATAAGGATCAGAATTTTACTCCCTTGACATGTAATGCTATTTTGAGTAAAAGGGTGCCAGATATAGCAATGCTTAAACACCAAAGGGAGGAAACCTTGGACCAACAAAAATGGAAAAATTATGAAATGAGTTTTTTTTCATAATGCTGGGTTTGGACCATACTAACTCCTTGTAAAGGCTTTAAAAGATCATGTTTTGATGCAGTATATTTTTGTTTTGGGAGACCTGTTGTACAGTCCAGCTAAATTCATGTGATATGAGGTCGTGCTGTAAATAGGCTTGCTTACAACTTGGTAAACAAAAGAAATAGAAGGGGCTATCCATGGGCTACTGTTGAATCCTAAGAAAAACTTCAGGAAAGACTAGATAATAGAGATGTGAGGTTGGAGGCTCATGTTTATTTACTGAAATATTGTAGGTCCGATATTTCTCAGTGCATTCCATGGAACGTTAATACCGTGTTATTTAAAAGAAAAAAAAGAAGCTCTTTTTGGTCAGTTAAGTTTGGGGAAACAATGTCTTTGACAAAGTTAAACAGCTTCCTGATAGCAGGACATGGCAAACCTTTAATGAGCGTCTGTGATTTGTGACTCTTCAAGAGGGAATGCAGCTTTTCCAAACTTACTTGACAACAGAACATCTTACCTCCTTTTTTTGTTGGTTTTTTTTTTTTTTTTTGCGGGGGCAAGGTGAGGGGTTGTTCAAAGAATCTCGAGGGACTAGTGCTCCACAGAATACACTTTATGAAATGAGGTTTTAAAGAACCAACATCATCGATGATAGTCCTGTAGCAGTTGAATTGGGGCTCTCAAAGAATATGTCTCCCTGGAACCTCAGGATGTGAGCTTATTTGGAATAAGGATCCAACTGTAGATATAATTAAGGTAAGGATCTCAAAATGAGATCATCCTGGACTTAACATGGGCCCTCAATCCAATGACCAGTGTCTTTCTAAAAGAAGGGAGAGGGAGATTTGAGACATGGAGAAACATAGAAGAAGGTCATGTGAAAGTGGAAGTAGAGATTAGAGCCATGTGGCCACAAGCCAAGGAATGCCAGGAGCCAATGGAAACTGGAGGAGGCAGGGGAAGAGTCTCCAGCCTTCACTCTAGAGCCTCTGGACTTTGTAGCCTCCAGAACTGGTTCTTACTGCAGCCCTAGGAAACTAATACTAGTTCCATCAGTAAAACAGAAGTGAGAGTCCCTCCATCTAGGTAGATAGAAATGTGAGTGGCCTGACAGGCTTGGAAATGGAAGCTTGTTGTCAGGCCAACAGCTGGATCAGAGTTCTCGCTGGGACTGCTTTGGGGGATGGGAATTGCTCATGAGTGGGTTAACTTAAGATCTAAAAAAGTTGAAGTGAACGAACCCTATAGAAAAGGCCAAAGCTGTCAGAAGTCCAACAGCTGGAAGAAAGGGGAATGACATGACAGGACAAAGAGTCATTGGTGTGGCTCCTAACAATGTCACTCCTGTCCTCAGGGGATTCTCCCGTGAGTCTCCAAGTCCTCTGTGGGGTGAGACCCCCAAAAGCTCTCAACTATCTCGCCCTGGCCGCCCAGCTCTCACACAAGGCTGGGAAAATGTCCAAGCTGGCTTTGTATTCTGACACTTTAAGCATGTTCATGGTTTGTTCTCTTGGCTCTTAGTTGAAGAGGATATTTCTTTTCTTTGTCTCTCTGCAGCCTTTCCCCCACATTGTTGCTCAGTCATTTATTTCTGACCCATAATTGGGCAGCATCATAAGGGCTTTCTTTGGCTCAGAGCAAGGAGGAGCTGTGTTAAATAAACTAAACTAGTCTCTAATTACTTGCGTGCTTATTGTGTATTAGCAAAAGTGGCTAAAATGTCAAAGAAGCTTTTGCTCAATGGCTTTCACTTGGGAGCTTTAGAGGTTATGGCGGCCCGGGAGGGCACTTGAGTTACACTGGGTTTTGTGACTGCTATTAACACAAAATAATGCCAAGGGAAGGCTGCAACTCATGCACTCACGACCCTCCCATTCTAGAGACTCAAAGGAGTGAGTCTAACTGGACCCACCCATATCAGAAGGTGATTAAAAGCCACCACCAGGACTTCCAACTATTACTAAACACTTGCCTCCTAAGAGCCTGTCTAGATGCCTCTTCCTCCATCACACCAGTAGGGGGCATCCTAGGGGGGACTAAAGTAGAGAGAAAAGTGGGGTTGAGAAGTAATCTGGATTCCCACTTGCCTGGTCTGTTCTCTGGCCCTACTGACAAGAAAGAAAATGGAACGGGAGACTGGTACCAGACCAATGCCATGGTGCCACGGCAGAGAGCAGTGTGGCTGGTAATGCAGAGGTGATTCAGAGGTGGTGAGAGGGGGAGTCGTAGAAATTTTCCCCCTGTGACTGATCCATAAATTTTGGAAACCTTGGTGATCACCCTTATTAAAAAGGCAAAAATATGGGCCGCAAAGAGGTTATTCCAAGTTCATCCTGAGACACTGGGGCAGTACTGGAAAATAAACTTTTTACTTCTGATCCTCATTCTAGGACACCATTCCAGGATGAACCGAGTTCCCCCTCGCCTGTCACCCGACTCATAAATATAAGTAGATGAATCCACTTCCAGAATTCCTTTGCCTACTCCTCCTACTTTAACTAAATGTCCATCCCGAACTAGAGTGCAGGAACAAATATATCAGGCAGTGAAAGCTTTCAGGGACTTTGTACAAGAAAGCAAGGAAGCCAAAAAGGCAATAGGTAGAAAAAGACCAGAGAAACATCTGGAAAAAATACCAGAGTGCATAATTATGATAACAACTCCCAGAAAGGGCTCAGCTTAAGATTTCTAGGGTTTCTCCTTTCCTTATCTGTTGTACAACCCCCTCTCCAAAAGCAAAGCAGACAACTTTGCCCTGGTGTCTCCCCGCAGTCGTGCATAACTCCTAACCCTCTGTGTCATTAAAAATGACAACTGCGTTATAAATCTTTATAGAGTTACTTTTCTATTTTTAATATTTATTTGCTTCGAACGGGCAGGTACCACAGACTTTCTTTTAATGATTTAAGATCGAATAATTTGCCTAAAGGCCTATCTGAAAACTGACAGCCTTTAAGATGCACTTCCTTTCTTTGATAAGTGGTCAGGGGAACTTGGACGGGGCTTTTTAGGGAAGACAACCCCTCTCTGGGAGGTTCCAAACACATCTTTTGCCCTCCTCAGTCAATGCTTGTTAAATCTCTGCCACAGTGAAACTGCCCATATTTAGATCAAACATCCAAGTAAAAATCTGAAGGAATGAAGGCTAATTCGAGAATGTAAGATCCATTAAACTATGCAAGTATGCATGAACTGGAAAAAAGTGGATCCCATACATAGCGCTATAGCCTTTAGCTGTTAGCAGGTGTGAGTCAGTCAGCTGTACAATTCATTTGTCTACCTAATTGCACTGAAGATTGGCTTTTACTTTGCCTATAACATCTCTAATGAGTAGGTTTTCAGTTGGATCTAACTAATTAATTCTTGTTAACTTCCTTTGCATTGCTGTTCTTTTAATTTAACCAGAGACAGCCCAGAGTTGCTACTAGTGTTTAGTCTCAACTAGATTACCCCTATTCATTAAGGGCTATAATTGTTGGTCTTAGCCTTCCAAGCGGTCATTACAACCTCTGTCTTGCATATTGAATAACAGCAATTTCCTGACTCCAACAGATCTTGTGTCAGGGAGGAGAAAATGGTAATAAAGAAAGAATAAATGATTCTCGACTCCATTCAGGGCTGTGTAGATTTCTTTTGCAGCAGAAATTGTACGGAGGTGGTAAAACGGGCTTCTTGCAGGCCCCCTACCACCACCCTGAGCGAAAACAATAAGAACCAAGTGAAGCATTCCCTGCTACTGTGATTACAGCATCCTAAAAGTGATTATATGGCTGCTGTAATCAACTTCAATGAAAGCTGCCTGTTAGAGCTTCAATAATTACTCATTTCTGTTAACGGCTTGCTTTTAGTTTAACACTTTGAGGCCAAGGGGGTGGAGGGGGGAAACTAGGAGCATCTTAATAAAGGATCTCACTCACGTGATATTTTGGGGGGGTGAGTACTTGTGTGTGGGCCAAAAAAATGCACATGTAAGTTTTTTGTCCCTTTTTTCAATAGCAGCCCCCTTTCATTTTGAGCTTAGATTCTATTTAACCAGCAAAAGCACAAGTTCATACAGGGTTCAATTATGTACTGAATGTTTACTGAAGGAGGTACAATAGTTTAAATAAAGTGGTGATTTTAAATATTTTACCCATTTCTTTAAACAAATTGCCAATCCTTAAAGTCTGTGCTAAACACATTTCAAAAGCAAAATACCACAAGGATCTTTCACTAAAACGCTACACTGAATGTTTCATTTACTCTCCTCCCCTCCCCCCCTTCTCCGTTGCCTTGGGTGCATTTTATCATTTATTTTCTAGGAGAGGGCAAGTTTGGCAGAGTAAAATTTGTTCTAAATACCTTCGTTGGAGGAAATAAAGCAAAAGAGGAGATTGTTCTAAGCCCAGTGACATCAATTGCTTAAGGCGGGGTGTGTGTGTGTGTGTGTGTGTGTGTGTGTGTGTGTGTGTGTGTGTGTGTGAAGTTTTGGGCAAGGTGTGTTTAAGTGGATAGAGAAACAAATCAGACCCACTAGATCATGATCCACATGCCTCTCCCAGATCTGTCAGCATTTCTGAAAAACAAACAAGTTGCATAAACATAATATTTTAAAAACTGGAACAATAGAGACCTTGTTTTCATCAAAGACAGAAAGCAAGACTATTAAAGCACAAAAGTTCTGTGAGCTCAGACACCATACAATAAATCTACTCTCCTCTCCTACCCCCAAAACCATCACTCCAAACAGAAAATATGGAAAATCTTGCAAGAAAGTTGGATTCTGCTATATATCCATGCCTTCAAAGTTCAGATAATTTGGGAAATCCTCAAAATTCGGATGTAGCTTCGAAGTCTAAACTGTTTTTTGTTTTGTTTTTCCACAACAGATAAAATCCAAAAACCGTATCGAATCCAAATTCCAGGGCCTTCAAAATATTGCTTAGGAAAGAACTTAAGAAAAAAAATTTTCAAACGGCTAAATGATTAGTGAGGAAAGTCTACTAATATTTTGAAAACTGGTATGAAAATACCATTAAAGTGCCTTAATAGAACAAAGAAAGTTGTGTTTTATCAATAGTAATAATTCTGTTAACTTTGATTTTATTTATTTTCTTTGAAGGACTCAAATTTCACCTATTTCAAGATTTCACTGCATTGTCATATACAACACATAGCAAGATAATAGGTTATCTAGGAAATAAACATTCTTCAGCACTGCACATGACAGTGTTTGGCACATAAACAACAGTCTCCACATTTCTGGACTTACTGATTTAATAGAATAAAGGAACATATTTTCATTCATCTTTCTTCATAGCTGTTCCACTGGTTCAAATAGGCTTTCACCTAAACCATGTTTTTCTGGATGACACGTCTCTCTTGCTTCCCTCATATTGCCCTGAACTCTGGTTTTATTTTAGCGTGAAGCATCTTCCTCATTGAAGTCTGGCTATGTGTAGAGGATTGGGTGGTTTGAGTAGGGAGTGGGAGTGGGTTGCTGGGTGAGGGAAGTGGAATAGCCAGAGAGACTTTCCCCACTGGTAGTTCAGGTTGTTGTTTCAATAGCACTCTTACTCTCTGTCATCAGAAAGGATATGGGAGTCCAAAACCAACTTTACCGTGCAAATCCTTTCTTTATTTCCTTCCATATTGCCAAGCCAGGATTGTCTCATTCTAATTTGAATTGTTCCATCATATTCTCCATTAGATATTTTTCTGTACTTTTATAAAGAGGGAAAGATGAAGCTACACACTTGAGATTCAAATAAAAATAGGGCAGTCTCTTTTTTGATACTCAACTTTTGAGAAATAAGAATGTAACTAATATTACTAGAGCTTTAAGACTAATTTACTCTTATCTATGTAAAGTTGCAACTTAAACATGAAAAGGAGAGTTTAGATTTTTGGTTAGCACCTCTACAAAATGAACCATATGTGAAATATAAGATAATCAGGGTCACTGAAAGGATTTAGGGGGTTTATTTTTGGCTTCTGTTTAAGACAGCCACATTATACAGCAATCTCAAGGAGTTGCCACCAGCATATACAAGTTAGGTTCATACCATACAGGCTAAGAACCTCAGCAAGTTATATTCTATGTGTTGTAGATCCAAAAAATGTTGTATCCTCTAAGTGAGAAAAGAGATAAAATGAGCCTTTGGAGTCAAAAACAAGCAGGGATATTCCAGGGTGGTTTTTCCACCGAGATTTTTATACCACTGTTGGATCCTGTAGTTTCTAGTTTAGCATTTCTTCTGGTTTCTAAACTCTAGTGAAAATGTCTTCCTTTGTTTAATGGAAATAGTACCACCCAGGTGTCTCCAATAAACAGCTAATTTTGATGGCATTCAGGTCTTTCAAGCCAGGGCATCAAGGAAGACAAGTAAATTGGTGATGTTCTGACATATTGTATTCTTAAGACACGAAGATTGGCTTCAAACCTTTTAGCAGGAGGAGATGATTAAGAAAGACAGGCTGGGTAGGTACTGAGAGAAAGTGGTATGTTAGTGCTGTAGCTTCTGGCTACTTTATCAAATTACAGCATTAGATAAGCCTCTGCCTCCCAGTTGCCCCCTCCACCAAATACCAGGATTCCCCAGTTGTTGGGAGCTGGGGGTGGGGAAGAAACTCTACAAAGATTTCAAGAGTGAATCTATTCACAATTAGTCATTTAATTTGCAAATTGAAGGCACTGGAGTTAAATAATCAGTATAAATCCTTGCTTAGAGGCAAAATAATATCTTTTTGATATCCTTTTGATCCTTACTGTTGCCCTGAGAATTGGTGAACTACAAGATGCTCCCAGTCTGGAACACCTATGATAGTGCTTTGTCCTTCTAAAATGCTTTCAATAAATATTTGCTTCATTTGATACTATTGATGTTTTTTAACCATAATTAGAATACTTACTTTTGAAAGAATTATTTTACATGAAAATTTTATTTTTCTGCTGGAACCCCTCCCCCAAACTTTTCAAGAGAAGGAAGTAGAATTTAAAATAAATATATTTTGGTTTTATGTTGGCAGTAGGGGCCAGGGTCTCACTAATCTATAGAGGGAATGACAAGTGTCTGTTATAAAGCTAGACCTTATTTTAACATTATTTATCTAATTTTTATTATGGCATCCTTGAGTATCTGGAACTGACTTTTTATTAATGTTTCTGACATTTTGTCCAAAATCCCTAGAAAACTATTACATATCTCCTATTTCATGAAAAAAAATTTTTGGATAATACTGTCATATTTGTTATGATATTCTCCCTACACTTCAAGATGTTGCTCTTATTATTACAGCTTAAGATTGAAATCTAATGATGAATAATAAATGAATACATTGATGATATTCATATTGGTGAGAATGCAACAAAGGGAACATTCTCACATTCTACTGGTGAGAGTGTCTACAATGTTTTGGAATGCAACTAGACAGATATATCAAAATTTAAAAATTAAAAATATTTTCATTGTGATTTTTATTAAAGTATAGTTGCTGTACAATATTATATAAGTTTAGTACATTTATATGTACTAAAATTTTTTATATATAATAATTTATACTGGCCTTTCACTGCTTTTGAACTGAAAAGTTTTGAACCCTCCAAAAGATTTTTCTGCCAAAAATATTTGTACAAATATATAAGAAAATATATACAAGGATGCTCATTATAGTATTATTTGTATCACCAAAAAAATTGTAGACAACCCTAATATTCATCAACGGGAGAAAAGTTAAATAAATATGGCACTGCCACAGAATAGAATGCAGCCATGAAAATGAATGAGAATGATGTGGCAAGATGCCCATAATATACTGCTGAGTAAAAAAAAAAAAAAAAAAAAGTTGAAGAAAGCAGCATGCACCGTCTCTTTCCACTGTCATTTCAAAATTTATGTGTGCATATTGACAAAGGATCTAGAAGAATACAAACTAACCTTTACAATGAATCTTGGGAAGCAGGTATGGAGGGTCTGGGGAGTGAATTTCACTTTTGTCTTTATATCCTTTTGTCTTGAGTACTTTTGTTTAATGAGTGCTACTTACTATTTAAAATACTTATAATTTATTTTGGGGATTTAATAAATAAATTCACTGGGAACATGTATTTTTAAATTCTCTAATATCATTATCCATAGGATATTCCATTTTAAATAGTGAAAAAACATAGATAATTACTAAAGTAAAGGACATTCAGATTGTTGGATTCTGGATTAAAATGAGAGATGTAAGATGCTTGATATCAGAATAGAACCCATCTAGAAACATAAAAGTAATCTTTTATAATTGTTTATCAATCACATTATTCATCTAGATTGGTTCTTGGGGTTAAAAAAGCACTTAGGTTAGCTTTTAGAGGAGGGTTTATTCTGGAGGATAAACACATAAACTAGAATTTAAACTGGAATTTTAGGAATTGAAGAGTTTCTGGAGACAAGTTTTTGTCTTTTCTCTGTGTCAACATGCTTTTTTTTTTTTTTTTTTTTTTTTTTTTTTTTTTTGCAAATAAGAAAAAGCCAATTAAACGGACTTAAGCAATAAAAAGGACTGAGTGGTTTAAGTTAAAAAAAAATAAAGGGCTGATCTATAGCTTCAGATGAGGCTTAATCTAGAAGCGCCAAAATACCACCAAAGGCCCAGTATCTTTTTATTCTGTGTCTCTGTTGTTCTTTCCATGGTGTCAGCTCTATTTTAAGGTTGACCAAGTATTTCAAAATGGTTACCAATAGCTCTCAGAAATACATTTTTCTTATTTCTAGATAAAAAGAGAGAGAGGGTATCTTTTCTAGCATTCAACACAAAAGTCCTGATATACACCGTAATTGCTTGGACCACATTCCTACCCCTAAGCCAATCACTATAACCATTGAAATATGCACCTGTTGGCTTAGCCTGGGTCACTGTTTCACTCTGGTAGCATGGGTAGAGTCACATGCTCAGAATCCCACAGCTGCCCAAATTGAAAATCGGGGTTGCTAAGGAGAGAGTCAATGTTGGGAAGACAACCTAGAAGTGTTCTCTGTGGTCTTCCAAAACATATCCAATTCTCTTTGGTCATCTACTCCAGTCTCCTGTGTCCATTGTCCTGTTTCTCCTGCTTACCATATTCCCATTCCTTTATAACTTTGATTTATACTTGGCAATCATGGCCTTCTGTCTGCTTACCCCTACTTCCTCCTATCATATTATGACTTTTCAATTTCAGTGCCCATAGTGCTTAAAATTTATTTTTTATCTTTCTTAATTCATATCTCAAAATTGAGATTCTGATTAGCCCAGCTCGTCTTTTTGATCCAGGCCACAGGTATTGGCCAGCTTGCAGATTGGTTATCTTGAATCAGGCGTACACCACTGATCCAATGATCTGTAAATGAAAGATGGAGTTTGGGTAGTCCAGTCACATGGTCCAAAACATGGCAGCCTGAGTAAGAGGGCCTATGGGGCAGACTGTTTCCTGTGGATGGGAATGTGGGGAAACACATCAACTCAAAGATGAGCAATAATAGACTGTACCTTTTCTTATGGGACTTTTTCTATATGTATTTTTTTAAAAAGCAACCGAATTTTACATGAAAAATACTATTTTACTCTCTTTTTAAGTTTCTTCCATAGCTTGTGTCACATTTGCTTGCATACTGGGACTTAACTGGGACACATTTTGTCTTTTGATATTTGGGTTGATTTTTGGAAATAGCTGGAAGTGATTTAGAGCCATTTCTGATCAAGGGTAATGAAGATAGGTATTATAAATTTGTCAAAAATGATGTGTGACTATAAAAAAGAAAGAAAATTGTCTTTTGTGTTTCATAAACTGACCCTGAAGGCAATTCCAAGAGGAGTTTTAAATGTGTTTTGGGCAATGACGGCACATTAAATAACTGTATTATCCTCTGGAGGTGATTACTTCATTTGAAGGACAAAATTCAGGTATTTGTTCAGGCTGGTGAGTGTGTGTGTGTGTGTGTGTGTGTGTGTGTGTGTGTATCTTATTATACTGTGATTAATCTTCATGCCATAAATGAGGGAAACATTGATCTGAATCTAAGTCCAGGAAAAGCTTATACGTAAGCTGGTACAGTGGTATTGGATGTTCATAGCTGTGATCTGTTCCAACTGGATCCAATGGTATTGGTAAATATCAATAAAGAATTGATAAATATTTTGAAGATCACCCTTGACTGGGGCTTACCATGAAGTAAAGGAAAGAACCAATGGACTCTTCTGTAGGACACATAAATGCCTCAGGGAAACTCAAAGGCAAGGGTAAAGGCATGACTAACTGGAAAGGGTGTGAAAAATGTGAATCCAGATCACAGCTGTGTCTGTTCTCTAACCCCCAGTATTGTTATATTCAATATGCTTCCAGAATACCTTGGATTTATTAAAATTTCCATTAAGAACTAAAGACATTTGAGAACAATTTAAATAGCATGGCTTTCACTAATGGGCAATCAATCCTCATCTGCTCTTTGCAGTTCTTCCTGTAGAGACCTGAGAGATGTGGCAAGTGCAGTGTTACCCACAAAGAGCTTTGTATCAGGGTGTGGAGGTGTTTCCTTTCTGGTGAGCTATATAGGGGAGAACAAGTTATTTGCTACCTTTACCTAGAAGGATGCCTTCTTTCCTCCTCATGTGCTAATATCCATTCCCTCATGCATTCTCTTTCAATATTTATGCATTAATATCAGGCAGAAAACGCTGCTCAAACATAAAGGCATCTTATCTGCAGGACCCATGTAAGTGGTGAGGCATTTCCCTGCTATAATAATATCAGGAAAAAATATCAATTCAAACCTGAATTTGAGTTCTGGGTCTGGCAGCTGCTAGCTATGTTGTCTTGAGGAAAGCCCTTGGAAAGTTTTCTTCTTTGCAACCTGTTTCCTCATCGGTGCAAAATAGACAATATCAAATGAAATAATCCATAAAGAGCACTCTTCTAGTTTACCTCTTACAGTTCCAGGTGAAACACAAATAATCAAAAAGGACATATCTTTCAACCCAATCTAGCCTCTGTTATCATTTGTCATCTTTATTCCTTGAATATTTGTGTAGGTCCTTCTACATGCCGGGAACTCTTATCCTTGTCAAGGTAATGGTGGATAACATGCTTTTCCAACCCACTCCAATTCCACGCACATCAATTTTTACCCTTCAACATTGCCCCCAAAGTTAATTTTTACCTGCTTTTATCCATGTGAAAATATTACGGTGCTTTTCCTCAGAAGTCAGATTTTCCTTGGGGATGATGCTGAGTCCAGCAGGGACATGGTTGTCATTGGAGATCACATATGTTGGTGGGGGTGGGGGAATAAGGCAGCTGCAGGACACAGATCCAACAACCGGGTATCCCAAGTTGATACTTTATAGTTGATCCAGAAGCCTCATTCTATACTTATCCTGAAGTCCTCATCTATGATCTATTGCTTAATGAAAGAAGAAGTTAATTAATTAAGAATATGTGCAAGTAAGCCCAGGGGTTCAATTTTAATGTAAAATAAGTAGCTTATAGATAGTCAAGTGGTTTTAACAATGTGGTTCAACTACAGTCAAAGCACCTTGAAAAGCAAGGCCTAGGCCTGAGGGGCAGGTGTCTGAAGCCTTTTCTTTTACCACCTAACTTGTATTCTCTGTGCATTCTCTGTGTTGAATATTGTAGATATGAGGTCATGGTCTTCTGTTAAATCACTTTCAGGGCCCTTAGCTTCAGTCTGGTTCATGGCCACAGTTTAAATTCTAAACTTCAATTATCCATTTTGCAAATCCTGCCACAAATCTTGATGCCATCATTTTTCTCTTATAGCACTTGTTTCATTGTCTTTGTTTTATTTGTTTTCATGACTCCCTTTTTACCAACCTGTGAACTCAGTGGGATTATGTATCACTCGCTTTTGTTTCCATAGAGCTTAGTGTAGTGTCTAGATGGTCAATGAGTGTTCAGTGAATAAATGAATCAATAAAAGACAAAAGAGAAGAGAAAAAAACAACAGTTCCTGGCTCAAACCAAATCTATTACCACAATTATTAGGAAAATCAGTATAGTGAAAATCAACCAGCATTCCTTTCCATACTTATGGGTTATCACTTCCATAGATGAAGGAGAACTCATTGATGTGGAGGTGGTTCTCATTTCCTGGTTAGCTCTTCAGGTTCCAGGTGGAACTTTCGGAAGCCCCTTTTTATACTGCCTCCTGTTCATAGGGCCCCCAGGTCATTCCCCCCACATAGTGACACCGTCTCATTAGTTTCACCAAAAGGTGAGATTTACAACTTCTGTAGGAGTTTTCCTGTACAGGGTAATAGGGAAGGAAGCTATAACTGCTTGAATTAGCACAATGTATTTGCTTTCCTTCTGGCTGCCATAAATTCTTAGGATGACCCAGAATCAACATTTCAGATGATTATGTCTGGCTTGTAAATTGTCCTCCAAATTGCCACCTTTTTCCCCCCTAACCCCACACCTGGAGGACACAGCTATAGGAATAGCCCTGACCTCTGGCCTTAGAGTCAAGGTTAATTGGCAGCAAGGTCACATGACTTGCTACTCCTTTCAAGTTATGCTTTAGAAATTCTACTAGGTTCTTTTGCAGAAGTGTTTGAGTTTTTTTTTTTTAAACTAAAATTTTTGTATTGTCAAGACCTCTGTTACAAGACTCTGCCCAAGATTCTTCAAAAAATGTCAAAGCCACACTTAGCTCCTTGGAAACTAGACTTTCTAACAAAAGATTTGCTACTGATTGCTAGCAGCAGGTAGGTTACAACTGGTCTTGTAACTCATGAAAATTCTAAGCACTGCATTCTGAATAATAAGTTATGGTATGTTCAGACACATTTATTTATTGGTTAATCAACACAGTTATGATAAAAAACCAAGAAGGACTTACATTTTATGTTAAATTTCAAGACAGAAAAGTAAACAGATTACAAAATATCACATTTCTGTGCACATTCAGAATTGGAGAGTGGCAGACTTTTGACTAACTATCTGTATGTTCCTTAGAGATTACTAAAGGAAATTGTTCTGTATTAAGACACATTTGAAGGAACTAGGAGAATGTAAGCTGTCTGTTCAGGTTGACATCAATAAGTGATCTTGAATGATTTATAATGTACATAGGAAAATGTAGGTAACTTCTCAAAACCATTAGTTCTATTTGTCCTAGCTCAGAATCTGATGGATGGGAAAACTTCCCATATTAAGCTTTTGGGGAAGGTTAAAAAGTTGGCTTTAATATTTTTCAGTGAGAGATTTTGGAGAAGTCACAAAACCAAAGAGTGTTTCCCCAGTTCCTTCCCTAATGCTGGGTATATATGCAAAGCTTCTTGTAAGTTTCATAGTCAATCATGGACACCAAACTGGAAAAAAAAAAAGTGAGATACAGATGACATTCTGAACAACCCTGAAAAGCACTCAGGAAAATTAGTGTCATTCCTAGAGGAACTATGTGCTAAGCTCTGGAAAGTTTTTTTTTTACTTCATCTGTCTCTTCAGTTTCAATAAGCATTGCGCTGTCAGTGAGAACTCACAGGTATTGCCCCTTGAACTGGCTCAGAGTTTGGAGAGCTAGCTTTCTAGTTGAGAGACCCAGGTAAGTCACTTCACTTCTCTGAACTTCAGTTGACTCTAGAAAGTGTTTCTGAGTCACCCCATCTCCCACCCCCAGCTGAGCCCAGTTCAGCTTAGGATGGACCTTAGGTAGTCATACGCTCTGGCTGGATTCGAAACTTGAGGTAAGATAGAAAGATGTAGAAAGGAAAGAAAAAATTTAACACTTTTCCAGTTAAAGGAAAGAAAAAGAAGAAAGGAGAGAAAGATGGAAGGAAGGAAAGAAAGGAAGAGAGAGAGAGAGAGAGAGGGAAAGGGAGAGAGAGAGAAAGAAAGACAATAAATTGCTCTTTTATAGACCCCCTAGGGCTACACATTGTATCTATTTCCCCAGCAATCATCCTGGGAGAGGAAAGAATGACACATGTTACAGCTCACCTCTCAGATTCTTGTTCTCACCTGAGTTTTCTCATTATTGTTTGGCAGGGATCCCTGAGGATCCATCTGGTGTAACTGGACTTCAAAGGACTAACGATCCAAGGCAAAGCCAAACAGATCAGGTACTGCTTCTTAACCCCTTGAATGCTATGCATTTAAATAAATTTATTATCCCGAAGAAGAATGTTTATTCATTGCAGCATAAAAGCATTTGCTTCCGTTGCTGTGTGCAGACACTGTTTTAACCTAACCGAAATATTTAGAAATGTTTTCTCTTGGTGATGTAGAAATTTTTAAAAATTGGACAAAATAGGGCTACAACTGGACAACTTTTAGTATCACCTGCATTTGTCTCTAGAACAATCTTCTTTGCAGTCTTGGAGAAATAAAGTGGAAAGACTTCCAGTCACTTTCCCAAGGAACCAAACTACTTCCTGTTAGAAGCCAGGATATATCTTTTGCTCTGTTTGTGTGTATGTTTGCTCTTTTTAAATGGAAGGGTTTTTCCTGTTGTCATTATTACAACAGGGCTGCAGTGTAGACTGGGTAAACTCAACATGCTTTAGGGTAGGATTTTTATGGAGTTCAATGTTTGTGTTGTTTCCAGAAAGTACCCTCCTCCTCTCCCTTCCTGGTAGCTATAATTTCCGTTTTGCGAAACATGTACTTCTTAGGAAACAGATTTCTTTCCTGACTTCAGGGTTAGTGATGTGACACAGGCCAAGCCTGTGAATGCATCCCCTTGGCCAGTCTCAGTGATTTTGGAAGGTCCATGTGACCAAAGCCGGTCCAATTCGAGGAATGCCAAGGCTTACCAGAAATGCAGAAATAATGCTCTTTTCCTTCTTAGATCTGAAAGAGAATGAACGTAGGCAAGGAGATTATTGATATCATTTTTGCACCACAGTAGGTGCCATCTTTATGGTGAGGTGACATCACAGAAGGTAGAACAGAGAAAAAGAAATAGGTATTTCGTGACAGTGCAGAGTGACTGGATTGAGTCTCACTTGATATTTGACATATTTCTGCATTTTTCATTTATAGAAGGTTGTAAATCCGCTTTTTTGTTTCAATCAGCTTGAGCTGTGTTTTCTTTAACTGTTAAGTGAATGCATTCTCACTGATACAGTAATAAGAACTGGAGGCAGAGTGGTTCTGGGGCTGCTGGGGGCTGGGAGTCAACTATGAATTTACCATAAGCATGATGTAATGGGCGTATCTCCCTCCCCCAAGGGCAGATGTCCTAAGCCTTTATTCTCAGAGATAAACATTGGAGGCTCTGAAATCTCTACCCTCTTAAAAATAAGCATAAATATTTCTTGTTTGGTTGTATCGAGATGATTAAAGCCAACATTTTTGTGGGAAAGAAGAGCTATTCACTGGCGTGCATGCGCGCGTGTGTGTGTGCGTGTGTGTGCGTGTGTACAACACAAGCATTGATGGAGAATGGAAGGGTGAGCTGGAGTATGTGCCATTGGCCTCTGCACTTTCTTCACCATGTGAAAGTTCCCCTGGACATCAGAAAGGAAGCTTGGAAGGTGACAGCAGTGACCAGGAGCTTAAGATTAACTAATTGGGGAATTAGTTGAATTGAAGAATTGAATAAAAACTAGAGTGTATGGAATAAAACTTAAAAATTATATTTAAACATAAATAGCTATTTAAAAAATGTCTTTTACTGGAGAAATTTTTTAAAAAGACAAGAGGGTCAAAAGTCATATATTATCAGGCATCTAAAACAACATTTCCCCTCTTCTCGGAGGGAAAACGGTCTGCCACAGCAATTTAAGCAGAGTAAAAGGCAAAGCCCGAGGCTGGAAACGAGTCTGAAAAACGAAGGTGAGCCTTCAGAGGTATGCAGAAATGCAAGGAAGCTTTGCTTTCGTCGGCATTTCTGAAACCTGGTGGGATCTTACTCATAACCAGAATGCAAGCAGTCCTATCAGGGCATTAGAATTCAAGAGAGCTAATTTGGGGGAATTAAAAAAAAAAAAATCTAGTGAGTATGGTATTGAAGGAGGGAATACAAAAACCCAGGAGAAGGGCAGGCTGCTGGAGTATCCACCATAATTAAAGCAGATTACAATTGCTCTGAGAAAAGAAGAACGCAAAGAGTAAGAATATCCAACGTGCCTGATCAAGACTGATGGGACAGAGGCTCTGTAATGGCAGTGAGGAAATAGGGAGGGGGCCCTAGAGAAATTTCTCATAATACCTATTCTTTTTTTTTTTTTTTTCAGAGGAAATGATAATTATGACAAAAACCAGAATGAATAAGCTGAATTAAGTAGCTAAGTTGAAGAAGAGGCACTGGCACCTCATGTGGGAAGCAAAGCAAGCAAGGCCACTAACTATGACTCCAAATCAATGAGGTAATAATCTGTTTTTAAACTCTTTTAAAGTGAGAGGCTTGAAAAAAATACTTTAAAAAATACTGACACCTCTGTTAAAGTCACAAAGCAGGAAAAAAACTAATTTTGAACAGGTACACTGACATATTTGGAAATCAACAGATCTAGATGACAGACACAGGATAACTGTTAAGAGGACAGATGACAAATTTAGACCCACTGATGTTTTTTCTTTCCCTGAGCAGTGGGAAAGGGAGTGTGGAGAAGATTTTGAATCTGTTTCATATATTTTTAAAAATTCAGACTATTTTTTTAAAGGAGCTACATCAAAAAAAAAGTTACCTGTACTTTCTACCACAAGGATAGAATAAAATAAAACAGACTGGTCAAGCCACTAATGAAAACTGAGGGATGTTAACAAATACGCAAAAATGTGCAACGTGGAAAGATGGAAGTGAATATCTACAAGACTATGGAGATAAACCTGGAAAATACCTGTTAAAAGGTCTGGCAATACTACCTTGATGATATTAAAAACTCTCCCACTGAACTCCACACATTTGTCAGCATGACAGCAGCACCACTCACAGAGATGGCCACACAGCAAATTGTCCTCAGCAGATCCTCTGATGCTCTCAAAGAAGAAAGTACACGTTAATCAGCTGCCACCTCATATTTGTGGAATGGCTGTGATATGCAGGGCAAACTTTATGGGCAATTTCTACCCTCAAGAAGTGTGCAGTCTAGTTGGAAGCAAGGTAACACATATATGAAAATAGCTAACAGTGTAAAACAGTAAGTGCTCAGTGCACTTCCCACTCAGGAGGCAAGAGCACAGATGGGACCAGATTCCAGGACTCAGAAATAGGAGACAATAGAATTCTAGGCAGGAGTAAAGAGACAGAATTATCCAATATTACTTTTTAAAGGAGGAATTAGGAGATAGCAATGAGTTTATCAATTTGCCTGGAGTAGAAGAATTCAAAAGTGGGTACTGAGATCTCACCAAACATAAGAAATTAATTTAAAATGGACTATAGGCTTGAAAGTGAAATATAAAACAATAAAACTTCTAGAAGAAAACATGAGAAAATATTTTCATATTGTCATAATCTTGGGGAAGGGAAAGGTTTCTTAAACAGGATACCACAAGTGCCAATCACAAAATAGAAGATTGATAAATTGAACTATTTCTGTCAATCAAAAGATGTCATTAAGAGAATATAAAGGCAAGCCACATGAGAGAAGACATTTTTATATCTATATTTATATGTATGCATCTATTTTTAAATATATGTGAAATATCTGACAAAGAACTTCTATCCAGAATATATCTAGAGCTTCTACAAAATGATAAGAAAAAGGCAATTTTTCTGATTAAAAAAATGGACAAAAAACTTGAACAGGCACTTCATTAAAAAATGACATTCAAATGGATAATATGCACATGTAAACGTAGTCAATATGATTACTCAACAAGAAAATCAAAATGAAAATTTAATGAGATACTACTACATACCAGAATGGCTAAAATGAAAAGGACTTACAATGCTAAGTGTTGACAAAGATGTGGAGTAAATGGAGTTTTTATATTACGTGCTGTTTGGAATATAAATTGTTTCGATTACTTTGGAAAACTTGTTGTTTCTATGAATGTGAATATTCATACACCCTATAACCCAGAAATTCTACTCCTAGGAGTATACCCAACAGAAATCAGTGCTCACATTGACAAAAAGACATCTACAAGAATATTCACTACAGTTTTATTCATAATAGCAATACAAGAAAAAGAAAAAAACATTTGTCCATCAATAAAAGAAAAATTAGGAAATTATGTTAGAGGGTGGGAGGGAGATGCAAGAGGGAAGAGATATGGGGATATATGTATATGTATAGGTGATTCACTTTGTTATACAGCAGAAACTAACACACCATTGTAAAGCAATTATACTCCAATAAACACGTTGGAAAAGAAAAGGAAATTATGTTATATTCACATGATGAAACATTATGTGTGTTGAAAAAGAACAAACGACTCTATAGTGGTATCTCATATTGAGTTAAAGAATAATGTTCAGTGAAAGAAGCTGGACACAGAAGAATACATATGGTACAACTGCATTTATGTGAAGTTTGGAATACGCAAAACTAACCTATGGTGATAATAGTCAGAATAGTGGTAATCTTTGGGGAGAATAGTGTGGGAGGGGAATGAGGGAGCTTTTTGGGTAAGTGATAATGTTCTGCAACTCAATTTCAATAATAGTTTCTCAGGCAAATACATGTGTAAACATTTATTGAGTTGTACACTTAGGATTTGTGTGCTTTCCTGTATGTAATTAACACCTCAATTAAAAGAGGGTAGTGGAAAATAAAGTTGAAGAAGAAATTAAATGACAAGAACACATATAAAGTGTCTCACATGATAGATAATAAATATTTATTCTTTTCTACCTCCCTTCAGGGCTTAGGGGTCACATTGTTGGGTATGTTGAATGACATGGTGAAGAGTGTGGATTCTGTTTTGTAGGTGATAAGAAGACATTGCAGACTTTTGGGGCACAGTTGATTTTTAGAAATCTGGGGAAAAATTGGAAAGGAGAGGGGAAAGAGGGACAAAAAGACTCATTAAGAAGCTCCTATGACGATGTAGTGAGTAGAGTCAGTATGTACACAAGAGTCTGTTTTCCAATCTTAGGATACAATAATGAATCCATTTTAATTTTTTAATCAATTGCTTGAAATCCCACTTGAATTTATATTCAGGAAGTTTGGTATTTTGTTTTTGAGGTCCACTCAATTCTGAGTTACCCAAGAACTCTGGGGGATTGTACTGTCTGAAGAACTATTACACAGTTCAGCCTCAAGATGTTGCTGTTGAAGACTGGTCCTGCACTCACTGGGATGCGGTGGGACATGTGCGTCTTTCCTGTGGAATCAAAATAATGGATTTTTAGTTCAATTTCATTTGCTTAGTTATATAGTTTTTCAAACCCCACCTGTGGCTCCAGAGAGTCTTCCAGACACAGGTACAGGCTATCTGGAACAAGTTCTCCAACCCAACCTTTAGGTGTCTCTGTTGAGCTCAAGTCAGCAGCCAGGTCCCCCTTGCCCACTGGTAGGTTTTTTCTTTGGGGTCTCTGGGGACCTCTCTTGTCAGTGTACCTTCCACAGGGCAACTACAGTCCAATGTGAGAGCTACCCAGTACCTTGAATCTTGGAGAACCAGAGAGCCTTGATCTCTTGATAAAAATGAGTCAACTCCGCTTCCAGAACTGTCTATACTAAAAGATCCCCAAAGGTGCCATCTTTTTCAAGC
Organism: Kogia breviceps; assembly: GCF_026419965.1. Taxonomy (NCBI): domain Eukaryota; kingdom Metazoa; phylum Chordata; class Mammalia; order Artiodactyla; family Physeteridae; genus Kogia; species Kogia breviceps. Next base: position 125,084,656 of record NC_081310.1, on the reverse strand, counting down.
CACGATAGGGTTTTACTATGGGCCTTCCCCTATGGTGATGAAGCTTCACTCTCCCTTCCCACATTTTCTTAACAAAAAGGGCCCACTCAAGGGAAGCCTCTCACAGTGATGAAAATCTGTCTCCAGATTATTTGATGTTTTCATCTGTGAGCAGAGAAGCCACTGAAATTTTAAATTTTAAAATTCTACCTCACCAGGTAAGTAGGGTGTTACATAAATAGGCTTTGTTAAAAAAATAATTAAAAAATTTAAAAATGAAAAATCAAGGGACCTAAATTCATTTGCTTCCATTTGTATATGATAAATGATTAAAAATTCTTATGTATCATATGCTAAAACAATAGATGGCATATTTTATATAAAGAATAAATTAAACTAGGATTTCTATATGGCTATTTAAAGAAGCTAAAGTGAAATAAAATAAGTAACAGAAATTAATATTATAGATGGTATAGTGGGATAAGAACTAGACTTGGCGCTGGAAAAACTGAGTTCAAACCCTGGCTCTGCTATTCATTAGCTGTGTGACCTTATGTAACTTATTAATTTCTCTGAGCCTCAGTTTTCACCTGTGAAAAAAAACTTCTTCAGGAACTGATGTGAGGATGCAATGAAAAAATGTCTATGAAAGCATCTATCACAGTCTGTCCTATAGCAAAATGTCAGTCAGTGTTGGTAAACTAAAATCTGACTGGGAGTGGAAGAAGAAGCTTTTTAACAGATGGGTTTCAAAGTCAGTAGTAAGTCCTTATTTGCTTATTCTTTTGCCTTTGTTAGTGATTTGGACAATGAAGCAAACCAGATAAAGGTGACAGTAAATAATGAGGTTGAAATTGTGGAGTAAATTGAGGAGAAAATTATGAGGTGTAGTTTTAAAAGAACGTAAATTGCTTTAGATAGGTAATCATTTGCTTAGGCCTACCACAGGTACATTGAATGAGGTGGCAGAAAATGCCTCAGACACAATTAGAAACAAACCTATAGTCCTTGGGGCTCAGTGCAAGAAACACAGACTTCTGCCTTTTAAAAGGCTGGGCTACCATATTTTCATGAACTTCAACACCACAAGGAGAAGGAAAATATAGAATCCAGAGCAGGATAATTCCAAATGGTTATTGGAGAGAATTTATCAAGAAGAGATTAAAGAGAAGCCTGTGTAACTATGTTGAAGGATGACAGGATCTACACATTGAGATATGACAAAGTCATCAAGTGTTTGGGATGGGGACAAAGAAAATTAACCAAGGACAGGAAACACAATAAAATAAACCTGGTATAAAATAGCATCATTAGGGAAAAAGAACTAAACTTCATCTGGGTAATACTTAAGACTTGATTTTAGAAAATAAAAATTACCTTTCTGAGAGTGGGAGCTTCACTTATAGTAAGATAATATAAAATAGAAAAAAATCACCCATGAAAATATTAATAATCACCACTCTTAGAAGCTTTTGAAATTATTTTAATGTCAAATGGAAGTTGGGAGTTATGCCAGTCATTTACAGAGAGTTTTTTGATTGGAAACACAAATGGTTTGTTTTTTCTTCCTCAAGGTACTGTGATAATGATTGAATAATGTGTCACTGGAAAGCCTGAGAATCTGGGTAGTGGTGTATGGGACTTTTATTTTACATACCCTCTGTGAAAGAAAATTGCAATGAAGTAGTCTTCACCTGGTTGAAATGTGCATACCTCTTTCATTCATTATCTGTACATGTCAGCAAGAGAAAAGAGTTTTTCTTTTTCTTGCTTTACTTATTGGAGCTCTCAGTATGCATTAGGTGATCCTTTTAAAATGGTGGCCTCACCCATACTTGATCTCCTCTCCTCTAAGGCTCCTGACCTCTACCCTACATCAGCCACTCATTCCCACAGGGAGTGTAGACCTTACCAATAGGTAAAACCCCTGGATAATCTCATTCCCATGTATCCAATATCACTTTTTATCTGTGCAGATGACTCCCTCTGGTCCATCTCCAACAATTCTTTAACCCTATTTAGGTCTCCAATCCATTGATCCTACCAGCTTTCCAGCATCCCTCTACCCCTTGATGAACCTCACTTCCCTCACTGCCCAGCTTACATTCCATGTTCCGTTATTACAGTCACTCCCTTGTTGATGCTCTCACCTTTTCCCCATCTCTAGCATCTCTCCTACAGTCTATTTTCATTGGGAGTGATCTTTTTAAAACTTAAGTGAAAGTCAGTTCCTTTCTCAAATACTCCAGTGTTCCCACATTTTTTCTTATCAAAAAGCCAGTAGCTACAATGGAAAAGTTAATGAATGCTCTCTGTTTGGTAGTTTTCTGGCAGAAGCAAATGAAAAACTTTGATAGGAAAGCATTCCTAATTTAGAGCTTTGTGATTTCCACAGAGGAAGATCACTTAAATATGAACGCATAATTTAAAAAAATATCTCCAGACACACAAGAAAACAAGCCACCATGAGTGAGTATCACCTGAAACAACAAAGATCTAGGTTCCAAAGGATGTCAGTTATTTAAATTGGTAGGTATACAATATAAAATATGAAAGTATAACAAAATATGTATGTAACGTTTAAAGAAATAAAAGAGGGCATAAAAAAGTAAATTTCTGAGTCCTTAAAAATCCTTGAAAGCTTTTCAGAAAATAAATTCCCAAATTTAAGGATAAAAATATTATTGCAGTTAGAAACAGATACTGATGGAGAAAGAATTAGTAAACTGAAATGTAGATCTGAATAAATTATCAAGAATGACATCCAGAGAGATAAGAAGATAGAAAATATGAAAGAGAGGTTGAGACAAATGAGACAGTATAAGTTCTAACAGACATTTAATAAGAGTCATTAAGAAAATAGAGAAGTTGGAATAATCAAAGAGGAAACACCCTGGGATGTCCTGGAACTGACGGAAGAAATGAATCTACAAAGGGAGCAAAACTTTACCAAGCTGTATAAATACAAAGACATCCACATCTACACCTATCATAGCGAATCCTCAGATTATTGGAGCCAAAAAAAAAAAAAAAAATCTTAATAGCAGCCAGTGAGAAAAGATCACTTGTAAAGGAATGACAATTTTACTGATAGCAGACTTTGCTCAGCAATAAGACATAATAAAAACAGAAAAAGAACAAGTATTGAAATAATATATTGTACATCTAGAATTGCGTACCTAGCAAATTATCTTTCAAAAATGAGGAGAATAGAAAGAGCTTTTTGGGGAAAAAAAGAAAGCATACTTATCATCAGCAAATCTTCATTAAAGGCACTTCTAAGGAATATGCTTCCGGGAGAATAAACATGAGCCTAGGAGAAATGGCAGCAATGTAAGATAAAAAGGTAAACAAAAAGCTTATTAAACTCATAGATAATATTTTAAAGTATGTTGTATGTATATATTAATTTAAAAATAAAATTTAATTTATGGAGTTTAAAAGAGAGACAATTGAAATACTGGGCAGTACTACTAGCATGTAAGTCAAGAGTGGGGTGGGTCAGAGTAAAAATGTTCTAAGATCTTCATATTATTCAGGGTAAGACACTATTAAATTTACAATTTGTTAACATGAATGATAAAAATTTTAAAAGTGACCTTTAAATTATAGAAATAGCATGCATACCTTCTAAACCAGTAAAAGGGAAAACGTGATAATAAAATAAACAAAATTAACTCAATCAATTACAAGAAATGACAAATAAGAATAAAAAGAGGCCAGATTATAAAAACAATAAAATTATCATTATTTATAATAAATACAGACTAAATGTTCTCATTAAATGACAGATTGTACTGATTAAAAATAAAATCCATTGATATACTATCACAAGAGATACAACCAAAGTTTAAAGATATAGAAAGGTTTGGGCTTCCCTGGTGGCACAGTGGTTGAGAGTCTGCCTGCTGATGCAGGGGACACGAGTTCGTGCCCCGGTCCGGGAAGATCCCACATGCCGCGGAGCGGCTGGGCCCGTGAGCCATGGCCGCTGAACCTGCACGTCCGGAGCCTGTGCTCCGCAACGGGAGAGGCCACAACAGTGAAGGCCCGCGTACCAAAAAAAAAAAAAAAAAAAGATATAGAAAGGTTGAATGTTAATATCAAACAAAATAGACTTTAAGGGAAAAATTTAAACTTTATTGGGGAGTAAGAGGATAACTATACAATTATAACAATTTCAATTTACAAGGAGTGTATAACTATTCCATGCCTGTGTTGACCTAATAAAGTGAACTCAAAATATGAAAAAGAATAATATATAGAGTTACAAGGATAATGGACAAAATCCCCACTACTGTGGAAGATTTTAATATACCACCCTCAATTATTAAGTCAAGTAGACAATACATTGGTAAAGATAGAGAAGAATTGACCTCTCTCATGAGCCAACATGTTTAATGGACATCTATAGAACTCACACTAAAAATAGATAATACATACATATTATATACAAATACATATGGAATCTTTATAAATTTTACCACATATTAAGACATAAATTGAGTCACAGCAAATTTCGAAGAATTGGTATCATACAGATCATATTCTCTTAGTAGAGTGTAATTACATAACAAAGATAAATTAAAATCTGCACATTTTTGAAAATTAAAAACACACCACTGTTCTAAATTACTCATGGGTCAAAGCAAACATCACAATTACAATGTAAAATTTACCTGTAAATGAGTGATAGTGATAATATTACATATCAAAACTTATGGGATGCAGTTGAAAGCAGACTGTGAAGGTCATTTACAACCTAAAATGTTTATATTAAAAAAGAATAAAGGGGGGTGGGATAGGGAGGGTGGGAGAGAGGGTAATGCAAGAGGGAAGAGATATGGGAACATATGTATATGTATAACTGATTCAGTTTGTTGTAAAGGAAAAACTAACACTATTGTAAAACAATTATACTCCAATAAAGATGTTAAAAAAAAAAAAAAGAATAAAGGCTAAAATTAATGAGCTAAGTATCCAATTTAATAAGCTAGGTTCATTATTCTCAAATATTTAAGTCTCAGGACCATGTAATACTCTTAAAAATTATCATGGGCCCTGAAGAGCTTTTATTTTATCTTATTTTCTCAATAATTAAATAATATTTATTAAGTCACTTCAGTGACACATGCATATCTAATATTTTTATGGTAATCTTGATTAATTAAAGTACTCCAAAGAGCTTTTATTTGTGTGAGTTATAGCCATCAATATTTACAGAATTAGAAATTAAATTTTTCCACATTTATTAATTCATTTAAAAATAATAAACCCATCATATATTAACCTTATATTTTAATAAAAATATTTTTCCAAACTAATTTAGTGAGAAGCATGGAATTATTTTACATTATTGCAAATCTCTTTAATGTCTGACTCAGGAGAAGAGAGCTAGATCCTCATATGTGCTTCTGCATTCAATCTGCTATGGTACATTAGTTTGGTTGAAGTATATAAAGAATATCTGGCTTCAAACAGACAAGTATTGGGAAAAGGAGAGTACTTTTAATAGCCCTTTTATATAATTGTGAAAAGTTTTCTTTGATACTGTGCCAAATCTCCGTTAGTGGTAATCTTTTAAAGGTTAGTTGCAACATGGAATCTGAAACCACATCAATGAATCTTTCATGGTTTATTACCCTAAGATCCATTGGTATGTCTTGCACTTTGAATGGATCTTTTACCCATGCATGATTTTGTAATATCATGTATTGATAATCTGGAAAATATTGATACACTGAGTTACAAAGATCTGAGTGTTGACGTATTTTATTATATTATATGAATAAAAATTCACTTGTGAATATCACCACCAATTTCACTGGAACAGCTTTAACTATCTGGAAGCTGTCAAACTCACTGACAGATAAAATACTAAACTCTAATTTTACTTGAAATCTCTAATTTATATTAACATTGGTAATAAATATTTTTAGTTTTTTTAAAGCTCATTTCATTCAATTATGTGAAAATGTCTGCCAGATAGTCAAAGCTGAGTACCCATAGTTTGTCTAGTTCTTCTGTAAAGTTAAAATGGTGTTCCATGATGAAAATGGCTAGTTGAGCTTGCAACTCCAACAGTCACATACATAAGTACTTTTCCTTGAGAGAATTATCATACTTTAAAATGCAGCAGAAGTGTTTTATGTATATACCCCAATTCAACAACATAATGTTAAAAAGATATAACCAAGGATCAAAATTCAATAAAAGTAATAATTTTTACTGTTTAATGAAAGACATTCTTAAATAAAACTGACATTTACTTTTGTAGTGAGGTTGCATTGGTAAGGAATACAATGACCACTGCCTTGAGTCGTGCTAAGGTGCCAGCAATTTTATCTACCCTTGCTTTTGCACTGTCAGTTTAAGGTAACACAGTGAAAAAGTCAAATAACATCCTAGAATTATTATGAAAATAATTTTGACCTTACCTCTTTATATCAGGGACCCTCCCAGAAGTCTCAGACCACATACTGAGAATCAAAAAGTGAGGCCAAGGGCCAATAAACTATAGCTCAAGGGCCAAATCTTGCCCCCATTTTTGTAAATAAAGCTTTATTGGAAGTAGTCATGCTTATTCATGTACATGTTGCCATGGCTGCTTTTGTGCTACAATGACATGGATTGAATAATTACAGCAGAGACTGTATGGCTCACAGAGCCTAAAACATTTACTATTAGGTCCTTTATAAAAATAATTACTAATCTCTGAATTAAGCTACAACAATAGAATAAATCCAACAAATCTATTTGAAAGTTATAATGGTGATCAGAAGTTAATGTAAAAATAAAATGATAATGTAATATAAAGGATGAATAAAGACAAATGTTAATTCTTTGAGGACTAATGAAATTAAAAATCCTCTAGCAAGACTGATTTTAAAAAGTAAAGGTACTTATAATCAATATTAATAATGATAAAATGGGGCTAAGGTATGAAAAAAGATTTAAAACATAACATAAAAATATGAATAACTTTATGTTAATAAATTTTAAACTAGAAACAGAAAGAACACATATCAAGAAAATCTGAATTTCAAGTTGACAAAAGAAGAAATAGAGAATACAAGTAGTACTATCATAATTTAAAAACAAACAAACAAACTGTATTAGTGGTTTAAAATCTCACCTAGAAAATACTAGGAACAGGTGAATTTACAGACAAGTTCTGTAAAATATTCAAAGACAAATTCTTCCAACTTTAAATTTTTCTAGAAAAGAGAAAAAAAGGGAATACTCTCCAATTATTATTATATAAAGCTAGAATTCCTTAATTTAAAAAAAAAAGACAAGAGTAGAAGAATGAAGATAAGCTAGAGTCCAATTCCACTATGAGTTTGACAAACCTGAACAAATTATTAGAAAACTATATACTGTAGTGTATGAGAAAGAATAAGTCAGCATGATAAGTTTAGCTTCTCCTAAGAATGCAAGGAAAGCTTAAGATTTAGAAGCTTGATCAATATAATTACTTCAGTCATAGAGTAAAGGAGAAAACTCACTATGAATTTTTTTAATAGATGCAGTAAAAGCATTTGATAAAATTCAGTACTCATTCATGATTTAAATTTTAAACAAAATTTTTAGCAAACTATGAGTAAAATAAACTTCCTTTCTAGAAAAATCTACAATAAACATCACCCTTAATTGTCAAAAGTTAGAAGCATAAGCTTTAAAATCCATAAGTAGACAAAAGTGCCCACTGTCACTAATTCTATTCAACATTCTTCTGAAGGAGCTAGCCAGTAAAAAACTTTAAAAAATTAAATTAAATTAGGAACAGAAGAAACAGAATTGCCATTATTCTCAAATTATATTATTTTCTACACAGAAAATGCAAAGTAATCTATAGAGATATTTGGAATTAATATAAAAGTTTACTAAATGGCTGAATAGACACCAATATATAAAAATAAATCACATATCCATACATGGGAAACAAAACAGAAAACACACTTAAAAATGTATATACACACTTTAAAAATGTATATATACTATCTATAATTTCAGCAAAATATAAGATACCTAGGAATAAATCAAATGAAAATTTTAAGACTGTTTGGGAAAAATTTTAAACTTTAATAAAATACATCGACGATCTAATAAATGGAGAAGTAAACCATGATCTTGGATAGGAAATATCAATATTGTAAGAATTTCAGTTATTCCCAATTTTAACTATAGTTTATTCAATTTTCAAAAACAAATTCCAAATGGAACTTAATAAAGTGATTCTAAAATTTACATGTAAGACAAAGGTCCAAGAATTGTCCAGATCCTTCTGAAGAAGAATAATAACCTAGAGGATTTTGCCCTTCCATATATCAAGATATATTATAAATATATAGTATCTTGGACAGTGTCCTGGCACAGGGATAATCAAATTGATCAATGAAACAGAATAGGGAACTCAGAGATAAATCCACACATACATGGAAACTTTACAGAGTTTGCCATAAACAATCACTATGACACAGGTGGCATAGCAGCTCACTGGAGAAACATGGACCATACAGTAAATGGTACTTAGACTGTTAATTATTGAAATTGAATCTGTACCTCAGCTTGTTCACAAAAACAAATTCCAGATGGATTAAAACTAAATTATTAAAGACAAAACTTTAAAAATCTTAGAAGAATATATAATACAACACTTTTGTTGCTATAAAAACAAGATTTGTGAGCCTATTTTTCTTTTTTCATCAAAAAGCACCATAACAAAAGTGAAAAGAAAAAGCACAAACTTGGAGAATTTATAATATGTATGCTATGAACTGAATTTTTTCTCCTCCAAATTCATGTATTGATGCTCTGACTTCCCCTGTGATGGTATTTGGAGTTGGAGCCTTTGGGAGGTAATTAGGGTTAGATGAGATCATGAGGGTGGGGCCTTCATAATGGGATTAGTGCCCTTATAAGAAGACATACCAGTGAGCCCGCCCCCCACCCTCTTTCTCTCAGATAAAATGGGAAGGTGGCTGTCTGCAAGCCAGGAAGAGACCTCTCACCAGAAACTGACCATGCTGCACAATGATCTCAGACTTTCAGCGTCCAAAACTGTGAGAAATAATTTTCTGTTATTTGAGCCAGTCTATGGAATTTTGTTATGGCAACCTAAGCTGACTAAGACAACAAGTAACCAACAACATACTGATAACATGAATAAATAAAAAACTTTCCCAAGTCAGTAAGAAAAAAGTCATCCAATTAAAAATGGATAAAATATTTGAACAGGCATATCGCAAAGAAGAAATACATAAGGCAAATATTATAATATTATGTGAAAAAAAGCTCAAAATCATTAGTAATACAAAGTAAGACCATGAGACATAATTCATATCCATATTAAACTGGCAAAAGTTAAGAATAATAATATCAACTACAGTGAGGATGTGGCACAACAGACATATTTTTGCTATCCAGACCCAAAATTGACATGACTACTTTGAAAAACCACACTATGAAATCAACAATCCCATACTTGAAGACCTGGCAATCCTTGGCTTAGACAAGGTATACACAACAGCAGAGGTTTTGTCCTGCGTGCAGTCAAAGACTGATGTGTCAAGAAGTCACAGATGTGCTGTTGGGACCTCTGAGCAGGGCTGGGACAGCGGTAGTCCTCCCGCCTGTGTCAGGTCAGCGCAGGGTCTGATGGTACCGTGATGTGAAAATGACTGGGAAGCACTACTGTTTGAGAAATTCTGGCTATAAGCACCAGGAGACAGCAGCTCACTGGCAAGAGGATGGTGGTGTGGTCATAGAATGGAATGTTATACAGCATTAGAAATGGATGAACTCTAGCTGCACACATGAATTGTCAAACACACTAGAGTGACGAAAATCAGGTTTCAAAAAGCTGCATCATACCAGGACCACTTTTATAAAAGTCATTACAAATCAAAGCACGAAATGTTGTTTAGGGACACATATACATAATAAAATAGGCAAGAAGAGATAAAGAAGTAACAAATATGAAATTCAGGCTACTGGATACCTTCCAGGGGAAGAGGTGGTTAGGATTGAATGGGGCAGCACCTTTGGTGTTGGTAACGTTCTTTCTTGCTCTTCAATTGATGATGGGTTTATTTTATTACTATGTTTCGTGACTTACATACATATTACAGATAACCTCTTAATAAATGACATAAAAATAATTGGGATCGAAAAGAAGAAGGATGGAGAGGGGTGGAGAAAAAAGGGAAGTGGAAGGGGGAAGAAGAGGTTAAAAGGAGGAGGAGAAGAAAAAAAATGATCCATTTCTTCAGAAGGAAGGTGAGAAGGGTAGCCCTGTAAGCTCCTATTTTATGATGGAGTTCCAATAGGGTTGAAGCTCACACAGGGCTGAGTTTTAAAAATCTGGTATACAAAGATGTATTATTTCTAATTTCTCTTAAGCACCATGTATATGGCATGCAACCCACAATGAGAAATATATTTTATATTATATTCCACTTAAAACACACACAGTGTACAGGTGAAACAAAAGTTATACAGACGTGTACTTACCATTACTGCATGCAGCTAACTCTGATGGTTTCTGTTTTGATTTATTCTACTTCGTGTTTTTAAAATTTCTAGTTGTTACATGCTAGGTTAATCTCATGACCCTCAAAAAGGCCATGACATGCAGTTCAAAAAATACTCATCCAATCCATCACTCATATTTTATAGATGAGACAACTGAGACTCAAAGGAGAATAGAGAGAATTATTTTGAAAAGTAGTATGTGTTCCTGTGTCTGGAATAAACTAACATGAATATGGTTTTAAATGTACCTTAGTCTTTGACATCTCTTTGTATATTTTATCTTTGTTCCCTTTTCTCAAACACCCACAGCCCATCATTTGTCAGGTATGTCACTCTGTCTAAAGAGATCAGATTAATCCAGTGGAACTTATTCTAAATAAGCCATGCTCAGCACTAGCTAGTATCTTGTCTTTGTTTGCAAGTCAATCTCTTTATGACTTTTCAAACTTTTTCTAGGTATTAAAATTTAATATGGAAAGCTACCATTTTTTAAAATGTTGTGATAAAACAAAACAGCCCCTGGATCTGTGACTTTACACATTTATTTCATTACCTATGCTAGAATTGAAAAATGCTTTGATGTCCAAACTAAAGTTTGTGTTTGCATTCTCTGATGAAGGCCGTAACATACTGGCAAAACATCAGTTAAAAGAAAAAAAGGCTCAATTTTTATATATTTAGTTTTTACTTCCCACATGTATCTTCCCAGATCTGTGTCTAGATGTTTAGATTAACAGCTCACCACTCTGTCTAAAGAATATCCAAAATACATTACTCTATGCTTAGCTTCTGAGATGATTTTTAGTTTAAATCTCTATGCGAATTGAAATAACTCACAGGTGGGTTCCTTTTTGTTACTGTTCTCATTATCATGATTATTATCAGCAATTATTCTGTTATTCTTAATCAAATATAGATTAATTCTTTGCTTTCCAACTGCTTTTAGGAGTCCACAGCAAATGTGTGGTTTGCCTCATAGAAGGGAAGGAAATGTTAACTGTTTGAAACCATCACAGGCACCTGCGCCCATTAATCCAGGGAAGAGTCCTGTTTCTGTTCCTCAACACACTTATGTCAGAGGGATGGCCACCTCTAAAGGAAACTGTTTACGGCTTGAAGACCTTCCAAAGTTATATACACTGGCTCCTGAGGTAGTTATTTTTTGAGGGCAGATACTATTTCAGTGCTTCTGTATTATAAGATAACATGATGCTTTCCACATAATAAATGCTCAATAAAAGTGTATTTAATTTTACAAGACCATCTCAAAAGATTGTCTTGATGAAGATCTTGGGTGTCACATAGTACTAGAACCCCTCACTCTATAGGTGAGAAAAAATGAGGGGAAGCTGAGGTCAGATTTTTCCTCCAGGTCTTGTGGCTAGGAAGTGCTGGAACCCAGAACTCAACTCGGAGCTCTTTTTTCTCAGTGGTGTAACCTCTTCAATTCAAGTTCTATCCAGGTGCTCAAAGGGAAAACAAATGAAGTCTTTCCTCCAATCCATGCTTTTCATTAGTTTTAACAGTAAATAAACTTTGCAACCTCTTGATCTGTATGTATGTAGCAAAACCCCTTTTTTTCTGATTCCACCTAATAGTAAACCTTAATTAACCATCCCTTCTCTATTCCAGTAAATCACTTCTACCCCCTCTCCAAAAATGCCAAAAAATTTAACTCTAAAAGTTAGAATGTACTTAGCTTAGTCTCTAATATCTTTTCCATCTTTATCTGTTCTGTATTTATAATTGTTTAGCATTGTGGCCAGATACGTGCTAAAGTCCCCACTTATCACATCAGTGTTGCTATAGTCATCACATTGTCCTTAACTGAGATGGGAAATTTTGTGCTTATATATATATATATATATATATATATATATATATATTTTTTTTTTTTTTTTTTTTTTTTTTTTTTTTTTTTTCCGGTATGTGGGCCTCTCACTGTTGTGGCCTCTCCCGTTGTGGAGCGCAGGCTCCGGACACGCAGGGTCAGCGGCCATGGCTCACGGGCCCAGCCTCTCTGCGGCATGTAGGATCTTCCCGGACCGGGGCACGAACCCGTGTCCCCTGCATCGGCAGGTGGATTCTCAACCACTGCGCCACCAGGGAAGCCCTGTGCTAATATATTTTTAAAGTCTTTATAGAAAGCTTTGGAACAAATCTTTCCTGCCTAATCAGAAGTACAATTCATCAAAATTCTTTATTCTCTGGTAATTCTAGTTAAATATATTTTCAATTGTCGTGTTCCTTTTGTCATGTTTGAACATTTTGTTCCTTGCACTTCAATTTTAGAGTTAACGCACATTAAAAACAAGACATATATTAAGCACCGCTATTTGCTCTAATCGAGTAGGGACCCATGAGCCAAATGTTATGAACAAGACTTAACACTGTATACAAGAAAATAAAATGAACTTTCCAAGATGAGGTATACAAGTCAGGGGAAATTAGAAAGGGGAAAGATCATTCAAATAAGATTTATATGGAGAGATTCCAGGATGGGCAGAATGATTTGGCTAAGAGGCTAAAGTTTGCAGGTATCAAAGGTGTACAGAATAGGCATGGTCTGTGTGGTGGCCAAGGAGAAAAGCGCTCCCAGCAGAGCAAGGATCTTAGAATTCATGAGGGTAAAGATGAGGATGATAAAATTAGTAGCGATATTTAGCAGCACTTACTTTACAAACATTATCTCATTTAGCCTGCCCAAGTCCTAGGAGGTGAGCCCCATTATCTTAGAGGTGAGGGCTTAGAGAGGAGAATTTGCCAAAATCACAGAGCAAGCAAGGCACAGGGCTCTCTGACGGTTAAACTCTGGGAACAAAAAAAATGCCAACAGCTTGAGTCTATTGTAAGACAGAATTCTTCTGATTCTTTCCCTTCTACTCCATCCCTTCCTCCTTCTCCTCTTTATTACTATTGTTTTTCATCTGAGAATGTTAAGTGTATGAGCGTTAACTTGGCCAATGAACCTGATGTTATGTTCGGTGTTCTAGACACATTCCCCAGTGCCTTGGATCTGTCCCATCTGGCCGGGTTATCTTTTTCTCAGAGGTTTAGTATTTGAGAATTTCTTGATGGAAGAAGCATCTTTTACTGTTTGAGTCCTAAGAGCACAGGCTCTACCTGCTGGCCATGCCCAGCAGGACTTGGCAATATGAGTGGAAGACTGGAACAAAAGACATTCATCAAGCACCACTGAAGATCCATCCCAAATGACGTGAGAATAGGTTTCTGGGCAAGTCAAAAATAACAAAACAAAGCCCTAAGGATGAAATAATTCCTCAAAAATCACTTTGGCTGACACCTGGATTTGCAAAATAGAAAAATGATGCTTAAAAAGAATTAGAGTCCTCTTTCAATGAATGTCTTGGCTACTGTTGCTAACACAGAGTTTTGTTTTTCTAGTGAGGTTTAAAACTATATTTTATAAAAAAATGCAAAATGACAGATATTTAAACTCCTCCAAGCACTTCCCCTGGAATCTGCTTTGACCTGGTCTTTTTAGTTGAACACTCACATGTGTGCATTCCACCCAGGACCACTGGCCAGGGCCGATTCCACAGTGATCAGTCCCGAATGCTGGTCAACTCACATCCTTCAGGCTGAAAAAGTGCTCTTTTCTGCAGGAAACTCCCTCAGGACAGTCCGCAGATTAGGCCAAAAAATAAGACAAATCAAACCCGCAAATACCTGGTAATGACTAAAAGTTAGAAACAGGAAAAAGAAGCTAGTGGAGACAAAAATATCGTGGCTTTTCTTCTTGCAAATTTTTAAAAGTCTTTTCTTCTCTTAAAACGCGGGTTTGGAAAGGTCTGTTTGCCACCGTCCAAGCACACACAGCTTGAAATGAAAGTTTCAGGGTAGATACTGGAGAAAGTTAGGGCTCCTGAAATGATTATCTCTTTGAGCAGGTGGTGTCCATGAACTGGGCCGGAGGATATTCCTCTGGTCTTTTAAGTCTGAGGTCAAGCATTTCACAGACTCCGCCACACTAAGTGATTAACAAAACTAAGTTGTAGCTGGTAGACAGCTGGGTGCTTGTTGCCTTGTAAGCCCCAGTGGTTTAGGCTTGTCTTTGATTATAGGAGCTGACCTTGGTTTCTACAATAGTTGGGAAATCTGTGGGACTGGACACACTGCAAATAGATTGCTCCGAGTTTCCTGTTTTCATTCAGATGTGTACAAATTACCTCAACATGCCCTTTTTTTCAGAAAACACTAAGGTCTGAAAGAAACTCTTGTTATATTGTTGCCACTTAGGTTTCACTGAGCCTGCATTATCTCCTCACAGCTTTAATGACTTCCTGCTGAGAGAGGTTGTGTAGCAGTCTTGGCAGCAGGGCTAAGAATAGCATTAAATGCAAGGTTATCTAGGCATTACACTCACTGTAACATGCAATTAACTCTCCTCTTCCATTTTCATTACACAATTATTCATTAATGTCAATTTAATTTTATGCATTGTTCTACATGACCGAAGGCTGATTACGGGCCTTTTCACTCCAATATCCCAAGTTAACTGGTGCCAGCCACACTCAGGGCTGCCTAATTGCAATTTAGTCCAGACAATTCCTCCCATTTTTGCCCTCCAGTAATGGAACAACAGATCCCGGCCAGGTAAAGATTTTAAGGTGGAAATAAAGCCGAGCTACAAAACGCTAAAGTTCAGAAAAGCCTTTTCCTTTCTTTAATTGAATGAAGACTCACTGGAAAAATAAAATGAGGCAAGTATTTTCCTTTTTTTCCTTAATATGCCATTTATGTGAGCTGTGGTTTAGTAGTTTTAACCTAGCTACCAAAATCATAAAGTACCTCGGGTCTAAGGACCCCACTGGGCTCCTTTCGTTGAAACCATCGTTATAACACAAGGCTGACTGTCCACACCTAGGAATTTTGAATGATGATATGGAATCCACAGGAACATTGGGTTTCGGCAGATTTCATGGGTTTTCTTGACATCAATGACTAATTATTTGTTGTTGTTGCTCTTTTAGAATACGAGCAGGTTGTAGGGTTCTGAAGTTCAGTCTTTTTATAGCAGTCACTGAGTATTTTTTGAACAGCATCCATCAGGTGCTAGAAATTAAAAAGACTCTTGCTTCTCTCAAAAGCTTCCAACTATCGGCTTTCTACTTCAAATAAGTTAATTAGCTATCCACCTTAAAACGCTGGTAGTAATGTAGACTAAAAGTGATTCAGCTCCTCACCTATCCCTGTGTCTGAGTAATTCACCTTATCATTGAATCTGCACAAACAGCTCATCATTAGCTTTTCTAGCTTTACCAGCAGACAATTGTCAAAAATTAAGATTTAAAGAACTATTAAAGAGGAAGATTGGACTGCTCCCTGCTTTCTGTTGGTAGTTACTGCTGTTAAATCCAGGGGAAGGTGTGTCTCTGGGATAATGAAAGCTATTAAAAGTCAGGAAAAAGTCTATCCTCTCGCACAATGAGTGTCAAATTCATTTCAAAGAAGGGTTCCGTGCTAGCTTCTTTGCAAACCCCAGATGATCAGGACATATGCATCGACATATGCTTTTAGGCCGTGTATAATGCCCAGGGCTAGGCCACCGAGACTCCTAAAGTGACAATAAAGCAAACAAGGTACAAATAGGCATTACAGCCCCTCCCTTTTTGCCACCGTGGGTAAAGCTGTGTCATCATTTCCATTTGAAACCCCCCATCTTCAGGGGCTTTATAACTCAACTGTAAAAATTAGTTCCAAGCAAAAACTTGGCATGCAATGTTTCAGCCTCAGAGTGAACTTTTTATTTTTTTTCATAAATTGTCAAAGAGGGGAAAAAAAGCCCAGCCCTTTGGCTATTTTTACTTTTTTTTTTTAAAGGCACAAAAATAGAAAACAGAAATGTACTGGTTGTGCACATTTTTGGAACTCTTACAAAAACATTTATAGGCCATTATGAGGCATGAGTGTTCTTGGAGTCCTTCAGGTTTTCTCGACAGATGATTTTATAAGGCTAACATCACCAGTGCTTATGAGGTGACTTTTCAAAAGTATTCTCTGCTATATCTCTTTCTTTTCAGTCACACGGAACAGATCTGCCTTATAAATGGACGTGACAGTTCTGATGTACACAATAGTGAGTCGTTGTGGTCTATTAGCTCAATAATCCATGCTCTGAAATATCCGTCACTATAAATTTAGCCAATAGACTGCAGAGACTGGGAAGAGGCTTCCACAGTTTTTGAAGCAATTGCGGTGTGTTCTAACATTCTCTAAATATGTAGGAAAACAATTGGGCCAACATGTGAGTTTTCAAACTCCTTTGAAAGCAACGGGCCAGGTTCCCACTCTGTGTAACTCTAGGGGAGAATTTAACACCTTTAGATAGCAGCTCTCAAAACTTAACATGATTCAGGCAGAGTTGTGCAAGTTTGGTGATACAAACCGCCTGTGGTAATAGACTTGTACTTGTGGCTAACCGTGACTCACTCACCCTATTGTTCAAAAATACAGATGAGGTCTAGGAGCGGCTTGTGATGTTTCAGCACCATATGGGCTCTAACAACTTGGTACAAGCAGCTGACAAGTTAAGGACAGTGGCAGTCAATTGAAAATGAGTCTCACTCCAACTTTCTGAGCTTGTTGTTGGTCCGAAACATAATAGAGTTTACATCCTCATTGTTATCACCATCATCATCATTATTATTTGTATTCAGGTTGCTTGTGTTAAGTTACATGGAGACGTAACCACGGAACTTACTCCCCTGCCCCCTCACCCCTTGATTTTACACTTAATTTATATGTTACTAATAGCCAACTGCTGTCTAAGACTTTTTGATTCATGCTCCGTTTGCTTTCCTCTGTGAGGTTTATGGTCAAGGGACCTAATTTGCCGGCTTCATTATAAACTGCATTTTGGACAAAATATGAACTAATGGGGTTGAATTTAGGCCTTCAACTTTGCCTCAAAAGTCAAACCATGGCTTTATAACAAAAAGGTATTTAGCAGTGTCATTGGAGCATTTAGCTTCCTGAAGTTCACATACGATTAGAAGTTAAATATCTAAAAATCCATTTATTTGCTTAACAACACTGCCAAATTGAACCCGTCTGTGGTTTCTGCATTATAAAGCCACTAAAGGACTCTTCTGAGGTACTGTGTGTGTGACTACTAATTTAATAGATTTCAACCAGCCCCACTCAAATCAAATCATCATTCCTCATGGATTGTGTACCTAGTATGGCAATGCCCTGTGTCAGGCACTGGGGGGATGTGCAATTTCTGGTACTTTCTTCTGTGATCATGCTAATCACATTGTAGTTTAATTATTTGAGTCCAGGTCTGCCCTTCACCCCCACCCCTATTCCTTCATGGAATTTTTGTGTATGTGTATCCCACGGCCCACAGCATGGAGCAGGCAGTAGGTGGAGGCCTTCCTACATGCAGTAGTTAACACTGATTCAGTGCTTTAAGACATGCCAGGTCCTACACTAACTGTGTTACCTGAAACAACTCCTAAAACCTTCTCAACAAATTTGCAAGGTGGGTACTGTCATATTCTCCATGTGGCAGATGAGAAAACAGAGGTACACAGAGGCCCCTGACCAAGGTCATGTAGTAGTAAAGGACGTGGCTGGGGCTGGGGTTCACACCGAGACATCTGTCAACAAAGCCTGCCCTCTCCATACTCTTCTGCCTTCTGCTAGAGTCCTGTTCTTAAGGAAGGATAATCTGGTTGAGCTCCTGGGTACACACATGACACACCTGGGTAAAGAAGGAAATATAAACACAAGTCAAAGACAGAACATGATTATTCAGTTAATTGTATGGCTCAGAAAATCATCTTTTCCGAGTGTGTTCACCCATCTAGGTAGGGTAGGGAATGGAATGTGCGGAAGAAGAGCCTTGCTGTTTCAGCACGGGAGAGAGTTACAACATTCCCCCTATCGCCCACCACTTTGGCAATGCAACATCTGGCCCCGTGTCCTTCCCGGGGCTTCCTGGAGTGGAGATGCTGCTGCAGTCTGAGGTCAGCAAAGTCTAAGGATCAGGAGGAATACGTGGCAGTTCATCTGTATTTGAAAGAAGATGGTGCCTGAGTTTACCTGGCTGGCAGTCCTGGATACAGGCGATTGCATCAGCACAGGCATTGCTTAGATTAATAATTGAGCCTCCGATGTTAGGATCCAGAGAATCCAGCTAAGTTCAGTGATTCTTTCCCCATTCTCCACAACAGATATTTGGCCAGTCTCAGCATCTCTCATAAAATCTGGTCCAAAAATAAATGTGTTCTGAAAATCTCAAATTGATATCCAGCTAATAACAAGCTAGCACACCATAAAACAGTCATCAGGATTCAACTGGTGAAGCACCACACTTTGGAAAAAGAGATCCACATTTGGAATTCCACTTGAGATACTCATATTTGGCTGAGTTCTCTCTGCCCTGTTGGGACCCACAGCACTGTAGATTCACAAAAGGAGCTCTTCTCCCAGGGGCTATAGGTCATCCAGGTCTAGAACTTGAACTGGGCCTGGGACATCCCATTACTTGGGCCAGATTGGAGATTCTTGACATTTTTGATGGGCGGTGTCTCTCACTGTGGTCGTTTAGATTTTTAGAGGGGATCTTTTTTTTTTTTTTTTTTCTTAACAGCATCAGATCAAAAATGTTTTCACAGGTTAGAAAGATGTAATTTGTTTATGTGCCTTAAAATGACAGAATTTAGTATTAGAAGGTGTGACCCTTCCACCAAGAGGCCATCCCCTCTCATTCGACAGATGAGGAACTCTTAAACCCAGGGAGGGTGTGTATTTGCCAATGTTAGGAACAGGCATGTCACTGAGCTCTCCTGACTTGCACTCCCGTGCATTCTCTAGCTCGTTGTGCTCTCTCCTAATTTATCTTTGAGGCCAGTCAGATGATTAAGGCTAATTAGAGAGAGTTCTCCTTGGTATGGATAATCAGCAGAGAGGTACCGGCTTTGAGTCAGAAATCCTAGGCTTCCATCCAAATTCTCACTACCTGAAAGACCTAGAGTAAATCATTTAATTTTCCTGATCCTCACTTTCCACATCTGCAAAATGTGTATAATAATAGTACCTAGTGCCCTGGACTGTTAAGAGAATCAAAAAAGATACTTACATGGGAACTTGTTTAATGGGCCATAAAGCACTCTGCAAATCTAGTTGTAAAAAAGGATGAAAATATGATTTTAAAATGTGATAATGTTTGTATTGACATGGTTTATATCTGTGTATAATTTTTCTCCTCCCACTACCCCCTAAAATAAAAAAAACAAACAAGAAATTGGTTTTAGAACAGGCTGCATTCCTGCCAATTTTTTCTTCTAAATTGAGTGCTCTTGGAAGGTTACAAGGCACAAGAAACGGCACATTCTAAATCATTCCTGTTGTAATACATCAACATACTAATAGTGGTTGTTTCAGGGTAGTAGGAATGTGGGAAATCTTTAAAAAAAAAATCCTTTACATTTTCTCAATTACTGGTAATGAAAATGTATTAGTCTTATAATTAAGCAAAAAGCATTTAAAAATCAATCTTATGGTACATTTGTAAAGGTCCCCATTTGATAGCAATAATAATTGCTTCCATTTATCCATTGCTTACTATGTGGCATACACTTTACATATATTGCTTTATTAAATTTTTAAAAAATCCTGCCTGCGTGATAAGTATTATTTGCTCCATTTGTAGACGATAGCCTGAGGCTCAGTGAGATTAAATCACTTGGCCACGACTGCACAGCAAAATCCACAAATCCACAGAGTTTCTCTGATTCCTGAGCCTGTATTTTTTTTTTTTTGGCTGGGCCCTACTGCGTCGTGGGATTGAGATTGGGATTTGTCAGTGTTTCACCTTCCTGCTCCCTCTAAATACTATGGTTATAGCAGATTGATGAACCGGAACTTGGCCTAGTAGACAGAAGCCTGGCTTTTCTTGGATCAGAAGAACTGGGCTCCGGTCCTGTCTCTGCCAGTTAAGAGGTGGAGCTAGACCTCCACAGATCCCTTCGCCTCTCTGGAGCCTGTGATTTTTCCTTGTTAGATGAAGGGTCTGGATTAAACAAATGCCTTTCAAACCAGTTTTAGCTGCAGACCCAACCCACTTTTTCTTTGCAGATGAAATTTTAATTGCCTGGCCCAGGTGTCGGGGTCTCCTTGGCCTTTGAGATCCAGAAAAGATGACTTGTGAGTCATCTCAGTCATCTCAGTCATTTCTCATCTGAGTCATCTCAGCCCACACTATGTCAAAGTACAATTCCCAGGGCCTCATCCTGTGGGCCCCACTGCCACTGGGGAGGGATCGTGTTTTGCCTGTTCTGCACTTCATTGATTCAAGCATAAAATTTAGCTCTTTACCTTAATTTCTCCTAAAAACGTCAGCAAAACCAGTCATAAGTCTTGGTGTGTATAAAAGAATTTACTGATTATTTTGGGAAGATGGAGGGATTTACAAAAAAATAGCTTGAATTTCCTATTAGATACTCATGCCAGTAAAAGCTTTTGGACCTTTTTGAAAACCTGGGCTCCAACCTCTGGTCATGTTGCCCTTCTCCCCTCACTCCTTCCCTCTCGTTCCTTCTTTCCATCTCTGACCATCACAGATTTCTATTTCTCATGCAGAGGAGATTAGCCCTCTCTTGGTGGTCCTCAAGACTCCAGCTTTCACTGGCTCATGTTCCCTTCCATGCAGCAAATCTTGCTCTTCCCCTAAAGAAATGAACCCTCTTGAAGATTTTGTGTGCTAGGGGTTGACGTAATTTTTTTTAAACAATGCATCTTTTGGCACTTGAATATATAAAACTGATGAAGAGTGATGTTTCCTGTTTGCAGCTGCCTAGGAAGGCCCAGCACCTCGTTTTCTGAGGCACCCCAGCACTCAGAGAAGCACAGATGGAAAACTACTGGACTAGGTAATCTTTAATGTGGAGTCCTCTATGAACTATTCCCTTCCCTGCCTCTTCCAAACGTAGTTGGCCACTTCCTCCTTTGAAACCCCATGTTGCCCCAGGTAGAGGTCAGGTGGAGTATGCAAAATGTGTGTGTCTTTGTGTAAGTATCTTTCCCCCCAACTAGACTGTTAACGGAGAGAGGGGGGCCTACGATCATTAATCTCTGTACACCAGGTACGTGCTGAGCTGGTCATAATGACTGCCGGTGGGTGAGACGATGTGACTGCATGTGACCACTCAGTCACAGATCACTCCCTGCAAAGAAGTCAGCTACAAGGGACTGTATAGACAAGAAAGCAAGCAGAGCCTCTGTATGATGCCTGGGGGGAAATCATAATGACACCTTGCTCTGTCTCCTCCCCTATATGCATGAGGTCTGTAGCATCCACTGTGCATGGGGGTGGAAAGAAGTTCTGCATAAAAGCTTCATTTGTAAACTTTTTGTTATCAGCCCAGTTGGCCGTTTTATTCAGATCATTTTGTGAAAGACCATGTTTGGATTAGTGTTAGGCATAAGTAAATGGCAGTTCTTTATCCGTTCTGAAATGCTCAGATGGTTCACTGAGGTAACTGTGCAGCTGTTGGAGGACGCGTAATAGCATTAGGCACTGAGTTGGAGAGGAATCTGGTGCCAGACGTTTCTGGCAGCGGCTGCAGTTCTCGCGAGGATCCCGGTGGGTGAGGAAGCCATCATCAGCGGCAGTGCTAAGAGCAAGGCCCGTCAGTAGGTGACTTGCTGGAGCAGAATCTTGGATTTCAGCACAAGGAGGGAGGCAAAGGAGTTTTTCTCTTGAGTCACAATCATTAATAATCATTCTTGAAATTCCATTTCAATTACTGGGAGTGAAGTGTTCATAACCCAAAGTGATTTTATCTGCAACTTGTATGTTTTATGTAGCTCCTCCCTTTTTCCCTCCCACCCTCCCTCCCTCCTTTTTTCCCTTCTGAACAGATGATGTAAACCAAAGAGAACTTATAACAGTACTCTACCCTCACTGGCTTCTGGGGAGCACTAATGTCCTTTATCTCTCATATTCTGGACATTTTTTGACGAGGGCGGGGTTTGGTCCACTTATGTCTGTCACTGTCCTAATTCTTTTTATAGTGGAACTGACAGATAAGGAGAATTACTGTGATTATATCTCAGGGTAAGTTACCAAGCTGTCTCTGAGAATCAATAGGAAGCTTTCACATTTTCCAATCACATGCACATACTCTTTCTCTCTCTCTTTCCTTTTCCATTCTCCCCGCACATAAATACATATACAGAAAAATAAGGTTACAAAGTCAGGGCACAGTCCTGGAGAAGCATGGGCAATTTCTCTGGATGGCCATTCCAAAGGAAACTTAAAAATCAAATAACAGACTAAGATTAGCTGAAAGTGAAGTGTTGATATATATACAGAAATGTAAAGGTGTGGGTGCATATGGAATAGCTTATAATGCTTACCCATTAAAGATCAGAACCTCCTCTAATTATTCATACTGGTAACGGTTTTTAAGCAAGCTACATGCCATGTATACATTTGTGAGACTCAAATGTGCAGGTACCTGACCATTAGCTACAGTTCCCTCGGAGCACTGGGCAAAACCAACTTCTCTGTGAAAGGTGTACCATTGTAAAGGATATTGACCAGACATTCTGTTATACTTTCTTTATTTCTTTCATCTACAAAAATTTCTTAAGCACCTTCACTGAGGTTTTAGAGTCTCCATAAATAATACCATCCTTCCCTGCCTCATGTCTAGAACCATTTCAAAGAGAGATGCACAATCAGAGGTAGGCAGACCAAAATATCAACTTTTCAACCAAAACAGTTGATTGGAGAAATGGCCATACAAACTTGCTAACATAATCACCACTCTGAGTTAAGTTTGTTGACCAGTTTGCTCACTACGCTTCCAGCATAGCGGAGAGAGAATGTCTATTCCCAAAGGCAGGCTGACTCCTTCCCAAGCATTCCATGATGGTCTGCCAAACTTGCTGTGTTAGTCAGGGTTCTTCAGAGAAACAGAACCAACAAGATGCTTAGATAAAGTTATACATATAAAGAGATTTATTATAAGGAACTGGCTCCCATGATTATGGAGGCTGAGGAGTCCCAAGACCTGTAGTCGGCGAGCTGGAGACCCAGGGGAACCAATGTTTCAGTATGAGAGCCAGCAAGCCTGAGACCCCAAAAAAGTCCAAAGGCCAAAAAAGACCAATGTCCCAACTCAACCGTGAGGCATAGGAAGATCTTTTTTACTTAGCCTTTTTGTTCTATTCCACTTCAAGTGAGTGGACGAGGCCCACCCGCATTAGGGAGGACAATCTGTTTTACTCACTCTAGAGAGTCAAATGTTTATTTCATCCAGAAACACTCTCACAGACACACCCAATGATAATGATTGACCAAATGTCTGGGCATCCGTGGTCTAGTCAAGTTGATACATCAATTACCCATCACTCTTGCCAAATAGAGAAGTGACCTCCTCTTCTTCCAAGGAGGCTTGGAGGAGAAAAAGTAGTGAGTGAGGAGCCTGACAGAAGCCTTGATGGGGTGCCACACTCATGGATGTTTCTCCCCACAGGAACCTTGGGTGTGGAGAAATAAGTGTTCTTGCAAACAGCAGGCAGTCTGTTAGACAATGGCAATACAAAAATGAATAAAAAGAGTCCCTGATCTCACCAAAGAGGAAAGAGGGGTGGCGGGAGGGATAAGTTAGGAGGTTGGGATTAACATATACATGCTACTATATATACACACCACTATACATATACACACTACTGTATACAAAACAGGTAAACAACAAGGACCTACTGTATAGCACAGGGAGCTATACTCAATATTTTGTAATAGCCTATAAGGGAAAAGAATCTGAATCTATATATGTACATATATAGTAGCTGAATGACTGTGCCATACACCTGAAACTAATGTGATGTTGTAAATCAACTATCCTTCAATTAAAAAAAAGTCTCTGATCTCAAAAACCACATGAGCAGAATAAAAACTTTAAAATATTTGTTTTAATACAGTGTACTGTAGGCTAATAGAGATAAAGGTATACACAAAAGGGCTACAAGGGGGCACAGCACTAAGTAACTCATTTGCCTAGCGTGAAAGGCTAACATTTCTTGCAGGGTATCATTTGCCCCAGGAAGTACCACATTTCACCTTCCATATACTGTGCTCCAACTGTATTTTACACAAATCTATGAACATGCATGGTTCATGGGCAGTGTAAATCCTCCTACAAGAGCACCAGGTGCAGTGACCAGGGTGGGATTATAGGAATTATCCAAATGGTGGCTTCCCAAACGGGCAGATATACCAGTGTGTTAGCATGTAAGGCGGTAATGGAAAATTCTCTGGTTGTCATCACCACTCTACACTAATTATTACCCAGTTAGCTCTGGATTCCTCAGAGGCTGGTTTTTTAGCTTGGAAATGATCTGAATCTTTTTGCTGCTCTTCCTGTTGGCCTGCTGCTGGAAGGAAAAAGAGGGGAACAACTGACAATGAAATGTTGACCTAGTAAAGCTGGGACATTGTAGTCATATGGGAAGAGTCTAGGATTTGAAGTTGGAGGATCTGGATTCAAATCCTGGCCTCACTATTTATTGGCTCTGTGACCTTGGGCATGTCTTTATACCTCTCTGAGATTATAGAAAATGAGGATGTTAACAAAAATAATGATACTTTATAAACTAACATTGAGGATGAAACTAGATAATGTGTGTGATAGTGCTCTGAAAAATACAGTGTTACCCAAAATCAGATATCATCTGATGAGACATTTGGTAGAGTTGCAAGTTAAAACAAATTGCTCAAATATTACGGGAATCTTTGGTGTTTCCCTTTTTTTCCTTCTAGTCTACCTCTTCCCTAAATACTGAATTTTGTTCTTATGCTAACGCCCGACCAAGAGAAATACATATGAAATGGTGACCGTGGCAGTAAAGTGCTGCATTTACACGAAGCCTCTCTGCTTCCTTTATGGGCTGATTCCTAAGATGCTGTTGAACCAAGCAGACTCAGTTTATTCCGTGTGGAACTTTGTCTCCGCCAGGATAGTACCGCTCACCATCAGGCCTCTGCAAAGCGTACATCTACTTCAGACTAGCTCTGGGTTTCTGTTTTCATTATGGGTTTAAAAACATGTCTAGGGCTTCCCTGGTGGCGCAGTGGTTGAGAGTCCACCTGCCAATGCAGGGGACACGGGTTCGTGCCCCGGTCCAGGAAGATCCCACATGCCGCGGAGCGGCTGGGCCCGTGAGCCATGGCGGCTGAGCCTGCACGTCCGGAGCCTGTGCTCTGCAACGGGAGAGGCCACAACAGTGAGAGGCCCGCGTACCACAAAAACAAACAAACAAAAAACAAACAAACAAACAAAAAACACATGTCTAAAGTGATATGAGAAAAAAATTAAGAACAAGCAATAGTTCACCTAGGTAAAAATAAGACTTCCAGAAACCTCAAACACCTAGATTATGACAGAGTAACCAGAAAAAAGCATTCCATTTTAGACTTACCTCCATCCTCCCCCAACCCCAAATCAAAAACCACATCAAATGGAAGAATAATTGCCCTGATTATAATGGAGGAGAAAGAAAAAATTAAAGAAATTGATAAAAAAGAAAGAAATTTAAAAGTTCAACAGATTGAGGGCATTTCAAACAGAGGCATGCATATCTCACATACACATACCTAAAAATTATAGGGTTTTAGACTGGAGGAGATTTCAGAGGTTATCTGGTTAATATATATATCAAATCGTTATGTTGTACACCTTGAACTAATATGTTATGTGTCAATTATATCTCAATAAAATAAACTGGGGAAAATATTTTTAAAACTTCAACTCAATTTGCTGTAACAGACATGTCTGAGCACCTCATGTATGTCAGCCTTAAGGAGACAAAGATGAAAAAACATGGGATCTGCTTTCAAGGGAAACACACCCACACTTTATAATGTAATGAGTTTGTGCAATACTTACAGCAGGTATAAAGAGTAAAGAGTTTGGAGAGCCCTGAGGGGAGAGAGCTCAGATATGTCAGAACTTTTAGAAGTTGTGAGAAGGTCACAAAGGAAATGTAACTCTATCAGGGTCTTAGACGGTGAGTAAGAGTCTGTGCAGCCCCTTGGGAAAAGGGAGGAAAAGAGTTCAAAAAAGGAAAAGGGTGTGAGCTAAGGGAAGAGGAGACAACCATAAGGAGGAAGTGGAAAATGCCCAGTGATTCATTTACCTGAGGGGGTAGGTGATGCTCAGGTTGGAAGGAGAGGCTGAACCTTTAAACTCTGGGGAATTTAAAAAGCTACATTAAATAGAAGTTAAGAATATGACCACTTGGGTTTAAATTCTGGCTCTGTCACCTGCTAGCTGTGGGGAAGTTACATGACCGTTCTCTGCTTCCTCATCTGGAAAACGGGGAAAAATACAAAATGTCCACCTCATAGAATTATTATGAGGATTAAATTAGATAATACCTGAAAAGTTCTTAGAACAGTGTTGGGTACCTAGTAGGTACTCAACAATAATTATTATGAAACTGTTGTTATGGACTGAATTGTGTCCCCTCAAAATTCGTATATTAAAGTCCTTACTCCCAATCTGACTGTATTTGGAGACAGGGCTTTTAGGAGGTAATTAAAGTTAGATAAGGTCATAAGGGTGGGATCTTAATTCAACAGGATGGGTGGCCTTATAAAAAGAGCAAGAGAGATCTCATTCTCTCTCCACACTCATGAACCACGGAAAGGCCATGTGAGTACACAGCCAGAAGGCGGCCATCTGCAAGCCGGGGAGAGAGCTCTCACCAGAGCCTGACCATGCCAGCCTCCAGGGCTGTGAGAAAATGAATGTCTGTTGTTTAGGCCACCCAGTCTATGGTATTTTGTTTTAGCAGCTTGAGCTGACTATTATGCTTATAGACCAGGAATGGCAAATTCAAATGGTAATAAAGTGACACAAGTAATATCATTAAATGAAACGATGTGTTCTTAGAAAAACAACAATATAAGCTTAGTGAGGCAAGTTCAGTGATAAACTGAACCCGGTCATATTTGACAGAAAACTAGGAGTGATGGAGCCTGGTAAGCTGCAGAGTGACGGCCAGGTTGTGGCCAGGACCTGGGTTGAGTCAATTGATTATTGCTGTGTGAGAAACTAGGCCTATCATTCCAGGACTGTCTGACATTTTAATGAAAAAATAGAAGTTTTTTTTTGTTGGGGTGGTGTGATTTCTAAATTTTTAACTGTTGACCAAAATACAGTGAGAACATAAAAGTAAAACCTAGCCCACAGACCACTAAGCTGCTCCATCAAACATGCTCAGAGACCAGTGCCCAAGAAGACTAGTCTGGGTAGGAGCCACCAGTGACAGGGAGACTGGATGGGATAAAGAAATGCCAAAATAGGAGGTGGGAAGAGACAAAGATTTCTAGTCAGACCTCAATTCAAGCTCTGTTTTAGCTCTGTAAACTTTAGCCAATATTTGGGATCTTTCTGAGACTCAACAGTGTTTTCAACAGAAAAATGGTGATGAAAATAATACCAGTATATGGTTCTTGAGGGAATGAATGGAAAATGTATATAGAGTGTCTAGTGAGCACTTGAAAACATTAGTTCCTTCTTTTCTCCTAGTTGATAATAAAAGCCTGAACAAAGGGAACAATGCTGGAATGAGAGGATGCTAAAAAAACATGGCACCTATAGAATGAATAGGATTTGATTGGATGGGGAAGACTTCAAAGTTGATGACCCTTGGGAGGGAAGGGATAAGGAAGCTGTTTACTGTGGTTCACAAGAGTAGAGAGATTAATTACTTGCGTTTTAGATAAATTGAGCTTGAGGAATCTATGGAACATTTGGGTCGAAATGCCCTACTGATGTCAAAATAAGTGTATAAATTAGAGAGCAGTTAGGGTAGAGATATCATTTTT
The DNA here is from genome assembly GCF_026419965.1 of Kogia breviceps. NCBI lineage: Eukaryota > Metazoa > Chordata > Mammalia > Artiodactyla > Physeteridae > Kogia > Kogia breviceps. The sequence goes on along the minus strand of NC_081310.1, from coordinate 125,056,269 downwards.
TGGATGCTATCATCTTACAGATGAATCCAAGTTGAATCCATGGACGTAGACAGGAGTTTTCAAAGAGACCAAGTAGCATAAGAAGAAAACCAGGCCCAGGAAGGCCATGGACTGTACAAGGAGAGAGTGAGTGAAGGAAGAAAAGCCAACTTGGGAGAGTGAGGAGGAACAGTCAGAGGGGTAGCCATAAAACAATGAACACGCAGTATCGTGAACACAAGGAAGGAACATTTTTAAGAAAGAGGAGGTTATTGTAGAAATATTAAGTAGAATGACGATAAAGAAGAAAACCCTTTGTTTTTGTAGTTTGAAGTTTACCAGTGACTTTCAGGAGAGTGGTTTGATGAGAAAACTAGCTTCATGTAGTCTGTGCTGGTGACACCCCCATCTGCCCTTTTTTTGTTTGTTTGTTTGTGGGTTTTTTTGCGGTATGCGGGCCTCTCACTCTTGTGGCCTCTCCCGTTGCGGAGCACAGGCTCCGGACGCGCAGGCTCAGCGGCCATGGCTCACGGGCTTAGTTGCTCCGCGGCATGTGGGATCTTCCCGGACCAGGGCACGAACCCGCATCTCCTGCATCGGCAGGCGGACTCTCAACCACTGCACCACCAGGGAAGCCCCCCCCCCCCCATCTGCCCTTTTATCTGCACCTTCCTAAATCTCAGTGACGACTCTAATCCATCAAAGAAACAATAAATGATGTTCAGCACAAAAAGGGAATATTTGCTTTTAGGATGAAGTATCCCTAGAAAATATGCTGTAAATTAAACCTTGATTTTCTTGTAGCGAGAATGATACAGAAGATTATGCTCTTGACACAGGGCGTTGTGCCCAACATTTTATAGGCATGAGTACAAACTCCATATTGAATTAATTAATTATAAATGATGACCATGTATAATATAAAGCATCTTCAAGTATACATAATTAAAGAGTGTAATACAAAAACCAATCACATAAATTATATTTAATATGAGAGCATAGAATAAATATTAAACAAAGTTATTATTTTATTCCTGACATTCTTTCTCATTGGCAAGTGATGGAAATTTCATTGTCATAGAATCAGAAAGCATCCCTTGGTAAAGTTTTCACAGACATTTCTGAGAAGACTTTGGAGGCTACTGGGGTTGCTCTCTGCCTTTATGAAGAGTTGATGAACTTTGCTTTTATTCTTATTTTTTCTTATGATAGTTTCCAGAGTAAGTGTTGTTAGCTAACATGTTGCCTTTTCCGCTAGCATCAAGAATAAATTTCTGCTTTCCTAAGCTGCCATCTCACCAGGATGAGTACTATTCACTTACACTGTGAGGTTATTCATGGAGGAACTTTGAACCACATAGAAACCACCTTTTGAAACATTGACCCTCTCATCTTGCTACTTTACACAATGTCAAAAGAGGCTCAAAGCTGTTACTTAAATAGTAGAAAATTCTATCAAAATTAAGTTTGATCCAAGTCTGTGGCAAGTTTTGGTGAATCCTGACAATCACCAGTTTGATCCTTTCAAGGGAAATTTTAGAGAAGTTTTGTCCTATGTGATTATAAAAAACCAAGACTTTTAATAAACATGGAGAATATCTCACTTAGAATAGCAAATATTTGTTTAAGTTGTACTTTGGTATTTATAAAACACTTCCTATACATTAACTCACTGTAGTCTCAAAGTCCTCTCTTATATGTAATAGCAAGGCAATTATTACTATTTCTAATTGCTGTAGCTGAAGATTGAGGATCAATGAGATTAAATGTCTTTCGCTGAGCAACACACACAGTTAATAAGGGATAGAATGAGGGACCAGAACCTTGGTCCTCTAGTTTCTAAGCTGATGCTGTTTCCAAGAAGCTGTTCCTTCTAATGAGCAGTCCCCATTCCCCTTGGGATGCTGTGCACTTATTCAAATGTTGGCATAATTGCTCAAAATATTTTTAGAAAATTTGTTTTTAGCTGTGCTTTCTCTGTCATACTAGAAATTTCTTCTCAACATTATCCACATTATCCATCTTGTCTCACTACTTAGAGCTCCACTGTCTTCCTCTTAGACCCTGAGGGCTCAGCGCTGCTGCTGTCTGTTGCAGATATTTGGGAGGAGTCTGTGCATGCATGAGGTGAACCAGGGAGCCATACTGAGACTAAGGGCCAGGGAACTCTTGTGAAGGCTCTCAGGTTGCTGCTAGAATTAGTTGGGGACACCTGTTTGTCACTCACCTGCTCTCCCTGCTAAGAACTGATCACATGTGTTTAGTGAGCTGGCTCCATTAACAGGAACTTCTGCGCATCAAATTGCCAGAAGTCAAGTGCTATCTATCCCTTTCTTATGAAAGCAGGACAGTGTACCACAAATAGTTCCATTAAAGTGATTATAACCTTATTTACACATATTGGCTTTTATAAAAGTGTGTTTTATTTTTTTGAAAATTTTACTTATGTGAAATCTCTCAGTCCTTTTATAATACCAATAAAGAGTTTGGAGGCCAACCCAAAATGGCATCCAGACCATAAGGGATGTCATTTATATTGATGATAACAGAAATAGAAGAAGAATGTTTATGACAAACTTGAGTGAGTAACCAAGTGAGATAGTATCCTTTCCTCCTGGATATCTCTATAAACACCGATTATCTTTTTCAAAGGAAAATGATTCTACTGAACTTTTACCATCTTCCCAAAGTAGTTCATGTTTTTTGAGTAATTCCTTTCTTGTTAACAAGATGGATTTGCCCTCGTCAGCCACTCACATTCTCCTTGACCAAGGTTATACATTTTCAAACTGGCTGACCCAAGAAGATTGTGTTAGGATACTCGTTAAAGATTAAAATTAAGATTTGGGGGAGTATGGGCTTCCCTGGTGGCGCAGTGGTTGAGAATCTGCCTGCTAGTGCAGGGGACGCAGGTTCGAGCCCTGGCCTGGGAGGATCCCACATGCCGCGGAGCGACTGGGCCCGTGAGCCACAACTACTGAGCCTGCGCGTCTGGAGCCCGTGCCCCGCAACGAGAGAGGCCGTGATAGTGAGAGGCCCGCGCACCGCGATGAAGAGTGGCCCCCGCTCGCCACAACTGGAGAAAGCCCTCGCACAGAAACGAAGACCCAACCCAACACAGCAGAAATAAATAAATTAATTATAAACTCCTACCCCCAAAAAAAAAAAAAAAAAAAAAAAAAAAAAAAGATTTGGGGGAGTAATAACCTTTAAGGGTCTGTGTTTAGATCTTTTCAAAGAAGGTAAGGGCGAGGGATGGTGTTTGTGTTTGTGTGAATATATATAAGGAGACCATCCTCTCAAAGGTGCCAGAGGCACCTCTTTTCCAAGATGTGAGTGTGTGTGTGTGTGTTTTGAGAGAAAGGGACTGGGTATACTGGGGCATGTTTTTACAAGGTGAAAGGAAGGCTAGACAAAATTCAAGAGAGGAAAATGATGATTGTAGTGGTGGTGGTGGTGATGATGGTGGTGGTGGTGGTGGTGATGGTGATGGTGGTGGTGGTGGTGGTTATGATGGTGGTGATGGTGGTTGTGGTGGTGATGGTGGTGCTGGTGCTGGTGGTGGTGCTGGTGGTGGTGCTGGTGATGATGATGGTGGTGGTAGTGATGGTGATGGTGGTGGTGATGGTGGTGGTGATGGTGATGGTATTGGTGGTGGTGAAGGTGGTGGTGGTGGTAATGGTGATGGTGGTGGTGATGGTGGTAGTGATGATGGTGATGGTGGTGGTGGTGGTGAAGGTGATGGTGGTGATGGTGGTGGTGGTTGGTGGTGGTGGTGATGGTGGTGGTGGTGGTGGTGGTAGTGGTGGCAGCAGGGAACGGATAAGTTCATAAGGTGATCAAAATCTGAGATTCTCATGGCTCTAACATCCATGATCTGATTATGGTCTCAGAAGAGGCTCTTCAATTGGACATGGGGAAGTCCTTCCCTGATGGGCTTTGAGCAGAGTCTGAGGCAGTGGCTGCACCAGTGTTTTACGACATGAGCCAGCAGACCAGTTGCCATTCCACTGTTGGCATCCCTTCTCATGGTCACAGCAGGAAATATTGCCTATGAGTCAGGGACTGGGGCTCCAACCCTGGTACTCAGGGGAGCCTGAGAGAGCCAAACAATTTGGGTACAATGCTTCTTGGAGACAAAGGGATGAAAGGGTTACTCTCTGAGTACCTTGTTCTTTTTTCCATTACTTGCACATTTATCTATAACACTTATTATCTTCCTAGAAATCATTTTTTAACCACCTCATAGGGATTCCTAAATGTGATAATTTCATGACTCCCTGAAGGCTCCTACTATACTCTAGGGTCCTTAAGTAATTTTTACTTTGTACTACAGATTCCATCCCTTCTGAAATCCTTTGGGATTATTTCTAGCTCCTATCTTACCATGGGTTCACAACCCCTTATATAAAACTCTTGGGGTCAAATGTATTTCATAGTTTAGATCTTCTCAGATGTTAGAATAGTAATAATGTAAATTGCATAACATCCTTAGCAGTACACCCAGTAACACAAGAAATTAATATTTTCTTAGTGAATGTATGAACAGTCATGCTAAGGGGATAAGCAAAGATTATAAACAGCCTCATGTCAATTTGCATCAGCTCTCACTGCCCCTGAATTTGTACAGAGTTATTAAAAAAAAATCAGTTTTCAGGATTTCATGACTGTTACAAGGGATTGTGAGCCTATACTCACTGTTGTTAAACATCCTGAAAGTGAGGAAAGAGTGAGAGGTACAATGAAAATCTCGAATGGAGGAGAATGTCATTGCCCTTTGTAGTAGGCTGAATAATGGCCGCCAAAAGATATCAGGGCCTCATTCCCAGACTCTGTGAATGTCACCTTATAAGGTAAAAGATGTGATGAAATTAGGATCTTGAGATTGGGAAATTATCCTGGATTATCCAGGTGGGCCCTGAATGCAATCACATGTATCGTTTTAGGACAGAGGCAGAGTGAGATGTAACATACACAGAAGAGGAGAAGGTAATGTGAGGGCAGAGCAGAGAGAGGTTTGAAGAAGCTGGCCATGGAGAGTGATACAGCCACAAGCCAAAGAATGCCAGCAGCCACAGGAGCAGCAAGAGGCAAGAAATGGATTCTTTCTTGAAGTTTTGGAAGAGAACCCAGCTCTGCTGACATCTTGATTTCAGCCCATTGACACTGATTTTGGACTTCTGACCTCCAGAAATATAAGAGAATTACTATCTGCTGTTTTAAGTCACCAAGTTTACAGTTATTTGTTACAGCAACCACCCTAATGAGGAGAGTCTTAATCCTCATTCAAGTCTTCCAATGTGAGTCCCTCTTTTTGGATCACTTGTGTTTTTCCTGTGATTCTTTGGGTATTACTTAACTTCTCTAAATATCAGTTTTTTTCATTTGTAAAATGAAGGTTATAATACACACATCACAGGGCTTTTGTGAGAACTCACTTTTAAAAAAATATATAACTTGCTTAGCATATCACTGGCATAAAGTTAGTACTCAGTAAATGTTAGTTTATTTTTGACATTACTGTTCTCTGAGAATCCCTTTATAACTTCTCAGGATATATGAATTTACATTTACATTTGAGTCCATCTATATTGAAGAAAGAGTCTATCAATCAAATTTCAATTTTTTCTCATCTAAAAGATTTTGCCAGCCCATTTATAATCACCAGTGTCACAATGATGATGCATTCGATGTCTAAGGGTGTTAGATGTCTAAAGACATACCAATCAGTCCTGGGAGGCTGAGTTTCTATTTTTGTCCCAAACATTTGTATTTTCCCAAAGGTTGGAGACATTGAACTTGGTGTCTTCAATCAAACCAGTGCTAATTTGCCTGACAAATGCTTAAAACTGTGCCCATTTGCAGATGGGTATGCTTATTGGTACTTTGTAGTATGTCTTTTTCCTAAAGTGGGAAACCATATAAAAGTACAAACAAAATCTAAGGGACTAGTAGTACATTTTGAAAGGAGGCAATTAGTATTTGTAAAATTATCCAAACTCATAAAAAGAAGAATAAATGGGACAACAAATTTGTGAGAAAACCTCCACCAGGAAATAAGATGTATGGAGAACAGAAGCTAAGGGATAGCAAAGAAGGGGGCTAGTGAATATTGTTTATCTACTATCACCAGGCAAGTGCTAGGCACAGTCACACACTGATAGGTATTTGTACTAGTTAGATCCAATCAGACCAAATATTTCTGATAGAGTGTTCTGCTGTAGCCATCCTCATTTGCACAGGACTGGTTTCACTATTTACAGATATACAGCCTTGTCTCTTAAAGGGTAACTATTTTTTGAGGTTACCATACTTTTAAAGTACATTCTTCTTTTAGACGATGCAATGTTGTAGCTTCTGACAAATTTCTTAAAGGCTCAGGGTAACTGGGAAGTTTCTACAACCCCACTGAAAGGCTGGTCTGAGGTTAAGGTCACGAACTCTAAGAGATGCCAAGCAAGGCCACAGCAATGATTTAGTATCACACTGTCCTTTTACAAAGGGGGAAGCCGAGGCACAGAGTTCCACCCACCAACCTGGGGTCTCCCAGTTGTTAATGAGTGAGGTGAGACCCAAAGTGCTTGTCTTTCTATCCCGTCAAGAGCTCTTTCTGTCCCACCATAAGGCACTCTGTTGATTTGTGGTTAACTATTTTCTCAACTTTCAATTTCAGCCTTTCCAAGGCTGCAGCACCAGGGAAAGGAAAGGAGTCCACAGCTGGGCTAAGAGTTTGGAGATCCAAATGTAGAACTCAGCTCCACTACTGATGGGGCTTGATCAGGGGAAGATCATTTACCCTCGATTTGCCTAAGATTTCCCCATCTGGGAAATGGTTCTCGCTGCCCTCTATTCTTTTCTTTCAGAAAACGTATCACAATTGTCTTTATCTAACATCTGATTCCTGCTCTAGGGTGTGGTGGGTGAGGGCACAGAGAGACTCTGGAGCTGTACTGCTGGGGTTCAAGTCCTGGCTCCCCCATTCACTACTTCTGTTGGGCGAGTTACTTAGTCTCTCTGTGCCTCAGTTTCCTCAATGGTTAAATGAGGATAATGATAGAAACTATCTCAGATATAACAAATGGAGTTAATATGTGTAGAACACTTAGCAGAGTACCTGGCACCTATTAAGTACCATCTGTATACTTGTTCTACAATTTCCTCATCTGTCTTCTTCACCATTTCATCTCAAGGGCAACTGTCTTCTTGATTGGATTCCTGCCTTTCTTCCCAATTTTATCTCTTGTTACTCTCCCACTGGCACTAACTTATTTGCATTTCTCACCCAGTTTCCTGAAGTTTCCATGACCTGTGGAGAATTCCCCTACTCAATATATCCTTTCCTCCACAGTTTCCAAACAACAATGTGATTTTAAAAAGACCAAAACTGGAAAAGGGACTGAGAATTCATCAGATTGTCTTGGTTTTCTTTAGAAAAAGAGGTGACTGAACGCAAAAAGGATTGAATAGGCTGCACTTTGTAAACAATAGGACTCCCATTAATTAGTTTTCACAACACTCTGAGGATAAATACTTAGTTCACTGAAGTCAACCAGAAGTTGTCCTGGGCTTAGCAATGACCAACAGGAAGCAAGTGCCACCACACCAGCTAGTCATTCCAGAGCACTCAGAGATGCTCCATGGAGCTCTGGGGACATGTTCCCTTACATCTTGGGAGGGTGGAAAGCTTTTTCCTTTGTGTTCCCACTGTAATACATCTGTATTTTTTCTTCCACTGTGTGCTGTGTAGATCCATCTTTAAGGTCTAATTGTTTTATGTTGTTTTTGTTTTTTCCTCTGACACACTTTTCAGCTTTGTGGGGTCAGGGATCATGTGTTAGTTGTCCCTATGTTCTGACATGTAGGCACAGCTGATATCTAATGTGCCTGGTGTATGTTCTTAAACTCTCTTATTCCTTGGTTTCCTGGACACCAAACCCTTCCAGTTCTCCTCCAAATTCTCTGATCCTTCCTTTTAGATTTCTTGGCTGGTTCCTCTTTCTTTGCTCAGTCCTTTGGTGGTCCCTCCACTCATTCTTCTTTCTTCTCTTCTTACTCTTCATGCTCCCCTTGGTGCTCTTACCTGATCCCATGTCTTCACCCACTCCCTACAAGCAGAGGTTTCCACAATCTATCTATGTCCTGACCTGATCTCATCTTTCAACGCAACCACTGACCAGACATATTTACGTGGGTGGTTCATGTGTATCTCATAGTAAGTCTACTTCTAAAACAGAACACATCCCACATTGTCATGTAAAAGCGCTCTTCTAAATCTCATTTTGGATAAATACTCAAGCTGGGAAACTTGGACTTCATCTTTTTTTCCTGCCACATCTCAGAAGTCTTTATTTGTGGAAAATGTAGAATTTCTGTATCATATTTTTGATGCCTCCTCAAAATCTCCATTGCCATTGCTTTAGTTCATGTCGACATCATTTCTAGTTTGACCTACAGCAACAGCTTCCTAATTCCTTCATAACAGTGACATTTTAGTAGAGTATGGGCCAGATTTTTTGCAGACTGTTCCTCAGTTGGGGTTTTCTTATGTTTAGAGTCAAATTATACATTTTTTTGGCAGAAATGATACATAAGCAATGTATCCTCCCTTCTCGGTGCATCACATTAGAAAGTACATGGTAACTCTGTACTGTACTTAATAAGTATTTGGTGGGACATTTTGAGACCATCTAAATATTCTATTTCCTCATCAAATTTTTACCAAGTAGTTTTATTATCTATAGATGGTTCTTGCCTGAATCAATTATTACTATGATGGTTGCAAAATGGTAATTTTCTAACTCCATTATTCCCCCTACATTTTTTTGGTTGACATTCTACTTTAATTCATTAACCTATTTACTAACAGTATGGACTCAAGAATTGTTATTTTATTCAATGATGTATAACCCCTTAGTGTTTTCACTTATTTTGATGTTTACATTGTCTTAAATTTGGCCAGTGAGAGCCCCTTCAATCAAGCACCTGTGTCCTTTTGATATATCCTCATAATTTCTTGAGCATGTCTTTATTTCTAGCATAAGGAGCTTTTCATCATCTTCATTTTTGTGGAATATTTTGACTGGCTATAAAATTATAGGTTTTTGGTCACTTTCAGTATTTTAAAGATGTCTTTCCATTTTCCTCCAACAGCCATCGTTTTTGTTGCTAAATCAGTCTCAAGAGTTATTATTGCTCCTTAGAAGGCAATGTGTCTTTTTTCTCCTTTTGTCTAATTTTAAGATTTCCTCTTTGTCTTTGATTTTAGCATGCTTTACTATGTTATGCCTAGATGTAGTTTTCTTTATATTTACCCTGCTTGGGTTTAAACTTAATCAATCTGTGGTTTGATGCCTTTCAATTTCAGAAATTCTCAAGTAGTATTTCTTCAAATATTGTTTCTGTCTCATGTTCACTCTCCTTTCTTTCCTTTCTTTGTGGGACTCCGATTACACATATTGGACATTTTCATATCTCTTTTACTCTTTTTCCTAACTTCCATGTTTTTTCTTTCTGTACTTCAATCAGGATACTTTAAACTTGCTTGTATTCTAGTTTACAAACTATGTTTTCTACTCTAATATACTATTAAACCCATCTCTTAAATTCTTAATTTCAGTTATTGTATTTTTCAGTTTTATATCATTCCATTTGACTTTTTAATATAGATTACAAGTCTGCTGAAGTCCTCCATATTTTCCTCTATTTTCTTGAACATAGTTATTTTAATGTACCTGTCTATTAGTTCTAATATCTGAATCATCTGAAGGCCTGTTTCTGCTTGGCTTTTGATCAGTTGATTCTTTTTTTTTTTTTTTTTTTTAACATGTATCAAACTTTTTGGTTGGATGCTGGACTTCGTATATTAATTGCATTAAAAATTGTAGAGTCTCCATGGTGTTACCTTCCTTCTAAGATGGTTAAGATCTTTTTTTTGGCAGCAGAGGTTACATGCAGATCACCTTAATTTAATTAGGGTTGTCCTGTTTCATTTTGCTTTTACTCCTAGGATAAAGATTTTCCAGTATCTCAACTGAGAGCCTGGAATGTTTACCAGGACATTTCACATCAGCAGCCTTGAATTCCTTCTCTGTCTTCCCAGACCCTTGTACAAATCTTCTAAAATCTCTGCTCAGCCCTTTGTCCTTCTAGCTGCTGGTTCCTGGTAGTTATTTGGAGACATACCCTATGTGCAGCTTAGAAATTAGCCAAAGCCTCAAGTGGAGTTTTAATGGAGACTTTTTAGGCTAACTTCCCTGTGGTTTTCTTTTCTTAGGATTTTGCCCCTCCAGTCCGAGCTGTTTCAGCTACCTTAAACTCCAAGATCTGTCTTCTTAGACCTTTGAATCTGCCACTTTCTGCTAGTATTCTACTGTCTTGTGCAATACTCACATCTACTTAGTCCAAATGAAGCTTGCTGAAAAAAATGTTTTATGTAATTATATTAAAGATTTCAGAAATATTTTTCAAGTTCACCTTTTGTTATTGATTTTCAATATTACAGCATTATGGTCAGATAATATATAGTTTATGCGATATACTAGTTTGGACCAAATGAAATTTCCATTTTTGTAGGTCAAATAAAGCTGAATATTAGCACTTTAAAAAAGTCTTAAATATATAGTTCCTTTGCAATTTATTGATTCTTTAGAATCCAAAATATGGAAATTTATATAATGTACCATGTATGCTTAGAAAGTAACGTGCATTCTGTATTTGTTGGAGATACTCTTTAGATTCTCTTTCTCTTTAAAATCCTTGCTGGGCTTTTGGTAATGCCCTTGAATTGGCCAGAAGGTAGGGCCATCTGCTGTGAACAATGAGACACTAAGTTTCCTATTTTGTGAAAGGACCCATCAATGCTACAAGCCATGTATCTTCCTCAAGTCTTACTATAAGGAAGCAAAACGGACCCTGGTATTATCAGCAACCACCCAACTGTTTCTTTTTCTGTCCATGTGAAGTATTGTGGAGAGAAGGGAAAGAGGCAGTCACAATGAAGACTTCCAGTGTCATACTGAAGCCTGAGGCAAAAGGAAAAATCAGTAATTCTTATTATTTCTTTATTTAAAATTTTTATATTTGGTTTATCAGATTTTTTAATCTTAATTTTGATTTTTAAAAGTGTTACTTTAAAATAGTATTTATCTTGATTACTGAGGTTTTTGGTGCCTCCTGAAATTTTGTGCCTGAGGTGATTGCCTCACTGCTTCTTCCTAGTTCGGACCCTAGATGTTCAACATTGTAGGAAGCACAGGTAGGAGGCTTTTGCTTCTCTTCCCTCTCTGGAGTAGGTAGGGCTGGGGCTTCTTGACGCCTTGAAACAATATAAGCAGAGAGGGACCAGGGAACTTCCCGACCACCGAAAACTGAGTAGTTTGATGAGATTTCTTATTCCAGACTACAAGAGTTAGGCCTCAGAAAAGGAACAGGCGGAGTCATCACCAGTCTGAGCTTTACCCCTTCCACTAGAGTGCAAAGAGCCAAGAAACAGGACACTGTGACTTCTCCCCTCTGTGGATTTTGTGTTCCATCAGCATTAGGAGAATAGGGGAAGGAGAAGAGATCTGTATTGAAACTGAGTTTGATGTCTTAACTGGATTAAATTTTTAATAACCAACAGTGACCAGAGAGTTAGGGCATTTGGCCAAGTTGTCACTGAAGAATGCTAAAGGGAAAGAAGTTCTTGGAAATGGTAAAACCACTTCATGCTTATCATCATTGAGTTTATACTTCATAATAACTGGTTGCATATGTATTGATAACAAATAAAGTTTATTAAGAATATTATTCACATCTTTTATATCATTGTTTCATTTTTATCTACCTGATGTATTAGATTCTGAAAGAGGTCAGTTAAATTTTCAAGTACTGTTATTGACTGAGCTACTATTTTCTGCAGTTGTGCTGGTTATTGTTTTGTGAAATTTCAGGTTATATTGTTAGGTGGGTAGGTGCTCATGCCAATTATACCTTCTTGATATCGCTTCTTTCTTGTAAATACATTTTTTTTTTCCTCTCATGATTTAAATTCTCTTTTGTCTGGTATTAAAAGTTTTAGCCTGGCTTTCTTTGGGTTCATATTTACCTAGCATATTTTTCTAATACATTATTTTTAACCTTTAGCTGTTTCTTATATTAGGATTTATTTCTGAAGTTTAGTTTAATATTTCCTATTTATTATTCATTCTTTCATTATTTTCTCTTGTTTTCTGCTGGATGAATCAAATTTTATTTTCTTGTTCTGAAGATTACACATTATATTTTCATCCTTTTAGTAAATACCCCTAACTTATTTATACTCATATTCCTCTATAGTTTCCTCCCATAAACATCAAAAGCTTATCAATTGACATATCTTTCTTCTGAACAAAACAAGAATTTTAGCACTCTCTTACTTCCTTTTCTCTGTGTTCTGTTTTTATCCTATGAAGCTTTTGGAATTTTGACATGGTCATTGATACTCCTAAATATCATTTCATTAGATTTAAAAATCTTGCCTTAATTATGGGAAATTCTCTGTCATTACTTCTTCACTATTTTCTCTTCTACATTTTCTTTTCTTTTATTTTTCCCCCTATTGGGACTCCTTTTTGCCAGATTTTGAAAATTTTTGCTTAAATGTCCGTTTCCTTGATTTCTTTCATCATTTTATCCCTTCTAATACCTTCTGTTCTATGGCTGTATCCATTCTGCTCTTCAACCAATCCAATCAGCTTTTAAATTTAACTGTTATATTTTTCAAACCCAGTAATTCTAATTGATTTTCCTTTATAATGTTTGCTCTCACTTTATGCTTACATTATCTACTCTTTCTCCCTTTCTCTGAAGATATTTATTATGCTTATTTCAAATTCTTGTTCTGTCTGCTTTGTTTATTCCACTGTCTTTGGTGTAGGGTGTTCCAATTGTTCATTTTGCTGATGCTTTTCAGATGTCTTGTTTTTCTCCCCTGTGAGCTCACCCGTTGTTTCCTTGAGACTCTTATCTGCCTTTGCTAGTCCTGTCAATATGGGAGGAAGAGCAAATGTCTAGATTCTGGTCTTGCTCATCTGGGGAAGTTTTTCTTGAGATGGACGTGGCAGAGAGAAAGAACTTCTAGAGATGACTTTTCTGGGTTTAACAGATCCTCGTTTTTTTCCTTCCACAAGTTTAATCTCATAGCCATTTGGCCTCAGCACAGCCTACAGGGTAGAGAAGAGGGGAGAGGAGAAAATACCCATGTGGTCAGCTAACTGACCTGCACTCAGTGACACTGGCTCCTCACCCTTGCCTGGTGTCACTCCCCTGATTTAGTGCCAGTGCTCCAAGATGGCTCTAGGTTTCTAGAGCTGACTTCCTGACCCATAAGAGCCATAGGGCAGCAAAGATCCGTTTAGGGGAGAAAAGGGAGCATAACTAGAAAGCTCTCCCTTATCCAGTCTCTCCTCTGTGTTCTGTGACCCTCTCCCATTCGTTATCATTCCCCTCTCCCTACAGAAGGCCCACGTTCTGCCTCTGTTAGCATTTCTCACCACTTGTGAGATTCTTGGGTGGGTGGAAGGGTGAAGCTCTGACCCCCATCAACCTTCTTATGTCCTGAGTCATCTTCTATGTTTGTTTCAGGAGATGGAGACAACAGTCTTATACTCACTTGCCATCCTGACCAGGGATATTTCTCATTGATAGAAAATTAGGGCCTACAACTCTCTGTCTCCATCAGAGACAAATTTTTGCAGCAGAATGATTGTAAATGGCCTCAACATATGTAGGGTTAATAAAACAAAACAAAACATAACTTTAAGATCCTTTATAGAAATTTCAGGATTTTTTCCCCTAGGCTTCTACTCAATATTGATTTTTACCTCAGGGAGAAAAAGGACCTTATGCAAAAATCCTTTATTCTCCCTCCCCCCATTTATATTAAATAACACAAAATTATTTTAATAATGTGATATGGAATCTAGAGTCAAAACACTTTGGTCTACAAAAGGGAACCGATTTATTTTATAAATCACATTCTTCTGCTCCTTCCAGCAATTTCTCTTTTCCCTGGGAGGGGATGTTATTGTGTTCTTTCTGTGGCTCTTTGTGTAATTTTAATTTATCATTAAGTAACGCTTTGCTTTTTAACATAAAGAATTCAATGTGCTTGATGGAGCAGCGCTTCATGGAAAGTTAGTTCACAGAAACAACTGTTTGGAGCAGAGGAGTTTATTAATTTATCAGAACCTTATGTTCAATTTCAGATCTCAGCATAGGAACCAATAATCAGCTGCACCTGTTGCCAATTAAAGTATTAATGGCACATCAATCAAAGAAAAATCACTGCAAATGGAGATTACATAAGCTCTGTACTCATGTCATTTTTTGGAAGTCACCCTTTATTTCAAAAATAAGTGAGCTCTACAAACCATACCCTTTACTCTGGATTCTCCACTTTTTGTCTATGATGACTTTAGTGGCTGAATGCCTTAGACTATGAGGGCAAATGCATTTTCCACTGGAGGAAACTGCTGTCTTCATATTTAAAAAGTAATAATGCTGCTGTGCATGTGAAGAGTCGCAAGACCCTGTTAACATTTTTACCAAGCTTGACAGAAGTTAATTATTAGCTTCACAGAAAGCAGGGAAGCACTAGCACTGCTCAAGATAGATGGAGTCTTCATTGCCTGTATAGGTTGCTATGTTTACTTAAAATAAGAAATTCATGGTACTAAGGGGAGAAGAGTCCAGCAGAGAAAGTTCTGCTTTTTAACCTCTTATTTTGAATAGATCAGTGTTTTCTGGTACTGAGGAAGGGGTGGTGGAGGTGGGGTGGGGTAGAATTAGTGAAAAGAACATAGGCTATGGAAGCAGACAAATAAATCTGTGTTCTAAACCCAGTGGCTCAACTGTCGTCTGTGACTTCGCTCTCACTAGTTAGTTGTTCTGCATAATAGTTTTGATACCTGTAAGGAGGGGATACAATGACTACCTCTTGGGGCTTTGGGATGATTAGATGAGACCGTGTGTGGAAGAGTCTAGTGTAGTATCTGGCACAGGTAGGTTCTTCCCCATTCTTTCCACCACCAAGAATGGGTATCATGGTGTGGACAGCATCACTGCCTTGCTGGGCTAATGCGAGGTGTGTAGGAGTCACTTTCCAGTAACTGACAAGAGCTTGGAAGCAGAACATCTGGAATGGGTGAACAACCCCCTAGACTCTTCTTCCAAAAGCTGTCCTGAGTTTCCTTTATGTTTTCCACTCCTTGAATCCCTATAGTTCTCAGTATTACATCACTTAAAACATATGTGTCACCTCCTCTACCCGGTTTCCTCACAGAGGTAGAAATGGCAAATAGACTCTGCACCATAGTGGATAAGACCATGGTCTTTGGAGTCAGATACGCCTGGGGCCAAATCCAGGTGCTTCCATTTTTAAGCTGTGTCAGCATTGATTGGGTCAACTTACCAGGCTCCTTGCTGTCTCAGATTCCAACTTTGCAAAGTGGGCTTAAATCCTGACCTTAGAGTATGGTCCAAAAAATAGTTAGTGTGGTATGCATGCAAACACCTGCACAGTGTCCAATGATGAGTGGCTATTTGCTGTTGTTATTGGCTAGAAGGACCAGTGTGGAGTGTCCTACCAGATCCTAGGGTTTCTGGCAGGTGTGATGGGCTTGGCAGGAAAGGCATCAAATCTAGGAGAAACAAATAAAAACAAGCAGGAGACATGAAGGCAGGGGCTGTTTGCTCTCTAGCCTGATTTATAAAAGTCACAGGTGATGCATTAGTGACATTTGCCCTTTGAGGCAAGGACAGAAGATGCCAGGATTAAGCCTGCCTGATAGCCTTATGGAAACTTTCAGGTGCATCTGCCTTATATCCCATTTAGAATACAAGCTCAGAGGCAGGTGCTGTGTTTTACTCTTTGTTGTGTTCTCCTACATGTCCTGCACAAAGCTTTGCACATAGTAGGTGTCCCATTACCGTGTGTTAATTAATGGAAAGATTGCCTTGTTTAGTACAGTAGAGTGTCTCTATCTCAAATGTTTCCATGTAATGCTCAGAATATACTTTAAAAAATCCACTGTAATATAACAAATAT
Organism: Kogia breviceps; assembly: GCF_026419965.1. Lineage (NCBI taxonomy): Eukaryota > Metazoa > Chordata > Mammalia > Artiodactyla > Physeteridae > Kogia > Kogia breviceps. The sequence continues at coordinate 125,040,224 of NC_081310.1, read as the reverse complement.
ACCAATATCTCAAATAGTTTGGATGACAAAATGTTGGGAAGAAGAGGTGTGTCAATATAAGGAATCTCAGTGCTAAAATGGTTTGAAATTACTGCTTTAAAGCATGGCCACAATTTTACATCCTCCACTGACGTATACTTAGATATACACTTTTTTCCCCCCACGCACATCTTTTCCTTTACAGAGCTATCTTTTGCTCAATCATTGTGACGTAATGAATTGTGGATAATAATACTGCAGTCCCCCTTCTCACCTCTCTCCTGCCAGCATTAAAGACGGGTATGACCAAACAGAGCAATTCATCCTCAGGCAACAGAGACTGGCCCACAGGGTGAGCCCATGACCAGGACAAGGCCAAGACATTGTTTAATATAAGGATGTTGCCACGCTTAAAACGTCAGTTTTTTTTCCTCTGAGTTTCTAAGCCAGGGCTTCCAGAGACTGATCTCCACTAGGTGAAATCCTTTCTGCAGTCATAGCACACGAGGTGCCATTGCACAAAGAGAGGAAGAGAGAAGCAAAATGGGAGGAGCAAAAGGAGAACAAAAGAGTCTTGGAAAAGCAGAGAACCCCGGATTTCAGCCCCTGGGGCCTTCACTGATGTAGTCCTTCCTTCACTTCTGAAAGCTCTGCAGCATCTTTTCCAGCCTTGCAAGCTAATACAATGTCTTTTTCTAGCTCATCTGAGTTGGGTATCTCATTGCTTGCAACTAAAATAGTCTGACCAGCACATTCAGGCTTTGGTTCTGAAACATTCACTTCAGAGCCCCGGCCATCTCTCATCCCGATGTCCTGAACAGATGCAAATATAATTACAGAATTCTCTGTGTTATGTAAACACACTCATCTGACATTCAGTTTTTAGCACGTTGTATGTATACATCAGGATTTCTCAACCTTGGCACTATTGACATTTTGGACCGAATCACTCTTTGTTCAGTGCCGGATATTTAACATTATCCCTGGCCTCTGCCCACCAAGTGCTGGTAGCACCACTTCCCCAGTCAAACAAAATATCAAGAGAAATATCGAAAATGTCCCAGACATTGCCCAATGTCATGGGAGGTGGGGGGAGTGGGAGGGGAGGGCAAAATTGCCCCTATTAAGGACCAGCCACTGGTATACACAGTATGTAAGATCCATGAGGGCAGGCTTTTTTTCTCTTCTTTGCAGGTAGGAATTCCCAGGACCTAGAACAATTCCTGTCTCACGTGACGTGCTATATCATTCATTTATTCAATGAGAAAACAAATGCGTTCTAAGTAAATGGAGGACGCTGTTGCAGATGCTTCGAGACTCAAAGAAAAGGAAAAGAAGACCAAGGAAGGTAAATGCATTATCTCCTAATTTTATGAGCCAGGGTTAAAAAAACAAAACAAAACAAAACAAAAAAACAGCACGCTAACTCGGCAGGCTAAGAATCTCCCTCACAGTACAGATTCTCTTAAAGAGGAAGGTAGAAAGTTAGATTAGGGAAAAATGTTGATTTTTAGGAATTATCTTTCAAGCACTGTGGTTTTCTACAATCTCATTTTTTTTTTTTCCTATTTAAGCAGAACAGTCAAACCCTACAGTGAAGACTGATTTGGGACCTGGGAAGTTAAAACAGAACCTGGGAGAATGTCTCAGGAGGAAGAGAAGTCCTATTAATTTTGCTTTTATTCTCTTAAAATGACACATGCTTTTTGAAGTGTAGTCTCGTTTCCACACCTTCAGCGGGTAGTTTTCCCATCAGGATTAAAATGATCAGCACATAGAAGAGCCACCCCTGCATTTCATCGCCCTCTTTTTATTGTAACTCAATAAAAAAATATGGGAGTTAGAGAATTTAGTTTTACAATAAGTTTTCCCATATTGAGGGGCACCTGATATATGAAAATATATGTACATATTCTTGGCAATACTAATGTAGCATTCACGAAATAACTGAGCCTTATACGATCCAGTCACATGATGTTAGCCAGACACAAATCACATCTACTCCAGCGACATCCAGAGCAGCTATTACAGAGGCTGTAAATCGCCAGAACAACCCCCGATCATCAGAAGAGAAATAACGCAGCGCTGTTTCCAAACAGCAGAATCACACTCTCTACTTTGTCCCTCTGCGTTGCCACCTGAGCGCCTGCCGCCAGATTATCATTGACTGAGACTTCTGTAAATCCTGAAGTTCTTAAAAAGCGTGATTTCCTTTTTTAGTGTTATCACCAGTCCCAAACAATTAGTCTACTTTTCAGCAGTTTCACACCAAGCAGTTTGGTTTATTTGTTCATGGCAGGGAGTGGAGAGCCATAACGCCCCAAGGAAAGGAGATACTGGGTGACCAGCCAGGCACTTCACCAGCTCTGATTCAGCTCTGCCTCAGCCACAAGACCAGGCCATCAAATTTCATGCCTCAATAATATTTAAATCACCATGTTGGGAGCAGGATAATGTGGTCAAAGACACTCACTTTGGAGTTAGACAACCCTGGGTCTGTAAATTTACTAACTGAGGGCCCTTGGGCAAGTGACATAACTTCTCTGAGTCTGTTTTCATTATACACTAAAAAGGGGTGCCATGGTGATTAACTTCACTCAGGGTTACTCAACAATAATGAAAACCATGAATGTTAAGCTCATGAATGCCGAGATACATAATGCAATTTTAGGGTTCAGCTGGCAATAAGAGAATACTATTAGGTACTACAGGTTTCAAACGTTTTCATACTTCTGGATTGGTCTGGGGACCAAATCTGCTGATAGGCTGCAGATGGGAGTAAACACCTAGGTGTCCCGGTTCACGTCTTATCTCTGAAGTGACTACACTCAGAATTCGAATCTCCAAGGAAGCCATGAGGTGGTTCTTGATTATCTTTCACTTGTACGTGATTCTACTCCAGGCTAATGCAGAACCTCTCTGGTCTTCCTTACTTTGTCTTAGGGGATACCAGAATCACTCCATTTAAATGAAGTCAACTGGTATCTTATTGAAACCTGTAAAGCAGTGGCTTGTAAATCCCAATCATAATCAATTAATGAATACAGATGCCTAAATGATATAAGCAAAATTCACTTCGCCAGTGGTATATGCGCCAAATTAATGAGCAAGTCATTGAGAAATCTCAAATCTGAAATTGGGAAATCTGAAATCAAGAAATCAGAAGGTTTCTTACCAGGATGATTCAGTGTGTCAACTTCTGTTGGAAAACTGAAGTTAAAGCATTGCTTTGAAAAGAAATACATCTTGAAACATAGACAATACCACAGTCATCTATCTTAAGAGTATTTGAACTACATTTCCATAGTACTAGAAAGCTTTAATTAATTACCCATCTGCTTATGATGTTACACTGAGTGCTGTGCAAATTGAAATAAGCTTGGCCTCTGGCCTTAAGAGGATTTTAATCTCCAATAAACACTATTGATGCAGATAAAGATCATATTACATTTGGGGGAAACATTAATAGAATGAGCAACAGAGAGGCTTCCAATTGTTTGTTTGTTATTTTCATTTTCAGATGGCAAAGTCTGAATAAATAATTGTAACCTAGATAGGTCAGCAGGCTTTGTGGAACAATGAAGAAAGATTGTGTGCTAATTTTCATGTATTTCTCAAATTTATTTACTTTTCTCTGTCTCTACTCCAACATGCTCTAGGCCTCCATCATGTCTTGCCTGAGTTACAGTAATACCCTTCTAACTGGTCTCTAGTCTTGCCCTTTGTGGCAAACCATTTCCTCAAGTGGAGTCAGGGAATTTGCAGAAAAGTGGGCACATGATTGGTCTGTTTCCCGGCTTAAAGCCCTTTAGTGGCTCTGCAGGGCTCTTAGATTACGGCCAGATGCTGGGTTTACAAGGCACTATCCTTTCTAGCCATTCACCTCTTGCAAAATATGCCACAGTCTCTAACACAGCTAGTTATGCCTACTTATCCCTCAAGTCTCAGCTTTGGCATTTCTTCCTCTGAGACACTTTTTCTGACCTTTGAAATTGGGTTAGCTGATCTTTATCTGTGCTGTGGTAGCTCTCAATAGTCACCCCTCTTATAATACTGTATAAGAATAAAATTATTTACTCTTTTGAATCTTCTTTAGTTTCCAAGTTCCATGTGGGTGGGGCTATACATTTCCTGTTTACCACTGTGGCCCTAAAATTTGGTGAAAATAAAAAACTCCTGGCGAAAAGGTAGATACCTAGCAAACATTTTGTTGAATTAGGGATTCTTTTTTTTCGTCGTTTAGTCGCTCCTTGCATTGGTGTCTTCAGTGACTCCCAGTGTATCTCTGTCCAGTTGGACATGCCGTGATGATGGAACTATTCTGTATCCGTGCTTGGCTAAGTCCAGTAGCCTCTAGACACGTGTGGCTGTTGAACGTTGGCAATGTGACTGGTGACACTAAAGAATAAAATCTTTACTTATTTTTAATTATATTGATTTACTGTTAAATAGCTCTGTGTGGCTAGCTATATTGGACAGCACAGTTTCAGGAGAACTTTATTAGATTCACATGCAGTCAAACTCTCTTCCAAGAAATGGGGCAAGAGCTGTCTTTCCCAATAGTTGCCACTAGTCACATGGGGCTATTGAAATTGGAATTAACTTAGATTAAATACAAGGTAACTATTTAGTTTCTCAGTCACGCTAGCCACATTTCAAGTGCTCAGAACCCAGTTATAGCTGATGGCTGGCTGACACATGGGGTGTCACAGAAAATTTCCATTATCACAGAAAGTTCTAATGGACAGCACTAATTTGGAAAATGGCTCACCTGACCAGAAACAAAGATGCACGTTCTTCCCAGTGGGGTGGTTAGTTACCACCACCCTCTTGTTTGGTCCTGACTGTTAGGAAGGCTGGGGAGCTGGGGTCATAGTGCCACTAGATGGCTGATAATACCCAATGCTCGTTCACCTTATGTGATTAGGATATTGGCCTCTAGATCCCAGGGTACCATAAATTAGGGACAGTGATGAGAGCAAAGTAGCTGACCCCCACCAGGGAAGACCAACTAGACTCAGGGCAGCATTCTCTTGTGAGAGAGGGTCAGGACCAATTTCAATGCTCCCAACTCAGGCTTCTTATTTATTCCCAGACACATCAGCCCACAAGGTCGCAGTGACCTCTTGGCCCCTAGCGGCTACCTGAAGGTCACCTCTCCCCAGAGCATCTCTCTTTTCTCTTTATTCGCTTCAGCTCTGAAACCAGCCACCTCTCCTTTCCCATGAGGCAGTCATTGGCAGCTACTCCAGGCTTTTGTTGCCTCCAGAATGGATAACCACCAAGTGTCCCTGGAAGGCCACCCAGAAGCTTCAGCTGGCTTAGCGTGGCACCATCCATCTGCCGAAAGGCACTGGGCATGCCGTGCCAGGAACACCTGAGCTCCCACTTTGCCCTGGCTGCCTTGTCACTTTGCAGTGACATTCGAGGTACAGCCCTGAATCCCCTCTCCTGAAATTGCTGCTTTAGAGGTTGTCCCCCCCCCACCAACACCACCACAGCAGGGGAAGGCTGATCAGCTAAGAATGGTCCCAAGGAGGGGGTTAAAGTCAGGGAATTTTCTGAGGAATTTGCTTCCCCTCCTGGTTTGACAAAGCTGGACTTCTCTGTGTTCAGGAAAACAGTGAAAAAGCCATCTGTTTAGTTAGGCTTCTGCCATGAAGGGTGGTCTTGGGGAGTGGATATTTAAATAGTGTTTTTCAGCTCTCCTCATATACATTTGAAACTTTAACAACACATTAGTAAAAAATGATTAACTACAAGCCTTCAGTTTCCACTAGGAGTCCTTTTAATTTTTTTGAAGTTGATTTCTCGTCAGCTTTGTGGCTCTTCCTCCGGAAAAGCTGACGTTTCTTTCACTCAGCACGGTCACCACTTCACAATCCTCATTTCTCAGTCTTTGGCCACAAGAAGGACTTTGCTTTAGTTCTCATACTTTTCCCGTTTACTTCCTCTCCTGCCCACGCCACCCCCAAGCGTTTTCAAACCAGGACCATTAAAAAGTTCTTTTAGAAAACACTTAAATATTATCCAACCCCCCTCTAAAAATGTCTTGTCAGATTTCTTCCTCTTGTTTGCTTCAAAAAGTGGCGCTTTGATTGTCCATTAGAGAGTTGTTTACATTACTCCAAAAGCTCCATTTAGTTTCCTTGACAAGGTGGAATAAGTGACTGGCTGTGATGGATAGAGGCACCTGTCCTAATGGCTGCTCACACTGTGCCCACCAGTGCAGGTTACATTGATAAATTGACAACAGTTGGGACATGCTCTGCTAGCAGCAAGAATGAGGCTACGAGGACAAACACAAGCGGTGAGACAGTCTGCTTTCATATTCCTGGGAAAGGTGTACAGCCTCCTAATCTAACACCCCAACACCTGTGGTGAGGAATTAGTGCACAGGCAGAATTTCTTTGTTACCTTGACACTACTTCTGCTAGTTAGTCTGGAATGCTATGGATTGTAAAAGAGTCCTCTCTCCTCCCGCTTATACCTCTGCCATCCTTGACTTGGGGGCCCCCGTGAAAACTGTATTATTTGGACTTTATGTTATTATGTATTTACTGTTTTTTTTGAATTCCTTTATTGAAAACCTTTCTTTTTCCTCTGATAAGCAAAATAACATGAAGGACAACAAATGGCTGCCTGTTAGCTCTGGGTTGATTATCAGGAAAACGTGGGAAGTAGCCTGAGCCAAGGCTGAAGTGTTAATCATCTGGAATGAGGGGCTCTGGAGGTTCCAAATTTCAAGTAATGGGGAGGTAAGTGTTTGTCACAACGCCCCGCTCAGCCAGGGGTTCCTAGAAGGTGTTCAGTTCCCCAGCCAGCTTACCCTTCATTTTCTTTTTTCCACGCTGTTTGTTTCATGTTACCTTGAATACAGCGGGTACAGCAGTGAGTGAGACCCAGCCTTGGAATCTCCCCATGTTGACAAAGGGCCCATGCAGGCGCGTGGCTCTAGGGGCAGATCCAGGACTTTGCAGATTCCCTTCACTATGTCCTTCCTCTCCGATAAGTTGGGCGCATCAGGGCAAAGCGATGGGTAGGTCCGCTGACGCAGCTGGGCTAAGAGCTGTAGCAACAGTGGCAATCTGACACAGCCCCTTGCTTATCTTAACTGAAGACTGATCTAGAGGAACAAATAACCGCAGAGAAAAATGCTCCAACTTAATAAAAAGTCATAAAAGAGAGAGAGAGAATACAGCAGCAAAAGAAGCGTGGACATAATAATGCTTTCCTGAGCTCTGCTTTTCAATGTCCTAGTTACCAATTTTATGATAAGACACAGTTTGCCTTTATGATTTGCATGAGTAATGAGGCAATTAGCAGCCATCATATATAAAACATGCTCGTTCTTCATTACACACCAAACAAAATGGCACAGAGCAACATGTAGAGTGTGGCCAGGCTCAAGGGACTGGCTCTTTCTAGAGACTTTGTGTGGAGTTCTGTTGGAAGCCTGGTGGCTGCATGCATCACATTAGGAGGCTAGACTGTGGTTAGTTTGATGTGAAATTCTGACTGGCTGGCAGTCGCCTCCACTCCCCACCCCCTAACTGCTACTAAATTTCATTTCAAGTTATAATTATTGACATTGGAAACAGCTACTCGGATCACAACAACAAAGCAACAATTATACAGGATCTGGTGTTTCTCATGCAAATTACAGCAATAAAATACAGGAAAATCCGGCCCACTTACAGACCAGTCTTTGTCTTTGGAGAACACAGTCTGAACTATTTGGTTAACTAAATTAAAATGTAAATCTTGGCTGGCTTTTCTTCTTAGATAGTGATATGAAACAGTTTCTAAAAGACAGAAAAAGCTTAAGGGACCACATTTCAAACAACTTGTCATGAATATATTTTTTGATGAATTAGGACTGAAAAGCTTGACTGTATAAAAATCAAGGATTCTAAAATGCTGTTCAAACAGGAAAAGCATAAGGGGAGAGAGAGTCCTGTATATTTACCCCTAATATGTTTGTTTACAAGGGAACTTGGAGATTTGAAAGATGCACAGTAAGAGTCCCTTGTGTTTTCACAAGTAAAGCCATCTCTCTCTTATTCCCGGTTGGGGTAACATGTATAATGAAACATATAACCTAGAGAAGGAGATTAGTGAGCATTAAAACTGAGTTCTTTTACTTTATTAGAGTTGCTTTCCTTCCTGTCTTTGTCTCTTCTTCCATACAAACCCTGAGCCTGTGAAAGTGTCACTATAAGCGGGGGTGGGGGGGTGGGGGGTGGCGGAATTAAAAAGTCAACCAGTGGCATTAGCAAGAAGAGCTGTGAATGTAACCACTCTGAGCCACATGGAGTTCTGCAAAGAGTCGGAAACAATGATTTGACTCTATGGGGAAATGGTATGCTTCCGATCCATTATCATTACTGCTTTTTAACAAGCTAAACTTAAACTAAGCAAAGCACCCCTCAACCAGCATAGAAAAGGGTTGGATCCACAGGGCCTGCAATCAGTAATACAGAAGACAACATCAAAGAACAGGAGAAGAAAAGCCACTGCTTGTGCCTCTGGCCAGGATTCAGCCGACAACATATCTGCTTTGAAAGCTATACCTCCGAGTTTGACCACAAGGAAACTGACCCTTGTGAAGCCATGACAATGGAGGATACTGACGTGTAATTTATGTATTTAATTTTTTTATACAGGGAAGGGCAATTGTGTGAGCATATCTCATTTATAACAAATCTGATCTTTTATTTTTTATTTATTTTTTAATTGTTTAACATCTTTATTGGAGTATAATTGTTTTACAATAGTGTGTTAGTTTCTCCTTTACAACAAAGTGAATCAGTTATACATATACATATATGTTCCTATATCTCTTCCCTCTTGCGTCACCCTCCCTCCCACCCTCCCTATCCCACCCCTCTAGGTGGTCACAAAGCACAGAGGTGAACTCCCTGTGCTATGCAGCAGCTTCCCACTAGCTATCTGATTTACATTTGGTAGTGTATATACATCCCTGCCACTCTCTCACTTCGTCACATCTTATCCTTCCCCTCCCCATATCCTCAAGTCCATGCTCTAGTAGGTCTGTGTTTTATTCCCGTACTATCACTAATCTCTTCATGACATTTTTTTTTTCTTAGATTCCATATATATGTGTTAAAATACGGTATTTGTTTTTCTCCTTCTGACTTACTTCACTCTGTATGACGGACTCCAGGTCTATCCACCTCATTACAAATAACTCAGTTTCATTTCTTTTTATGGCTGGGTGATATTCCATTGTAGATATGTGCCACATCTTCTTTATCCATTCATCTGTTGATGGACACTTAGGTTGCTTCCATGTCCTGGCTATCGTAAATAGAGCTGCAATGAACATTTTGGTACATGTCTCTTTTTGAATTATGGTTTTCTCAGGGTATATGTCCAGTAGTGGGATTGCAGGGTAGTATGGTAGTTCTATTTGTAGTTTTTTAAGGAAGCTCCATACTGTTCTCCATAGTGGCTGTATCAATTTACATTCCCACCAGCAGTGCAAGAGTGTTCCCTTTTCTCCACACCCTCTCCAGCATTTAATGTTTGTAGATTTTTTGATGATGGCCATTTTGACCGGAGTGAGATGATATTTCATTGTAGTTTTGATTTGCATTTCTCTAATGATTAATGATATTGAGCATTCTTTCATGTGTTTGTTGGCAATCTGTATATCTTCTTTGGAGAAATGTCTATTTAGTTCTTCTGCCCATTTTTGGATTGGGTTGTTTTTTTGTTATTGAGCTGCATGAGTTGCTTATAAATTTTGGATATTAATCCTTTGTCAGTTGCTTCATTTGCAAATATTTTCTCCCATTCTGAGAGTTGTCTTTTGGTCTTGTTTATGGTATCCTTTGTTGTGCAAAAGCTTTTAAGTTTCATTAGGTCCCATTTGTTTACTTTTGTTTTTATTTCCATTTCTCTAGGAGATGGGTCAAAAAGGATCTTGCTGTGATTTATATCATAGAGTGTTCTCCCTATGTTTTCCTCTAAGAGTTTGATAGTGTCTGGCCTTACATTTAGGTCTTTAACCCATTTTGAGTTTATTTTTGTGTATGGTGTTAGGGAATGTTCTAATTTCATACTTCTACAGGTAGCTGTCCAGTTTTCCCAGCACCACTTATGGAAGAGGCTGTCTTTTCTCCACTGTATATTCTTGCCTCCTTTATCAAAGATAAGGTGACCATATGTGTGTGGGTTTATCTCTGGGCTTTCTATCCTGTTCCATTGATCTATATTCCTGTTTTTGTGCCAGTACCATACTATCTTGATTACTGTAGCCTTGTAGTATAGTCTGAAGTCAGGGAGCCTGATTCCTGCAGCTCCATTTTTCATTCTCAAGATTGCTTTGGCTATTCGGGGTCTTTTGTGTTTCCATACAAATTGTGAAATTTTTTGTTCTAGTTCTGTAAAAAAAATGCCAGTGGTAATTTGATAGGGTTTGCATTGAACCTGCAGATTGCTTTGGGTAGTACAGTCATTTTTACAATGTTGATTCTTCCAATCCAAGAACATGGTATACTTCTCCACCTATTTGTATCATCTTTAATTTCTTTCATCAGTGTCTTATAGTTTTCTGCATACAAGTCTTCTGTCTTTAGGTAGGTTTATTCCTAGATATTTTATTCTCTTTGTTTCAATGGTAAATGGGAGTGTTTTCTTAATTTCACTCTCAGATTTTTCATCATTAGTGTATAAGAATGCCAGAGATTTCTGTACATTAATTTTGTATCCTGCTACTTTACCAAATTCATTGATTAGCTCTAGTAGTTTTCTGGTAGCATCCTTAGGATTCTCTATGTATAGTATCATGTCATCTGCAAACAGTGACAGCTTTACTTCTTCTTTTCCTATTTGGATTCCTTTTATTTCTTTTTTTTTTCTCTGATTGCTGTGTCTAGAACTTCCAAAACTAGGTTGAATAAGAGTGGTGAGAGTGGGCAACCTTGTCTTGTTCCTGATCTTAGTGGAAATGGTTTCAGTTTTTCACCATTGAGAACAATGCTGGCTGTGGGTTTGTCATATATGGCCTTTATTATGTTGAGGAAAGTTCCCTCTATGCCTACTTTATGCAGGGTTTTTATCATAAATGGGTGTTGAATTTTGTCAAAAGCTTTCTCTGCATCGATTGAGATGATCATATGGTTTTTCTCCTTCAGTTTGTTGATATGGTGTATCACGTTGATTGATTTGCGTATATTGAAGAATCCTTGCATTCCTGGAATAAACCCCACTTGATCATGGTGTATGATCCTTTTAATGTGCTGTTGGATTCTGTTTGCTAGTATTTTGTTGAGGATTTTTGCATCTATGTTCATCAGTGATATTGGCCTGTAGTTTTCTTTCTTTGTGACGTCTTTGTCTGGTTTTGGTATCAGGGTGATGGTGGCCTCATAGAATGAGTTTGGGAGTGTTCCTCCCTCTGCTATCTTTTGGAAGAGTTTGAGAAGGATAGGTGTTAGCTCTTCTCTAAATGTTTGATAGAATTCGCCTGTGAAGACATCTGCTCCTGGGCTTTTGTTTGTTGGAAGATTTTTAATCACAGTTTCAATTTCAGTGCTTGTGACTGGCCTGTTCATATTTTCTATTTCTTCCTGGTTCAGTCTCGGCAGCTTGTGCATTTCTAAGAAATTTTCCATTTCTTCCAGGTTGTCCATTTTATTGGCATACAGTTGCTTGTAGTAATCTCTAATAATCTTTTGTATTTCTGCAGTGTCAGTTGTTACATCTCCTTTTTCATTTCTAATTCTATTGATTTGAGTCTTCTCCCTTTTTTGCTTGATGAGTCTGGCTAATGGTTTATCAATTTTATTTCTCTTCTCAAAGAACCAGCTTTTACTTTTATTGATCTTTGCTATTGTTTCCTTCATTTCTTTTTCATTTATTTCTGATCTGATCTTTATGATTTCTTTCCTTCTGCTAAATTTGGGTTTTTTTTTTTTTTTGTTCTTCTTTCTCTAATTGCTTTAGGTGCAAAGTTAGGTTGTTTATTCGAGATGTTTCCTGTTTCTTAAGGTATGATTGTATTGCTATAAACTTCCCTCTTAGAACTGCTTTTGCTGCATCCCATAGGTTTTGTGTCGTCGTGTCTCCATTGTCATTTGTGTCTAAGTATTTTTTGATTTCCTCTTTGATTTCTTCAGTGATCACTTCGTTATTAAGTAGTGTATTGTTTAGCCTCCATGTGTTTGTATTTTTTACAGATCTTTTCCTGTAATTGGTATCTGGTCTCATAACGTTGTGGTTGGAAAAGATACTTGATACGATTTCAATTTTCTTAAATTTGCCAAGGCTAGATTTGTGACCCAATATATGATCGATCCTGGAGAATGTTCCATGAGCACGTGAGAAAAATGTGTATTCTGTTGTTTTTCGATGGAATGTCCTATAAATATCAAGTAAGTCCATCTTGTGAAATGTATCATTTAAAGCTTCTGTTTCCTTATTTATTTTCATTTTGGATGATCTGTTCATTGGTGAAAGTGGGGTGTTAAAGTCTCCTATTATGACTGTGTTACTGTCGATTTACCCTTTTATGGCTGTTAGTATTTGCCTTATGTATTGAGGTGCTCCTATGTTGGGTGCATAAATATTTACAATTGTTATATCTTCTTCATGGATCGATCCCTTGATCATTATGTAGTGTCCTTCTTTGTCTCTTGTAATGGTTTTTATTTTAAAGTCTATTTTGTCTGATATGAGAATTGCTACTCCAGCTTTCTTCTGATTTCCATTTGCATGGAATATCTTTTTCCATCCCCTCACTTTCAGTCTGTATGTGTCCCTAGGTCTGAAGTGGGTCTCTTGTAGACAGCATATATATAGGTCTTGTTTTTGTATCCATTCAGCCAGTCTGTGTCTTTTGGTGGGAGCATTTAATCCATTTACATTTAAGGTAATTATTGATATGTATGTTCCTATTACCATTTACTTAATTGCTTCAGGTTGTTCTTTTTTTTTTTTTTTCTTCAGGTTGTTCTTGTAGTTCTTTTCCTTCTCTTGTGTTTCTTGCCTAGAGAAGTTCCTTGAGCATTTGTTGTAAAGCTGGTTTGGTGGTGCTGAACTCTGTCAGCTTTTGCTTGTCTATAAAGGTTTTAATTTCTCCATCAAATCTGAATGAGATCCTTGCTGGGTAGAGTAATTTTGGTTGTAGGTTTTTTTTTCCTTCATCACTTTAAATATGTCCTGCCACTCCCTTCTGGCTTGTAGGGTTTCTGCTGAAAGATCAGATGTTAACCTTATGGGGATTCCCTTGTGTGTTATTTGTTGTTTTTCCCTTGCTGCTTTTAATATGTTTTCTTTGTATTTAATTTTTGACAGTTTGATTATTATGTGTCTTGGCGTGTTTATCCTTGGGTTTATCCTGTATGGGACTCTCTGTGCTTCCCAGACTTGGTTGACTATTTCCTTTCCTATATTAGGGAAGTTTTCAACTATAATCTCTTCAAATATTTTCTCAGTCCCTTTCTTTTTCTCTTCTTCTTCTGGGACCCCTACAATTCGAATGTTGGTGCGTTTAATGTTGTCCCAGAGGTCTCTGAGACTGTCCTCAGTTCTTTTCATTCTTTTTTCTTTCTTCTGTTCTGCAGTAGTTATTTCCACTATTTTATCTTCCAGGTCACTTATCCGTCTTTCTGCCTCAGTTATTCTGCTATTGATCCCATCTAGAGTATTTTTCATTTCATTTATTGTGTTGCTCATCATTGCTTGCTTCCTCTTTATTTCTTCTAGGTCCTTGTTAACTGTTTCTTGCTATTTGTCTATTCTATTTCCAAGATTTTGAATCATCTTTACTATCATTATTCTGAATTCTTTTTCAGGTAGACTGCCTATTTCCTCTTCATTTGTTAGGTCTGGTGTGTTTTTATCTTGCTCCTTCATCTGCTGTGTGTTTTTCTGTCTTCTCATTTTGCTTATCTTACTGTGTTTGGGGTCTCCTTTTTGCAGGCTGCAGGTTCATAGTTCCCATTGTTTTTGGTGGCTGTCCCCAGTGGCTAAGGTTGGTTCAGTGAATTGAGTAGGTTTCCTGGTTGGGGCGACTAGTGCCTCTGTTCTGGTGGATGAGGCTGGATCTTGTCTTTCTAGTGGGCAGGTCCACGTCTGGTGGTGAGTTTGGGGATGTTGGTAGCCTTATTATGATTTTAGGCAGCTTCTCTGCTAATGGATGGGGCTGTAGACCTGTCTTGCTCTTTGTTGGGCATAGGGTGTCCAACACTGTTCATTGCTGGTCCTTGAGTGAAGCTGGGTCATGGTGTTGAGATGGAGATCTCTGAGAGATTTTCGCCATTTGATACTGCGTGGACCTGGGAGGTCTCTTGTGGACCAGTGTCCTGAGGTTGGTTGTCCCACCTCAGAGACACAGCTCTGATGCCTGGCTGGAGCACCAAGAGCCTTTAATCCACACGGCTCAAAATAAAAGGGAGAAAAAATAGAAAGGAATGAAAGGAAGGAAGGAAGGAGGGAGGGAGGGAAGGAAGGAAGGAAGAAAGGAAGGGAGGAAGGAAGAAAGGAAGGAAGAAATGAAGGAAGGATGAAAGCAAGAAAGTAAGGAAGGAAGGAGGAGAGGAAGAAAGAGAGGAAGGAAGAGAGGAAGGAAGGGAGGAAGAAAGGGAGGAAGGAAGGAGGGAAGAAAGGAAGGAAGAAAGGAAGAAAGAAAGGGAGAAGACAAAATAAAGTAGTTTAAAATATAGTAATTAAAATAAAAAATAATTATTAAGAAGAAAAATTTCTATAAAAAAAACCCCAAAAACAAACAAAAAAAAACCCGGGTCAGTCTAACCCTAGGGCAAATGGTGCAAGCAAAGCTATACGACAAAATCTCACACAGCAGCACACATACACACTCACAAAAAGAAAAAAGGGGAAAATAATAGTATATCTTGCTCCCAAAGTCCACCTCCTCAACTTGGGATATTTCGCTGTCTATTCAGGTTTTCCACAGATGCAGGGCACTTCAAGTTGATTGTGGAGCTTTAATCCGCTGCTTCTGAGGCTGCTGGGAGAGACCTCCCCCTTTCCTCTTTGTTTGCACAGCTCCTGGGGTTCAGCTTTGGACTTGGCCCCGCCTCTGCTTGTAGGTCGTCCGAGGGCGTCTGCCCTTTGCTCAGACAGGACGGGGTTAAAGGAGCAGCTGATTCGGGGGCTCTGGCACAGGCCGGGGGGAGGGAGGGGCACGGATGCTGGGTGAGCCCGCGGCGGCAGAGGCCGGCGTGACGCTGCACCGGCCCGAGGCGCACCGCGAGTTCTCCCGGGGAAGCTGTCTCTGGATCCCGGGACCCTGGCAGTGGCGGGCTGCACGGGCTCCCGGAAGGGGCGGTGTGGAGAGTGACCTGTGCTCGCACACAGACCTCTTGGTGGCAGCAGCAGCAACCCTAGCATCCCACGCCCGTCTCTACTGTCCGTGCCAATAGCCGCGGCTCGCGCCCATTTCTGGAGCTCCTTTACGCGGTGCCCTTAATCCCCTCTCCTCGTGCCCCAGGAAGCGAAGAGGCAAGAAAAAGTCTCCTGTCTCTTCGGCAGCTCCGCGCCTGTTTCTGGAGCTCCTTTACGCGGTGCCCTTAATCCCCTCTCCTCGCACCCCAGGAAGCGAAGAGGCAAGAAATTGTCTCTTCGGTAGCTCCGCGCCCGTTTCTGGAGCTCCTTTAAGCGGCGCGCTTAAACCCCCTCTCCTCGCGCACCAGGAAGCAAAGAGGTAAGAAAAGGTCTCTTGCCTCTTCGGCAGCTCCAGACTTCATCCGGACTCCCTCCCGGCCAGCCGTGGCGCGCTAACCCCTTCAGGCTGTTTTCACTCTGCCAACTCCAGACCTTTCCCTGGGATCCGACTGAAGCCCGAGCCTCGGCTCCCTGCTCACGCCCGCCCCGGAGGGTGAGCAGACAAGCCTCTCGGGCTGGTGAGTGCTGGTCGGCACCAATCTTCTGCGGGAATCTCTCCGCTTTGCCCTCTGCACCCTGTTACTGTGCTCTCCTCCACGGCTCCGGAGCTTCCCCCTCCGCCACCCGCAGTCTCTGCCCGCGAAGGGGCTTCTAGTGTGTGGGAATCTTTCCTCCTTCATGGCTCCCTCCCACTGGTGTAGGTCCCGTCCCTATTCTTTGTCTCTGTTTATTCTTTTTTCTTTTGCCCTACCCAGGTACGTGGGGAGTTTCTTGCCTTTTGGGAAGTCTGAGGTCTTCTGCCAGCGTTCGGTGAGTGTTCTATAGGAGAAGTTCCACGTGTAGATGTATTTCTGATGTATCTGTGAGGAGGAAGGTGATCTCCGCGTCTTACTCTTCAGCCATCTTCTCGCCTCTACAAATCTGATCTTTAAAAGGCAATACTTTTATAAGTGCACTTTTGCATTAAGAATACTGTTATCATAAGCAGAGAGCAAACGCTGTGTGGGCAGTCACTCTGACTTATAGCAGCTCGGTACAGCCACTGCTAGATAACCAAGAGTAATGGTTTTTGATGATCAGACCACACTATTAATATAACATGAACCACAAGTGCTTTTGTACTGCAACCCTGGTTAAATTAGCAAGTCTCGTTGGAATATAAAGAAGGGGTGGGGAGTTCTGTTTTCTGCCGCTTCTGTGCTGAAAAATGTGCCTCACGGTGCTGTCTTAGGTGTTTCATGTCTTTGGGAACTTGCAGCAGCAGTGAAAAATGTTTCCCTTTAGAACCTCTGGTCCTTTCTGCTCAGTTAGAGCTCAGCAATGACCCGCTGCATCAGAATTGAGGTCCATGAAATCTAGCAGATGGATTTCAAGTGGCAGTTCTGTTGGCTGGGGTGAAGCTGGTGGAACATGCTGAGGTCTGGAGCAAGCTGGGTCTCTCACTGGTCTGTGACTGTTGAAATACTGCTGGGTGTAATGGGGCTCATTTTGGCCCATGTGAACAAAAGTTAATGCTGCCCCTTAATTGTAAATGTTAGCATGAAGGAAAATATGAGGGAGGCACTTCTGGTGGTAAGAGTCAGGCAACATAATCATAACAAGTAAACCTAGACTTAAGCATGTCACAATAATGTTTATTCATACGGTGACATTTACTGTAACTTTCCTCTAAAAGACGATGTTCTCCTCCAATGTTAACAACCCAGAAACTATATTATGAAATTATCTTTGGATGCATGATGTGTATCTCTGTCATACAGCTCTCTGTTTCCCAGGACATGTACACTGGGAGTGAATTTCCTCTTCAAAATCGGTGCTTGGATTATTTCTGTAAATCTGAGGAGGCACATACTCAGTAAAGAAATGCATGTTTCCTGAATTTTACAACGAGGAGAGAGGGCTAAAAAAGGCTGATTAAAGAAGCTGAGACTCAGTGAGATTGAGTACCTTACTCAATCATTTAAGAATCTCCTCCAGTGCCATGTTTTTCATAAAATGTTCCCTGATAATGCACATCAGGAGTAGTATTTCTGGACCTCTCCAGCTTTCGTGGCAAGAGATGAAGGTGAGTATCTGCAGTGTTTTGATTGTGATAATCTTGTGGCCATTGCCATAGACTACTTTGTATTCATCAAACATTTACTGAGCACTTACTATGTGCCAGCCAATGGACCAGGCATGGAGGGGGAGGATGAAATACATCAGCTTCAAAGAGATCAAAATCTGGTAAGAAAGAACAGACAGGCACATAATTAATTATAAAACTTGGCAGAACCTGATAAGGAGAAGTCCATTTAAGCTGCAGTGGGAAAGATTACATTGAATAAGATGGAATTAATGAATACTTTAATGCATTTAATGAGAGCCTCGAAGAATTTGTAGGCTTTGCATATGTTTTATATTCAATACTATATTCTAAATTAGTTGAGATTAGTCACTACATCTAACTTATATTTATATGTATTACTATGCTGAGCAGAATGTTTGGTCTGTAGATGCATTACATAAATCATACCATCTATACAGCACTTATATGTTTCAGGAATTGTTATAAGCACATGTTATCTAATCCTTGTAGCACCTCTTGAAGTAGGATCCAAATTCTCCCCATTTTACAGAGGAAACTAAGGCACTGAGAAGTTAAGTAAATTGTCCAAAGTCGTAGTTATTAAGTGGAGAAGCTGGATTGGAGCCGGGCAGTCCGGTCTGACCGCAGAGACTACATTCCTCACCCATACACTCTTAACTGTCTGTGGTCAAGAAACATTGGTTGAATGTTGAAAAAGCTAGTAGGAGTTTCTCAGCAGTTATAATGCAATTTCATTTAACACTGCAGAATTTCTTAAGAACGCTTAGCTCAGGAAACGAAACAAAAAATCATCAGGGTGCATAAAAATCAGTTTATGATTAAATGATTAACCTCTGCAAGAAAGTCAAACACTTGTCCACAATATATTTATTCTCTAGAAAGCCTTGAGGTTGTGAATCAACTAAGAAGGTATTGACTTACACTGATATTTTTTGAAAATAAGTTTATACTGTTTGATGAATATATAACATCATTGCTTTTGGCATCAGGTCCAACATTTATCCTTTCCTTCTCATTACACAATATAATGATACACATCCATGCAGTAAACTCAGGTTCTATGGACCTGAGCCTCAAGCACCCTTGGTGTCCTATATTAAATGCAGAACAAACCTTCCCTGTCAGAGAAAAGTCATTGACATCTAGTTCAAAGACGATCAATAATTTGATCTCGTCTGCACAAAATGACCTTTCAATGGCATAGATTGTAGATTGTAGGTGGGCCAACTAGGTAGAGAAAAGCGATGGCATGGTGTATGTTAGCCAGTGACCCACTGGCTAACAATTGAACCCTGGTTCAATTGGAGAAGCAAGGAAACTGGATGTGCTCAGCTGGTACAAATATCTGCATTTCAACAGGTTCAGTCTCTGCTTAAATCCTTTCTCAGAATACCGCTAAACTTTGTTTCGAAGAAGTTGTGCAACAAATACGTATGAAACTAACAGGTACATTTATTCTTCTAAAAATAGGCAAAAAGCAAAGAAAGCTATCATATCGGGTTTGTTGAGGTTGCTAAAAATGGCTATTCTTGTTCATCACTGTGTGAAGTACAAAAAAACCCCAATGTCTTCTTAGTAACTTGGAAACTTTTAGAGTTATAAAATGCTATGCCCAAAGTACACCTAATTCCATGACTAGTAATTCATCATATGAAAATAATTAGCTGTGAACATAAAGATTTGTGGACAATGATGTACACTAAAATTATTTAAAAATTTAAAATGTAGAAATAGCCTAAATGTTCATCAATAGGGAAGTAAATAAATGCATTTTAGTACATCTATAAAATATAATACAAAAAAAGCAGGATACAAAACTGTACATACAACATTGACTTGATTTAGGATGAAGAAAATGCACCACAGAATTAACAGATATTCTGTGTGCTAAAATTACTCATACTTTAAATTTTCCTCTTTATACACTTTATTTTTCCAAATTTTGTACCATGAACATGTATTGTTTTTATAGTTACTAGTAAAAAGTAAATATTAAGTATTCTTTAGAAGGCTGTGGGCATGCTGAAGATCCGTCCAGAAGGACACTAGACTTTCTCCTGGAAGATAAGCCTTGGCCTTTTCGTCCCAATGTCTGTTCCCAATTGCTGAAATCAGTGGTAATTTTTCCTCACCCTTCCACAGTAATTCTAGGAAAGGTAAAACTTTATGATGAGATATGAGAAATCAGCCATTAGAAAACCTTGGAAAAGAAATGAGTATATGGAATATATTTCCAAGAGAAAAAATAAGCAAGGTGATTGAGAGAACTTGTTAGAAAACTGAAAATTTTCTTCCTGAGTCAAATAAGCCTGACTGTTCTCTGAGTGAGCTGGGTTTTGGACTGTGGCCATAGGCATACAATATAGATGGCTTTTTACTTTGTAAAAGCTTTGTGAGTGATAATGCCTAACTTTAACAGTCAAACATTACAAATAGATTTCAGCACGAAGTTTCCAAGATAAGAGGACATGAGAGGGAGCAGTATTTAAAGCAGACACAAACATTCCTTGCCTTGAACTTCCCTAGGTAAGTATTAATTTCTACATGGTCACAGTGGAATCATGCTGGCAGATACTAATTACTATACCATTGGCTTGTGATGACAAAAATGCTGGCCCATTCCATAAAAGTTTCTTTTCAGTTTAAACATATGAATCAAATAACTCTGATTGTCCTAGTTATTGCCCAGACACAGTGTCATTCACTCTCAATTATATCCCTGTTCAGATGATTCTGCAAAATTTAATTCCCTTGCTTTCACACTTGACATTCATTCATTTATTCAATATTTACTGAATTCCTATTATGTATCAAGAAACAAGAAATTTTATTTTTCCTTTTAATTTTATTTCCAACCTCTTAGGAATTGTTTTAACCTAATACTAATTATTTTTCTCTTATTCTTCCATCCAGCACCCAAAATGGTATGTGGCATGTAGATTTTTTAAAATTAAAATGAACTAAAATAAATGTTTGAGAATTTTATTACATCCCTTGAGATAATTGGAAACATAAAATAACATACCACAGAAGAAAACTTGCATTTATATTTGTGTATGAATATATGCTTAGTATTGGAAGTAAGCATCACAGATAACCAGACAGATAATACATAATTAGAAAAGCAACAAAAATTTTAGTAGTCATTAAAACGTTAAATGTAACTGAAAACATAATTTTCATACAATGATTTGGAGAAAAATTGAAATACTTTAGTTGGTTCAAATTTTAGATTTGAAAGCAATTCATGTTAACGATACTGTAGCTCTAATTGTATTAAAAATAATTTAATAAAATCAAATATATTCCTAAATATTATTAAATTAGTAATTTAATTAAATAAAAATAAATTAATAAGTTAAATAATAAGGTTAAAGAAGTTAAATAAGTTAAATAATGATATAATGACACAGTCTGTTTGAGTAGTCCTGGCAAAGAAAAATGTCTTAGAAAATTAAAATTGGAATCAAGTTTCTATACTCCCATTCCCTTATTTTAAAGGGAATATGGATATAGACAAGTGGAGAAACTTGTTCAATATTCTATATTCCCCAGTGGTGAGTTCAGCGTAAAGTTCAGGTTTTCAGACTTCTTTCTTGGTCACCTTGTCTCAGCCTGCATGAGGCAAATTGCTGTGCTGAAACTCTAATCTTTGGTGTGAATGGTTTCTTTGCTAGCTTGTCTAGTAGCAGACCAACCTACCTTTAAGAAAGCTCAATGTAAAAAAAAAAAAAGAAGAAATCATTGACCAGTATTAAATAATGTAGGTAAATAAAATTAACATTTACTGTGAATAATACTAATGTCTTGTGTAGTGTAAAATATATGTAGAATTAAGATGTATGGACAATAACAGTAAATGGGAGAAAAGGCAAAGGCAATAAACATGTAATAAAAGCATTATCTGGAAAAGGGTAAAAACATTAATTTATATTAGACTGTAATAAAACAAGAATGCGTACTTTATCTCTAGGGTTACCATTTAAAATAATTATAAAATACTAACTAACAAACTAATAGAAAATGAAATGTTTAAAATAACTAACTAGTTTAAATGAAAGCAAAAAAGGAGAGAAAAACATGTATAAAGTGGAAGGAATAAACACAAAACAAGTAGGAATATTATACCTATACAACTGAAAATATCAGTAATTATATTTAATGTAAATGGCCCCAAAACTCCAATTCAAAGATAAATATTGTCAGATTAGATGAAAAACAAAAGCCAACTATATGTTGCTTACATGAGACACATCTTAAATATAAGTACACAGAAAATTTGAAAGTAAAAGAATGGATAAAGGAAAAATGCAAATCCTAACCAAAAGAAAACTGATATATTTGTAATAATATCAGAGAAATGAGTATTTTTAGAGACAAGTAATGACATTTCAAAATGATAAAAAGATCAAACTGCCAGGCTTACATAATAATCTAAATTTGTGAGCTCCTAATAACAGTTTCCAAATATACAAGTTAAAAACTGATAGATACGAAAGTATAAATAGACATATTTATAACCATAGTAAGAGAGTATAATACATCTCATTGATTGATAAAGCAGACAAAATTCAATAAAGACATAAAATATCTAAATCTGAAAATATTTATTATATACAAGTATATGTGGAATATTTACCAAAATTGACCATATCCTGGATAATCAAGGAAGTCTCAGTTTTAGAAGACCAAGATCAGTTAGAGTATGTTCTTTGACCTCAGTGGGATTAAACTAGAGATCAATAAAAAATAATATTATTTATTTATAAATAATATTATATTATTATAATATTTATTATTTATAATAAATAATAAAAAATAAATGGTTGGAAATCAAGCAACATACTTATAAATCATCTATGTAGAAAATAAGAAATCACTAGGAAAGTTGGAAATATTTTGATCTAAATGATAATGAAAATATAACATATCAAAACTTTTAGGAATTTGCTAAAGCTCTGATCAGAGGGAAATTCATAGCCTTAAATGCATATACCACAAAAGAAGAAGATCTGAAAATCAATAATGTGAGAATTTATTTGAGGCAATGTAGGGGAAGAACCCATAACAAATGAACAGCAAAAAAAGTACAATAAGGAAACTATTCGGTTTCCCTGGTGGCGCAGTGGTTGAGAATCTGCCTGCCAATGCAGGGGACATGTGGGGTCCTCCTGGTCCATGCTGTGCAGCAACTGGGCCCATGCACCACAACTACTGAGCCCCTGTGCCACCACTACCGAAGTCTGAGTGCCTGGAGCCTGTGCTCCGCAGCGAAGAGTGGCCCCTGCTCGCCGCAACTAGAGGAAGCCCAAGTGCAGCAACAAAGACCCAATGCAACCAAAAATAAATAAATAAATAAATAAATAAATTAATTAACTACAAAAAAGAAACTATTAAAGACAAAAGCAGAAAATAATGAAACAAACAAAAAATTTATAAGAAATCAACAAAGCCAAAAGTTTGATCTTTGAAAAGACTCTCAAATTGATAGGCTGATCAAAAAGAAGAGAGAAGATACAAGTTACCAGTGTTAAAACTGAAAATTAGAATATCACTACAATCCTAGAAACATTGAAAGGATCCTAAGAGCATAATGTGAAAAACTTTATGCCAACATACTTGAAAATTTAGATGAAATAGATAAATTTCTAGAAAAACACAACTTTTCAAAACTAATACAATAATAAATAGAAAATCTGAATAGTTCTTACATCCACTAAATAAATGAATCCTTGATAAAAATCTTTCCACAAAAAGTCCTTAACTCCAGATGGCTTCACCTATGAATTCTTCCAAACATTTAAGGAACATTACACCAATCTTATACAAATTCTCCCAGAGAACCAAACTGAAAGCACTTTCTAATTCATTTTAAAAGTCCAGGATAACCTTAATATTAAAACCTGTCAAGGACTTTCAAAGAAAGGATAAGTACAGGCCAATTTCTCATACAAATATCACTGCAATAATCCTAAACAATATATTAGAAAATAGAATATAGTAACATATAAAAATAATAAATACATCATAACCAAGTCAAATTTATCCCAAGAATGAAAAGTTGATTTAGCATTCAAAAATTAATCAATGAGTCACACATTTTAATAGAATGAAAGAGAAAAATATGATCACTTCACCAGAGATTTAAAAATGGATAAAATATTATATATCCATTCATGACTGTAAAGACATTCTTCATAAACAGAATAAAAGAGAATTTACTTAATCTCATAGAGATTATTATGATTTATTATTTTTTGGGGGGTTGCATAGGGTCTTGGTTGCTGCATGCGAGCTTTCTCTAGTTGCGGCAAGCAGGGGCTACTCTTCCTTGCGGTGCATGGGCTTCTCATTGAGGTGGCTTCTCTTGTTGCAGAGCACAGGCTCTAGGCGGGCTTCAGTAGTTGTGGCATGTGGGCTCTAGAACACAGGCTCAGTAGTTGTGGCTCACGGGCTTAGTTGCTGGGATCTTCCCAGACTAGGGATCAAACCTGTGTCCCCTGCATTGGCAGGCGGATTCCCAACCACTCCACCACCAGGGAAGTCCCCAGATTATTTTTTTAAAAATCATTGACTGTATGACATCAAATGACTGCCAAAGTACGATATTTAGTTTTCTTTAAAAAATGCTGATCATTTTTCCCAAACATTTTCTGGGAAATTATGGATCATCAGGAATTACCAGCTAAGAGTTTTGAAACAAGGTTACAATAGTCCAAGTCAGTTATTGATTCCCCAGGATTGGTTTGTATTGTCATCTTTACCAGATTCGAGTTTGCAATTCTTTATATTTTGCCTAAGAAAGTTTTTGGGTTACTTTAAATAATTTGCCTCCCTTCTTGTTCTGTAAAAATATGACAGGATATATTCCATTTACTTTGAACATTTATTTTGATCTAAATGATAGTAAAAATGTAATATATCCAAACTTTTAGGAATTTGCTAAACTTTTTCATCACTGATTAAAAAACAAAGCAATACCACTGGCCCTGAAGTACAAAATATAATTCCAAGTATGAGGGAAAGAAAAGACATATGGTGGCCTTCATGAGGGCTGAGTTCAGAATAGATAAATCACTTGAAGGTTTACAGTTTCTATTTTGAGAGGCAGACAATACACTTGAAGAAATCTACTGCTTAAAGAAATATTAAGAATAAGAAATGAGCGTGAACAAAAAAAACGTTCTTAAGAAACTTGAAAACAAAATTCTACTAGCATTCTTAATTGTAATTAGATAATGAAGAATTATAATAAGAAAAACAATGCCACAATACCCACTTGGCTGATTTTTGACTTCACAGTAGGATATAGGACTTTTATTTTCTTTAACTCCCTTGAAACCAAACCCTGAGTTACACATCAGCCTATGTGTAACCAACTGTGAAGTGGGCTACTCTCTGGAAGAATGGGCATATGTTTTCCTTGTAGTAAGTTACCAAAATTGACATGTGATAAGGAAGAATCATTTTAGTTCTGGGGTAGGTTGAATGATATGGTCCAATGTGGGCATCAAATTAGCAAAAATTAGATGTTAGTTTCTTTACTGCATGAAGGTAGTCTGGAGACATTTAGAGATGGGCAGAGAAGGAAATTTAGCAAGGAGCAGTTTTAGAAATACTTGTCAAACCTTGTTGAATATTTGCTTCTATGTAGAGATTTTGTTTGGTGTTTGCCCTGTTTGAATGTGTTAATACCAGTAGAGAGGATTGAACAAAATGGATTTAGGAGAACAATTGTTTTAGCTCCCAGTGTCTGCTTCAGACAAAGGTGATGACAGGAAATATTAGTAATTGTCTTCCCACAAGAGGTATGTCTGTCATATACATGAACGACTCTGAGAATTACCTTAAAGGTTGTTTATGCTGTAGTATGGCCTGATTCTCTAGGAGTAGATGTGTCTGTCTTATATACTACTATATTCCCAAGGCCTAATACAGTGCCTGGCATCTTGTAGGAGCTCAGTAACTATACCTGGAATAAATGACAACTGAGGTCAGCAAATAGTGGGAATAGCTGGATCTGCCTTATCAATTAAAAATAAAACTTTCTGTAAAAGTATCCTTTTTTTCCTCTGATGATATTCTGATGCTAATTTATAGATATGGATATATATATATATGTGTGTGTGTGTATATGTATATATATATATATATATATATATATATATATAAAGAGAGAGGAGAAATGGGGGAAAATATATATGTACTCACAGATATATATCTGTGAATAATATTTTCAGTGGTTTCTAGGAAAGTCACTCTGTGTCAACGACCCATCATGTTCTGAAAACAGAGCTAAATAAGGACAATAGAGATTTTTATTGCCTATGTGTCCCCATTGTATTAAAGAAAATTAAGAGAGTGCTTCACTTCTGAACTTATGTGGCATGGCCAGAGTGATCTTATGGTCTCAAAAAACATCTGGGAAAAACTCCATCTTCTGTAGCCTACAGGGTAAGCTATGTTTATTGTTTTTAACAAGTGTCAGAAAATGCTGATTTCCCTAATGTCTTAGAATTTGTCTGAAGGAGCAAGGAAAATAGTGTGCAACATATTGCCCATTCATTCTTATGGCAGAGGGAAATAAAGGAAAAATAATGTCAATTTAGTATCCATATAGAAATCCATATTTATTCACAATATAATGATCATAGAGGAGCTATTGTATTCTGGGGGATAAAATTCACTCTCAGCAGATTGTTTCAAACAAAGATAATATACTACCTCAAGTGGTCTTGAAAATTTTATTATTTTCTCCCTTAGAAGTCAACAACACCAAGGTTTAGAAGACTGTTAACAAACAAAGCATATTTATAAAGATGTAAATAATCATGGTGGAGACTTACTGTTCACCACTGAAAAGCAGTGTTAACACATCTATGATGTCTTCTCTGGACTATTTTAAAATGGAATTTAGACATAATTTCAACAAGGTTTCTCTACTTAAGGAACTTAGATTCTGATAGAGAGAGTATGAAGGAGAAACACATGAAAATTTATTGAACAATGTAATTTATGTGTCTGACATTTTGCAGTCTATCAACTTGCCAGAAGTCAAGCAAACAATTTCTGTCTTTATTTTTCTTACCCTTCAAGCATTTGTTTTCTTACCCACTATGAAGTTGGCTTCCCTTGGGTTTTATGACTTTTTAGTTTGTCTTTTTGGTTTCTTTGTGTAGTTAATTCTTGTCCAATTGAATCCAATTGTGGTAAAAACTCTTTGAGTGGGACTATGCTGGCATTTACTATCATGCCTTTTCTCATTGCTTCTCTACATAGTGTCTGCAATGAACTTTTGAATACATCTGTTTCATGCCTGGGGGCCTTTGCATATTCTTTTTCCTCTACCTAGAATCCTCCTCCCAATGTCTTTGCTTGAACAATTACTATTCATTTTTTAGGTCTCAGCTTAGATTTAATTTCCTCCATTTGACATGAATCTATAAGAATCATTGAGTTCTTCTCTTAGTTTCTTTAATAGTGCCTTTTTCTTAGGCATATTACAATTCTATACTGTATTTCACTTAGCTATTTACTTGAGCATCACTCTAACTAGACTGTAAGCTCACTGAGAGCAGAGAATAGGGTCTATATTTTGTTCACGCTTATGTGCCATCTTTGTATTGAGGTACACTCTGCTGTATGTATATGTATTCTAATGTGTCTCTATATAATAATATATTAAAAGACCATATAAAAGAGTGGTTAAGGAGAGCCTGGACTCTATGACTAGCCTGCCTGGGTTAAAATCTCAGCTCTGTCACCTACTAGCTATGTGATCTTTAATTTTTCCATGCTGCAGTTGCATAATGTATAAATCAGAGATGACAATAACATCATAGGATTGTTAAATAATTTAATAAATGTCAAGGACTTAGTACCTAGTAGAAGCTATATAAATACTTGCTTCTACTTATTATCATAAATATTCAGTAAATAAATGAATGAATCATTAATCAACCTCAGTATTACATTCGCCTAATTTAAGTGCTAGACATCCCACTCTCGCTAGTGATACCATCCTGGTTTTTCTTCCCAGTCTCATATTCTTCCTCCGTTCAATCACTTGATAAAATCCCAGGCACCTGAGGTCTGGTTGATATACTCACCTCTCCACTTCAATCCTGAATTAGTCATAAGATCAAGGGTAAAATCTGGCTGTAGGAAGAGTTTGATCTCTCAGTGCTGGTGCAACCCTATTTGGATGTGGCAAGTGCCCTTGCCTGCGGTCATCAGCCTGAAAATCATGTCACTGAAACAATGTAACTATTGGGGGATGAAGTGTGGGGTGGGAGGTGAATGCCATTGCCCCTATCACTTCTTCTCAAGAAAAAATAGCTCTGAAATGTGTCAGAGACAAAGATGAAGTCCTCATCCATGCAAAGTGTCCCTACTTTACTGGGGTGTGGTGCTTTTATTGAAAGGAATGAATAGATTATAAAATGAACCATCTTGGGTTAAATGCATTCCTCTCTTCGGTTCCTTCCCTTATGTTCTCTCTTCTCTTATTTTCCTCCCATGGGACTGATATTGTAAGGCTAGTTCCAAAGACTTCTCCTGATCAAGGAACCCTTCTACCTTTAGAAGACAAGAGGTAGCAGGGTAGGTCCCAGGGGAAGTGAACACTGAGGGTTGCTCAGGTATCTTCCACTTCTGGGTTTGCTGAGTGGGCAATGGAAGCCCTTGGTTCTTACATGGGCTAAGAGAGATCAGGAGACTAGATGACCAGATGGGTTATAGGCTGCAGCCTTACACTGTCTCTGCCTACAGTATTTTTCATGCTTCAGGAATCTGGTAGAATGGTAAGGTAAACAAGATTTAATCATTAAGATATTCTGCTCCAGCTCATATACTGTTAGAACTAACCACTGAAATTCCATCAAAGGAAGATACATTTTTAAAAAGTACAAAAAAGAAAAATGAGAAATTTTCAAGAGTCAACAATTTACTTGGGTTTTTATATTATAGAACTTCTTTTGTATTTACTATGAACTCGACACAAACCAAAATGTCTGCTACTACTGGTGATGGAGATACATTTTAAGATTCAATTATTAGAGAAAAGAGTCACTTAGACAATTAAAAATTTATTAGTTCAAGTTAAGGTTGTGGTCAATAGGTGAATAATTTAGCAACCAAAATGAAGAAAAAAAATTTTAATTCCTTATTTTAAATTTAAAAAGTCTTTTAAAATAATGTGTCAAAAGGAAATTATAATAGATGCTGAAAAATATTTAAAACTTAATAAAAATGAAAATACTACATAAACTTTGTAGAGTGAAGCTAAATTATAGTCTTCAATTCTTATAACGGAAGAAAGACTGAAAGTTATTGAATTATTATTCAACTCAAGAAGTTAGAAAAAACACAAGAGTAAAGCCAGACAAAGAAGAAAAGAAACATTAAAAATCAGAGCAGAAATTAATAAAATTTAAAAAATGCAAGAGAAAGGACTTAAAAGTCCTGGTGACTAAACTATTATCAAACCTGTGGCAAACTGGTTGAAAATAAATAAGATATAAGAGAAAAGAGATAAATTAAAAAATTAATAAAAACTAAGGAATAACTATAACAAGTACAAATTAATTAGAAAATAGTGTGAGACATGTTATATCAATACATCTGAAAAAATTAGATGAGACAGACGAATTTCTAGTAAAGTAATTTACCACAATTGGCTAAAAAAGTCTGAACAGGACTTGGAACAATAGTTAAAATTAGTTAAATAGTTTAAAAAATAGTTAATTAGAAAATAGTTAAATAGTTAAAATTCTACCACAATAAAAATATCAGACCCAAATGGTTTTAAAGATCACTGCTACTAAACATTTAAGGAACAGAAAATCTCAATAAAAAATAAACTGCTCTAGGAAGAGAAAAAAAAAAAAAAAAAACAACTGAATGGTTCTTGCTTAATTTTATTAGGTATTGTAACTTTAAAGCCCAGACCAGATAAGGACATTATGAGAAGAAAATATTATGAGAAAATCTCATTTGTGAAATATAGATTAAAAAATCATAAAACAAAGGAGATAGGTATTTGTACACTATGTTCATAGCAGCATTATTCACAATAGCCAAAAGGCGGAGGCAGAACAAGTGTCCAATGATGGGTGAATGGATAAATAAGGTGTGGTATATACACATACAAACACATACATATATAATGGAATATTATTCAGCCTTAAAAAGGAAGGACATTTTGACACATGCTACAACATGGAAGAACCGATGAACCTTGAGGACATGCTAAGTGAAATAAGGCAGTCACAAAAAGGCATATCTGTGATTCGACCTTTATAATGTACCTAGAGTGGTCCAATTCATAGAGACAGAAAGTAGAATGGTAATTGTTGAGGGATGGGAGGAGAAGGAAATGAGAACTTGTTTTTTTAATGGGTATAGAGTTTCAGTTTTACAAGGTGAAAAGTTCTGGAGATTGGTTGCACAACAATGTGAATATACTTAGCAATACTTTACTATATATTTTTAAATTTTTAAGAGAGTAAATTTTATGTTATGTGTATTTTAACACAATTATAAATTATGAATAAAATATATCCAACAATATATTAATGTATTAAAACAAATCTATTGTGGCCAAATTAAATATATGTCAGGAATGCAAGTTTGGCTTAATATTAAAATCTATGGAAGCAACTCACTACATTAACAAATTTAAGGAGAAAAATGACATGAGATCACTTACTAGATGTGGAAAAACTATTTGAAGAAATTTAACACTTTGTGATAAAAAATCAGAATAGAAAATTCTTCAAAATAAAATAAATTACTAAATCTGCAGCAAACATCATACTTAATGGTGAAATATTTTAAAAATTTCAGAGACAAAATAGGTAGAACATCAACACCACTTACATTAATTTTTGTGTTGAAGATCCTGTGTCTGTTATATAATCTGAAGAAATTTTAAAAAATAAATTAAAAATAAGGAGACAAAAGATTTATAATTTGTTAATGACTTTTTAGAAAAAGAAAACAAAGAGCATGTACTGATACATTTTAAGATTTCAAAGAGACTTCAAGAGGTTTTGTATAAATGATCAATATAAAAAATGCAGTTCATGTCTGTAGATTAGCAAACAATTAGATAAATATTTAGAAAAGAGATTTGAACAAAAACTTCGAGAAGTGAATATCTTAAAAGATAATGATTTAAACTTTAAAGGAGATATAAATAAATGGAGAAACCATGTTCATGGATAAGAGGACATTATTATAATGATACAATTTATCCTCAAATTAATCTATGAATCCTAATTAAATTTAAATAGCACTTAAAATCTTATCTGACAACTTATTATAAAAATAACATGGAAACTCAAAGGAATATATTGATTTAGAAGGATAAGAATAAGATGGGGCATGTTATATACAAGGAACATTATCATTATAATTGTACTTATAGAAATTAAGACAGTGTGATATTGGGTCAGTAATAGATACATTAGACCAGTGGAATAGAAGCATTTGGACCGGTTGTCCAGAAGAGATCTGTGAAAATACACAACTATAATGTGTGACTCAGGTGGCATTACAAATCCATGGTCTGACATGTTAATACCTGTTAACCATATGGGAAAAAATTGAATTACTACCTCAAACAAAACACACAAATCATTCCTGGTGAATTAATGACCTAAAAAATGAAAGCAAAACTTAAAAACATTTAAAAGAAATTAGAAAATATCTTTATGATATGAATGTAGGACAAGCCAATTCAATAATAAATCCATAAGGAAAAAAGTGGAAAAATTGGTCACCCTTAAAAACTTCTGTCCCACAAATGATACTATAAAGAGAAAAGAAAATATCACAGACTGGGAAATTATTTGCAGTTCAAAACTGACAAACATTATTATCCTGAACAGATAAAAACTTCCAACAAATCAATGAGAAAAAGACAAGCATCCCAATTTTAAAATAAGAAAGTGGGAAAAAAAAAATTGAGCTGGCAACATGAGCAGGCAAAAGAGGAAAGAGTGGCCAATAACCAACAAACTGAGTGATTGAACAATAAAGATGCTCAACCTCCTTAGCAGTCATATAAAGCAAGTATAATTTATAGTGGTATAAAATTTCTCACCCATCAAATTTGCAAAATCTAAAAGTATAAAAATACCAAGTATTGGTGAGATGAAGGTGAGCCCTCATACATATAAACTGATACAACCATGTTGGAAACCAGTTTGGTAATATCAATAAAGCTGAAGATAAGCATATCATATGACCCAGTGACTATATCCTTATGTATATTCTAGAGACATTCTAGCCCAAATGTATAACATTCACATACAAGATTGCTCAGGTGTCTCTCCTGTAGAACGGAAGCTTCATGAGGACAGGAGCTCGGTTTTGTTTATTACTAGAGCCCAGAGACTAGATTAGGGTGTGGCACCTGGTAAATAAATAAATATTTCTTAAAAATGCATCTAAAGCAAGCAAAATGAAAGGTAAGATAGGAGTGGAAGTCAGATCTATGAACTTGAAGGACAATTTGAGCATTTACCCACTCTGCTTTTTCATCCTTTTCTGGCAGGCTACTCTAGAGTTGTTCAGCCCCTGTGCTAATTACAGTAGCATTTATTCTCCTTTCTTATCTCAAAGGCTGCACTTCTTATGGTCACAGGATGGCTTGGGGATTACCAATTGCTTCAGCAGTTCAGTCTAATGACTGATGGTTATTTATTTATTTATATATAGATATATTTTATTAAATAAGGTGTCTATTTTTTATTTTATTTTATTTATTTTTTAACATCTTTATTGGAGTATAATTGCTCTACAATGGTGCATTAGCTTCTGCTGTATAACAAAGTAAATCAGCCATACACATACACATATCCCCATATCCCCTCGCTCTTGTGTCTCCCTCCCACCCTCCCTATCCCACCCCTCTAGGTGGTCACAAAGCACCGAGCTGATCTCCCTGTGCTATGCAGCTGCTTCCCACTAGCTATTTTACATTTGGTAGTGTATATATGTCAATGCTATTCTCACTTCATCCCAGCTTACCCTTCCCCCTCCTGGTGTTCTCAAGTCCATTCTCTATGTCTACATCTTTATTCCTGTCTGGCCCCTAGGTTCTTCATAACCATTTTTTTTTTTAGATTCCATATATATGTGTTAGCACACGGTGTTTGTTTTTCTCTTTCTGACTTACTTCACTCTGTAAGACAGACTCTAGGTCCATCCACCTCACTACAAATAACTCAATTTAATTTCTTTTCATGGCTGAGTAATATTCCATTGTATATATGTGCCACATGTTCTTTATCCATTCATCTGTTGATGGACACTTAGGTTGCTTCCATGTCCTGGTTATTGTAAATAGAGCTGCAATGATTTTTAAATTAACTTTCACCTGAAAAAATTAAAGCCCTGAGAATGTCACATCTTTGAAATACGATGGTGGCCCCATGTAAATAAGGTCTTTCTGCGTTCAGCCAAAGAGTGCTGATGCCTTGAAAGATAGGCCTGTCTGCAGTTTCTTCCTCTAGCGAAAAGCAGAGGACACTGTAGACACTAGGGCCAGAGGCTGACTTGAGGCCTCAGAATGAGAAACATTATGGAGATCCAATTGTATTATTTTCTTTACCATGAGATAAAAATGGGCCTGTGGACAAAAATGTTTTCACTAATCATTTTGGAGATCAAAGATTTCATTTCCTAAGAGCTCAAACTTCACATCTTTCAGCAAGGACTTACTTTGAACCCTGTTTAATGATGCTGTAGAGGACTTTTTTCTCTTGAACTACAGCTAAAAGATTTGTAAAAAAAAATGTTGTTTCAACACTGAAGCACTTTAAATGGCTGACTCTAACCACAATGTATAAAAAGTATAATTCAGACTTGGCAGAGTGAGCTAAATAAATAGTGATGATAAGCGACCCATCTAACAATGTAGCCGCCGTGTCTTGTCATTAACACAATTATGTCAGCACAGTCAATCAGCGCATTGCCTTGACTTTCAAGCCTGGGACTGAATGCATGCTTTTCAAGTTGGAGGGAGCAGAGAGAGAGAAGAGCTATCACACTTAAGCCAGCGATATGACTTCCCAGTTACTCAGAGCTTTTTAAGAAAAACAAGGTTATACATTTACAAAATGCTTTGTCGTTGCAGTAATGCTAAACTCATTCTTAGGAGTTCAATACCGTCTGTAATAACCCTCTAGTGATCCCAAACAAGAAGAAGGACTTGAGTTGCTGCATTTTTTTCACATATGAGAAACTGATTTACTACCTGAAGTGATAATTAATGGGATTCCGTTCAGTTTCAAGTGGAGATGAATCACACAAGAGGTGTGTATGGAATCTCAGAATGGCAATATTCTTCTAAGAGCTCTCCCAAGCGTAATTGTAAACGGCAGGTGAGAGCACCTGCCAGCTGACTATGACAACAGTCAGAGGGACTGGGCGGAGAAAGGAAGGATATATCTGGGACTCTTGTGTGCTATTCCTCTCTGTTTGGCTTTATGACGCTTATCCAGGCTACAACAATCTGTTTGTATCATTTATTGGAGTGACTTCAAATTCATTCACTGACACAACTGACATGCCACAAAAAGCATTTGCATTCACTTGAGTTTAAAATAGTCACTGCAGACTGGCGAAGAGGGCTACTGCTTTTAACATTTACGGAAGAAGTTTGACTATCAGAGTGTGAGCAATAAACACTACTTTTGATACTTAAAGGGGCGGGGCAGAACACTGTGCTTGATTAGATTGACTTTTATCACACTGGTTCTAAAATGTGGGTTACTTCTACAAGTAACAGCCAGTTCATAAAACTACATCAGAAAGAATTACATAAAAATGTTTAGGGGCCATTCCTTGAGGGAGATGTTGCATAAGCCCCATTTGACAGAGGTGACAACTGAAGTGCAGAGGGGTGAAGTGACTTACACTCCCATGGTCTGTATCAGAAACAGGGTTCCAATACGCTTATCTTGCAGGGAAGCCTGACATTGTACCATCTCCCAGGATGTGTGTTAGATTAATTTAAATATTTGTTTCATTGTCTGCTGTGTGTTCAAGTTTACCATTTTTGCTTCCATCCCTCATGATCAACCAAGAGTTCGTAAGAAGTCTTGTCCACACTCTCTTAGGCAATCTATTTTCAGACCCTCATAGCAGGCAGGCAGTGCTGATTTTCTGGTGTCCTGTCCTAGTGTCAACAGCAGGCCCTCCCCGTCCTCCCTGGCACTTTGTGCTGTCCTGAGCCTGCTTTATTTTTCTCGGGGTTATTTTTTACTATCTGACATATTACAGATTATGCATTATTTATGTGTTAACTTGTTAATGTCTGCCTCCTGATCCAGAACACAAGTTCATGAAAGCAAGCGTTTTGTGTTGGATTCATTTCTGTATCCTTAGTGCTTAGAGCCATGCCCCATGTATCGGAATTGTTCATGAAAGGATGAATGAACATTCTGGTTTTAGAGGTGAGGTGATTAAGAATCAGAGAATCTTGCCTAAAGTCACACAGGACATTAAGTGGAGTACCTGCCCTTTGAACCCAAGACTGAGGGTGGCCCAGTTCTCTTTGCACCAAGCCACACAGCCTTCAAAACAGAGGTTATCTGTTCATCCAAGAACTGACAAACATCAGCTTTATCAGTTTGAGGGTAGGTCAAAATCAGGAAAGAGAAATTTGGTGATATTAACTGGTTTCCGCAAATTGATCTAAATGTTCTAGGTAAGAAAAACATCATCAAACTTGGGTAGAAAATTAAATCATTTGGTTATTTCCCAACAACTTCTGACAAACAATTCTGAGGTTTCAGAAATAATTTAATGACTGAAGTGATGTCATTGAATACAAATTTTAAATACTGTAACAACCTTTGCTGCTGGGGGAGGGGTGGGTTGGGAATACTTTCTGTGATATTTAAAATAAACACATTAATTCCCCACTTCTCACTCCAACTAACACGATATTATTTTTCACTTCTTCCTATACATCAGATGGCAGCTTGTTTCAATAAGGCGAGGTAGAATTATACTTATTTAAATCAAAAAGTGTTTTGGGTGGAAATTAGTGAGGCATATCTCAAGATATTTGGATCCTTAACATAGAAGCCAAGGTTCTGGTCTTTCCTTTGAATGAGGCTGAAAATCATTGACAATTTCATGGACAAAGGATGTTTGTCCAGGAAGGAAAAAGAGTGTTGAGGAAGTTTGCCAAGGAACTGAAAGAGAAAGAAAAGAACAGGAAGGAGTCTACCATCTACCAGTTCATGTGACATGTTAGGAAGTTTGCTCAGCTGGCCAATGAAAGGATTATCCTGCCCATTTTACAGGTGGAAATCAGGCTTCTAATACCAAAATCTTGCTCAGGATCACACAGTGCATAAGAGGTAAAGCCAGGATTCAAAGACAGAAATGTTGGCTTCAAGTTAAAGCTGCTAAGAGCAATATGGTGGCCAAGGAGGTCCTGAAAATCCATTTCCTTTAGAGCCCATTTCCTGGGAGACTGGACTAAGCCCAAGACATGGGATAAAGAGATCCAGATTTTGCAGGTAATTAGTTCTAATGCACTTAAAAACAATGAGCCTCAGTTCCCTCTTACATAATATAGGGACAGTTATACCCACCTTATAGGTTTGGCGTGAAGATGAAAAAGAAGATGGTGGATGTGTATGAAACATGCATGCCGGCAGTGATTAAAGCACTTCTGGGCACTCAGAATTCTCCTCTATATTTTCATCTGTAACATGGTTTCAACACTTTTTGATATGAGTTGGGGAGGAGAAGGCGTAACACTTATCAAATATATTTAATCATGAATCTCCAGCCAGAGATGATGTAAATTAACAAGGGTTTTAACTGAAAGGTGACAGGAACGTCCTAGAATTTCCAATCAGGCAATTTTCTAAAGAGTGGGTGAAATAGTAGAGACATCTACACTTGCTGGTATGGAGAGAGGAGAACACAAAGAATTGGGGGATAATAAAATCCCAAAGCTTGGAAACATGTTCTGTCAACTGTTACAGTCTCAGAGAATGTCAGCTTTGATAACTCTGGAAAAAAAAAAAAAGATGCCCTAATGAAGAATCTGGATTCCAGGGTTTTCCACATGTATAACAATGACTAACCCATTTGTTGAGCAATTACTAAGTGACATCGTACCAGGTGATCACATATATTTTCTCCTTACAAAAGCTTTTTGAGTTATAGATCACGTGCATTTTACAGATAGGAAAACTGAGGCCCATAGAAGTTAAGGAACTTGCCCAAGTTTGTACAGCAAAAACAGATCACAGATCTGGACTGTCTTTAAAGCTGCTGCAGGTAACTACTAAGCCATAACATCAAACTAAATCCTTCAGGTGTAAGGTTGTTATTTGATTGCTTACTACCAGCTCAGACAAGGAGATCATTATAATCTGAGAAAGGCAACTGTAGTTTTTCCCAGAGGAACAGGCAAAACTGGGCCTCCTGCCCGGAGGATGAGGAGCTACGTTTCTATACTAATTTGCCTGGTCAACAGTGGTATATACAACACTGAGGCAGCTACCTCGGAGTTCCCTGTTTGAATGGGGTATTTCCATGCCAGAAAGATGAGGGCAAGTCTGAGCTAGGGAAATGCTTATGTAACAAACCGCCTAGAGTACAGAGAAAGGTTAAGGATGTAAACTAGACAGAGGGCTGACTAAGCAACAGTTAACAGAGATGTGTTGATGCTTTACAAACACTGGCAGTCTGCAAATATCAGGGAGAGATATTTTCTAGAGAAGAGTAAGAAAAAGTGTAACAAAAGTCAGGCGTAATGGTATAATAATTGCTCTTCGAATTGCATTGAATTAAATTAAGGAAAATAGGCCAAATGTTAAGAAAAGTCGTTCCCCTTACAGAATTGATATCAACTGGTATGTGGAGGGTGTTAGGTCCTGCCGTGCTCTGGCTGCACAGCCCTCCTTGTAGCAAGGCTGTGGCCACATTTTCCCCATTGGGGTCCAGCCCCACTCAGTCCCTAAGCTGAGGTCTGAGGCCCAGTGTGGAGGTACTTCCACACCATATCAAGTCACCTTCTGCTTCATAGACTCTTTAATGCATGCCTCCATTTCTTACAACTGACTTTTTACCTATTTCTAGACCTGGTTTCTTCTTTTTAGCCTTGTCCTGGTTACTGGTTATCTGTCTTGTTTCCTGTGCCTGAAACTCCATTTTATTAAGCTATCCAGCTACCCCTAAGCATAGGGACTATAGTTCTGCTCTCCCTAACAAAATTCCCACATGTCAAGTAACCATCTGCCTACTCAAGTTAATTGACTGCTATTGGATTCCCTTCATTAAACTTCATCTCCCTATTAGGAAACCCTAACCCATGACTTTCATCTGACTTTCTCCAGCGTTGAACTCTCATCTGTAGCATATTGACTTATCCCAGAGATTCCATGCTGAATATACTGGGCTAGGCTTCCTCCAGCATCTTCAGCTAGATATGGCCCCATCCCCAAACTGTTCCTATTCTATGGCATGGATCTACTTGAAAGCACTGGACATTCCTGGCCCCTTCCCTTCCGTGATAGTACAGTTTGCATATGTCTAGCCATGACTATAGAGATTGAATGGAGGCCTTCTCAACTGGGTGACACTGGAGCTGAATTGTAAAGAATGAGTTGCTCACCAGGTTGACCATGAGAGGGGGAAGGGGCTGAGGGAAAGGATTCCAAATCTAGGGAATAGCAAAGGTGTGGAAGCATGACATGGCATTAAGCTGTAAGTAGTTCATGTGTGGCTGGAGGGTGACACGAGATGAGGAATGGCAGAAAGTGATGTTGAAAAGTAAGGGGGTTGAATGTAGAATGAATTTATAAGCCATGTGAAAGTGGTTGGACTTTGTCTTGAAGGCAGTGGGGAGATACTGGAAAATTTTAATTGGATTAATTAATTTGATATATTTATATTTCAGAACAATGATTTAGGTAAATATAGTGAGGTGGAGATTGATAGCACAGACAGGGAAACTTGTAGGAGACTATTGCTTTGTTCCAGAAGGCTGATGAAATAATGAATTCAAGGAAATGACAGTGGAGGGAAAAGATAAGAGTGGAATCAAGGATTGGGAGAAAATCTTTCTGAGGTAGAATTGCTAAGACCTGGTGGCTTATTAGACAGAGGAGACAAGAAGGAGGGAGGAATGTAGAACAAGTTCCAATTTCTAGATTAGATAAAAGATAAATCCCTCTCTTAAACATATAGAAAGGTGAATATTAGATCTCTTTAGGGATAGGGGCTTGGTAAGACCGAGGGATGACCTGAGGGACTGAAGAGCATAGAACAAAGGTGAAACTGAAATCAAGGCAGGCACTGAAACCAAAGCATCAATCTAAAGTAACTAAGCAGAGAGAAAAACCAGGTTCAAGAATACCAGCTCAGAACCAGAAGGTTCTAAATGGAGGGTACAAGTCAGAGAGGTTCTCTGAGCTATTCAGACACCTAAGATGTGGGCCAGGGATGAGAAATGATGACTTCAATCTGGGACATGCTGAGTGTGAAGTGTCTATTGGCCAACCCAGTGGAGATGTTCAGCCGACGGTGGATTTGTGGTCTGGCCCTGGGAGTGAGTTATTAGCATGTAGGCTGGCTCTAGTCCCTGGAGATAGGTGAGGTTGCCCAGGATGAATGGAGCATTCTGGGGATAGTTAGCCATACTTATATCCTTTTCCTTGATGTCCCCCATGACATTCTAATTCTCTCTCATCATTCCTCTTTCATTAGGAGCTCCTTTGACTTCTGCTTGTTACACTCACTGATCCACTCGTAGCTCCTTTGGAGCCCCTACAATCCTCCTTGAGCCTCCCTTTGCTGTTCTGATCCCTTCTATGCCTCCCTTGTGAGTCTTCAATTATCTTTCAGCTTTTCTGAGTCCTTCAAATCCCTTAAATCTCAGCTGTGAAATGCACACTATTCTTAGTAGGCATGCCCCTTTTGAAGTCAATGGGAATTTACAAACAACAACAATAAAAAATAAACACGATCCATCTGCCATAAAACATTGATGCAATTTAAGAAAAAAAAACCTAGAAGTGGTAGTTTTTTAACTACAGCCTCTAATCTTTCCTTCTTTTGAAAGACTAATGTGTAGTAAAGATTTTAGGACATATTTTTCCCAACGATTTCTACATTTTATTTTTGATTTAGACTGTTCTCCATTAAAAAGGGGTTTCAAGTCAACCACTCAACATAATGTCAATAATTGCACACATGCCCATACACCCCAAATCAGAATCCACAACTAGCACCTGGGGATAGAGAGAATCAATTTCTGCATGTTTTTTGAGCAACAGAATTTCACCCAATATTATTACAAATGGTTTTAAAAGGTCACACAAAGCTGGGTTTGGAATTATGAGGTTGACCAGTCCTTTAATGTGCTTTTATTAAAGATACATGTAAAGTCACGTTTGAAGACTCAGGTGTCTATCAATTGCAATTAAACTTGCTTTGTGTGCTGCGAGATAATGAATTTACCTTTGGCACATGTTTATAGGAGACAGAGTGTTGTACTGGGAAGGCCCTGAGCTTTGGAGGCAGGGGTACCTGTCTTCCAATTTCACTCAGTGTGTGTGTGCATGTGTGTGTCTGTGTCTGTGTGTGTGTATTTTCTGGGGAAAGAACTACCATTTCATGATCATTTAATGTCTTCTGCATTACAGATATGATTTCTAATCTTAAACACTATAAAGTATTATTATCCTGATTTTATAGATAGGAAAACTGAGGCTGAAAGAAGCTAAGTGTCTTACATAGCTGCAAAATAAACAGTAGCTCATGAATTCAAACTCAGGTTTCATTGCTCAGTAAGACTGCAGTCTTTTCCTTATATGTCACTGCCTTTCTTATAAATGGCCTCTCTTACTAATACGCTATTTTAAAGCCTTAACTTTGCTAAGCTTCAGTAGTCTAATCTTTAAAATGAGAACAATTATTTGTATAATATAATTTGTAAACAGAATTGTTACTGGGAGGCAATGAGGAAGTGTATAATTAAATGCCTGGCACATAGTAAGTGCTCAAAAAATTGTATTTATTTTTTGGTAGCTGAGAATCTTGCAAGCGAAGTATCCTAGTTTTTGTCAGTGAGTTATACTATAAGCAGAGAAGTCACAGAAACTCTCTCATACTCCTCCATGTGAAAAGCGGTTTCTGCTTCTCAGAATAGACAATCTTTGTCTGCCTAGAGTTTTCTAGCTGATCCTAGAAAGATGATATCAAGTGTTCTTTTGCTCTATAGTAAGTAACGTTACTAAAGTTCTTTCTGTGCTCTCATTTTAACTAGTGGTTCAAGAATATGTTTATTTAACTGGTGGCCCTGTTTATCACTATGCCACATCAGCAAAAAATCAGTAAGGAACAGTAATTATCAAATATGCCAATTTTGTGACCATTAAGTACCTCATTAGATTCTGTTTTAGAAATTGCATTTATGAGTGTCTTTATAGAGAAGAGCACAACATGATTGGCACTGCTTAACCGTAACACAATCTAAAGCAAAATCACTTATTTAATGCACCTCTTTTATTATTATTATTATACTGCAAAACAACAAAATGATAATTTCTCTTTGCAAGCATAACTAAAAAAAACTACAACCTCTGACTGCAAACACATAACTTGCTTAAGAGGAAAACTACAATATTCACATATATATAAAAAAGACACAACTTTGTAGATTAAAAAAAAAGGATATTGAAGATCAACGTGTAATTTCTGTTTTGTATTTAAGCTCCTTGTTTGAATGGCAAAGCTTGTCTGCACCTATAATCATCCTTCCTCCTTGTGCTTGCTGGGATGTGGGCAAAAGTGGTCTCTGTTGACAGGTTTTATGTCATATAATCCTTATAGGCGCTGATTTTTTTTTAGTAAGTGGTTAGCATGAAAATCTGATATGCTTCAACTGTGAAGGAAAAAAATAGAAAAGAGAAAAAATAAATTAAAGCTATGTATAAAATATATGATATAGTCTAACCGTTTCTCCATTAGGGAAACTATAGCTGCAAAAAAGATTAAATACAAATTTGCTTTGCTTTTAAACCTACTTAAGAAGCACCTATCCTATCTGTCCATATAAATTCCAATGGAAAACACGATGACATGCAATTACTAATCTCAATGTACACAGCTATGCCTCGGGGACTTGGTGGTTCATATTTTACTCTTCTGTAATCAAATACAAAACTAATGAGTAAAAACATGCTTCCCCCAATAAATTTCCAGCACCTGGACAAGTGTCTGACAGGGAAATGGAGGATGCGCACACAAAATTCATTCTGCAAAGCTATTAAAGTGTTATACTTGCCAACAAGTGTTCATTAAACAAGAATGAAGGATCTTTATGCCAGTTTCTTACCAAAGGCTTTTTAATATTTTAATGGAGAGTAAAGACTATTTATCTGAACTCTGATCAGTTAACGTTCAGATCTGTTATGAAGAAACAAGGAGTCCTTTATAATACCTTTCATAAAAATCCACTTTGCAATGCTTCAAATAAAGACTAAGGACTGTAAAAGATTATGCTGCATATAAACAAAATCAGTATCCTTTTGAAATTATATGGTTATCTGTGGAACTCCTTAGTACATTAGAATCATACTGTATTTGTATTTAAAAAGTGGCTAACAAAATCCAGTATACAAATGGAAAATGGGATTAGAGATGGCATCTCAGCCACGTGACTTTATTCAGTCCCCAGAAAGCAAGTAGCACAGTTAATGGGGCAGATGAGGGGAGAGGAAGGCTCATCTTCCAAGACTTGAGAAGAGAAGAGCCGAGAAGACAAGAGAAGAATGTGTAGTGATGGCAACTGCTCTTTAAACCAGAATTCGAATAGATAACTCTCTACCTAGGAGTCAAAGTATATGAACCTGCACAAAACAAAAAAAAAATTGTGAGATAAAATTAGTCTTATAGGGGTTATAATATAGTACCTATGAACAAAATTTTAGTGCTGGGTTGCCATGCACAATCATTTTCAGCACATAATTTTACCATAGGAAATATACACATGCATATATTTATGCATACATGGGTCCACACAGACACATATGTGCACACACACACACATGAATGTGTTTAGATCTGTGTGCTACAGCAGACATTCAGATGGAGGCAGGGATCTAGACCAACCTGGGACATCAGATACAGTGACAGCTTTTAGGACTTTATCCCCCTACCTGTGGTTTGCACATGCCAAACTCACCCTTGTGCATGCTTAGAAGGCAATCGTGCAGAGAAAATAGAGCAGGAGTCAGACCTGGTCTAACTGGAATTTTTCTTCATTTCGGAGAAGAGGTTAATAAAAACAGTAATAATAATGAGTGTGCTTAAGCTGGCACATATTACACCCTTTGTACGTGCCAAACACTGTTTTCAGAACTTTACTTTTATTTTCCTATGCAATCCTCAAAATAACTCAATGAAGGAGATAACCATTATTAACCTTACTTTACAGATGAAAAAAGTGAGCCTCAGTTGATCATACCACTAGTTTACGGAGGAGGCGGGGTCCAAATCCAGGCAGTCTGCACTTTATAACCAGACGTTTGACCCAAAGCATTAGGAATATTAGGAGCAAGAGTCAGAAGAGATGAAGCCTAATTTGTATTCCTTGTACCTGTATTACCAAAGTGGCTGTGAGCCCACAGGGGGGGGCCATGTTTTGTGGAAATGAACCCCATGAAAGGAAGAGGTTGGGATCACCAGGACCTCGTTCAAGTTATTTAACTTCTGGGTTTATGCTTGTGTAAGTTAAGATAATAATGAGCAGCTAAGAAAGAGTTGGGAGAAATGATGAATGCTTTTTGGATGTTTTGAGCTCCTTAGGTAAACTACCAAAATGCTGGTGAAAGATATTGCAGCACTCCTAGTAAATTTCCACCTAGACCCAAATGTCCATAGGGATGTTCAGGTGAAACCAGAGACATGTTTCAGAATTTCCCTCCCAGTGTGCTGGAAGCTTCTTGTTATTTACCTCTGCTAATCATCTGTAGGCAATAGGAACATATTTTTGCTAAATGGGGAGATAATATCACAATGATTGACTTCCTTTGTTTGGCCTGTTTTTAAAGAATTTAGCACAGATTCTAAGATACCCTTTCAGATCTCTCATTTGGAGGTTTGAGTTTCAAGTCAAGTCTTGTAGTGAGACTGTATAAAGTCACCTTTGGTTAGAGTTGTCTTTATCTTTGGTCCCAGATGGGACAAGTGAGCTCAGGGAAACTTTTTTTAATGAGAAAAGAAAGAGGGGTAAGGATTTGGTTTAATGAATTTGACATTTAGGCCAATGACCTGTTTAGGTCATGAGGAAAACACATTTATAGACCTTGGCTTTAGTTTCTAAAGAAGACTTATTCCCCCAGTAACAAAACCAAGAGGGCTGCCAGGGTCTGTGTTCACAAAATCATTCAGCTGTTAATAGTGAGGTATAGTGAGGCCCCAGACTTCACATCTTCACCAAAACCATCAGAAGCCAGTACGATCTCCTATAACTTACAGGCATATCACTTTCCGGTTGAAAACCCAGCAGGAATGTTAGCCCTAACGTCTGTGAATAAATAGAAGGTTCTGATCTTCCTCCTTGTAACGAGAAGTATGTGAATTTTGAAAACCATGGGGAGAAATAATGACTAACAATTTGGAAACCTCCACTGGCAAGAAAATGCTGGTAAGGGGGGGAAAGGGTGGCTAAATGTGATTTTGGGGGGTAAACATATAGATAGAACCATGGGATGAGAAAAACATTTCAATTTCTTTAACTTATTTAACAAACACAGAATGTGCTTGCTATGTGCCAGGCACTGTTCCAAGTACGTAACAAATA
Source organism: Kogia breviceps (assembly GCF_026419965.1). Classification (NCBI taxonomy): domain Eukaryota; kingdom Metazoa; phylum Chordata; class Mammalia; order Artiodactyla; family Physeteridae; genus Kogia; species Kogia breviceps. The sequence continues at coordinate 124,995,933 of NC_081310.1, read as the reverse complement.
CGAACTCACTGAACTTTCTTTTTCGATGCAGTACTAAGCCTAAGAGATTGTTTTATTCCGAAACCTGGAACAGAGATAAGGTTGTCTCTGTGCATTAAAATGTCTTGCCTTATAAGGAAGCGTTTGACTGCACTAGATTAAACTCATAAAAGCTAATGAAGAGGCCTCCTTAATACACATTTCTTTTTTCCTGTTTGGACTTGAAGTGACAACATTACAGAAACACCCTGCAGGTTTTTATCTAAATAGCATCCTATAAAACAATGTCCTCTTGTCAGTCACCACTAATTCAGCACAGTCAAGTTATAAATCTGTCCAAAGGCCAGCAAAGTGCTTAACTTAGCACATCACTAATAAAATTAGGAATGCGGGTTTATTACATGAACCTTAAGTAGGTTTGGCCAAGATATTAAGATTTTTGCTTATGGCAACCATGGCTAATGTGGATTGGTATTTTCATTATAACACACCCCACAGCACTTCCCAGTAACGTCTCAGGTTTCCAAATTAGAGAATAATCTTCTGCACTCTCACACTCACTGGTTGGGGCTGCAGCCGGAGCCCCCATCTCTAAGGCCTCCTGCACTTTAGGGTAGTCAAGAATGGGAAAGACTTTTCAATAATGCTAATTCTGCTGAATGAAATTAGAGCAAATTAATTAATACTTCTATTAAGGTAACCTGATTTCACTTTGTTCAAGAACAGAAGCACTTACAGGCTTTTAACACCCTCTCAGAAATATCATTGCAGCTCAGGGCAATTTTGAGAAGTGATTTATAAGCAGTTGCAAATGCTTCTACAATGGTAAGATTCGAGAAAGCCAAATGTATGTTCACGAAGTTGTCCTGAGGTCTTGAGTGTTTTATTTTATTTTATTTTTTAAATTATGGAAGAACAATAAATATATCCTCTCTCTTGAGCCAACATTTATTGTGATGGCTTATATTTGCATAGTGATTTAGTTTGCAAAGTTGGCTCATATGCTTCCCGGTGTCTGACCTTAGGAGGTGGATGGTGCAGGTATTATTATCCTCATTTTCCAGAGAGGACTCATAGCAAGGACCAGAGCTGAAACTGGACATCAGCTCACTACCTCATATCTCGAGAATGCCTCCCAATATAGCCTCGAATTTGTGAATATTTGTAGTCTTACAGAATGATATTGTGTCCATTTCATCCTTATACCACCTAGAAATGTGCTTGAAAAAATGTGCATTTACATGCACATTTTATCATTTTCATCCTAGTGTATCTATTTTACCTGATCCACGGGCAGTTTAAATTGTCCCTTCCCAATGTCACCAGCTTCCTTCCTTACCAACCCTGTTGTGGTTGCCCATGTTGGCAACCTGCATTATAGCAGCTGCCTTATGAGATGTGAAATGCAACAGTGCAGCGGGGAGCTGGTAAGCTCTCTTTAGCATGCCACTATCTCAAAAACCTGTAGATGGGCAAAGTCACAAAAGTTCACTTCATGAAAAATACAACACACCATGGAGAGCAAGTATGATTGATGCCCGCAGAGCAAACTGTTTATCAGACAAACACATTTTGTCAACTTTGACATAAATTGTTAACTTGCCTTATCACTCAGAAATGTAAGGCTAGCATCTTTGTAGGAACTTCCCCCAAACTCTTTAATGACCTCTAAAAAGCTTTATCTTATCATGATCTGATTTGCTACTATAATAAATCATTTACAAATAGTTTTGAAGAAAAACTAGTATTAGAAATATGGAGTCCTTTTCCAAATATGAGAAGGCTTTAGCACTTACCTTGCTATTGTGCAATTGTGAAGGTATAAGAAGGCACTCAACTGTGCTCAGTACTAAAATATCCAACAGGACTAAGAATGCTGCAGCCTATTGGGATCTAATTGGAGGCTAATTACACATTTGGTAAATCACCAGGTCCTTTCATTTTCTTCTTTCCTCCGTTTTGACTTTTATTGTTTATGGTAGGGATGGGAGAATAAAAAGGAAGTTAAATTGTTCAATTTCTAGCATTTCTGATATTTGAAAATTAAAATGATATCTGGAGGTGATGATACACAATTGAAACTCAGGACAAAAGTGTTTAAATTGTGACTCTGTCTTATATAATCCAATTTGATTCAATCAGATCAGTTAATTTAACACTTATTGAGCCACTACGATGAGCCAGACATTATGCTAGGTATTAGTGATATGATATGACAAAGATATTTCTGATCTTAAGGGATCTTAAATTCTGATCACAACTACTCAACACATTGCCTTCTTCACCTCTAAAATAACACTGATGGCCCAAGCCATGTTTAGGTCTGTCTGCTTTCTGTGTGTATGATCATGGTGATGGTTTTGCTGAATCTCGTCCACTTTCTCCTTCTTATATAGTTTCCACTCTTTTCCACCCCACTCTCTGCCCTGGGAGAGTGAGGACAGGCTCTTTTGCCCTCTGGCTTTTGCTGTGTCTGGTCAATGGGAAGTCCCTGTGGTAGATCAGAGGGAAGGCAGAGAGAGGTCAAAATACTTGTTTTTCTGGCTCATCAATTTACAGGATGACTCAGACTGACTGTGAAAGGTCCAGGGTTTTCTCAAGGCAGGTCCCTCTATGGGACTGTCCATCAGGGTCCTGGTAACTGAACTCTCCCATTCTTTGGGGCAAGGCTATGGCAAAAGCACCACTGCTACTAGGGCCAGAGCACTGCACTATCCTGTGGCTTCCTTACACCCTATCCACTGCTTTTTAAATAATTCCTTTGTAAATTATCTTCAAATATACCTAATTTGAGGGTGCAGTCTGTTTTCTGCCAGGCCTGCGGTTGATACACTATATGTTTTTTTGTCAACTGGTTGAAATTGATTTTTGAAATCTTGAGAGGTCAACACAAGCTAGAAATTCCAGTTTAACCATTTTCCTCAGCCTGGGAAAAACATTGTAACTTTTAATTTAATGGGGCAAACGGTGGAATAGTGTGAGAGAAGGAGGAGCCATAGAGATTTGGCTAGACTGAACTACATTTCCCAGAATCCCCTTCCCCCTGTGTTATGGTCTAAAGTGGGGCCACAAGAGACATTTTTTGGCACGACAGTAGGAGGATGGGAGTAAAGCAGCAGTCATGTTGTTTTACATTCTCAAAGGGTCAGGGCAAAGTCACCAGGGAATGTTGCAGCAAATGCATGTTGTCTCTTATGTGTTGACTTACTGCACTGGTGTGCACTAACAGCTGGGCCTGCAACTGCTCTGTCTTCCGCTGGACTCTCCTTCAGCTTCTCCAATTCCCAGGCCAGGTGTTAAGCTCAAGGATGAAGGGAACTAACTTCTTGTGCAGGATGTGATGATCCTCAAGGTTGTAGGCATTGAGAACTAACATGGGGTCTCATGCAGAGAACTGCCACATGGCTTTCAACGTGTGTTGGTGGCTTCCAGCTTGTTCTTGCTCTCCTACACGTTACTTCCATTTTCTCATCTCAACTCCCTGATCCTAGGACTTCAAACACTAGCATAAGATGTAAATAGCCTTGCAGAGACTGTTTAGCTTACTCCCATCATTGTGTAAGAAAAAGAAAAATCCTTGTAATAGATTTCTTTCTCTATCTTATTGTTACGTATATAACCTTGTAATATGTACACCCATTTTATATAGATAGATAGACAGATAGATAGATATGACTGTCTAGTGGTTCTGCTTCTCTGATTGAATCCTGACTAAGGCTTTTTAGTAGCCTAAGCTTCAGGCATGTCCCTTTTAAGTTGGATCTGCTCTTTATATTGCCAGCCAAGAACACATCAGCCAAAACCAAAGCTTGATTATCATGCCAAAAACAAAAAAACACTTCTTAAAATAACTGATTTGGCAAATGGACATAAAAAATGGGTAAGATTTTTAAACAGGGAAATTATGTATAAATATCTGAGAGAGGCCAATGAACACACCTTATGGCTTGATATCCCACAATCCTACCTACCCTAGAGATATCACAGAAGGAAGATAAAGGTTCATGGATCTGAGGAAAAAAACAAAAAAACAAAAAAACTGTGACAAACCCCTGGGGAGGCAAAAGTGTTTGGATCATGGGGTCTGTGCGTAAGGAAGGGAAAGGTCAGAAGAACAGAATGAACACAATTTGTGTAAAGGTAAAGGTTCAGGGTGAGAGTCTTAGATGTATGTATTACCCATTCCACCATGAGTACATTAGTGTCGTTCCAGCCCAGTGCCAGCTGAAATGTTAGAGTGACCTCAGGGTGGGACAGAGGTCTACCTGGATTGGAGAGTGGAAGGCGACAGATGTAACCTTTATTCTCCTTCTGATCAATAATGAACTATTTGAAGTGCACAAGCACTATGAAAGACCAAAAACTGAAACTCTATTTTTTACATATGAAGTAGAATCAGTGGAAGATACCAGGAATTAAAGTGTGCACAGTGAGCATCGTCAGATAGGCAAGTTGGGATGTTGACAATATGAAACAATCACAAATTATAAAGAGGAATCAACACAAAATCTGGGGAAAATGTAGCAGACAAAAGAACTTCGTAAATATGTAAAACGGCAGATGCGTCTCAAAAATAAATTAGTGAGTTGAAGGGTCAGGTCAAGAGTTTCTCTCAGAAGACAAAAGGGAGGCATAAAAGAAAGCATAAAAGAAAAGTTAAAATTTATGAAAGGTAGAAGAAGAAATATCAAGATATGGATAATAGAAGACCCAGAGGAGAGGTAAAAGTAAATGGAAGAGGAAACAGTTGATGAAAAGTCTGAGAATTTAAAAGAAATAGAGATAAAACATGTCTGATTGAAAAGACTCATAGATTTCCAAGCAAGAATATAAGAATATATTTACTGGGAGAAAATCCCTACATCTGGACATATGATCATGATGTTGAAGAGAATCAGAGACAAAAAGTAAATCCCAAAGGCTGCCAGAGAGAAAGACCAGGTCAGTAGAAAGGAAGAAGCGTTTGATGTCAGACTTCACCAGAGAGATTAAAAATGGTCAGGAAAACAGGAGACCACAAAGAATATTTGTCTTCTGTATCTAATGGATATTGCCAGGTTCAAAGGAATCACAGAAGCTACATTTTACTGTCTTCAGTGTGGCTCTGTGAGAGCAGGGCCCCTGTCTCAGCTGGAGCCAAGGTTTCATACTGGCAGACATTCCCTAGGCCTCAGCTTCCTGACTCAATTTCTCAGATGGCCCTGAGTTCCTTTGTCAGAGCCTCTTCATCTCCCGACACCTAGGGTCCGCTTGAACAAAGCAAGCATTCCAATAAATGCTTCCTGAATTTGTTGTGCTGGTTAAATAATCCATGATATTTCCTTTCTACTGAAAATTTGATTAACTTAAATTTATTCAGTAAACCATGGAAATTGAGTAAACGTAACATATTTCATCAGTAAATATTTACTATGTAAAACACCAAGTACCAGGTCCTATAAGAATGTCAAAATGGATGATGCACAGCTCCTGGGAAAAATGTGGGAGCTAAGAAGTCACATGCAAAAAGTTAAGGTATAAAGCATCTTAAGTATCAGTAACATGTGGGAGGAGAAACTTGATTCAGGAATTCAGAGGAAAGAGGCATCATTTTCATTCAACATGGTAAGGAAAGGCTTCAGGAAAAAGTGGCATTTGGTTTGGGTTCTGAAGAAAGTATCAATAGGCAATGAACTGGTGCTTAGGTTCCAGGTGGAAGAGATAGCAGAAGAACAGGAGGAAATATTTTCAGGACTGCAGAAAGCCAAGTGTGGCTGGAAGTGAGAGTTCATGGAGGATAGTGGGAGATGAACCTGGGGAGACTGGCTAGGTCCAGATTGAGGAGGACTTCAAAAACTAAGGAGCTGGATGAAATGTAGTGGGATATGTAGACCATTGGAGTTTTATGAGCCAGAAAAGGGCATGGTGAAAACCAGGTGATTAAATAAAGTTTAATTTTGCACCAATACAATTTATATATCGGTTGAAGAAATCTGAGAGTCGGAAATATGACTGCACTGATCTGAATGGAGAAATAATTAGATCCTAAACTAGGATAGTAATAGACACAGAATGGTCAAATGGGGTGGTGACTACTTGGCAATTGGTTAGATAAGGGTTGAAGAAAAAGAAAGATCCTGAGACACTGATGACAAGTTCCTAAAAACATCTGCAACTCATGGGGTACGAGCTATCAATGTCTCATCTTGGTTTCTATAGATGGGAAACAAAATTATATTTATATATTTATATATACACACACATATGTATAATGTACATGTGCGTATATATACCTATATGTGTATAAATATGTGTGTATATACATATATATATTTTTTTCTTTATTCAAGAACCAAACCAGAAAGTATTTCACAAAAACTTGTTCTTTGCAACTTTTTGACCAAGAAGGGGTTTACCCAAAATATCCAGATATTTTGAATTTCTGCTTTTTCCTTCAGCTGACAGATGAAGACTATAAAAACCAATCCAGTTTGATTATTTTGAGCTAATTACCTTTATAATAAAGTCTAATTCAACATTTTGAATGTATAAAAGCAACCCAAACTCGCTTTTAGTTCCCAAATCTTCCTAGGCATTTGGATTTGTGAAAACTGAAAAGACCAAGGGGGGAAAAATTCTTGTTCTGCAAGTGAAGAATGCACAGTGAGCAATATAAAGTAAATTTACTTCAATTTAATATGGATAATCATATGCAAGTCTAGAGTCTTTATATTTTATAGCTCTCCTTAATTCCACATCTTCATACTGCAGACAGTACAGACATAAAACATTTCACCACAGTGCTTAGGAATTTTATTTTTCCTAAAAGAAAAAAAAAGGAAAGGCAAAGGAAAAAAGTTCTTCTCTAATAGCATATATTCTCCAAAACCCAGCTATATTATTTACAATGATGTTTCCTATGTCAGGGTTACAACACTGCACTGATGTGACTAACTGGAAACAAATTGAGAAATGTACAATGAAGAGAGAAACGGAGAAACACAGAGCTGCATTTTCTCAAGGCCTCGCTTTGGATTTCTAAAGTGTTACTGATAAAATGCACATTTTATTACTAAATATTTGCCATGTTTGCTATGATGCATTTAAATCACATCAGTTCCCGGCTCTTCACTCCAAAAGAACAAATGTTATTACCCTCTTAGTATTTAATATGTGCCTTGTCTTCCTTGAAGCATTACCATATTTAATGTATACATGGTGGGGTGGACCTCATACACCTACACGCTATCTACACACAGAGTCTACTGTATGTCACTAACCACTCTGGTTATCAAAAGTCAATGGACTCTGAAATTGATACAATTCCAATATTGCAGCTCATAAAAATCAGAGCGATATTATATTTGTGACTTACTTCATTCACATAGAAGAATCCAGAGGGAATTAGGATACCCTTCTGCATTTCACCGACATAACTGCTTCATTCATTATTTTGGATGATATCTTGTTTTTAGATTGTGGTAAGATAAACATAATGTGAAATTTGCCATCCTAACCATTTTTAAGTATACAATTCAGTAGTGTTAAGTATTCATATTTTTGTGGAACCAATCCCTAGAACCCTTTTCATCTTGCACAACTGAAAATTTGTACCCATTAACTATCTCTGTCTTCCCCCAGGCTCTGACAACCACCATTCTATTTTCTGTCTCTATGAACTTGACTACTCTAGGTACCACATATAAGTGGAATTATACACTGTCTTTTTGTGACTGGCTTATTTCACTCAACGTTAATGTCCTCAGAGTTCATCCATGTTGTAATTTGTATCAGAATTTCCCTTCTTTTTAAGGCTGAATAATATTCCTTTGTATGTATATACCATATTTTGTTATCCATTCATCTACTGATGGACAGTTGAGTTGTTTTCACCTTTGGCTATTGCGAATAATGCTGCTATGAACATGGGTATATAAATATCTGTTTGAGTCTCTGCTTTCAATTCTGTTGGGTATATACACAGACATGAAATGGCTGGATTATATGGTAATTCTATTTTTAATTTTTCGGAGGAACTGTCATACCATTTTCCATGGAAGTGGCACTATTTTAAATTTCTACCAACAGTGCACAAGGGTTCCAATTTCTTTATATCCTTGCCAATACTAACAATTTTCTGGGTTTTTTTTTTTTTTTTCTTTTTTGATAGTAGATATCCTAATGGTTATGAGGTGTTATCTCATTGTGGTTTTGACTTGCATTTCCCTGATAATTAGTGATGTTGGGAATCTTTTCATGTGCTTGTTGGCCTGCATGGTAGCTTTTGACTTATTGACCAGAACAAGTACGAACACAAGGATAGAAAACAAATTTCCTAAATTTCTCAGGACTTTGGAGTGGCAATCAACAACAGTTATTAAGTGTATTCTTGAGATGCCCTGGGCTAGGGCTAGAGATTTTAAAAAATAGTTAAAATAGAGGAGTTTAAGAGGAGTCTGTCTGCAGGAATCTGGTGAAGAAGACAGACAGTGTGTATAAAAGTACAATGACTCTACCAAGACCTCAGGTTCCTTGAGAAGAGAAGCAACTTTTGTATCCCTACAACTTCCAGCACAGGAACATCTTATGCTGTGTCTTTCATAAATATTTTTAACAAATAAATAAACTCATTCCTTATATATGTGATCTTCAAAAAACAATTTTCCAGAGCAAACTTTTAATGCTTTTTCCAAGCGATGAGCTTCAACATGGATCTACATACACTACACTCTTATAAGTCTTCTGAAAACAGTTGCTTTTGAAGAGGTGTGAATTTCCCTTACTTTCCCTAAAAAGGTGCTAACTTCAAAAGGTGACCTGGTGAGTGTTAAAAAATTAACACATTTAAGTCAGTAGCCAAAACATCACTCCCAGATCTGTGAACCTGAAATTGAACTGGTAGACTGAGCTCTGGTTTGGGCACCAAAAAAGTCATCACTCAACACTAATCCAGACCAATGAAAATGTGCTCTTCCCTTGTGTTGGGGAGAAGGGAGGATTTTGAGGATGGTAATACTAACAAGGCATAAAAGCAGAAGGCAGCTAGTTATAAACTCTCTTAGACCCTTCTAAACCCCTAAATTTGCTTTAAAAGCTACTTTACTGCAGAGAATGTGCACTTTAGCTGGCCATCATCAAGAGAAACCTTTTTTTATTAACAATGAAATTGTTTATTTGTGGAGAAAATTGATTGAAATATCTTTGCTGGGTCCCTTCCCTCCTCTTCTCTCCTTGTTCCTCATCCAGCCAGGACACAAACAGACTTTTTTTTTTTTTTTTTTTTCTCCAGTTCCTTGTCACTTTGTATGACATCCACCAATATGTTACCTGCCCCCCCCCCCACACACACACTTTTTCTCTCTGCAGTCATTGTTTAGCAATGATCTTAACCACTAGACTCTGGTCAACAGAAGTGTAGCAAACGCAGAAGTACTGATGTCAGGATCCACCTCAGGGACTTTTAATGCTAAAAGGCATTCTCTGACGGCATCTGGGTCCACCTTTTGCCTCTGGCCATCACTGCACTTAGCTGATGCAATTACAAAGTCTTTTATGCCACACAGAGGCAAGACATCACATTATGGTTGTGAAATACTAGGAAACATTTGGAGCAGAGAAGGAAAACTGGTGTGTAACAGAAGTACTAAAATAAAATAATAATAATAATAAATAATAAAGGTTTCTGAAAAAGATGGAGATCAAAAGGCTGTGACCCAGGCTACAGTTTTGCTAAAGTTCTAAAGCAGTAGCTAGTGTATGAGTGTTTCCAAGGGGGAAAAAACTGGTTGTTGAGTGGTCTTCTCAGTCATGGCTACAGAATTCTGGCAGTCATAGGCACTGGTCCAAGCTTGGCCCTATGATCCACTGTTTCCTTTCCCTAGGAGATGCATTTCTAAGAGCTATCCATACTCATTCACCAGGTCGTTCATTCTTTCATTCAACAGAGGTTTATTAAGTACTAGCGACATGTCAGGCACTTTGCTAGGTGCCAAGGATAGAGGGATGACTATGACCTATGAACTGAATTAAGGGTCTCACAGGCTAGAAGGGCAAGGCAATCTAAACATGAGTTACAAGGCAGGGTATTAAGTACAGCAATAGCAACATGTTAGAGAGAGAAGCAGAGAGAGAGAGAGACACTGCTTCTGGGTGAGTCAGCGAAGAGGTTTCTGGAGTTCTTCCTTCATCATTTATTATCTGTTTCCTGATGTCTGTATTTTACTGGCCCATGGGCTGCTTCCATTCTCCACCTCCTCTACTGCTCTGGTTTCAGAACCGAGGAGAGAGACAATAAAGGGATATGAGGCATATATGCTTTGTTTTATTTTATTTATTAGTATGTATTAATATGTATCGAGCTCTTATAACAATCCAGGCACTTTTCTAAACCCTATATGTGAATTATGCTACTGTAGTCCTTGCAGCTCCCCTATGAGGTAGGTCCTATTTTCAATCATCATTTTACAGGTGAGGAAACTGATGTATAAAGAAGTTACAGAATTCCCAAGGCAGCAAACTAAGTGGTGGGAGAGCCAGACTTTGAAGCCAGGCATTTGTCTACAGAGTTTCCATGCTCAGGAGTCGTGAATGTAGTGGTCGACATAAGAAGATGACCTAGAAGAAGCACATGTAGTCAGAAGAGAAGCAGGCAGTGTGCAGACCCAAGCAGAGATGGCAGCAAAGGATGGGACCTGAAAAGGTAGAGAGGATGATGGAGAGCTAGAGGATAGTGTGTCCTTCAAGCCCAGGAAGGAGAGAAAGTCAAGAGGACACAAACCCAGGCAGCTCTGCATTTTGAGAAGAGTACTGAAGGGGATGGGGGTAAAGGCAGGAGACTTCCCCAAGTCGTAGCTGTCACACTCTCATATATGAGAGTTTAGCAAGGTCACTTCACCCTCTGAGCCCTGGTTTCCTCATTCTTAAAATAGTGATATTTCTTTTATGTACCACAGAGATTGGTAAGGCTCGTGTCAGAATAATTTTCGTGACCATCTTGAATATAGTATAAAACAATGTGTTCATTATTATACCATTCCTCCTGAAACTGATTTAGTTTTAACATTAATAAAAATTGCCCTTAAGGTTCCTAATTTTTACCTTAAGTATATACATAACTGTGTATATTTTATCTCCCTTATAATTTCTGTGAGGAAAGCTAAGATGATCTAATCAATCCATATGACTATTAATACTTTAAATTATTAATTCATGCATATATTGATCAAAGTTTTGAGTGTGTAGTTATACTAAGTTTTAAGTAAAGTTTTGAATTGCTCTATTCAAATGAAGAATATGTTCAACTTATTATTTCTTCATGAAGGAACTTATAATCTAGACAGGGAATCTATTTGTAAACGAATAACTATAGTACATTGGTCCTCAAATAGGGATGGCTTTGCCTTTTCTCCTCCCACCAGGGGACATTTAATAACGTCTGGAGATATTTCTGGCAATTACAGCTAGGTGGGATGGGGGATTGCTACTGGAATCTAGTAGGTAGAGGTCAGAGGTGCTGCTAAACATCCTAAAACGCACAGGACAGTGTCCCTTCTCCCATCTCAACAAGCAATTATTCAACCCAAAATGTCAATAATGCCAAGGTTGAGAACTGCTGCTCTAGTACAATGAAATCGGAGCTGAAATAGAGGATTGGAAAGATGACATAATGAGAGAAGTGACAACGTATTTCCTGGGAAAATCGGGAAGTAACTTTTCCCTTAAAAAGTACATTTTCATCTTGTACAATGCATGCCAGAGATAATTCCCATTTCATTGAAAACTTGTAAATAACCCTTGCATGTTTGAGCAACTATACAAACTATTTAAAGCACAATAATCTTGGATGGTAAATTTTCATGAAGTGCTTTTGAGCCAGGAGTTAGCCTATATTATATGTTAGTTCACTAGTATCTAATTGTGTATGTATCATATTACTCAGGAATCAAGTCAAGAAAATCAAAACCACTGTAGGTGTTTTGAGAGAATTTAATACAAGGAATTGGTTATTCAAATGATAGAAGAGCTGAGAAGCTGGAAAAGGGGATTAGTGAGTCAACCCAGAAGTTATCAACAGCAGGAAGCCATGATCACCCTAAGGGCTGGAGGAGACAAGAAAGCTGATGGTCTTAGACCTAAAGCTGCTGACGACAGGTTGAGGCTAGAACCACAGACGGGCTGCCTGAGCAGGAGCTGGAATCAGGGGTGAGGTCTGTCAGGTAGAAGCTGGAGCAAAGGAGGAGATAGAGCCACAGCCAGAGATGCCACCTTAGAAGGCATCAGAGGGAGAAATACCCCAACTTCTCCCCTCATCTCTTCTTCCCACACTCCAGATTTCTTCCAGTCCCTCCCATTGGCTGAAACTACCTCATAATTAGTTGGCAAGGGACCCTGGGAAATGTAGTTCCCTGTGGGACAGATCAGCGCAGGAGAAGTGTGGTGAATGAGCAGTAGGCAAACATCTGGCACTCACATCATTGCTAAGAGGATAAAGGAATAGCTGTCGCTTGAAAGAAAAAAAAAATGTGTCATTAACCTTAATTATATTTTAAATAAATACTCTTTACTTAAATATGTAATAAAAATATGTAGGCATTTTTAGTTTTAGGTCGGTGGTGCACGACAAAGCGGCTTTCTGAAGTTTACTTTGCAACATGGGACATCTAAGACTTACCTTTCTTGTCATTCCAAAAAAGGTGCACATACAAGACTTTTAGCCATGAAACTAAATAATCACTTACTTGATTAAAGAAAACCCAGCCCTGTGAATATGTGTAAGAGCATAGTTAAGTGTTCAAGTAAAAGCAAATCAATGAGATGTGTGTGTCTGTAAATCTAATTAAATAGGGTTGCTGTAATTATTGCATTATACTGAATATCTTTGATATCTAAGTATTCACGCCAGAGTACTTGCAGTTATGAGGTTGCATAGGGAAGCAAAATTTGACATAATATGAAAATATTCTCTAACGTACTGAACACTGAACACTTGTATTTATTTCTCACACAAATACCCTTACCAAGCTTAGACCAGGATCTCTCCCTTCTAGACAAACCAAAGCTTCTATTGGTCAGCATTTCACAGACTGTCAAATGTTGTTACACAGGAGGCAAACACAACAAACACATTATGCAGTGAAACAGAAAATCTTGAAAAAATAAAGTGGCTGACAACAACGTTGAATAACTGTCTGAATGACCAGGAAAACCAGTGACAGATGAAAATCTTGTAAAAATAAATCAGTTAGCAATTAGAGAAGAGAAATGGAAGAGAATAGTAAATGGAACCTCAAATGGGAATGATACTAGTATTTAATGATTAATAAAGGTGTCCAGGAAAACTGAAGCTTCCTGAATATTGCATAAAATGTTGTTTTTTATGATCACTTAGAGGGTCAAATTTGAAATAAAAGTTGTCCAGTCAGGGTATCATAAAATTTTTGGAAAAATATCACCTCAACAGTTAACATTTGATTCATTCCTTGCTTATTTAAAGAATTAAAACTAGCTGGAAATATAATTAAACTGTGAGGTTTTTTTTTTTTTTTTTTTAGTGTTTAACATCAGTCTTTAATGTTATTGGGCAGCACATTGATAAATCACACGCTTTGCTCTTGTGTTGGCAGTGGCATGAAACTGTGTTATTATAAGATAAAATACTACACTTATTTTCATACATTTTAGATTCTTTTTCAATATGAAGTTTCAATAGAATGTTCCTATAAAAATCTGGTTCCCATTTACAGTGGATCGCCTTTAAGTGGCTTCCTCTTGAACAAATCCTTCTTGGGTAGGAAGAATGTGCTGGTCCACTTATGCACTAGAGCATCATTTGTTTATATTTGCTTCCACTCTAGATGTTGAGTCCCTGGAAATGGTCATGGACAGTGACACAGGCAGTCACTTCAATATCCCTGCAAAATATCATCCATCGCTTTTGTGGTGCACAGATTGGTTCAGAAACCAATTGCTATAACTTTTAAAAAGCAATAGATAATAGAGGAAGCCGACTCATAAAATGTTATAGCTGAAGGGGACCATAAAATCATCTAGTGTCTCTCTCCCTTATTTTATAGCTGAGGAAACTAAAGAGTCGAGGGTGGTAACTTGTCCTGTGTTATGAATCTAGTCTGTGGCAAAGTTGCTACTTGAAACCAGGTCTCTGGACTCCGGTCTAGAACCTCCTTCTAAATGATAGTTCAGCAATCATGCAGGGGATGAGCTCTGTGTAGCTGAAGCAGATTTGTACACTTTAGTGACCTAGCAGCACTGGCTCCTGGGTAATTGCCAGGTTTCTCTGAAATTTGCAGGCATAAAATTGCACAGCAGTGATGAACCCAAGCTCTGGAACCACACTACCTGGGTTTTAGTGAGGCTTTCCACTTCCTAGCTGAGTGATCTTGGGTGGCTACCTAATCTCTCTGTGCTTCAATTTCCTCAATATTTTCTGAATGCCTACTATGTGCCAGAAGATAATAATAACCCCTATCTCAGAGGGTCTAAATTTAGCTAATATTTATATAAACTACTTTGGCTTATAGTAACTTCTCAGCCATTCCACTGTGAAAGAGTAAGGAGTCAGCAAGTCAATAATATCAGGGACTAGAAGCTGGGCAGTGAGAGTTGTTTAGGTAAACCATCTGCATCAAATGACCAACCAATAAAATGACACCCAGGGGGCTGGTTAGATAATGTCAGAGGCACATAGGAGCTATATACTTTCTCTTCTATGGGAATTTGCTCTATGTATTTATCTGTTTAAGTTGAAGGTTTCATAAATTTATAGTTTCTTCATGGTCTTTCTAACTCTCAACTCTTCATTTCTTCTTTAAAGCATTGAGTTAAAAATTAATTCACATATTGTTAAGATGCCAGCGTGGGATGAACGCAATCACATTCATTAGTCCGGTTTTCTGATAGGGAACAGCTTATATTTGTTAGACCAGATAAAAAAGTCAAAGTATCGAAGGTCTGACCAAGAACAGCCCTGTTTGGCTGACCAAGATAAACTACCGCTTCAAATACATGGTAGACATGCACGCATTTATACACACAAACCAACACAGCAGTTTGCATTATTAACTTTCCTAGCCAATGCTGCAGACAGATTTAACTCATGCAGGCCAAATTTCTTCACAAATTTTCTCTATCAGCTACTGTTCTAGAAAATATGTATCTAAGTCCAATAGAATTGACTTTCTATTTTAATAAAAACATTTGTTAAATAAATGTAGCCTAATTTCTCTGAAGTCTAGATCACATGCCAATTTGCAAATTTTATCAATTCTATTATTAACATTTCCTGAGAAGTAGATTCTTCGACATTGCTTAGAATTCCCTTCAAGTTTCTCACAAGAAATCCAGGCAACCAGCTAAATTACAAAATGAGAATTGGAAATAAACAGGCAATCTTACAAATATGTCTCCATTCCCTCTACCCTAGTCTATTTGTTTAGATAGTGCTAATACTATTTTATTCTCTTTTAATAAGACCAGTCCTCCATGGGAGGTGATGGGTAGGGCCATTCCAGAGGCTCCTTTTAGAGGATTTCTGAGGCTTGTGAAATGCTCCTTCTAAAAATTAGAAAACAATGAAAACAAGAGACTACAATTGAGTATCCAGTGCAAATGGAATTAAACTGTGTAAAGCTCCAGGGAACAAGGAAAATTCAGTTAAGCTTTTGTTTTTCTGTAAATATATCAATCATTCTTTCAATATTTATTGAAAGGCAATGAAGTGTGGGGTTAAAAGATTGGGCTTTGGAGTCAGATATATATACAGTCAAGTCCTGGTTCTGCCACTTGTTCACTGTGAGATCTTGGGTAATTTGCAAGATTCTCTGAACCTCCAGTTGATCTATTTTAAAATGAGGATACTATGGTACCTACCTCACAGGGATGTGAAGATTAAATCAGGTAATGCATACAGTATGCCTAGCATTGTTTTGACACCTGGTAAGGATTGATTTGCTTGTGCTACTGAGGGACTACTATGTGTAAGCAATTAGTGAAATAAAGTCCCCAGTATCTTGGAGGCATGTTCTAGCCGAGGGAACAAGAAATTGACACACACACACACACACAAATATGTATCTTGTGGTCCCAAAGAAAATTAAAGCAATATAAAGAGACAAAAAGAGATGGCGTTGAATGAGGTTGCTATTTATAGAAGGAGTTCAGGAAAATCTTCTGTGGTAACATGACATTTAACCTAATGTTAGGGACCAGAAGGAAGTGGAGGAGTGAGAACTGCAGACATGTAGAAGTCATGCAGAGGGAGCCCTGCAAAGGGCCCAAGGCAGGAGAATGCAGGGAAATGCTGGAAGAACCACAGGAAGACCCGTGTGGGTGGAGCAGAGGGAGATCCAAAAGGAGCTGGGTCAAGAACAAGGCGGTCATTGTAGGTTGTTTGTGAGGAGCTGGAATTTGATATTGAATGAGGCAGAAGTCACAGGAGGTTTCTGAGCAAAAAGTGACATGAACCCACAGGTTTTAAAAGGATCGCTTGGTCTCTTAGTAGAGAATAAACTGCAGGAAGAAAGCAACGATGCAGGGAGACCAGTTGGGAGGGTTTTGTGATAATTTAAGCAGGAGGAGATGCAACTGTGGACTAAAGGGGGAAGGGAAGGGGTGGTGCAAAATGGTCAGACTCTGTATATATTTTGCAGGTAAGGTACAAGGATATGCTGTTGAGTTTGACGTGTGGTAGGGGAGGAAGAGAGAAGCCAATGAGACAAAGTTTTTAGTCTGAGTCGGAAAAATACAGGGCTGCCTACTCATATGTGGAGTACATTTGGAGCGTGAAGTGTGTTGCAGATGATGTACTTTGCCTTAGTCAACACCCTTTCAATCCCTTCTTCCTTCTTTCCTTTGGAATAGAAACTGAAAAACTGTAACACTCCAATTCCCAGGCTCTATGTGATAAGAGTTCTGGCTAGTAAGATGTAGGTAGGTGTGCCTGGCTAAACTCCCTTGATAAAAAGAAGATAAAACAAGGCCTAGCTTCATGAGGAGAAGGCTTTTTTTTCCTTTGTATTTTTGGCCTTTCCCTCTTATTTCTGCAATGCAGAGAGGATACTTGAGTTGCACCAGCTGATAGAGCCAAATATGCACCATAAAATGGTAGAGCTGCAAGATAGAACAGAGTGAGTTCTTGATATCACCACAGAGCACTAATACCTGCACTGGACCATGTGACATAAATACACCTGTCTGTTAAAACCCATGTCAATCAAGCTTTCTGTTACTCATAGACAAAAGCATTCATTTTTTTTAACATCTTTATTAGAGTATAATTGCTTTACAATGGTGTGTTAGTTGTTGCTTTATAACAAAGTGAATCAGTTATACATATACATATGGTCCCATATCTCTTCCCTCTTGCATCTCCCTCCCTTCCACCTTCCCTAGCCTACCCCTCTAGGTGGTCACAAAGCACCAAACTGATCTCCCTGTGCTAGGCAGCTGCTTCCCACTAGCTATCTATTTTACGTTTGGTAGAGTATATATGTCCATGCCACTCTCTCACTCTGTGACAACTTACCCTTCCCCCTCCCCATATTCTCTAGTAGGTCTGTGTGTTTATTCTCATCTTGCACCTAGGTTCTTCATAACCTTTTTTTTTCTTTTCTTAGATTCCATATTTACGTGTTAGCATATGGTATTTGTTTTTCTCTTTCTGACTTACTTCACTCTCTATGACAGACTCTAGATCCATCCACCTCATTACAAATAACTCAATTTCGTTTCATTTTATGGCTGAGTAATATTCCATTGTACATATGTGCCACATCTTCTTTATCCATTCATCTGTTGATGGACACTTAGGTTGCTTCCATGTCTTGGCTATTGTAAATAGAGCTGCAATGAACATTTTGGTACATGACTCTTTTTGAATTATGGTTTTCTCAGGGTATATGCCCAGTAGTGGGATTGCTGGGTCGTATGGTAGTTCTATTTGTAGTTTTTTAAGGAACCTCCATACTGTTCTCCACAGTGGCTGTATCAATTTATATTCCCACCAACAGTGCAAGAGTGTTCCCTTTTCTCCACACCCTCTCCAGCATTTATTGTTTGTAGATTTTTTGATGATGGCCATTCTGACCGGAGTGAGATGATATTTCATTGTAGTTTTGATTTGCATTTCTCTAATGATTAATGATGTTGAGCATTCTTTCATGTGTTTGTTGGCAATCTGTATATCTTCTTTGGAGAAATGTCTATTTAGGTCTTCTGCCCATTTTTGGATTGGGTTGTTTGTTTTTTTCATATTGAGCTGCATGAGCTGCTTGTAAATTTTGGAGATTAACCCTTTGTCAGTTGCTTCATTTGCAAATATTTTCTCCCATTCTGAGAGTTGTCTTTTGGTCTTGTTTATGGTTTCCTTTGCTGTGCAAAAGCTTTTAAGTTTCATTAGGTCCCACTTGTTTATTTTTGTTTTTATTTCCATTTCTCTAGGAAGTGGGTCAAAAAGGATCTTGCTGTGATTTATGTCATAGAGTGTTCTGCCTAAGTTTTCCTCTAAAAGTTTGATAGTGTCTGGCCTTACATTTAGGTCTTTAATCCATTTTGAGTTTATATTTTTGTATGGTGTTAGGGAGTGTTCTAATTTCATACTTTTACATGTAGCTGTCCAGTTTTCCCAGCACCACTTATTGAAGAGGCTGTCTTTTCTTCACTGTATATCCTTCCCTCCTTTATCAAAGGTAAGGTGACCATATGTGCATGGGTTTATCTCTGGGCTTTCTATCCTGTTCCATTGATCTATATTTCTGTTTTTGTGCCAGTACCATACTGTCTTGAGTACTGTAGCCTTGTAGTATAGTCTGAAGTCAGGGAGCCTGATTCCTCCAGCTCCATTTTTCGTTCTCAAGATTGCTTTGGCTATTCGGGGTCTTTTGTGTTTCTATACAAATTGTGAAGTTTTTTTGTTTTAGTTCTGTAAAAAATGCCATTGGTAGTTTGATAAGGATTACATGAAATCTGTAGATTGCTTTGGGTAGTATAATCATTTTCACAATGTTGATTCAACATTGTCAACTGGCAGGTTGACTTATCATCTGAAGATCAGAGAAGAGGGTTAGGTCTGAAGATACACACCAGGTCAGTGTTGGCATGTGGATGGTATTCAGTGCTGTGGGACTGACTCTATAAACTCACAGTAGGAGTGAGTATTGAGAAGGAGGGGAACAGCTGTGAGGGACGAGGCTGTAGTACTCATGGATCAGAGGTAAGGAAGAGAGGAGGATCCCAAAAGGAGGCAGAAAGGCATGGCCATTGAGAGAGAAGCTGATCCACATGGTATTTTCTTAGCAGCCACTTGAAGAATATCTTTCAATGAGAGGGTAATCAGCTATGTCATGTGTTAATGAGAGGTGAAGGAAAATGCATCAGTGGTTTTGGAAATATGTAGGTCACTGGTGACCTTGAAAACAGGATATTCAATTCAATGTGCTGTAACCACAATTTTTATTATTTACCTACTATGCCATGACTCTGATAGGATCTATGCTTATCAGAAACAATCCAGTATACCACCTCTCTTTTCATTAAAACAAAGAACCAACCAACCATCCAACCAACCAATCAAACAAACAAACAAAGGAACAGTTTTTATTGATTGAACTTTGATAAGTAAGGGAGGGGATGACTCTCCTTTTCTCCAAGTAATAATATTTTTGCAGTCCTTTTATCTGGTTATGAACATTGTAAGAGCAGCATGGGAGATAAGTGTTAGGAAGAGGATGGAATTCAGGGCAGGAGAACTGAATTCACATTCTCCCCCACCACTTCTACTTCATTGTATTCTGAATGGATCATTGACCCAAGTTGGTCTCATTTCCTTCATCTCTATAGTAGACTGGATTTAGATTCCCTTCCAATTTTAACCTTCTATATTTCTAGACTAATTAATGGATATTTTCAAATTTATAGTACCCCAAATGGCACTGGGTATGTTGTGAGCACTCAAGAAATATGTGTTTAATGAAAAGTGAATGTACATATTAGGAGATGTTGACACAGGGCTAGGTGACTTGCCCAGTCAGAGCTGGCAAATAAGGGAGTCAAGGGCTAGGTGTTCTGACTCCAAGGTTAATGATAAATTTTGTCTGCACTGCAAGATTTAAAGTATTAAGTCTTTCTGTCTATAAAAACACCTCCTTCTTTTTGCACATTTACAATTATATGAATACTAGCCAAGTGAAATAGTCAAGTCTCCTTGACTAATTGGTCTGGACTTCAAAGACCTGCAAGAGATATATACACCTCACATACACTGAGACAACTGATTCAGATACTACAGCATTGTTTAAAAAAAACCCAGAGTGTTTCTTTCGTTAAAAGGCAAGAAGTCGTTCAAAGAGTAGAGGAAATCTTTTTATTTTTGGAAGGTTTATTTGTTTGATTCCTCAAAGTAAAAATGCTCCAAATTCCCACACAAGCAGAAACAGAGTTAAGCTACATGGTTCTGTCTTGAGTATGCAAATATCACAGCCCAGTCTTATGTCAGCTTGAGAGATAATGTCATGCAGAAAATTAAGACCATCTGATGAAATCATGTTATGAAATGTGGCTTGAGAGAGCAGCTTTTTGTGTGTTACGATTTGATATATTTTCACACCAAAACTAAATGAACAGGCAAGGAGCCTCAATTACTGCAAAATTTGAAAATTTCAGACAAATTTATAAGGTGTTTACTGAGGAGAAAAGGGGGGGCATCTTAGATACTGTCTCCTTGTAACAGCCTTGATTTTATGTTATGTGCCTCAGCTTTTCATTTAGAGTTTTGAATTTAATCTGATGGCAGTTTGGATATAATAATGATGCATTTATTGTTAATTTCCTTACTGCCTTACTATCAAACAGTGTAGACCATTATCACTCCAAATGCCTCTGTGTTTGTAGGGATTTCCATATTCCACAGTGCACAGAAGCTGACTCCAAAGCAAGGCTTAAGAGGAATATATGAGAAGCAACAACATATTTCCTTAGTAACTAGTTGGTCCTTTCTTCCCCCTTTCTGCAGACCTGTTTTCTAGAAGATGAGAAGGAGACTTGACAGGACTTTATTGGTTCATAAATTAACTTGGTAGATTTACAATCATTACTTGGAATGCCAGGAACTCTTTTTAGGAACTTATTTTCAAGAGATAAAAAAAACATGTTTAACTCAGAATATGAAATTGGCACTGCAATCGGCCTAAAAGAAGGTGGGTTAGTTTGTTTTTCACCTAAGGTCCTGATCACATCTGCCATTGACACAGTTTTTTTTGGCCAAAGGGAACATTTAAACAGTTATTCATGATTATGTTTTTTTCCAGTGTAAATGAATAACAAGAAACCATCGTGAGCTATGTGATTACTGAGATGTAGTTAGTCAAATTTGTTGGCCTCTTTAAGAGACTGTAATGAAATGGAGAAGGTCAAATGAGCACAATGCAAGTCTAGAATATCCATTTCTTCCTGCTAACCTGCAAGTCTAACAGGAGGAAAGAAAGACAGGTTAATATCTGTGTGACCTTCTCTTCCCAACTCCTGTCCAAAGATGTAAATAAGCCAACTTTTGGAGATAAATGGCCCCTTCCTGAGCAAACCTCTGGGCGCAGGGCTCATGGGAGAGGAATTTTCCTAAGTTCAGAAGTGAAAGTGATTCTATATTGACAAGTAGTGGGAAGAATTTCCTACCCATGTCTATTGGATCAAAACTCCCTCTCTGTTTATCCTGTTTCATCCATGCCCTGAAAAGAGCCACCCAGTGGTCTTCAATCCTCTAAGAAGAATGGATACAGAAGGACAGATATTTAAATTCAGGGCCCTACAATCTGTGGAAAAACATAGGCTACTGAAGGGACTGCCCATTTGGCCAAAGCAAACTTGAGTCGCATATTTTGCTGTGATCCACAAAAGCAAATAAATTTTTTTTCAATTAAGATGGGGCTAATTATAGGAGGCAAAGAGTAGGTAAAATAGCTCCTTGTTCAGAAGGAGCTCCTTGTCCACATATTTTCCTGAGATGAAGAGCAAATATTTTGTTTAAATAGCAAGCAATTTTCTATAAAAGTGCTACTGCTTGGAAATGCTCTTTATGATTTATTGCTGCCTTTTAACCTGAAAAAATATTAATAACTGAGGAGCCCTTGTTGGTATCTTTAATATGCTTAAACCCAAATAGCCATAATATTATAACTGGTGTGGCCACGTTCAATATTTTTCTTTCATGAATGCAGCATGGGCTTATTAACAGAGACCAGAAAATAAAAATAGAGGGGACCTTCCAGGCATTAGCTTTACATAGAGACACCACAACAGTAATAAGGCAGCTAACTTTTGGAAGAAGCTGGGGTGAAACTACGCAGAGAATCGTTCTGCATTTTCCCCTTTTCTCTCAGATAGAGTGCTTCCTCTGCGTATGGATTCATGTCAGCTGTTTCTTCTGGCAGAGCCAGAATCCAGAACAGACTCTCCATGAAAAAGAAACCAATAAATTAGATCTCTTTGTGAGCAATTTGCCGTTAGTTCTATTCTCCTTGCCTATTAAGATTCTTTATTTACTTCACCAAGAGATTTCTGCTGACAAGTCCATCCATTTACCCCTAGCCTAGATAAAATGATAATAAACAAAATGTCAAAAATGTATTCATGGGACCTTCCCCATTCCCGCCCCCTCCCCTTCTCCTTTTTCATCAAGCTGGTATATTAAAAAACCACTAGAGCTAAAAAGTTTAAAATGGACACACTGGCAAAGGCTTTCAGTTTAGCTAATTAATTATATTTTATGACTATGTTTATATATTCTATATTTATAATCATGTATGTGTATATATATATATATATATATATATATATAATACACACACACACACACACACACACACACACATACACATATAAACATTACACCAAAAGCTGGGACAGTCAGAAAGAGGGAAAATATCTTTCAGCTCTGCTTATGTTACTGATCTGATTTGGCTAATAATCATGTCTCCAGGATGGGGAGGTTGAATGGAGGCCTATTAGGGGAAAGGAAATTTTCCATTTTATGCTTATGGATGATTCCCAGAGGAATCTTTTGTTTCAAAGTATCTTTGAGTCCTTTGGGTGAAAGGCAAACGCTAAGCAGTTCTATCTTGCATATAACTCCAATGGAGACACCTATAATACAAAACAGAGATCCCCCGAGGGCACCGTTATACATTTATTATAAAGCAAAGATTAAAACAATTTTATGGAAATTAAAGATAATATGGAACATTTGTCTCTCTCCCAGTCAAGGAGTAACATGAAGCAGTTCAACAAACAGCTCCAGGCAGTTCCACGCGAGATGATGGAATGGCTGGGACGGAGGGGACACGCAGGGAGGCTGCAGACAGAGCGGTGTGGGTTTGGTACCAGGGCATCTCGCTGGTGCTTGGCAACTGTGCTTGGGTAAAAAATGACACGCCTGCAAAATCAGAACAATGGGCCAGTCCAAGGGTACTTAGGTGGTTTGCCCTCCTGAAATCTATCTCAGCAGGACAGCATGCAAGCAGCAGGGTGGGGACCAGGAGGAGTGCTCAGGGGAGCTTTTTGTTTTGTCTGTTTTGGGGAGTGTGTGTATGTATGCATGGTGTGTGCATGTGGTTGGTTGGTTGGTTCTGTTCCTACTTGATGCACATGGTCTCTGGAAAAAGAATGTACAAAATCTCTGAAAATTTGCAAAAATTCTGAGCTGGTAGCATTTCCATTTTGTATATAATAGAATCCTGTTACCAGAAAAAAAAAAAAAAGTGGTTGTCAGAGGAGGGTAAAACATCTGTGTTACAAGAGAGATGTACTCTACTTCATTTGCACACAGGGGTCTGATTTGACCTCTAGCACACTGAATTTATGGCAAAAGGAGGGCTTTTAAATTGAGTTTGTTTTATTTTGATCCTCTGTCTGGATATTTCTTTCATACCTCCCAGGCAGTAGCTCTCATGGGTAAGCTTATATTTTCGTTAATAAAAAAGTGCAATTGGCGCTAATCTAGACTTCCATCATGGTTGTTCAAGCTTTCCAATGTTAATAACCACTCCCAAAGAAAGGATCATCAAAAAAGAGTTCAGACTACGTGGTTTTGTGGTCAAGGCAGTGAGCCATATTCAGAAATGTCTGCTTTCCTTTCCCTGGTCCACTGCTGGATAGCTATGTGACATTTATAAGTTAATTGTTTTCTTTCAGTCTTGATTTCTTCAGCTGTAAAAGGCTACCCTTTATTTACTTATTTAACATGGGTCTAGAGATGGCAATGATTTATGGAGTGAACTAGTTAAGATATTGGACTCTTGATCTGACTGACCTGGGCAGGAATCTCTCCTCATTACTCACTAACTCTATGACTTAGGATCAGTTACCAACTATAACTCATGTTTGTATATATGTTAGTTATTGGGAAGATTAACTGAGATGGTATATGTAAAGTATGTTGAGACTGGCACATGGCCCTCAATAAACGTACAGATTTTATAAACGGTAATAATAGCTAAATGTACTAAGGCCTCCACACAAATAATTAACTAAAGAGGAAGCATTATCATACAATTATTATTCATAAATAATAACAGCAACATTTATATACAGATTTTTATGAGCTCTACACAGCAATGAATTTTAATGCCATATCACAAGCACCATACTTCACCTTTCATTTTAAACTATATGACTTTTTCATATAGTGGCATAATATAGTACAGACGCTTGAAACACCTCCAGTTTTAATTCCCCTCCTCCGCCACTGCCTCCTGCTTTGTGCTCTCTAATGAAAAGTAAAGGTTAAAGGCAATCTGTTTGAGGCTAAAGCTTACTAGACAGACCAGGCCAGCGGATGGCGCAGGGCTCAGAGAGTGATGTGAACAGGAAGGGAAATACGGAGAAACTTATGAAGCACACAAAAGGTGTCTGCACTTTCGCATTAAAAATACACTAGGGGGAAAAAACTCAACACCAAAAATAGCAGAAAAAATATTTTCAAGAGCTTGCTTTTCATTTGCCTCCTTCTACTCCTTCCAATGGAACTATTTTCCCACAAATAGATGGAAGTGTTTAGTACAATAAACACAAAAGTCCTCTTGTTAGAATTCATTAAAAAAAATAAATGTAAAAGAGTCCTTCTTTATAATCACAAAAAGACATGGAAGCTGGGGGGGCGGGGTTCCTGGGTAATAACACACATCAAGGGGCATTAAAGGGGCAAGGCCTTCATTTTTACCTAATAACATCTACCCTGGGGTGTCATTGCTTAATTACGGTTTTTCCAAATGTTTGGGCCATAAAGGCCCCACATTTATTTTCAAACACATATTGATGTACAGCCAAACAATATAGTTGTTTCTCATCTGTTAATGAGGTTAAGACCCATGCCTTTAAAGGGATCTCAAATAAATTCTTGGGTGTATTTTGCCTTTTAAATATTTTGAATATATGAATTCATCAGGATTTGGGGATTAGGTAACTGCTGTCTATACAAAAAAATCTGCAAAATTTTTCATTACTTTTTTATTAGTTGGCAGCAAATACTCTAACTGTGAACTTTTATGAAGCTATAAACATAAAGGACCTTCTGATACTGGTATGATGATAATTCTAAATTTCCTCTTTGCAGCTGTGGTTGATCCCCTCTATTTGGTACAATCTATTTTTTTGTGACTTAACAGAAGAAAGTTGGCTCACTACTGTATTGCCTTCGAGCACTTTCTCGGGAAGTTCTTGAATTAAATCCACATGGAAACCCAATTCCCCTCTCCACCTTTCCTTTAAGGTGGTTATAAAATGTCAGTAGAAAGCAAAGCTGTTTATTTTACTTAGGGTTGGATTCTGTTAGTAAATGAGTTTCTGGTGGGGCTTGTGTGCAAACCACATCTTTGAATCAGATTCTTTACATTACTAAATGTGTATTAAATTGTGCCATAAATATTAATTTAAAATTCAGAAGTTCAGATTTCACCTAAATCTAAGTGAATAAGCATAGAGACAAACTGTTCAACAAGTTCTAGATTCACATCCTTGCTTCCCTAGCAAAGCATTGCTTAACTTGGGGATGTCCTAGGCCCAAAAGACAACTGGGCTGTCTTCCCAGTGAGCAGATTCCCCACCTGGCAGAGATCTGTGGGACGACTTTCATGACAGCTTGGAGATCTCTGCAAAGAGAGTGTGGCAATCTTGGCAGGACAGACGGCTCTCCTCCTGGAATCCAGGAGATGGTATGTGCTGAGGCAGGTCCAGGCTGCCAAGCCATGTCTAATGCTTCAGGGATTGGGACAGTTTTCAAGTATGATGGAACAAGACTGTGACCTCGGAGGTGCCAGGGATATTGGGAGGTAGGTAAATCTGAGATGATATGGTGTGTCTGGGCTGGGTATTAGGGGTATCTCTTATGAAACCAAGCTATGGTTCCAGGCCCTAGGAGGCAAGAGGCTCTAACTGGACACCCAGTTCTTGGATCCAGCTCTCTCCAGCTCTGCTCCTTGAAGAGTATTGCACAAAGCACAGTAGACACCAAGCTGTTGCTAATAGTGCACAGGTAGGTAAAACATGAAGACAAAGACATCTGCTGCAGTTTCCTGTTCATGTAACTTGGTTTAACTCTGAGGGTATCTTTTATTTTACTAAATTCAAGGTAGCTTAAAGAGAAGGACAGTGACATCAGCAGAAATTGAGGATGAATGGATTGTAGAAACTACCTACTCTCTCTTCTTTTTTTTTTTCATTTTCCTACATACCTGAGACTGTTCTTTCTACATAAAGCTGTAAAAAGTCCAGCATTTGTTTCAGGGCTTTGAGGAATCAATGGACACATTCTTTCATTAAAGAGAGATAGGATACATTTTGGTACCTGCATTTCTGTACTACGTAAGCTTAAAAATTCTCAAGGCTAGAATATGGAATTCAATGGTTTTCCATTTTTTTCTTTTGGGAAAACCATTTAATTTGTTATAAAGTCTCATGATCCTCCATATATGTGTTTTAAAATGTGTGTTATTAGGCACATCCACCTCTCTAGACCTTTGAAAATACACTGAAACGTAATAAACGTATCTCTGTGAAATATAATACTATTTGAGATAATCCTTGGTTTTAGCTTCACTCACACCTGCCATTAACTCTGCTGTTTCCCTAGAGCCTGGAGCCCATATATTGGCAACCACCAAACTCCCTGTAAGGAGGGGCTGCTGGAAGGCATTTGCTATGGTCTTAAGTGCAATAGTATTAACTGAATGGATATTTTGGAATCTTCTGGGATCCACCTGCTAGCATCATCCTATGTCCTTGGTGCTTAAAAACAGAGCCTGCTTGGATTAGAAGATAAATCCCAGAGGACAAAAAATGTATAACAGATAAGCATGCCTCCCAACCCTATGGATAACCCCGCCATCTTTGTACTGTTAGCTTGGAGGTAGGTAGAAGCATAACTATATGCTTCTACTCAAAAAGAAGGAGGGCCAGGGTCAATATTCTGAGAAGTAAGGTGAAAAATAGGTTACATATGGTGGTAGAACTCCCCTTATTTTTCATTCTATGCAGTACTCCAGGGCTTATGTTTGAATGATGTTGAATGATGCATTTGACTCAAATAGGAAAAAAAAAAATCTATGAAAGTAGTGGAAAAGGAGTAAAAGGTAGTAGTTAAGAGAATGGGCTTTGGAGTCATATTTGGGCTTAAATAAATATGTCAATACTTACCAGCTATATGTGGTCAAGTAACTCAAACTCTCTCCAAATCTCAGTTTTATCATCCCTAAAGGAGCAATAATATTTATACCTAGAAGTTAGTGATTACTAAATAATAAAATTATACAAAGACTTAGCACAATTGATGATAACTAGGACATTCAAAATTTGTAGTAACAGTTGTAAGTACTTTGTGACAGGCTAGAAAAAAGAGTTTTCAAGGGAATAATTTTTAGAGTTTAATCTCTTTTGGGTATTTCTCCTTAACATCAGTTGGCTCCATCTTCACTGTGTAGGGTTTCCTGTTCAGGTCAGGACTAAGTGCTCACATGTGCCATTGAGGACGTGGGGACAAATAGCAACACTGCAGGGCTATGATTGATGCGGCAAATGTGACTGTAACTGAGGGAGCAGCGAGAGCAGTGGAAGATGGGAGGAAAGGGGGAAAAAAGAGACAATGAAAGAAAAAGAATATTAGCAAACAACTGAAGGACGTTGAGGGAGCTGGGTGAATACTTCAGATCTCTGTAGCAGGCCATTAAGTTGGAAAGACGCAGACACCTGAGAATCTGCAACTGCATTAATATCAGCAATGGCTGTAGTATTTGAACTGTCATCAGGAGCTGGGCAAGCATAGTATGCCTTCACGTCTGGGCCTCAGTTTTCATGGTACTCTGGTATTGCCACCTATTAAAAATGATACCACTGCTAATAATAATAATGATAACCAATGTTAGTTGGGTTCTTGCCATGTGACAAGCTTGCAGACATGTATTCAGCCATTTGTGTACATTTCACAGAACAGCCATTCAAGTCTCTAAACATGATTCAAACATAGCAATAGCTAAACAAGTCAAAATCACTACCAATGATCCTAGGCAAGATAAATTCATATTAATCAAATATCTTTAATTTCTAGACTCCACTAGTCTAAATCAGAATCAATTCTAAAGTTTGAACTCCTATATAAATTTAAAGGGGAAGGAAAAGATCTCTTTCAAACAGTCCCTGAGGATCACCATTGCTAAATTGACAGACTGTATGATCTTTATCCAAACTGCTGTGATCTGTGAAAACCAATAGCATTCAATGTTGGTTGTCTACCTAGGTAAATTAAACCTTGTTTTAGATTAAAAACAAAATCTGTCTTTTCTAAATCCTGAGGGCAGGATGGTTTGTTGCACATGGCATCCTAGGGTCAGATTTCAAGAATCTGGTTGAAGCCTAGAAACACTAAAAAATGAAATCATTGCTATACAGCCAAAGCTAAAGGCAGGTGGAAGCTAGAGGCTGCAATGGCAGAGTCACTGCATGGAAAATTGGAGAACAGGAGAACAGAAGCATCACCTATTTCCCTACGAGACCAGAAGAATCTAGAAGAGAATCAACTTCTTAGCTGGCCATCTTCATCATCGCCACTATTCCGTTTAGGATTATTGTTTGTCTTTGATTCAACAACAGTCCTTTACAGAAACAACTCAAGCTTTTTTGACTTATTAAATCCTGATAGCAGTAAGCTTTCTTCCAGCTCCTTTCCTGCATTTTCTTCTGTAATGACTTCATCTTCAACCCTCTAATCCTGTGCTTGCTTTGTTCTATTCCCTGTTAGGGCTCACATGTCCTTTCTTTACACATATGTGTCGTCTGCTTCTCAAACTCCACAGTATTCCCTTCCTCCAAAACTTTTGGAGAGTATTATTTTCCCATTAGAGCAGAACACCAGGACACTGAGAATGGTTTAGTATTCCAAGATTCCATAAACAACTCGAGTGACTGCTCAGTTTTAAATGACCTTCACACATCATTTTAGCAAATGGAGATGCATCAAATGGTTCCAACAGGTGTATGATTATAAAAAGAATGTCAAATTTTTGTGGAAATTAATACTGGAATATAGGCTCTACTATTACTGCTTAGCTGCAAATGGTTCAAGTAGTATAATAATATAGCAGGCTCAGGGAGCCAATTAATCCATTAGAGGAAAATTCCATTTATTTAAAAAAATAAAGTGATTTTAACTTTAAAGAGGAACTGCAGACACTTCTAAATGGAATTCTTCTTAACAAGTTACATACTGTTGCTCGGATAATTTAAATTCCAGCTGTGAAAGGCAGAGAAGGGTATCAAGAAAATACAATTGCTATTTTTAATAAAATGTGCTTTTTGGGGAGTATACTAAAAGTTTATATCTCCAACACTAATTATTTTGGCATCTAATTGGCAGTCACAATTGGACAAAAAGTGGAAGAATGTAAATTCATAACATGTTCTTGTCTTCATTTCTTCAGCCCTACATATTTCCGGGTTTTATTTATGGCTAAATTGAAGCTGGATGTCAAATCTAGGCCCCTCAGAACAAAATCTTAATAATTAACTGGCAAAACTGAACATGATCGCTTCTGACACACCTACACTGGTAATTATTGCTTTGAGGCCATTTACTAATGAAATTAATGTATTCATTGCCCTAACAAATTAGCATAACTCATACATAATGCCCCACATTTCAAGACCTCGCTGGAAAAACAACACTTAATACTGCAGAATGAAATGGAAAGGGCATTACATAGAGACAGTATTCACTGAATTACACAATAGCTAAGTGTTTGTTACCATGCAAAATGTAAACACAATGTGGGTATTAGAGCCATTAATAGTGTAGTCAAGAGTGTACAATTGATGATTATCTTTGCACTTCAAATAAGCAGATATTACAATAGCAGTAACCATGGAATCTAATTAACTGGCTACTTTTAGAGCTACAAAGTATGAAAAGAATGCTCAGCAGACAGCCTCTCCTTCCCTTCCACGTTGATAAAGAATATTGTTCAGCTGTTGCCACTTCTCTACATTTCTTACTAAATGAACTTGATGGCACACTTATTAAATCTTGACCCCCCTCCCCCCAGCAGCAAGAGGGTTAAAAAACGGAAGGTAAACGGTTTCAGCATCTCCGTGCTATTCTTAAAGGGGAAAATGTGAAAATCATTCTCGTATAAGCTCAGTGCTTTAGTATAAGAGGTGATTTTACTCTCATTTTCTACATTCTTTTTCACTTCGAATGACAAAGAGATAACTGTAGGTCCAATGGGGTAGTTAGAAGAAAAAGGAAAAAAAAAAACAAAAACTCTAAGCCGTATCATATTTCTTTGACAAATTGTAACCTAAAGATATTTTCCTAAGTACAAGCATAGTGAAGGGTGGAGGTGGAGCTTTCATTACTCCTGCCCTAGGGACACTTTAAGGGAATTGTATCCTGAAATGATCACATGCTCAGTTGGGATGGTGCTTAACACAGGTATGCCATGCGCGCACACACACACACACACACACACACACACACACATTGAGAGCAGTCAGCAGTTATTGGAAAGTTGAGGTTTGGGTTTGACTCATGCTTGATGAGACAACCATGTTTATTACAAAAAGAATTGCATTCACACAACCCCTCAATTCACAACAGTTGGCCTGTATTCAGTACCTAGAAACACGTATTTCATCAAAATTTGGGGCATAATTACTGAGAGAACCCATAGAATTGATAACAATTGAAGGCTTAAATCTTCATGCATGCAAGTAAACTTGGAGATCATATAATTGAACTCTGTCACTTTGTGTAGAAGGAGACAAACATTTTGAGCCTTTAAGCTACTGGTTCAAGGTATCATAGTTAGTAGGTGTAGTCAGCTGAAGTCTGGGTTTTCTGACTTTAGTTCCAGAGCTCCTTTCATTACATTGATGAGAAAATGAATTGTATGAGTTCTTGGAAAAGAAATTGTGGTTGTCCCCTTGCTTTATTTAATAGGAAAAAATAAGCGATAAGTGTTTCTTAGAATCAGAAATTTTGCAGTTTCATTAAAGCATCCTAGATACATATTTTCAAATAATGTTAATCCTGAAAAATCATAAATCCTGAAATGTATGCAAGCGTTTCAACCATAGGGAATATACAGCTGAAAAATCCACACCCTGACCATCTCCCCCTATAGTTCCACGGGGGGGGGGGCCTTAATACCTTCTTTCATCAAAGATATGCAGAGTTGATATGAGAGCAAAAGAGTGGGGAAAAGAGAATATCCTGTTTGGTCATATGATAAATATGTCTATCACAAGGCGAAAGGTTGAATTGAAAAGGTGAATTTCAATTAAATTGACTTAAATAGCATCCATACATATACATGGGTATATATTCACCTATATGTATTTATATTTATTTTTGCACTGCAGAGACCAAACGTTAAGGTTGCTCACAGACAGATTCTTGTGAAAATCAAATCAATCAGAAATAGAACAAAGACTCAGGTGGTTGAGTGTACTATACACTACCTGATTGTTATTTGGCCTGTGGACCTGTTTGCATTTAATTTGCACACAAGAGGTCTTGTGCTTTTATAATTTCCATAGCTCTCTTTGAGCCTGGCTCTGATTGAGTACAGTATATCTGTCCGTACCTCCTTCACCCTTGAGTTCTTTTTTTTTTACCCTTCCCTTCCTCCATTTGTTTGAAATTATTGCCAGAACCTTCTACACCTCACTGAATATATTACAGAAAAGGCCAGACTGGTGGCTCATGGTGATAAAAACTCCATCTCCTTACCCTGCATCAACCAATGAGTCTTACCCTCCCTTATTTGTGGTACATGTTGGTGAGATGGAGATTGTGAGAAGTTTGGAACATATGTAATTCAGTGTTCTTTCTGTTCCCTTCTGAGGCCAAAAGGAAAGGCTATTAGTAAGGCAACATGACAAATAGCAACAGGCACATTTAGCTATGCATCAAGATTCCTGAGTGGTAAAGGCAACATTTAAAGGAGACAAGTGAGGATGGCCTTGCAACAGATATGAAAACTTGAGTGTAACTAATGTGCTTTTTTATGTATAGAATATGGACTCGAACCAAACGAAATGTTGGCTAAAGCTCAGTTCTAAAAACATTTTGTTACTCTAAGAATATTTTGGGTTCAGTCAATTTAGAAAACATGTAGATTTGATACTAGTTTTAACTTATAGCCAATGCTACTATTAATTAAAAAACAGTAGTAGTAATAGCTACTGGAGTATGAGTGAAACATGCCAGGCAACATTTGTTAAGAATTTTACATATATCTTCTCATACAATCTTCAACAGAATACTGCAAGGTGGGGTTTATTTTTCATATTACAGGTATCCCCTGCTTTTGAAAGTTCGCTTTAGGCCACTTGGCTGCTGTGGAAGACCTACATTAGTACCTATTTTCGCTAAGCGAAAGAAATCTGAAGAGGATTTTTGCTTTTATGAAAAAAGGTGAAAAGCAAAAATAACATTGGTTTTCAACGAGCCATGATACAGTCAGCATGCACCCAGAGCAGCGAGAGTGGCACTGCTGAGAGCTCTTTCCCCAGGAGCTACCCTCAGCATCTCAGCATCAAGCCCCATAGCTTTGAACTATGTCTGTAATCATCTGTGCTTTGTCTCCATTTATTTTGTGTATTGTTAGCAAGATGTGTTTTAAGGTGATTGCTTCTTCACTTCACGTCATTTCAGCTTATGAAAGGTTCCATAGGAATACTCTGCTTTCAAATAGTGGGGAAACCTGTAACTTCATTGTAACCCTCTAAAGGTCAGAGAGATTTAATAATAATAACAATAATAAATATGATTAAAATAAGAATACTAATAGTTACCATTTATTACATGTTTTCTGTATGATAAGTCCTACTCTACAAGTTTACATTTAATCCTATGTAGTCTTCACAACAATCCAATAAAGTAGGTATGATTACCATTTAGAGAGGAGGAAATTAAGGAACAGAGAGATTAAGTAATTAAAGGACGCACATCTGGTAAGTGGTGAAGCCAAATGAACCCTGTTAGTTTGACTCTGCAGTTCACACTCTATCCATAATATTCACTACCCCATATTAAATCGCTCAGATAACACACAGCCAAGCCAAGATTTGGAGGCAAATCTGTCAGACTACTGCAT
Source organism: Kogia breviceps (assembly GCF_026419965.1). NCBI lineage: Eukaryota > Metazoa > Chordata > Mammalia > Artiodactyla > Physeteridae > Kogia > Kogia breviceps. The sequence continues at coordinate 124,962,328 of NC_081310.1, read as the reverse complement.
CCCCTTCCTTTCTGTTTGTTTACACACCAAGTCTGTTCCACCTCAAGGCCTTTGCTCTTGATTTTTTCTGCCACCTAGAGCTCTGTTACTCAACTTTCCCCAAGGTTGACCCCTCATTTTGTAGTCCTGGCTGATCCAGCCCCTTCTCAGAGAGGCCTCCTTGGAACACCTGATCTAAGTATGTTGCTCAGATATTTGTCCTCACACCAACTTGTCTCCTTGGTGACATTTATCACTCTATGCATGTATATGTGTATGTGTTGTATGTTTACTTGTTTGCTGATGATTTATTCTCTGATTCTGCAATTCTAAGTTCCATGAAGGCAAGAACTGTGACCTTTTTCTTTACCAACATACATCAGGGCCTCTCTTAAGATTTGCAAAGATTAGGTGCTCAAAGGGCTTGCTGAGTGAAAGAATAAGTGAGTATACCTAACCTCGGTGTTATAACTACAACTCTAACTGCTTCTCTGTGTGACTGCTTGTGATATGTTAGATCATGGCATAGATGTCAAAAAACAAACAAACAAAACTGTTTGCTTCAGTGTTGAGCAAGTTTTACTTTAGCATCATGGCTTGGTTCAAGTTCCTGTTATCGAAAGCTTTATGGGAAGAGAGCTGCTAAGAACACAACATTTCACCCTCTCTTAAAAGCATTCTTGTGAATGTTTTTTGCTTCTAAGTGGCTTTTCTGCCTATTCACACTTTCAAAAGTTTGCATTTTAATTGGAGTTTTTATTTTGCTATAACTAATAATGCAACGCTGCTTGGCCAACAGCTACAGAGTTGACCATCTGACTTTAGAGTTCATGTGTCTGTACCACATTGAGAGAAAATAGCTTCAGCTTGCATGTGGGTCTGGGTAGGTGTGAAGATAAAACCAATAGCGAGTTTCTTTAATGTGGTTCTAATTTGGGGCAGTAGCAGTGGATGAAGGGAGGGGCCAGCAGAGGAGATGCCTGTGGCTGGATGTCTTTTCCTAAATCACATGTAAACTAAAAGTGTCTGGACTGCGGAGATGGGCCCAGGAAAGAGAGTAAATAGTGGTGAGTTAGAAAAGGTATTTTTTTGTAAAATAAAATAAAATAAAATAACTTAGGCACTGAAGTAAATATCATTGTATAGGAAATAAAGTCTGGGGAGATTTTTTATCTTAGGAATGGCCCTTCAAACCCTCACTACTACTTATCAAGCATTTATTGCATGCCAGCCACTATTAAGTATATTAGACATATCTTAATTTGCTAAATCCTTAAGTCAGGTAATTCTTATGACCTGTGTTTTATTGATGAGGAAATTGAAGCACGAAGGATTAAGTAACTAACTTGCCTAGGGCCACCTAGTAATTAAATGCCAGATCCAGGATTTAAACTTCAGTCTGACTGCTACCAAAAGCCTTGACTCCTAGGATCCCACATTCTTTTTGGAAGAAATTTTCCCACAGAATCTCAGACAGGGTGAGTTCTTAATTAAGAAAGTTCCCCATTTTGAAGGCTGGGTGAGGGCTGGTAGGAGAATAAGCCATCTCCCTCCAATTAAATATGGCTATCCTCAGCCCAGTTAGATTTGGACAAGCAGAGGTAGAGATAATGATTTGTGTACATGTATTTATTTGTTCATGTGTGGGTTTAAAAATGGTCTACAAAATCACACTAAGAGGGGAAAAGATTTGAAAGGGAAACATAATTTTATATGCTCTATAACATAACATAGAAATTGAGGGGGAAAAAAGCTCCACTCTTAATGATCCAAGAATTGAAAGGATGCAGTAAGGAGGGAACCCAGTCAAGTTCCATAAAACACAAGTTGTTGTTGCCATTTGAACCTACTATGGTTCAAATAATGACTTTGAAATATAACACCAAAGAGTAACAGCCTAATGTGACACAATTATCCTATAAGGTGGGTCGTGGTCCTGTCCAATAGCCTTATATTTGTAAAGGCTACGGCTTTCTTCCCATCAGGGCATACATCCACAGACACACACATGCACTCATCTGTTACACTTTAATATTTGATATTTTAGGACCATGTGGTAACAATGTCAAAAGATTGCTGGGGTCAAGACTGCCATCTAAGATATGAACTTTTAACATCAAGGCTCTGGGATTGATGATCACTGAGAAAAATTCCCTGGTGACCTCTACTTCTTATAGCCTTAAAATTCTGTATGTATATGTTCGCTTGGTGAAAGAGGTTAAGAACTAGGAGAGTCATAATTAAGGAGCATCCTTAGGTCTGCCCAGTGGTGAGGCCTGGAGGAACTTTGTGGGAATTTTCTCAGCCTCACCTGAGGCTGGGAACAAGGCTGCAGTGCCTGCATTGCCTGTGTTCAGTGGGTGTTCTAGACCTTGCAGTCCTCGATTCTTACTGCTGCAGTGACTAAAACTCCAATTCTCTGAGGGACTCCATGGTCTTGTCAGGCCAATGTCCCAGGGAATGCCACATTACGGAGGTCAAGAGCTAAGAACACAGGGACTGGAAAAAAAACCCAGATTGGTCAAACTTAGGAGAAACATTATTAAGAAGCAATCAATCTTCCTCTGGCGACATGCTGGCAGGAGTACAGGGCTGCTGAGTCCGATCCCTGGATGGGTTAGCACTGGGACAGCCAATGTGGGCAGGCCGCCTCCCCTTGCAACTGAAGGGCGAGCTGTGTCTGGAGAAGGAACTCTGGGTGACCTCAAGGAGCAATGCATGCGGCCTGGCCTAGGACACCCGTGAGAATGTTCTCTGTTATGTTTATAAACTTTACAAAGTTATTCTCGCAGTTATATAACCCCTATGTGGTACCATAGTTAATGAAGTGCTGGAAGTTAGAAAAATAACAATGATGTTGTTTTGCCCATGCTGGGCTTTACTATATAAGGGTTAAACTCAGTGCTAATTTGCTGATGTGACACAGGATGTGATCTCTCTAGCACCAGCCACGGGTGAAGTCAATCTTCTATTTCAGGAAACTTGTAGCAATCGAATTAATATACAACCATATTAAAGTCATTTCAAAGAAAGAATGCTAATGAGTGACTGAAATTTGTGGTTTAATCCAAATGCAGAACAAGATCATCCCATAAAAATAGCTATAATAATAATTTGTTGACTCACTAGTTTATCCTTGTTTTTATTTTTCATGCATCAGTCTGAAATACCAAGTGTCCATTTTGAAAAATGCCACCATTCAGTCTCCGCCTACCACAGCTGCTACATGCTTGCCTATTTAGAAAGCACTCAGCAGCCTTTTTCAATAGCTTTCTAATTCTTATCTTTGTAATAATAATAAAAATAAATAAAACGTGAGGGCTCCATCTTTATATCCATCTCCCAGCACACCATCATGAATACACACAGTGCTTAAGCATTGCTTTCCACATGGGAGGCACTCAATAAATGTTGGTTAAGTAAAAGCAATGAATCAGCACAATCATTTGCAGAAAAAAGATCACTCTTTCACCTGGAGTAGAACCTGGAGGTTCAAGTCAATATTTAATTAAAGAACTAATAGTTGTGTTAAACCTAATGAATTGTTATATCTACAAACGTCATAACATTTCTCTCTTAAGAGATCAGAAGCACTTGGATCTGTAAACATTTTGGAGAACTATAAAAATCTTAGTGTTCAGCTGGATGAATTAAACATTATAGAAGTAATAAATGGCTGTAGCCATATCCTTTCACGAAAAGTATTCCATTTCATAAACACATTGGGAAGGAAACAATATGATTGTGATATTCAAATATATTCAGGACAACATATGTTCATTTCTTTAGTTTTCTCAGAGGACAAAGTTCCACCAAAATCATTTGTTGAGGTACTTAAAATATTGAAATGACATTATTTAAAATAGTTACATTATTTATTAATCTGTTTCAGAGGTAGCATTGTAAGAATTTAGATCTTTTAACCAGGTTTTCTACCTAGATACTTTAGCTCTATGGAAAATTCCTGAAAACCGAAAAAGTAAAATAAACCTTTTTTCTTTTTATGAGACATACAAGACTGGTTACAAGATGAATAAAAGTCATAAAAGAAAATTAAAATAACAAATATCAAATTGAACAAGATAAGAATTATGATGTTATTTCACCTTTTATCATCGTAGATATGAAAATTTAAAAATCCTCCAATTTTCCTTTGAAAAAATAAGCTTATAAAATGTCAACAAGACTTCTCTTAAATTTTTAACAGACTCATAAAAAAGTAAACTGCAAAAAAACTTGAGAAACATTTTGCATATGATTTCCATAAAGTTGTTTCACTTCCGGAAAACTCAGAATAGTACTGCACATGTTCGGTACAGCACAGCGTAGGGAAGAGTGCCAATGAAGAAAACTGCAGATTTCAGTTCTTTTATCAAAAATAATGTTTTTTATGTAATTATAATTGAGTATCTTCTTAGGTTTTCAAATTAAATTTTGTAAATTTAATTTAATTTTGTAAATTTTGTGGAACCCACCACTACATCCTGAAGGAGAACGTAGACCTTTCAATAACATTTCACATCAAATTTCCTCTAAAGGTATCTGTGTTAATGTCTCTGGTATTTGGGACAGGGGCTGACCCATTAGTTTTCCATATGAGGGAGAAGCAGGGCTCACAGGAGAATAAGTGACATTGTTTTATCCAGGTACAAATGCAATCAATTAATGAAAAGGAAGCAGAATCTAGGTTTAAATCAAATGCAAGAGGCTGGGGGCATACCATGCCTTTCTATAAACCTGCAATAACCTGTTATTTTATTTAACTTACTCCTCCAAACCTCTTCAGGAAAAGCTATTTCCACTTTTGTGAGTAGAACAGTGGGTGAACAGAGGTGAGTTACAAGTCTGAAAGCAAAATCCAAAAAAAAAAAAAGAAAAACCCTTTTCACCCCAGGAAACACTAAACCAACATCATTTCCTCCTGTCAGAATCAGATGTAAATACATTTTTCTTACAAATGTTTTGGTTGTATTGTGCCATGTATATGTAAATGACTAAAATGGCCACCATGTATTTTGTAAATTCCATGTAAATCTCCATGATTTTAATAAATGTTAAATAAGATAAATCTACCTATGAGGAAATTTGTATGCTTGGGAATAATTATTACAGTTAATCTGCAAGCAGTTCTTTTACTTCTGAAAGTCCATCACAGGGATAGTTCTTTGTGCAGAAAACCAGGATATTGCTGTGGAACACCCATGCAGGCTATGTTGAGAGTCTGTCATTCACTGTAAGCTGTCTCCCAGATGCATCACAATTTCTTGGATGCCACAAGTGGATTAGGATGAATCTATTCAGAGTTCTGATGGGACCTGGTGAGAGCAATTATACTATTAACTCTCAGCTGTTGATAACACTCAACTCGAAAAGTATAAGAAAATAGTAAAACTAAGAAACAGTATTTGGTGGAAATTATGGCTGTAGAAAAGAAACAGAGGTGAAGGATAGAACAATCTTAAAATACATTCTTTGGTACAACAGACAAGAGACAGAAGTGGCTGTGTCTGACTGTGACTGGCTATCTGCCTAAGGTTGGCACCCACTATTAGGACTGAAACAATGCTCATATATACCACACATGAGCTATCCTGGACCTACAGCCAATTACTTACTCAGAGGACAATCCCTTTCACATGTGAACTCATGGATTATAAGTCATTTGTTTTCCATTAATGGCACTCATCTTTGAACAAATCATGGCAAGTAGAGCAGCTGTGTCTCTTACCTCAGAGCTATGACTCTTCATCTTGGTCACTTTTCCTGAACAGAATCCTATTAGAGGAATTTGTTTTCAGTAAGAAGACTACTTTCAAAATTATATGTGCCAGAAAGATAAATATAAGACACATTAGCGTTCATCCTGCTTTTTCCCATATAAGCTGAAGATGAAAATAACAGAGTGAAAAGGGTAATGAAAAGTGTACACTGTATTATTGAAAAATCTGATTCAGATTTGATAATTGACATCTTCTTTTCATTTGTGTTTGTCATTTTATGGAAACAATCTTTAAGAATCTTCTAGCCAACAGGGCATGAAAAGGTAATCCTTGAAAACACCTAAGACAATGAGTTCTCAGTGGTGCTCAGACTCGGGTTGCTCTTTGAACCTTCAGAAATATTCAAGGTTCATGGTGTTAGACTATCATCCTGAGAAGGAACTATAGATCACGCAGCATGTGTGGCTTTTTAAAGAAATAGCCATAACATGAGAGGCAAATTAGTGTGTTCCAGAAGCATGGCCTCCAAAAATAAAGCCAAGGCCTGCTTGGAGGAGGAATGTACAGGAACTGACACTTCTTTCTAACTCTGCAATCTTACAAGGAATTGGGCTTTAAGGCAAATAAAAAAATGGAGCTCCCACCAGAGATAAAGACAGATAAAGGGCACCTCCAAAGTAGGCTACATATAGGAGGCTTCAATGAATGCAGGTCAACTACAAACATTTGCAATAATAGGAGAATATGATTTTTCTTTTTGGAGAAATGTTCCCTTTACAGCTTATTGGAGAAGTTTGAATCATCACACAATTTTAAAAACCTAACAGTTTTTCTCAGAAATTACAACTGGTAGAGAAATAAACTTTAATACTGCAAATCATTATATATTTTTTATCTGTTTTGCTTATAGATATCTTCAAGTCACAATTGCTTTTACAATTTATTTTTCTGATGATCTTTGAGAACTAAAATTTATTTTTTGAACAGTATTTTTGAATGACTATTACTGCTAATTATTAACTATGGCTTTTAAATTGGCTAATTAAGAATTTTGAACAAAAACAATTATATTTTACCTGTAACATAGGTTACAGGTAAAATATATACATATATGCACACATAAACAAATGGCAAACAGGTTATTCTAGAATGTTGTAATGACCTTAGGACCTTCTATAGCACTCCAGTAGAAAAGATCTCTCCATCCAGAAATTCTGTAATATTAATGACCTGAATTCTCATGGCTTTGAGCCCATGGTTTTCCATCAGTGTTATCTGTGTGCATGGCTGCTTTGTCAAACAAAACCGTAAGCTCTCAGAAGCCTTCTTTCTGAATCCCTATATAGTTTTTAGACTTAAACCACAGAACAGAAATTAATAATGTGTGATGAATGAATAAAAATAAATGTGGACAACTTTTTATTCTTCTAAGGGATACCAGACGAGTCTCATAATTTCCTTAAGTGGCATTTAGTTTCAGGCTAGTAAACTGAGGTTTTAAAAATTAATAGTAGCCAAAATAATTGTAGCTCAAATAGAGGGTGCTGGTATAACTAAAGTCATCATTCCAAATATGAGATACTTCCCAGCTATTATTGACTCAATGCTAATTTATATTTTAGTTATAATTCATTGAAAAAATGGAAACTAAATATCCAAGAACAATGGAATTAGGTGGAATAAGATGTGCTCATATAATTAAATATTTCACTCCAACTAAAAATCCTACTTTGAGGAATTTTTGATGACTTGGGGAGAATTTTATATTTGCTGTGTGAAGAAAAACAGCATGATGTAAAATTTAATATATAGCTTTTTTGTTATAAAGAAGAAGGAGGAGAAGATGGAGAAATACTTATAAATCTCTTTGTAAGAGCATATGAGGTGAGTTTTATTCTTTACGTACTTTTGTAGTTTCTAAAATTTCTATAATAAGCATATAATACTTTTACAATTGAAAAGTTACAAAATTGTGGGGAAGAGGGTTGATTTGAATGACAAAGAAAGTAAAAAATAAATCCAACAAAACAAAACAAAAACCCTTAAAAACATCTGATTTTTATTAGGGAAACTCCAATAGAGCTAAGATAGCAAATGTCAAGACCATAGCAGTACAGATGTTACAAAGGACTGAAGATATTAAACTTTTTAGTTTTCTCTCTCAAAATTATGACCAAACATCTTCTAGTCTAAGAAGCACATTTTAGCATTCATATTAAAACATTCTGAAATTGGAATGGCCTAAACTTCTTTTTCTTTTTTTTCAGCCAAAAGCTGTTAATAAACTTAACAAGAGATATTTTATAAATTTGAATTGCCAGATATAATTCTCAATTCTCTCTTTATCCACCTGAACAATCACCTTCTTCCCTCCATCCATCCTTCCTTCCTTTTCTTTCCTCCTTCTCTTCCTCCCTTCCTGACTTCTTCTTTGTAATATGACTGAATGCTTTGGGCTCAGGCAGAACAGACTATATCTTTGCTCCAACACCTACTTACTATGTGATCTTGGAAAAATTTTTAACACTCATAAATTCTTGGTTTCCTCATCAGAATTGATACCACACATGTGTTCTATGAGGATTGGATAAAACAATCTATATAAAATGCTTAGGCTCTGGTGGATGCTCAGTACTCATGGTCTTCCTGTGATGGATTCATCTCCACAGTGTTTCCACAACATCTGGTAACATGTCTGCACAAAATAAGTACTACTGAAGGCATGGCTGCTAAGTGAGTGAAGATAATGTTTAATGGACTAAAATCTCCCAAGTCAGATATTTGCCCTTCATTAATTTTGGACAAATGTGTCTGATTTTGTTTAAATTCTTTTTAATAGTGGATCGATCATATGATGTGGTTATATCCCAGATCTGCAGGTGCAGATCTCCCCAAATCTATCTTTAGGAGTGAAAGATTTGTTTTCCCTTCTGCTGTGAGTGCTGTCAGCACTGCCAGTAGACAGCCCTCAGCTGTGGCCCTGCTATGCAGAGATTCACCTCACCCCATGCCATGCTCATTCCTATGAGCATGGTCGATCTTCATCTCATGACTGGTCCACCCAGAGGTAAAAGGGTGGTTGTCTCATCCAACTCTGATGGTCAGCCCAGTTCCAGAGTTCCCAGGAGCTTGGCTGAGGCCTTATTAGAGACTGCATTACAGCCCAGCCTCTCAGTCCTGCCTCCTTCCCTTCCCTCTGCAAAGTACTGATCCCACATCAACTGTTCACTACCCTCAACTCAGGGTGAGCTTTCTGGCAGATGTATCTGTGACACCTCTGAAATCAGATTTCTAAAATCCACCTTTTTCTTTAGGAAAATGCCTTTCAAAAGCCTGAGAGGGCTATGTGTATTTTTAAGTGATTGCCTGTGTTTATTAAGCCTCCTGTAATGCAGGAACATGTCTATGAATGTTTCATGGTATGCTCCTGTGAAACTGCAATTTTTCAGTGAATCCCCCTACTTCCCAGTTCCCCAGGGATAAAACTTTCCTAGTCAGAGTTGGAGGTAAGCAGACTCCAAGGGAACAGTTTCCTCCTATATTTTAAAATAGTATAATTTGTAACATGAAATTAAAAACAACATAACTTAGTAATTCAATCTTGGCATTCCAATTTAATGAACTAGAGGTTTTGTTGCATTATTGTTGTGTTCTGCTGGACCATTCTTTTGATGTATGAATAGAAAGTTCTTCTTTATTAATAAATAAGTATATAAAAAATTAAAGGTGCCCTCTATGCAATTATGTTGATGTCTCATAGGAGTGCAAATTCAATAATTTAAAATATATTTTTTAGTATATTCACAACCACAGTAGACATGAAAGTGAAATTTGTGTCTTTTTAGTTTAAACTCCTTTTAAGTGCAGTGTAGCAAAGAAATTGGTCCCTAGTGGCACATGAGAAGCACTTATTGGGAAAATTGTTATTGGATTACAGTTCTGGCAGCATAACATGTGAAAAAAGGGGACATTTCTGACATCCAAAAAGTGACCAATGATCAGAAATCTGTAACATCTACTTAAGATTCAAGTTCAGTGAAAGACTTCTTGTCTACCTAAAACAAAAGTAACACTTGGACACCACTGTAAAGCAATTATACTCCAATAAAGATGTTAAAAAAAAAAAAAGTAACACTTGGGATCTTAGTTTTAATTCATTCATTACTATTTAACAATAATTTATCTACTGTAATTTGGGATACACAACAGATGCAAAAATACTTTACAGGTATTTAAAAACTCTGAAGAACTGCTAAAGGCATTTCCCTAAATGCTCATCCTTATCTAGATATCACAGTCTATTTAAGAGATCTTATTTGCCTCTGAAGAATGTATGTCTATTCCTGGAAGGTCACTGCTGTGTGCAAGAATGGTATTTCCTAAATTATTTCCTTAAATGTCTTTTACTTGAACAGTCTCTGTTTTCGTAGCCTATGGCTTTCCTTTTTGTTTCCACCTGCTCTTGGTCATACCTTGGCTTTTCTCCATTCTGGCCCCTTTAGTTGTTGTATGCACCTTCAACTTGCTTTCAGACAGACAGTAAACTGTGAGGGCAAGGATACTGTCTTATTCCCAGCTTTAGTCTTAACATGCAGCACTGTTTCTGATCTAGAGCAAGTGCAGAATGCCTATCTACTCACTGGATGAATACACGGATGAATATCTGGCTTCTACCTTCATTTCCCAGGTTAACCAGTGTTTCCCTCTTCTAACACTGTGTGTATGAAGACTAACAAACATACAACAGATTCTTTCTAATCTCACAGTCCATGAACCTCCCACATATACTACCCCCTTGCATAGCTCTGTAATTAATTAGAAGTAAAATTTTATGATTTGATGAACTCTATGTCTTTACAATGTTCAAGTATGATATAAATGTTTAAGAAAAGCATGAGAAAGAACCTCCAGATTTAGCAATGCAAGAAACAAGGTATCTTAAACAGTTATCCTGCTATAAAAATTCTATATAAATATATACTAAATTTTTAAAATGTTTGGGCTTCCCTGGTGGCACAGTGGTTAAGAATTCACCTGCCAATGCAGGGGACACAGGTTTGGACCTTGGTCTGGGAAGATCCCACATGTTGCAGAGCAACAAAGCCCCATGTGCCACAGCTACTGAGCTTGTGCTCTAGAGCCTGTGAGCCACAACTACCGAAGCCTGCGTGCCTAGAGCCCGTGCTCCACAACAAGAGAAGCCACCACAATGAGAAGCCCGTGCACCGCAATGAAGAGTAGCCCCCACTCGCTGGAACCAGAGCAAAGCCCACGTGCAGCAATGAAGACCCAACACAGCCAAAAATAAAATAAATAAAATACATACATTTTTAAAAGTTACTTAAAATTCACTTTAAAGTAAAATGAAATAAAATAAAAAAATAAAATAAAATGTTTAACTGAGTAGACTGGAAAGGTAGAGAAAATTTTCAGGGACCAAACATGAATGACAGCAAGAATCTAGAGTAGTAAAGGCCTTGAAGCCCAAAATAAAACCAAACAAAGCTGAAATAACTGAGATGCCACTGCTATACCTTGGCGATCTGTTCAGTTTTGAATTTGAGTGAAAAAGACAGAAGGCAAATCTTAGAGAACACCTAACTTGAGGAATCTGACAGGACAACATCACATAAAGCCAAGACCACAAAGGTCTTCACCCATAGAGAATGGGTGAAAAGAAGAAAACTTGTTTTACATAGAAATAGCAGAGAAATTTATGTCTACGTAGAAAAAAATTTTCTCCTGTTAATCCATAAGCCAGCCCTCACTCAAGTTTATAGCTCATACATATTCACACTACCTATTTTGGACAAAAAAGTCAAATCCAGACATTATTTTAAGAGATATTTGGGGTGCTTCCCTGGTGGTGCAGTGGTTGGGATTCCACCTGCCGATGCAGGGGACATGGGTTTGTGCCCTGGTCCGGGAAGATCCCACATGCCACGGAGTGGCTGGGCCCATGAGCCATGGCTGCTGAGCCTGCGCAGCGGAGCCCGTGCTCCACAATGGAAGAGGCCACAACAGTGAGAGATCTGAGTACTGGGAAAAAAAAAAAAAAAAGAAAAAGAGAGATATTTGGTTTGGAAGTTCCAATTAGAAGTAACGAATATCCTTTGTAGAGGAAAGTCCCATGAAACTAGGTTTCAAGGCATTTACCCAGACAAAGTTGATCAAACATAGAATTGAATGAAATAGTACAGAATATAATAGAGAAATTCATCTGTATATACTGATGGCCACAATACATTGAAATGGACTAAGCAGGCCAGTTAAATAAAAAACAAAAATTGGATGATGGAGATTTTTTAAAATCCATATGCATGATATTTACAAAGAAAAATCTAAAAGATAAGACTAAAAAATGCTTAAAATAAAAGGATAAAAAAGAAAAAAAAATACTAACCGAAAAGGATTGTATATTGTAATAACAAAATAATTAAAATAATTCAAAATAGACTTCAATATTAAAAGCATTACTAGGTATTGAAAAGTATCATTATGTAATTTTAAAAGATTTACATCTGGAAGATGGAAAGTTCTAAATATGTTTATTGCTATTAACACAGTCTAAAATATAGAAATAAAAAAATGGGAAGAATTGCATGAAGAAATTGATAAATATACTTTAATTGGGGGATATTTTAGCACAACTTTTTCAGCAGTTTCTAGGTTAAGCAGACAAAAATGAATAAGAATATAGATTTGAAAACCACACACAGCAAACTTTATCTAAAATATTTGTATAAAACATAAACATCTAACAGTTGAATTTGAAAACTGACCACCCACTAGATCATTATTCATGTCTCAACAAAATTCAGAATACTTTAAAATAAATAATGAGTCAATGAATAAATCATTATAGAAATTAGAAATTAGTACAGAATAATAATAAAAGTACTAAATGTAATAGATATCAATTTGAGAAATGTAGCTAAAATGGTCCTTAGAGGCAAAATTGTAGCCTTAAAATGGTAACATTAAAAAAACAGAAAGGTTCAAAATTAATGAACCATAAATCTAAGTTTTAGAGTTAAAAACAAGTACAGAACACACCCTAGGAAAATGAAATAATAAAAAAGAGATAGATAAAGCAGAAATTAATGAAGTAGAAAACAGAGAAAATCAATGAAATCTAAGATTTGCTCTTCAAAAAGATTAATGAAATTTATAAAACTCAGACAAGATTGACCAGATACTTGCAAAAATTTTCAATATTTAAAAGTAAAAGGGCTCAGCACAACAAAAGCTATTGATATTTAAAAGAATATAAAAGTAGCATGAACCACTCTATGGCAATAAATTTGAGAACATCTATGAAAGATATATATTCCTAGGAAAATACAACCAAATCTGAGTCAAGGAAAAAACAAGAAAGGGAATATATATTGTCCTTTAACTCTTAAAGAAATTAAAACAGAGGTTAAAAATTCCCCACCAAAAAAATACTACATTTCAAGTAATTTTACAAAATGATTTTACTGAACATTCAAGGAACACATAATTTCTGTACAAAAAATCTGGCAGAGACTAGAAGAAGAAAGAACATGCCCCAAGTCGTTTAATGAGATTTTTAGTGTAAACTGAAAATCAACACCAGACAAGGACAGAGCAAGGCAAATCACTAGCCAATCTCACATATGTGCAAAGATGCAAAATCCCAAAACAAAACTAACAAACGGAATCCCACCATGTATAAAAAGGAAACTATATTAAATCCATTGTGTGTTTATCACAGAAATGCATATGTGAATCAACATTAGAAATTCCATTAACACATACTTTATCATATTTAGCAGATTAAAGAAAAAAAAACCCAAATTTTCTCAAGATGTAGAAGCTTTTTATAATATTCAAACTTTATTTATGAAAAAAGTCCTAAACAATGTAAAGAGAGAAGGGATTTTTCTTAAAATGATACAGGTATCTGCAAAAAATTCTATTACAATTATGGTAAAACTTAAAAATGCTTTCTTTAAAATCACTTATCTGAAAAATGCCAGCTAGCAACACTTCCATTTATCATTATAGCTGAGGCTCTTATCAGTGTAGTAAGACAAAAGAGAAAAAAAAAAAAAAAAACAAGGATTAGAAAAGAAGAAAGAAGAGTATAATATACTGAGAACATAGCAGTGTACAAAGATCTAAAAGAATATTCCCAGAAAACTATTCACAAATTATTAGAATTAATAAGAAGATTTATGAAATGCCAAATATAAAAAGAGTTAGTCACATTTCTTTATGTCAGTAATAATTAAAAAAATAAAAATTTAAAAGAATGTTATTTATAATAACAGCACAAAATATAAGGGATCCAGGAACAAATCTAACAAAATACATGCAAGAACTTTATGGAACAAAATTTTATATTTATTTAAGAGATATTAATGAAGACCAAAAAAATCTAGAGGTATACTATATTCAAGGATAGGAAGACTCAGTTTCATGAAGACGTCTACCCTCCCCAATTTGAGCTATAGATTCAGTGCAAGGCCAACCAAATTTTCAAAGTTTTCTTTTTCCTCATGTGTAGAGGGTGAGTAATGCAATTCTGAAATACATGTGGGAAAATAAGACAACAAAAACCATCCTAGATATTCCTGAAGAAGTTGGAATAATTATCATTATCATATATCAAGACTTATTAGAACTAAAGTAATGAAAATATTATGGTATTGGTCAGAAATAGACAAATAAACAAGTGTATTCAATAGAGAGCCCAGATACAGACCCAAATGTATATGAAATTTGATGCATAAAAAATTGGCAGTGCAATCCAGTGGGAAAAGCACAGGCAATTCAATAAATTAATATGGGACTAATGGTTATACATATGCAAAAATCCAACCAACAACATACACAATTCTTTGTGGCCTAAAGTCTTAAATGTGGAAAGAAAACATAAAAGCTTTTGGAAGAAAGTTTAGGAGAACATTTTTATGACCTAGGTATAGGAACGGCTTTTGTAAACTAGACCCTCAAAAGGACAGATCATAAAGGTAAAGGCTGATAAATTTCTCTTCATTAAAATTTAAAATCTTTCATCAAAGGCTAGCATAAAGACACTGAAGAGTCCAGGTGGGCTCCAGTGTTGGGTTGCCTCAGGCCAAACAACCAAGAAGGAGGGAACCCAGCCCCACCTATCAGCAGTCAAGTGGATTAAAGTTTTACTGAGCTCTGCCCACCAGAGCAACAGTCAGCTCTACCCACCACCTATCCCTCCCATCAGGGAACTTGCAAAAGCCTTTTAGATAGCCTCATTCACCAGATGGCAGACAGCAGAAGCCAGAAGAACCACAATCCTGCAGCCTGTGGAACAAAAACCACATTCACAGAAAGATAGACAAGATGAAAAGGCAGAGGGCTATGTACCAGATGAAGGAACAAGGTAAAACCCCAGAAAAACAACTAAATGAAGTGGAGATAGGCAATATTCCAGAAAAAGAATTCAGAATAATGATAGTGAAGATGATCCAGGACCTCAGAAAAAGAATGGAGGCAAAGACCAAGAAGATGCAAGGAATGTTTAACAAAGACCTAGAAGAATTAAAGAACAAACAAACAGATGAACAATAAAATAACTGAAATGAAAACTACACTAGAAGGAATCAATAGCAGAAAAACTGAGGCAGAAGAACAGATAAGTGACCTGGAAGACAGAATGGTGGAATTCACTGCTGTGGAACAGAATAAAGAAAAAAGAATGAAAAGAAATGAAGACAGCCTAAGAGGCCTCTGGGACAACATTAAACACATCAACATTCACATTATAGGGGTCCCAGAAGGAGAAGAGAGAGAGAAAGAACCTGAGAAAATATTTGAAGAGATTATAGTCAAAAAATTCCCTAACATGGGAAAGGAAAAAGCCACCCAAGTCCAGGAAGCGCAGACAGTCCCATACAGGATAAACACAAGGAGAAACATGCCGAGACACATAGTAATCAAATAGGCAAAAATTAAAGACAAAGAAAAATTATTGAAAGCAGCAAGGGAAAAATGACAAATAATATACAAGGGAACTCCCATAAGGTTAACAGCTGATTTCTCAGCAGAAAATCTACAAGCCAGAAGGGAGTGGCATGATATACTTAAAGTGATGAAAAGGAAGAACCCACAGCCAAGATCACTCTACCTGGCAAAGATCTCATTCAGATTCAATGGAGAAATCAAAAGCTTTACAGAAAAGCAAAAGCTAAAAGAATTCAGCACCACCAAACCAGCTCTACAAAAAATGCTAAAGGAACTTCTTTAAGTGGGAAACACAAGAGAAGAAAAACCTACAAAAACAAACCCGAAACAATTAAGAAAATTGTGATAGGAATATATAGATCAATAATTACCTTAAACGTGAATGGATTAAATGCTCCAACCAAAAGACACAGGCTTGCTGAATGGATACAAAAACAAGACCCATCTATACACTGTCTACAAGAGACCCACTTCAGACACAGGGACACATACAGACTGAAAGTGAGGGGATGGAAAAAGGTATTCCATGCAAATGGAAATCAAAAGAAAGCTGGAGTAGCAATACTCATATCAGATAAAATAGACTTGAAAATAAAGAATGTTACAACTGACAAGGAATGACACTACATAATGATCAAGGGATCAATCCAAGAAGAAGATATAACAGTAATAAGTATATATGAACCCAACATAGGATCACCTCAATATATAAGGCAGCTGCTAACAGCTATAAAAGAGGAAATCGACAGTAACACAAAAATAGTGGGGGACTTTAACACCTCACTTACACCAATGGACAGATCATTCAAACTGAAAATAAATAAGGAAACAGAAGCTTTAAATGATGCAATAGACCAGATAGATTTAATTAATATTTATAGGACACTCCATCCAGAAACAGCAGATTACACTTTCTTCTCAAGTGTGCACGGAATATTCTCCAGGATAGATCATATTTTGGGTCACAAATCGAGCCTTGGTAAATTTAAGAAAATTGAAATCATATCAAACATCTTTTCTGAGCACAACGCTATGAGATTACAAATGAATTACAGGGAAAAAAATGTAAAAAACACAAACACATGGAGGCTAAACAATACATTACTAAATAACCAAGAGATCACTGAAGAAATCAGAGAGGACATCAAAAAATACCTAGAAACAAATGACAATGAAAACACAATGATCCAAAACCTATGGGATGCAGCAAAAGACGTTCTAAGAGGGAAGTTTATAGCTATACAAGCCTACCTCAAGAAACAAGAAAAATCTCAAATAAACAATCTAACCTTACACCTAAAGGAACTAGAGAAAGTAGCACAAACAAAACCCAAAGTTAGCAGAAGGAAAGAAATCATAAAGATCAGAGCAGAAATAAATGAAATCGAAACAAGGAAAACAATAGCTAGGATCAATAAAACTAAAAGCTGGTTCTTTGAGAAGATAAACAAGATTGATAAACCATTAGCCAGATTCATCAAGCAAAATAGGGAGTGGACTCAAATCAATAAAATTAGAAATGAAAAAGGAGAAGTTACAACAGACACCACAGAAATACAAAGCATCCTAAGAGACTACTACAAGCAACTCTATGCCAATAAAATGGACAACCTGGAAGAAATGGACAAATTCTTAGAAAGGTATAACCTTCCATGACTGAACCAGGAAGAAATAGAAAATATGAACAGACCAATCACAAGTAATGAAATTGAAACTGTGATTAAATATCTTCCAACAAACAAAAGTCCAGGACCAGATGGCTTCACAGGTGAATTCTATCAAACATTTAGAGAAGAGCTAACACCCATCCTTCTCAAACTCTTCCAAACAATTGTGGAGGAAGGAACATTCCCAAACCCATTCTATGAGGCCACCCTCACCCTGATACCAAAACCAGACAAAGATAATACAAAAAAAGAAAATTACAGACCAATATCACTGATGAATATAGAGGCAAAAATCCTCAACAAAATACTAGCAAACAGACTCCAACAGTACATTAAAAGGATCATACACCATGATCAAGTGGGGTTTATCTCAAGGATGCAAGTATTCTTCAATATATGCAAATCAATCATTGTGATATACACCATATTAACAAACTGAAGAATAAAAACCATAGGATCATCTCACTAGATGCAGAAAAAGCTTTTGACAAAATTCAATACCTATTTATGATAAAAACTCTCCAGAAAGTGGGCATAGAGGGAACCTACCTCAACATAATAAAGATCATATATGACAAACCCACAGCAAACATCATTCTCAATGGTGAAAAACTGAAAGCATTTCCTCTAAGATCAGGAACAAGACAAGGAAGTCCACTATCACCACTATTATTCAACATAGTTTTGGAAATCCTAGCCACGGCAATCAGAGAACTAAAAGAAATAAAAAGAATACAAATTGGAAAAGAAGAAGTAAAACTGTCACTGTTTGCAGGTGACATGATACTATACACAGAGAATCCTAAAAATACCACCAGAAAACTCTTAGAGCTAATCAATGAATTTGGTAAAGTTGCAGGATACAAAATTAATGTACAGAAATCTCTTACATTCCTGTACACTAATGATGAAAAATCTGAAAGAGAAATTAAGAAAACACTCCCATTTACCATTGCAACAAAAAGAATAAAATACTTAGGAATAAACCTACCTAAGGAGACAAAAGACCTGTATGCAGAAAACTATAAGACACTGATGAGAGAAATTAAAGATGATACCAAAAGATGGAGAGTTATACCATGTTCTTGGATTGGAAGCATCAATATTGTGAAAATGACTATACTACCCAAAGCAATCTACAGATTCAGTGCAATCACTATCAAATTACCAATGGCAATTTTTACAGAAGTAGAACAAAAAAAAAATCTTAAAATTTGTTTGGAGACACAAAAGTCCCCAAAGAGCCAAAGCAGTCTTGAGGGAAAGAAATGGAGCTGGAGGAATCAGACTCCCTGACTTCACACTATACCGCAAAGCTACAGTAATCAAGACAATATGACACTGGCAGAAAAACAGAAACATAGATCAATGGAACAAGATAGAAAGCCCAGAGGTAAACCCATGCACCTATGGTCAACTAATCTATGACAAAGGAGGCAAGGATATACAATGGAAAACGACAGTCTCTTCAATAAGTGGTGCTGGGAAAACTGAACACCTACATGTAAAAGAATGAAATTAGAACACTCCCTAACAGCATACAGAAAAATAAACTCAAAATGGATTCAAGACCTAAATGCAGGACCGGACACTATAAAACTCTTAGAGGAAAACATAGGAAGAGCACTCTTTGACATAAATCACAGCAAGATCTTTTTTGATCCACCTCTAGAGTAATGGAAACAAAAACAAAAATAAACAAATCGGACCTAATGAAACTTCAAAGCTTTTGCATAGCAAAGGAAACCATAAATAAGAAGAAAAAACAACCTTCAGAATGGGAGAAAATATTTGCAAATGAATCAACAGACAAAGGATTAATCTCCAAAATATATAAACAGCTCATGCAGCTTAATATTTAAAAAACAAACAACCCAATCCAAAAATGGGCAGAAGACCTAAATAGACATTTCTCCAAAGAAGACATACAGATGGCCAAGAAGCACATGAAAAGCTGCTCAACATCACTAATTATTAGAGAAATGCAAATCAAAACTACAGTGAGGTAGCACCTCACACCAGTTAGAATGGGCATCATCAGAAAATCTACAAGCAACAAATGCTGGAGAGGGTGTGGAGAGAAGGGAACCCTCTTGCATTGTTGGTGGGAATGTATGTACATTGATACAGCCACTATGGAGAACAGTATGGAGGTTCCTTAAAAAACTAAAAATTGAATTACCATTTGATCTGGCAATCCCACTACTGGGCGTATACCCAGAGAAAACCATAGTTTAAAAAGACACAAGTACCCCGATGTTCATTGCAGCACTATTTACAATAGCCAGGTCATGGAAGCAACCTAAATGCGCATTGACAGATGAATGGATAAAGAAGATGTGGTACATATATGCAATGGAATATTACTCAGCCATAAAAAGGAATGAAATTGGGTCATTTGTAGAGACTTGGATGGATCTAGAGACTTTCATACAGAATGAAGTAAGTCAGAAAGAGAAAAACAACTATCGTATGTTAGCGCATATATGTGGAACATAGAAAATGGTACAGATGAACCAGTTTGCAGGGAAGAAATTGAGACACAGAAGTAGAGAACAAATGTATGGACACCAAGGGGGCAAAGCAGTGGGGGAGGTGGTGGTGGTGTGATGAATTGGATGATTGGGATTGACATGTATACACTGATGTGTATAAAATTGATGACTAATAAGGACTTGCTGTATAAAAAATAAATTAAATTAAATTAAAAATTTTTTAAAAATGCTAGGGTCACAAAAGGCAAACACAGGAGAATTTGCTCAAGGTTAAAAGAAACCAAAGGGAATGACAACTCATTGCAATCTGTTATCTTGGAATGGACCCTGATCCAGTTTTTTATTTTATTTTATTTGCAATCAAAGAATATTGGGACAATTGGCAAAATACGAATAATGTGTGTAGATTAGATAATGGTGTTATATCAATGCTATTTACCTGGTTAAAAAAAATTACAAGAAAAAATATTAGCATAAAGAGAATAAAGAAGGAAACCACAAAATGGGAGAATATATTTGCAATATGTGTATAAATGACAAAGGAATGATATCCAGAATATAAAAAGAACAAATCAATAAAAGATAAATAACTCAATAATAAAGTGATCAAAAGATTTGACTAGCACTGTATATAAGAGGAAACATGCATAGTCCTAAGATACTCAACTCATTAGTCATTAGATAAATGAAAATTAACGCCATTATATGACACCATTTCCTATACAACAGATTTCTAAAGGATATAAAAGCCATACAATATTAAATATCTTCAAGGGCATGGACAATAAGAATACACTGCTAATAGAATATAAATTGATACAACCATTATTAAAAACAATTTGAGACTATTTTGGAAAGCAATTCAACTCCTAGGCAGTGGTTCTCAAAGTGTGATCTAAAAATTTTTTCGGGAAGTCTTCAAGGTCCTCTTCTCTCCAACTATATAGTTGTGCAAGACCAGATATTTCTTAGGTACTTCAAGCAAGACTACAAACCCAGCAGATTGAATGAAGAGCGGATATGATAATTTAGTTGTTTTCCTTAAAGCCAGACACTAAGAGATTTTCAAAAATTTAGGATAATGTCACTCTTTTCATTAATATATTTTTTTCAAAAATAGTTATTCTTTGCAAAAATGTTACTAGAATTAACATGTAATGGGATTATTATTAGTTTTAAATAAATTAATAAAAATTTAAACATTTCTGAATTTTAATTTCTAATACTATGAAAATATATAGATAAAGGTATAATCCATATAAACAAAAGGTCTTAGGAGTTCTCAACAATTGTTCAGAGTAAAAAGGGGTCGTGAGACCAGAAAGTTTAATAATTGCTGCACTAAAACCTTTTACAAGTATAAATTAGGAGATATGCACAATAATATATATATAATACATATGGTGAAAATTTATCTATAGGTACTAATATGGATAGGTTTCAGAAACATGATGTTAAGTGAGAAAAGCAAATCATACATATAGTATAAATTACTGGACCTAAACAATAGAATTCTTATATTATATAATATATTGTTTAGGGAGAAATACATGTGTAGGAACCTATGAAGAAAAATACAGAAATAAATAGGGAAATACAGAACATAAAATCATTTAGGTTTGTGATTAACTCTATGGAAACAGGAGTATAGAGGAGCTTCAAAACTTGTTATGTGTTCTGTTCATTCAGCAGTGTGGTAGTTACATGGGTGTTTGTTTTATTTTTAGTTTTTAAAACTTACCCATATATTACAAATATTCTGTGCATAATATTTAATTAGAGCATTTTTAATTTATAAGAAAAGCATTTGAATAAAGGAGAAGGGGGAAAAAAGGGAGAGAAAAGAAGGGGGAAAAGACCAAGGAAGGCAGGCAGTATTTCCTGACCTTTAAAGAGGGCTAAATAAATCTATTAAATGCACCTTCTCCAATGTTAACCAACTTTTCTGTGCTGAGGGGAGATAACATTTTGGGGAAAGATATCACCTGCTCAGACCTATACTTCCTAAAACACTGTTAAAACATCTATTTTCAAACTCTTTCAGATAAAGAGACACATTTGTGATGAAAGTGATGCTGAGCAGATTTATCTCTAGGATTGGCCCAATACCATATACAATTTATAGAGCTGTACAGGTAATTGGGATCAGAGGAAATAGTCTCAAAAAGGGTTTAGAGTTTTTGTTTGAAAGTATGGAGTCCCTTCCCCAGGACAACATACCCCAAGCTTCCTGACATTCACTCAAGACCTAAGGTGAGACAAACACATCAGCCTTTCACACTTAGCCCAGTGACCTTGTGACCATGTCCTGAAAATACTAATAACTGGGTGACGATGCCCTCTAAAGGGGAATGTGTGACAGAGAATAGTGGGAGCCTGGGTGCAGGACTTTTCATTATTTCCTAATTGGAATGAGTGAGGTTTTTCTTTTTTATACCACCCTTTACATGGCTGCTTATAATTTACTCTTATAATTATATATTTAGCAACTTTGGCACCGATTTTGCCACTTTTTAATTGTGTTTCTAAATATAATTGGGAGAACAAAGAAATACACCTAGGAAAAGGAAAATGGGAAAATAAGGGGAAAAATTTTTTTTTTAAATTGCACTACTTAGACTATGCTTGTGCCAGAAAACTATTCCTAACAGTAACTCCAGGGACCAGCAGTGCTTCAGATATACACCTCCTGTTACAATGTCATCCTTTTGTATATTAGGAATCAAATCAAAGATTTAGGAAAATGCTAGACCCCTTTTAGAGTGTGTGCAATATCAGCAGCGTATCAGCTTATGCTTTAATCTGATTTTTCAAATACCCAACATACTAGTAGCACAATGATTTATTGAAAAGTTAATGTGTAAAGGAGAAACTAACACACTATCATAAAACAGTTATACTCAAATAAAGATGTTTAAAAATAAATAAATAAATAAAAATAAAATAAAATTTAAAAAATAAATTATCAACACTCACTTGAGGTCTTTAAAAGTCAAAAAAACATTTAAAAAAAGAAAAGTTAATATGGCAGCATAATCACACTGAAAATTAACTGTGCTTTATGGGTTTACCATGAAATATTGAGAAGCTATTTTCCAACATTTTTTAAAGAGGGCAGCCAAGGCTTTAGAGTTTGGTGGTTTTAGCCTCCCTTTCCTCAGGGAATAGTTGAGAGGTCTTTAGTTTGCAAAACTAAGACTATGAGAGTTTGTTTGAAAAGAGGAGAAGAGTAGCCCAAACACAGAGATTCTGTCATGCTCAGGGTATGAAGATTGAAGATGGGACAGGAACAGTAAGTACAGAGGCCTTAGAGGTCATGGGGGAGTCTCCAGGGACAGGGTGTGAGAAAAGAAGATGTGGATGTCATGAGCAAAAGATTTGCTAGTCTTGGACTCTCATGGATATTATGCATCTCAGCAGTGATCATGATGCACTGAAAGCAAGAGGATAAAAGACTCTTCCACAATTTCTTAAGCTCTTGGATTGCATAAACTCCAGGATTCTCATGCAATGCCAATTCAGAGAAGGACCCTGGAAAATTAACTGAGGTTGATTTCCCATCAACTCTACTGAGTGGGCAAGGTGATAGGGAAGAGGGGCAAGAGTTGGATTTAATCTGATTTTAGAAATCACCTTTCACAGAGCACTTGTGTCTTACAGAGCCCAAGTGGGCTGGGAGTCAGGTGGGCTGAGCTCATTCCTTGTTGTAGAACACAGGACGTCAGAGCTGAAGGTTAAGGTTATGGTTTTGGAGGCTGACAGCCTGGTCCTGGTTCTGCCTCTTATTGCCTCAATATCTATAAACTAAAGTTTCTTCACTTATAAAAAAGGAGAGTCTACCAATCTGGGTCTCTAGTTACTAATAGAGATATTGGGAAGATTCCATCTGATAGCTACAAAAAATGCTCATCTTAGTGCCTCACATATTAATGAATGCTCAATATATATTAGCTATCATTTTAAATATGATGCTAATTATTCTGAAATTCACTTTTCCTAATCTATGAAAGAAGGTCTATGTAAATGACCACCTTCCTGCCTGGGCTTCTAGAAAGGTTAATACATTT
This sequence comes from Kogia breviceps, assembly GCF_026419965.1. NCBI lineage: Eukaryota > Metazoa > Chordata > Mammalia > Artiodactyla > Physeteridae > Kogia > Kogia breviceps. Next base: position 124,938,431 of record NC_081310.1, on the reverse strand, counting down.
GAGGAATCAGGTTGTAGAAAAAGAAATATATGAAAGAAAGTTCCCCAAAATAATTTTAGTGGGTACCATTTACTAAAGATCAAAAGTGAACAAGATCTATGCTAGTTTCTTTCATCCATATGATTCCACCAAATCCTTCAAGTCACCCTGAAAGGTGGATTAGACAGATTAGCAAAAAAGTTGAGTATCTGCTCATGTCCACAATGAGTAAATGGTTTAGCCTGGCCTGACATGTGGTTACTTTTTGCTCTGATAATTTTAGAAGGATTATAATATTAAATTCTTCCTTCCTGATTATAATGCTTAATAATACTACCAAATACAGAGTAACTTTTACATGCCTGGCTCTAGTCTGGGAATTTAACCTATGTTTCACCATTTGCATCTCACAAGAAACCAACGTGATAGTTACTGTACCTCCATTTTTCAGATGAAAAACATTTAGAGACTGATTGAAAAAGACACAGTATAACGTAAGAGTTGTAGCTAAAACTGAAATCTGCCTGAATTTGAAGACTTTGCTCCGCCACTCCCCATTATAATTCACTGTCTCATATAACATTGGTATTCTACTCCCAGGTATCTATTTAAGAGAAATGAAAATATACACCCATCCAGACTTGCACAATACTTGCAATCTGAGCAACAATATTTACTATTGCTCACAATAGTAAAAAATTGGAAACAACCTAAATGTCCATCAACTGGTGAATGGGCAGGCAAAATGTGATATATTTATACAATGAAGTACTACTTAGTGGTAAAAAGGAACAAACTACTGATATATGCTCTGACAGTGACAAATGTCAAAAACATTATGCTTAGTGAAAGAAGCCAACACTGGAAGACACATATTATATAATTCCATTTATGTCAAATATCCAGAGAAGGAAAATGAATAGAGATAGAAAGTACATTATGGTTGTTTGGAGCAAGGGCTGGGATAGAAATATAGACGCTGCTTCTGAAGATAAAGTCTCAAGATGAGACAGACCTTTGTTACACCACCCAAAAGTGACAGTGTGCTATGGGCACATTAGTCAGTCTCTTCAGTTGGACAGCAAGATGCTCCTGCCTCGGTTTCTTTTTGCTGAAATACATTATTCAGTCACTGATCATTTGGAGTAAAGTTCAGGGAATGAGAGGACAAAATTTGACTTACTTTTGAACAAATACCATAGAGTACAAATTCTGTATGTATAGAATACTATTTAACAACTGATTAGAATAAAGTCATGTTTTCTTTTGCTTCTTCTAGCAAGTTCCCTCCATTCTTTCTGCTACAGAAATTATAGAGAAACTAAAGTACACAAAGGATAGGAACAGATTTGTGTGTATCGAGTGGGTGTGTATATGTGTGTGTTGGGAGGAGTAGAAAATTACCAAAGTTGAAAAGAGGTTCTGAATATTGGTCCATAAAGAAGCTGAAATTAATTCCACACCAACTGAGACATTACATCCATAGGCCCAACTGAGTAAAATTAAAGCTAGAACTCAATAGATATTAAATAACAATAATAAAATAATTGGAGTCTTTAGATTTTAATGAGAGGTCATTAGTTGCTCTTTCTATCAATATAATGGGCTATAAAGATGAGCTCTTGCCCAGTTATAGTTATTAAAGACCACTTTCTTTTTCCTAAAAATAAAATGCCTGAAGATGCTCTACTGAGACTCCAACTTTGTTCATGACATCCTGACACCTTGGTTGAGAAAGCCAACAGGGAAATTCTGCATTTTGTGTTTTAAGACCTGATCCTGGCCTGTTCTTGCCATGTCACATTGCGAAGATTTGTCTCCTTATCGCTTTTCTATAAGGCTTAAGGAAAATTTACCTGAATGAATGCCACCTCTTTGTCTTAACATTTAACATGTAGTAAGTAGATAAAAAAGATTATGGTGGGAGAAAGCAGAGGAAGTGCAAGTAGACTTTGAAGGCACAAACTGTCATTCTAGGTCAAAGACTCACGCTTTCCATGCTGGTTGAAATACATCTGGAGAAGCACTCAGACTACAGTGTTTTTGAGAGGGTGAGAACAATGGTAAGAAGCTTAGCAAACATCTTATAGGAAAAAAAAAAAAAAAAATTAAAGCCCAGATCATGAACTGAAAATCCTCCTAGGAGACAAGCGAGTAATAAATGTGAACAAAGCAGGCCAGGTATAATGGACAGTTTTCACCTCCTTAAAGAATTATTCTTGTTCCTATTTTTCTTAAAAATGCAGACTTCAGTACTTCTTTCTCCACCTATCCTTTAATAGCAAAATTGGTCCAAGAAATATTACCTCTTTTCTTAAGAAAAATAAAAGCACAAGCAGGATACTGAGTCATTAAGAGGGATCTGAATAAAGGAGACTCTGTGTCTCATGGAATAGTGGTTACCTGGAATGCAATTTATAGAGTATCGTTATTAAGGAAAGATGGGGATCCACCACTTTACATAAAAATCTCCGAACTTTTAAATATTACCTATACTGTACGTAATTAAAGAGAAAAACACTTCTGTGAAGACCAGTGTGTGTCAGTGTAGTAAATCACATCCGTGAGACAAATATGGCCATAGGCATCCATGACATCTCTGAAAAATGGACGATAAAAGAGGAAATTCAGAGCTGGAGACATGAAAGAGGGCCTAGTAGAGCAGACATATTCTGGATCAGTCTAGAAGAGAGAAATAGCCCAATGAATGAAAGTTACTAAAAGGAATAAATCAGTGCCTCAGGAGAAAAAAACAGTCTTCAAACTGAAATTTCTATGAGTAAATGGTTTGGCTCATGAAGTGACAAGCACCCTGTGATGGCTAATTTTATGAGACAACTTGACTGGACTAAGGGATACCCAGATAGCTGGTAAAACATTATTTCTTGGTGTGTCTGTGAGGGTGTGTCTGGAAGAGATTAGCACTGAATCAGTAGACTGAGATAAGATCACACTCACCAGGGCAGGGGAGCATCATCCAATCCTGTGAAGGACTGAATGGAACAAAATGACAGAGGAAGGTGAATTCGTTCTGTCTGCTTCAGCCATCTTCTCTTGCCCTTGACTCTGGCCTCCTGGTTCTTGAGTTTTCAGACTCAAACTGGAATTTATATAATTGGCCCTGGATTCTCAGGCCTTCCAACTTCGTGCTGAATTACATCACCAGTTTTCCTGGTTCTCAAGCTTGCAGACAGAAAATTGTGTGACTTTTTAGCCTCCATAATTATGTATGCCAATGCCCATAATAAATCTCCTCAAATAATACATATATATGTCTCTCTCTATATGTGTATGTATATGTGCATGTGTGTGTGTGTGTGTGTGTGTGTGTGTGTGTGTGTGTGTATATATCCTATTGGTTCTGTTTCTCTGGAGAACCTTATACAATATACACCCCATTGTTTGCCTCAAGTTGAATGATCCTCAGTCAGAGATATGCTGAAGAAACTATATCTTGCTTCCTCTCTGAGGGCTCTAAGATCCCTTTTAACTAGGAAAGTCAGTGACTTTCACCCCGACTCTCAGCGGTTAAACAAGGGAAACCACATAGCATACACTAAGTTCAGTTCCTTAATATTTAAAATTGATTTACTCACTGTTGACTCAATTTGAGTAATCATTATGTCTTTACTGGCTCTGGAGTAAGACTGCTTGAATTTGAATTCAGGCCTTATCATTGTGAATTTCGTATCCTTGAACAAGTTATATAAGTTCTATGAAACTAAGCTTACTAATCTGCAAAATGGGTTTGGTAGCAGTACCCCTCTCACAGTGCTATTGGGTAGGTTATATTAAATGACAGATATAAAATGCTTAAAATAATGCCTGTAACATAGTAATTGTCTGATCAATCCAGAGAAGCACACAAATAGACTAAAGTGTTTCTGAGAGGGTGAGAACAGTAGTGAGGGGTCTGGTAAACAAACAAGAGTAGTGAGAGAAGTAAAGTATCAGCAGTGACTACACTGGTGGTCATGTGACACTTTGGGGGAGTGATAGAAATGTGTTATAAATATAGGTACATACTGTGATTCAGAATGTAAACTCTATAAGAGCAGTGATTGTTTCTGTCTTCTTCATTGTATCCCCAGTGCTAGTCCAGTAGCTTGTTTAAATCACAATTTTTAAATACAGGGATGGTTAACAGAATCTCTTTATAAACCTAAGTCTGATGGGAGAACATTGAAAATAACGATAGAGTACTTAGGTTTAAAAATATGTTAACAGCTTGTGTTTGCCTGATTTGACCTGCAATTTCACAGATTCTTCACATTCTTGATAAATATATCTTAAAACTTTGAAAATCCTTATTTCTGTGGACATCAATAAAACATATTGTTCTGTGAAGTCTATTTGAAAACCATAAGAGCCCCCTTCAGACCTGATGAGAGTGATCCAGCTGGGCACATTGACTCACAATAAGTGGGAGTCAAGAGCACATTTTCACAAAACTACAAATCACAGGGATGATAACAAAAATTTGTAAAGCCCAATAAATGTTTAGCAACTGATCAGAATGAACATCCAGCCAATCAGAATAGATGTCAGCGGTGAACATCCAGACAAGATAAACTGATGGATTCAGGCTGAATACCAGCTCCATAAATTAGAGGCCTGACTCTTTGGGTCATTTGCTTATAAAAAGCTATAATCTTAAGCATTAGGTTCTCAAATGTCAAAGCTCTCTTGCTTAATCATACATACTTAAGAGATTATAGAGTTCTATGGTAACACTTAGAATACAATACCCCACGAACACACTACCACTATTATATCTTTATCTCAGCAGATTATTGGGCTGAACTGATGCCCTCATCAAATAGCTATTCCAGCGTCCCAAATGCAGACGCTGTTTTGCTTGGGGCATGCTCACAACCCTGACCTGGCGTTCTCCATGTCCAGTCCAAGAGACACTAGTCTAGAAGAGCAGAGCATTCTGTTTTCCCTCTGTAGGTCCAGAGTGTCCTGTACCTTTTTAAGTACTTTGTTAGGACTTAAATCAATGCTCTAATTACAGGCAAGAGGAAAGAACTTTAGAAACCAATGCCAAAAATGAATGGAGAGAGCTGCTTCTTTTCATGAGCAAAGAGAGTTATATAAACTGCTCAAATCTGCTGCCTTCACTAATTTTTTTTTACCATCTTTATTGGAGTATAATTGCTTTACAGTGGTGTGTTAGTTTCTGCTTTATAACTAATGTTGAGGCATTTAAGGCAAACGAGAGCATCACCCTTCTCTCTGTTCCCCTTAACATTTGGGTTAGCACCATTTTAAAAAATTTTGGAAAACCACCGGATATTTATGGGTAACATATAGAGGAAGAGATCTGTGGCACCAGGAGAGTTAAGCTGGACAATTCTTATCACTAACAGATGATTCAGTTGGGGTCATTAATATCAATTGAGATACTGTCAACATATGCTCTGTTTACCAAAATCTTTACTGATTGGACAACAATATCTATGTTGCAGACAGGACTAGACATCAGAATTAAAGGGCATTTAACATTCTCTACTTGCATCTACTTTGAAAATAAGTTTAGGTTTTAGAATATTGAACCACGGTTGACCAGCCTTTCATGAAATTTAGTCCTCAGACCACCGAAGTCAGAATTCCCTGATTGTTAAAAATGTAGACCCAAAACTCTCAACCAACGTCTATTGATCAACTAGGGACTGTACCTTACCAAGTTTCCTATCCTTAACTTCCTGGATGTTACTTAGTCTATAGTAAGTGCTCAGTAAGTTTGTTGAGTAACATGATTTATTAATTAATGAGATCCTGGGATAGATAAATTGGCTGGGATTAAATTAACCAGGGATTGGCTTTTATCTTTCTTCCCACTGATCTTCAGTTGGCAGAACTAAGATAGTTGGAAAAATACAAGTCAAAACATTTTCTACAGTTCCCTTTAGGCTTCCAACTTTCCATCAAGTCAGTAATCTTTAAGAGATGAAGCTAGTTTTGGAGCAGTTCTCTGCTGGCTACAACTCAAAAGAACCTAAATGCTCTAGAGTTAGAGCTTAAACCTCAGACAAATAAGAAAATATTCAACATCTGATGAAGTTTAGTTGGAGGAAGGAAGATGTGGAGAAAATGCAGAAGTAAAAATGCAAGATGAAGAGGGCAGCAACTGACAAATGCATACGTACTTGTCATGCACACAGCTGTCATGGGTAAATCATGAGGACGAGCCTGACCATTGAATGAGTAGTTGGCATCCAACGCTGTGTGGTTTGGGTGTCAAATACCCTTGAGAATCTCCAAAAGCATCTCTTCCACCAGTCTTTCTTACTCAAGCATGAAGAATCAGATTATCAGAATACCTAATCAGCAACTCCCATCCTAGGTCCCACAAAGTCAGAGCTTACTCAGTTTAACATGAAATGCTGGGTTAAATCAAGTTTTTATTGCATACCATCTCAGAATCTTCACTACTCCAATGGGCATGTTAACATACCTCAAAGAGCCAGCAAGTAACATGTGTGTGTGTGTGTGTGTGGAGACACAGGTTGGTTTGCTCGATTAAGAAGCACAAGAAGGGGTTGTCAAGAGCATTGATAAGGGGGTAGAGGAGGGCACAAGTTAGCCAGCAGCTGCTATCATGAATGTCACTTAGTGTATAATTTCATTGTTTTTATAACAAGCACTCCTGGTGAATGACATTGCCGATACCCCTGGGAGACAGCACACAACACGGGACCAAGCCCTTATTCTGTGCTTTTTAATTCAGCAATCCAACAACTGTTTGTCCCCTTAAAAAAATTTTTTTTTAAAAAGGAAAAAAAAAGAGAAAAATTAAGGAGACCTGCTGGCTCTTGGGGGGGTGGGTTGATGACAAATCCCACTAAAGACAGTAGTGGACTATGAAGAATCTGATCATGTGCTATCTGGAAAAAGATTATTTAATGACAGGTCCCTTTCCCTAAGGGCAGCCTATACTGTTTTTGCTCTTCCTGCATTTCCTTTCTCTTCCAGAGTCCCACAGTTTGACTCCTCCAGGTCATTTTATACATGAAGAAAGCCAAGAAAATTTGATGTCTGCTGTGGATGATAATGTATTTGAAGGGATTGGAGCACACGCTCGGTGGGTCCTCTCCCACACGCGTACACAGAACAGCATGCCAAATGCAAAATGACCCAAGGGCGGGTCATGTTTAGGAGCACTGACTTAAAAGCTCTTTAATTTTTTGAAAGAGAAAAGCCAAAATTTATCTGTTTGAGCTCTGTGTCCCATCTGATCAAAGTCCAAGAACATGAACTGGATCATAAAACAAGTAAAACACATCAGCATTGGAGAATGAGAAGGCTATGAGAAACACTATCAGGAAACATGTGCGTTGATATGGCCGAAAACCCATCTTCCAGTCCCTAGCTCTGGTCTTGCCCTCCTTTCTCTGGGGGAGGCGGGTGGAAGGTTGTCCCTCCACATTGAATTCTCCCACACCACACGTGAGCCATTTTACTCCTTCCTCAGTGTTGCTCAGTCTTCCTCTGCTCTGGCCTGACCTTGTCTTCAATCTCAGCAAACCCACTGTGCCCTGCTCTTCTTCCTACCCTTCACCTGTACTACATACATGTCCTGCGTAAGGAAAGGCTTATCTAGATGGCTCCAAACTAGGTTTGAAGGAGAAGAAGCAGGATGGTGTCTATTTGAATAAATGTTGTCATCACTCAAAGTCTTTTATGAACGCTCTCCCCTCAGTACAGCTCCTAACAATTCATTCTTCTCCCCAGGCCTTCCTTCTCTTTTAAGTATTTATCAGTTTGACCTATTTTGAATGGAGTACCTGTGATAAGTGGACTATGAAAGACTTGGCTGTTTGGGAACTGCTTAAGCTCATTAGAAAATCTAGAAATGAACCTCTGTCAATTTTTCCCTGAGTGGGGCTAGCACCCTGACTTATGAAAAAATAGCATGCACTTCAAAAATTGAAGTTCTCTGCAACAAATCTCTGTTGAGGAGTTGAGCAACTGAAAGTCACATTTACTGAGCATTTACTACCTGCCAGACACTTTTACATACCTCATCATTGTCTCTTCAGTTAAGCTCTGAGGGGAGGTATCATTCCTTCTTTAGGGAAAAGAACACAGAGGCTGGGAGTACATGGTAAGTGGAGTTAGGAGGATTCAGACACAGGCCTGTGTCATTCCTGCTGCCACAATCTGGGCACCTAGTAAAGGGTGAATCTATTATCCAGAGGCTCTCTGACGCTATAGCTTGTGCTCTTATCCTCCACATTCTAATGCCTTCTAATATAAGCTCCATTGGTGGATTCCCATCACACAAAGGATGAAGTCCCTTTTTAACTTGGCTTCCACCTGCCTCTCAAGCCTCACTGTGCACCATTCACCCAATCCAGACACACACCCAACTTCGTGTAGTTTTCCGGATAGGAAATTCTGTTTCATAGCTCCATAGCTTTGAGAGGCTATTCTTTCTACCAAAACAACTTTTCTTCATACACACCCAGAAAATTCCTATTCTTCAACAGTCAGCTCATGGGCCACTTACCTTGTCCAGCTTTACCCTGACCTCCCCACCACTAGGTAATTAGATCATTTATTGTGTCTCCATATTTACACATGTACCTATATTATTCACGAGATTATGACTCTTCCAGGTTATCTTCCCAATAATAGCATCCCCTGGGGCCTGGCATAGATGCATAGTGAGACTTCAATAAAAATCTATTGACTGAATATATTATTCTACACCATAGGGCCCAAAGAACTAACTTGTATCAACCCTTAGAGTTTGACCGGGTGTTATATCATGTTTCATAACTGTTGATCATTTACTTAGCTTTCTGATTCTTCCCAACCCTGCTTTTCTGTTTTGTCAATTCTGTCATCAGCCAGCAATCCCAATTAGTGCTAACTTCATTATTTTTGTTTCTGTGGCCTCAGTCCACTTCCTGACACACTCCTTTCAGAGCCAGGCTCCCTTTCCAGATGCCCTGACATCCGCCATTGCAATTCCACACCCTCACTTTCATGGCAAATGGGAACTCCCAACACTGGTGTGGCAACAATTTAAATTCTCTCCCTAACTCACCAGTTTCAACAATGCCAAGAAAACCAATCCAATAGAAAGAAAGAAAAAAATAAAAGGCTGTTCATGCAGATGATTTGCAGCAAGAGGTACAAGCAAAGCTGTTCCCAGATGGAAACAAGTGATCTCAGCTTTGGGTCCCTCACCTCCTGCCCCAGGTTAACAGGGACCCTCAGTGAGCAATCAGGTTCTCCATCCTAAAGTGCAGCAGAGCACCATGGCCCAGCTCATCTCCTTCCCGTCAGATAAAACATTCTTTTGCCTCTAATTAAAAAGATTAATAAAGGAATAGGACACATCAGGTTCACATCAATCATTGCCCATGTGGTTCTTATTACTGTAATTAAAAGTTATCTTCCCCAAATTTCAGGATGAAAGTGCCATGATCTACAATTGAAAACACATTGTAGGTTTTACATTTTCCAACTTCATTCATTTTCCTTCTTTACAAAAAGAGTGGCAAAGCAATCCTCTTATGGCTGATAGTTTAGAGGTGTCCTTAATAGCAATCTATCAGCAAAAATGCACTTTTCTATTTTTTGAAACACCCTGAAAGAGGTACATTTTCCTTTTGTATTCAAAATGAATGATTGCTTATTTTTATAATTCTTATGCTTGCCTTTTCTTTTTGTTCAGCTATTGGTGCTTTTGAAAATTCTGATATGAAAGGAATTTTTAATGACAAGTTAAAAATTTACCAAAGACTCCACTATCGTGCTTGGGATAGAACAAGACAAACTTAATGCTTGAAGAATTTATATCCCCTAGAATGTCTTCCCCAAACTGACACAAAATACCAACATGCCCTGGCCCTTGGGTTCAACTGGAAATGTGTGTGATTCTGGGGACCCTGAATTCTTTTACACAATCTGAAGGAGTGGAGTCAACCCTGGGTCAATTTCTGGGGGATTAGCAACTCAATTTCAATGCAATCAAATTTTATTAAGAACCCACAGGTCAATCAGGCACCATGGCTTATGAGTTTATTAGGCTGCAACCAGAATGCAAACAGCTGGAGATATAGAAAGTAGTTTGGAAAGTTCATAGTTTACATTCTCTTTGTGGATATGAGGTCTCCAGGCAAAAAGGATTCTTCTAGAAGACCAGTTGATTCTCAAGGTTCCTGTTTTTTTTCCTATGCCAGTATATATCCCTCTCTTTTGTCTGAAACTACAGTTCTAACTGGAATCCTTCCTCTCCCAGAATCTCTCACATTCTGGTTGCTAGAAGCCTTCACTGGTTGAAATGCATGGGCATTGCCTTTTCTCAAGGCTCTCAGCCTTCTGACCCAGGGCTCTATCTTCTCTATGTTTCTCTTATCTGTGTCAAAGCAGGGGGCTTGTAACATTCTTTGCACATCTCACATCTGCACAGTTCAAAGCAGGAGCCTGCAGTCTCAGTGTTTTTTCTTATCTATCAAGGCTTTCCTGTGCAAACAAGATGAAGCAGCAGCTTCATCTATATGACTCAACACACTTAGAGACAGTGCTGATTGCCTCTATATTCTAGTTTCTTACTTCTGTGAGAAAGTGCATACAACTCCAACTGGCATGCAATCCACTACTTTAAAACCTTATTGTTTTTAGCTTATTGAAATCTCACTCCACCAGGGTCCATTGCATTGGACCACAGTCCTTGCCCTCAGGAACTTGATGGCCTGTTCCAAGACATCCACATCTGTGTAGAGCCACATCCCCAGACCAAAGTACTACTTCTTTTTCTAAAATTACGTGATGCATATTATTTTCATCATTGAAATGGTACTAAACACAGTGTTCTTTGTATCTTGGCTTTTTGGTTCAATTCTTTCGCCCCTAGGCTGTGAATCTCTAGAGGCTGGGAGATCCGTCTTTTCTCCTTTTGGTGTCCAGCACCTCTCATAATGTTCTCGCATTGCAAGTACTCAACGTTCTTAAGGATGCTACCTTTTAGAGATTCCCACAGTGGGGAAAGTCAGAGTGTCACAGAGTTAGGCCCAGCAGGTGGAAAGTGTGTGCATGGAAATGCTTGTAGTTATGGATAATTAATACTCTTCTGCCATGCCTGCCCATGTCAGAGGCTGTCATCTTGGCCCCCCTTGGATTTCTCAAAAGCTGCTCATCTGTGTTCAGAGCCTCTCTTGCCTGTGCCAATGTTTTCAGGCAATGGGGTAAAAGATGGGGTCAGAATTTCTTTGCCAGAGAAAGAGTCTCCACTTACCTAAACCGTGCTCAAAAAAGTGCAATGCAGACCGCAGTCAGTGAGCTGCACTTACAGGATGGAATCTTAAAGAACCAAATTAAAATGTTCATGAGGGCAGTCAACCTCTATACCTTTCTGAGGAACTGTCTGAGGGTGGAGCCTGTCCTCTGCCAAACACATAGGGCATGGCCCAAACCTCAGGATGGAGAGCCAAACATTGGGATGGAGAATATCTTTTCAGATCAGAACTAGGGGTTCCTAGTTTGGGTCCAAGGCTATATGGAAGGACTGATCTACATACTGAATGCAGAGGCAGAGGCCAAACATGCAGAAAGAGAGGAAAAACATAGAAGCGACTCTATGTGCCAAACATTGAAAATGCTGGGAGTACATTCTCAAAAACAGTCACTTTGTGTTAACTTGTCACCCACTGATACCCCTATAGTTCTTTACTGGGAAACGTACCGATATTGAAAGTTAAATTTTTCAACAGAGAGCCATACATTTCAAATATTGTAGATCTGCAAACATTTTCAATGAAATCAAATGAAAACATATCATTTGAGACAACAGATATTTTCCACATTTTCCTTTGTTCTTCTTGGATACTTTTCTAACTTATGTTTGGTTTCATCATTTTTAGGACCAGAAAACATTATCAGTGGGACAGCTAGAGCACCAGCCCAACAGAACATTCTGAAACAAGCAACAGAAGCACATTGTTTGGGCTGCAGATCCTTTTTTTACTTTTCCATATGTTGGTCTACATGGAGCTAGTGATAAGGCAGAGTGTCTGTCACCCCGACAGCTAGTCTGGAGGCTCTTGTAGGGAAAAAAAAGCACAACACATTGGTTGGAAGTGAAAATGGACATTTGGATGAAATGTTTTGTAGGTAAAGGGCTTGCTTTCCAACTAGTCTGCAAAATCCTTGAGACAGAGCCATGTACCTATCATCCATAATGCATGGTTTATTTTTAGCACACATTTACATACAAAGTTGATGCTAAGTCCTCGATGAACACTTCTTTCCAAAAAAAGTTTACTGGCGGTTGCAGAGATACAATCTCCATTTAAATGGCATCCGTCATGCTTTGCCTTCGTGGCTGGCCACGCATGTTAAAGACAGCTTCTTCTACCCTGTTGAAAAAGGACTCCCACCCTCAAAAAACAAGAACAACCTAAGGATGCTTCATCCTGTGTCATGTCTGGCCAAGCTACACTTCCTTTTATCCCTTTCACTCTTTGATTATCAGATAAGTGACATCCACAGCTCTATGTAATTTTCTATGTTATGTATTAAAGGCAGATACACATTAATGACAGAAACATGTTGAAGACGTGCTGTAATTTAAGATTCATAGAGGATAATACAGATGGAAGAGGCAAAAAAATGGGAACATTAAATGAAACCTGCAAAAAATCCCTCCTCCTGAAGTGATGGTAACAATAAATAAGATGAGTTATTATTGGCCTATTGCCATAACCTGCCATGTTATAAAATGAGTTTAGTTCTAGAGTAGGCCTAGAATAGGCTCAGAAATTCCACTCCAATATGTAGAAGTCCTATAATATCTAGGCTTACTACAAACCAAAGCAAAACATACCTAGTGTATCCCAGGATGACATCAGAAATTCAATACCAAACTGCTCGTGGAGAGGTCAGAGAATTCTGGACCAGCCTGAGCACACACCGTCCATGTGTGGGTGAGATCTTTACCTGGAAGACTTCCATGTCTGTTCTGATCTCCTTGAAACTGATTTTCCAGAGCCGAACCAGAACAAACCAGCCTCCAGGGTTTGAGCAAAATAGGGAGAAATGCTTCATGTAATCATGCTTCATCTTGGCCATTTAAAATAACATTTGAATTGTGGAGCCAGTGTTTAGAGAAGTGGATGGGATGGGCTACCTAGGGTTTAGTTTAGTTTTGTAACATTGAAAACAATGTTACAAAATCTTTGTAGTTAATACAGCTAAGTATTCAGATTTTTGAGGTAGTTTTTTTAAAACTTTACAATAGCCCAGAATTTGGTCTTAAGTTAGAACAAGAAAGCTACAGAGGAACAATATTTCTTTTAAATTACTCCATACTATGAGATTACATGAGGAACAGATGAAGGTGGAATAATAGGGTTCAACATATTGTATTTCAAGGACAAGAAGTAGTGTTTAGCAGGCTTTTTGAACATTTTGAACATGTCTAAAAGCAAAAAACAAGAGCCTTGCCTAAACATTAAACATTAGGGGAAGATTATTTGTTCAGATCCCTGTTTCAAGTTGCACAAAGAAATCATAAACAAAGGTGCTGGATTTGCTACATAGAATGCTTTCTGCTTCATGCAAGTGTGGGGTGGTAACCATCAGTGTTTATCATTTTACCATCATGATATAGTCTGTAGCTTGGAGGCAAACTGCCTTAGAAAAATGGGCCTCTTCAGCTTCTTCATTCTCTCCCAGAGGAACCACAAAAACAAACCAGGGCTTTTCCTTGAGCTTCCGGGTCAGATCATCAATAACCAAGTGTCCAATAGTGAAAGACCCCCAAAGCAAACTCATCATGGCTTGGGAAATATGAACCCTTATCATTTTGGTGATGCTGTTTTGAGAAACACTTGTTTCGTGTTGCCAATGTTTCATTTCCAGCTGATCTGCCGTGACTCATTTGAACTGACCAGGGACAATAGTCAGCTTCTGAATGCAAGTATTTCACTTAATTCATTGAAATGGGGCCTTCAAGAGCTAGACATTTTACGGGTTTCATGCTTCCTGGCTGATAGTGGTGGCTGGATAGTGTGGAAGATAGAATAGTGCCAAGGAAACTGGTTTAGTCAATACTGCTTTTTTCCCTCCTGTTTTTCTCTTTCCTTTTGCAATTCTTGAACAAAGGCTTTTCTTATGGTTCGAACAAACCATATCTAACTGCTATTTATTGAGCACTGCACAAAATACTTTATCATGTATCCTCCAATTTAAACATTACAGAGACCCCGTGTGGTAAGTATTTTACAAATAAACAGTGGCACAGAGAGGTTATGTAATTTACCTGAGGTCACACAGCTAGTGCATGAAATCCAAGCCTTTATTATTAAAAAGCTGTTACCCACTATGCGATAATTGATTTTCATGAGCCATAGTGATGTTAGCTTCCAAATTTCCGACTCTCAAATTTATCCTTTCATTCCTACTTCTGCTTAACTATCATCATAATCCCTTTTACCTATGCACCACTTTTATCTCCTTATTCTGTTAACTTATTTTTAAATTAAATTTGTTTTGCTTTCAGAATTATTCTGTGTCTTCATTAGACAACATCATCTGCCACTTCTACGGGAAACAGACAGAAAGGTGTTCAGTGGGTAGAGGCGAACTCTCCATCCCCAGGAGTCTTGCTTATAATATTGCATTATTTGTCTCAAGGTGGCACCCCTAATTCTATTCCAGGCCCCAGAAGACCCAGATCCACTTCACTGTGGAACGCAAACTGTTCGAAAGCCATAGAGAGGCAGACAGTAGTGGGAGGAAAATACGTTATGGTGCCTCTGAAGTTGAAAGCCAACTCAAAAGGAAAAGAACATAAAAGACAAGACAAGATTGAAGTGGAAGTCAGAAAGCACTACAAGAATGAAGAGACAAGGAAACTTGCTAGAATAAAATATATATAAAACATTAAAGGGCTTGCCCGGTGGCACAGCGGTTGAGAGTCCGTCTGCCGATGCAGGGGACACGGGTTTGTGCCCCGGTCCGGGAGGATCCCACATGCCGCGGAGCGGCTGGGCCCGTGAGCCGTGGCCGCTGAGCCTGCGCGTCCGGAGCCTGTGCTCCGCAACGGGAGAGGCCACAACAGTGAGAGGCCCGGGTACCGCAAAAAAAAACCCAAAAACAAAACATTAAAGGTCCATATTGAAGATTAATGACCACTGAAAAGAATAAGGTGAGATTCATTCATTATACCTCCAGCAAATATGCATTGAGGGCCTACTATCTTTCTAGAACTGGGGTACAACAGTAAACAAGCAGATAAACTCCTTGTCCTCCTTGTGGCATCCATAGTTTTTTGGAGGAGAGATAGATACAGACCGATAACTATAAAGTTTGGAGAGTGTTTCAAAGCTCTGCAAAGTGCTTTAGTATCTGAAACCTGAAGGGCTAGTACACGTTATCCAGCAAATATTAGGGGGATAAATGATAAGAGTGCTGCATGGAAAATGTCAAAGAAAGATTTTAATAATGCCTTTTCTCTCCTTGGGTTCAGGCCAGTCTAGTTCATTAAGAAGTTCATTGAGTTTCTACCATATTTGATTGTTCTATTTTTATAACCATCTTCTTCAGAGTATGCTGAAGTCTGTTTAGGGATCATACCCTATGATAAGTCAGAAAAGAAGATGATGGAGTGTCTGTATTTTTTTTGCCATTGAAATATCTGACATATTTGGGTGCACAATAAGCAAACACAGATGTGAATGAAGCAAAATAATGGAAGGAAGTAATGATGGAATACTGAAAGTGAAAAGGCCAGGCAGCAGATTTCACAAATGATTTGAACACCAAAGCTCAGTGCATATCAGCCCCACAGTTAGGCTCCCACACAAATATCATATTACAGGAAATATATACTGGAGAAGAATTAAAAAGTGCACAAGAGGGTAACCAAGATTAAAAAGGCTTGGTATGGAGCAGGGTTAGTAACTGGGCTCTATGGAAAGAAAAGAATGTGGGAGCATAAAGTGGTGTTCCTCGTCCTGAGCCCCAGAAGAGCTGTAGTGATGTGGCTGGAAAAAAAGATAGATGTCAGATGTCAGACCAAAAACTCAACGAGTTATACAGGCATTAGAACCAATCTGTTTACATGCGGGAGGTGATTACCAAAGTCAGCAGGAGACGCCGTACATGTGCAAACACTAACCAAGAGACCCGGGCTGACGCTAAGCATCAAAGGTGCATAACTGCAGTAAGTACCAACGATGAAAAAAGAGAGAGCTCCTCTGTCTCCTATCCTTACAAAATACCTTTTTCTTTTGTGGATATATATACAGGACTGTTAGCAACATTACCAATTCTTCAGGGCTAATGAAAAATGCCATCAATTGAAAAACAGGTATGAAAGCTGGAAAGTAAAATGGGGGCACAGAAAGTGAACCAAAGCAGTTCCTATTACAAGATCAACAAAAAATTTACAATGAAATCAAAACAATATCTAGCCACTTAGCAAAGACTCATTTTCCTATGCTATGAAAAGAAGAATTTTTCTAGGATACGGCTAAGAGAATTGCATTAAAGTCCCAGAAACACCTGCTCTTTTACTGACTGACCCCGTTACCTCCCTGCTGCTTCTGTCCTCTGTGTAAACTGTCCTACTTCTTAGGTAATGGTGGGGGACCTCTTTCCAGCAGCTCTCTATTAGGGAATCCTCCTCAAGATTGTCTCTCTGGATCACAGGAATGGGTGCTTCAGCATAACCACTCTGGATGATATTCCTTAATATGAAACATTGTCTTGCGATTCTTTCATTCATTCTCTCACCAGATATGGTTGATGTGTTGTCTGCATGCCATGGACTTGTTTAGAGATGGACATAACATGGTAACTGATAGTAAGGAGAAACTGTTTTGGTTAACATTAACTGAGGAGTGAGGCAGATCTGAAAAAGATGACCCCTCCCCCATCACCCCAGCACCACGGACTTTCTGATTATCTCAAGGACCATTTAATGACTCTTCAAACAAAAACTTTTTTCAGTTTTAAAGTGTGCTCATACCTGACTGCACTTAAGGGAGGGAATAGGTGAGGTCATAAGTGAATATTGCAGGGTGTTCTGAACTTGCACACAGCTTAAGTGGAGGCCAATTCTTATTCCAGTCTTAGTGGCTTAGTTTCTAACTAGGCTAAGCTATCTGGTTACCATAACTTTGATCCTGACAGATGAATACAGGCCTAATACCAGGGCTGGAACTCTGAACAAAGTACAGGGCCAAAAAAGTATAGGGAAGAAAAGCATCATCAATGTATGTCAAACAATTAATAAAAAAATTATGTTGTGAAAAAAAATTATGTTGTGATTTCTTTCTCATTCTAAATAAATACTTTCTAATTTTCTATTTCTAATAATGTTTTCTTGTTTTCAAGAAACTCCCCTACCCCAACTGTATATGCTTTAACCCCCATGAAACCTGGACCTGCCTCTGGTAGACAGAAGTGAATTCCTCTTTCTTGGCTCTGCTGCTCTCTAGCTATGAAAACCTGGGCTCATCACTTAACTTATCTATTTATTGCTATTGTTGTAATAATAATGATGATGATGATGATAATAATAATAATTTTACTTCATGTTCCCTTAAAGCATTCATAACAATACTTTCAAGGCATGGCAATGGTAAATTTTAGAGAAGGTTATCTACGGAAAAGTACTTGGCAAGTTAAAAATAGTACATTATTTAAAGCATTATTTAAAAAGCCACTAGCCCTCCTTACTTCAGTTTAGAATTTCATCTACTGCTTCAGCCTCAAAAGTTGTCTGTGGGACTTGTATTGTTGTTTGGCTCTGGAATTCCGGGTATTTTAAAATGTTACTTGTAGTGTAACTTATTTTGTAATGTGTCTTGACTCACTACCTAATCCCAAACTCCTTCAAGGGGACATTGAATTATTTACTTCCTTATAGAGACCTCTTTAGATCTCACTGAGACACTGTATGTAAGTGCTTAATAAATATTTGTGGATTTGTTCAACTGGTTTGAATTCTAAGATTTTGCACCCTAATCAACCAACCATCCATCCATCTATCTGTCCATCCATCCATTTAAAAAGCATCTAAATGTGCCTAATGCATGCTACCGTGGAAGCCCAGAATGTCAACAGGTGAAAGCAAGGCTGCTCTGATTGAATTGCACTGGAGGACCCAGAGCTCAGCTTGGGTGGCTTCCCCTTGGCAGCATTTGAGGCTTATAGCTCTGGATGGGAGTGGGTGATGTGTGCAGATCACTCTCCCCAGGACATCATTCTGCCAGGTACTATGCCAGGTGCTGGTGATATAACAACTAGTACCATACCCCTCCAAAAGCTTAAGTTGTCATGGGAAAGACCAAGAGATAAAGAGACAAATCACAATAACTTTGCCTGAAGGGGTTAAGGAAAGCTATGCAGAGGGGATATCTTTTGAAGTAGGCCTTGAAGAATGAGGGGACACTCCAGCAGGCACAAAAAGTAGGGAGCACTCCTAGGATAGGCATCAGCATCCACAAAGGCACAGAGATATGTAAGCACCTGCCAGTGAAGAAGAGAGGGGACCTCTATGGCTCTGATACCACATACCTGGAGATGGAGCAGAGGCCTCAGCACAGTGTGGTCCTTCAGAGCTTGGCTGACTCTATCCTGAATTTTATTCTTTATTCTGAATTCAATGAGCAGCCACTGAGGATTTTAAATGGAGTGTCATGATCAACTTTGCATTCCAAAAACAATATAGAAACACCTCATTGATTCTGAGCTTCCAGAACTGGAATCTTATACCCGGATTTCCAAGTGATTTGCCACTTGATACATGATGACTATGAATTCTTCAGGGTGATTCATAGAAGCCACGATCACAGATTCAGCCCCTCTGGTATTAATTGAATGTAATCTGAAATGGGAAGCTTCAGTAGAAGTGAGGAAACAGGAAGAAAGAATATTTGAAATATAACTCTTTTATTTTAAAAGTCTTCCAAAAAGTAAGAATTCTGGGACTATGATATTTTCTCTCTTTCTCGAACTGTGCTTTTCTTCTAAACAATTTTCTGAGATTTCTCCATTGATGAAAATTAGGATTTCACTGTGGGAGCCCTTCCATTTTAGCCAAACACAGATTACTCTTTGGATAAGACTGTGCACAGTAAGATGGAATATGCCTACTTTTGTGTATATAAAAATGATTAAGAAATTCTGTCCTGAATGTGAAAACCAGAATGAAATGATACACATTAGGCGCAAAGCAAAGACGTAAAGTACCACCTGGAAGGCAAAAACCACGGGTTCCAACGTAGGCATATCTGTAATTCTATCAAAAAGATAGGCAAAAAAAGCTGCTCGCATTAAGATCCACATCTCTGAATTCTCCAGCAAGCAGGAACCAGTCAAGGGTGGGGAGATCCAATACTTCCCTGAGCAGATCCTCAGGGTAGAAAGAGGTCCCCAAAGAGCAGAAATGTTAATGATTAACCTCAATGTTGGGCCCCACATTAAGAGTTCATATTTGTAAATGCTTTTTGACCCTCAGATAAGCTGTTTTCTCTACCAGCGCTCCCTCAATAACTCCAAAGATTTTTTCTTTTTCTCAGCTGAGACCTGGGCTGGGAGCAGTGGGGCTTGTAGTGGGGAGGAAGAGTTAGAGCCCCTTTAAACCTGGGAAAAGGCTAATCCCTGTTTTTAAGAAAATAGGCTAAGAAAAGGCTCAAGGGAGTGTAGGACATCAAAGGACTCTTTTAAAACAACTTTTTTGACGATTTAAATGAAAATGAGGCAGATATATATGGATTAAATTTTCCCTTTAAAGCAGCCTGAGGTTTAAAGATTAAGGGGAAGAGAGATGGAGGTAAAATGTACTGGGGGTTTATTATCAGAGTTTCAACTAATCTGAAACCGGGGTCATTAACCCATGATGTGTCCATGTGCATCCCAACACGCACGTTCACGCACACGCACGTGCACACACACGCACACATGCTCCGTGGGCTGTGAACCAGTCCCTTCACACTTGATGATTTATGCAGCTTGCCAGGAGAGAAGTAGGCCATGCCAGCCTTGAAAGCACTTTAGTTTGGTTGTTTTTACTCATGAAGGACATGTTGTCCTGTAATTATTCTGTCATTTCTTAAAAGGTGAAATCCTTAACAGGCTTGTGCTTTTTGTGTTGCTAGAAATGTTCTTGTCAGAGCACGTCTGAGGAAGTTGGAATCCCCATTCCACGTCTCCTTTATGAGGAACAAAGAGGAACTGGACATTTTTAAATGTGTTAGAGAATCTAGAGAAAAGAATATTAGGGAGGACATAGATAAGATACAGAAAAATTGCAAACAACATTCCTGTTTCCTCTTTGGGCTCTCAAAACACCTAAAAAATACTTTCTGTCATTAACTTGTTTTTCTTTCTCTTTTTGTCAAGAAACAAGTATAATTTTGTATCTGTATGTGATAACAAAATAGGGTAGGGTAAAAACAGGTAATGTTTAACTCAAACAAAATGAAAAACATACAACTCCAACCAATGTAAATATTAAAGTTATGTTTTAATACTTAGGGAAATCTAAAGGAGATGCTGGCATTGATCAGGTGAGTTATTTTTTCTCTGTATTACTGATAAAACTTGCAAGGGTGGTGAATTAAAAAGGAAAAGGGGCTTCCTTGGTGGCTCAGTGGTTGAGAGTTCACCTGCCGATGCAGGGGACGTGGGTTCGTGCCCCGGTCCGGGAGGATCCCACATGCTGTGGAGCGGCTGGGCCCGTGAGCCGTGGCTGCTGAGCTTGTGCACCCGGAGCCTGTGCTGTGCAACGGGAGAGGCCACAACAGTGAGAGGCCTCTGTACCGCAAAAAAAAAAGGAAAAGTTAAGAGCCTCAAATAATCAGGAATTTTACCATTTCGAAGATCAAATGCAATAGGAATGCAATTTTTTTCCATATCTAAAATAATCTTTCAGTTTGAAAGGTCTAGCACTGTGAAATGTTGTAGGTTGTTTCTGGGCCAAGTCGGGATAAAGAGTTAGCAGGCTTATCATCACCTTAAGAATGATGTTTTAATTTCATGAATTGTAAAAAGTCTTACCTTCTCTAAGTCCACAGGAAAGTCAGATCAATAGATGACATGTCTGTGTACTATATAGCTTTGTATGATGGTGAAAGTAGAAGTCTAA
The DNA here is from genome assembly GCF_026419965.1 of Kogia breviceps. Classification (NCBI taxonomy): domain Eukaryota; kingdom Metazoa; phylum Chordata; class Mammalia; order Artiodactyla; family Physeteridae; genus Kogia; species Kogia breviceps. The sequence goes on along the minus strand of NC_081310.1, from coordinate 124,917,337 downwards.
CCTCTGTGTATGATATAGGCAGTTACTTTTTGGTAAGTTCTCAAGGGTGGGTATCTTCCAGAGGTTCTTAAGCTGTGGTCATTAAACACAGCTACCCATTCATTTAGACCAACCCATAGCAACACAATCACTGATGATTCTATTAGCTACCTGCCCTCTGCCAGGGCACTTTAATAATCAAACTTCCCTTCTTATCCTCTAACCTCCATACAATTGCTCAGAAATCTCTTTTAACTTGAAATTTTGAAAATATGATCTGAAACAATCATGGAAGTCAAAGCTGAGATTCAGCCAGTGCACAATGGCTCACAGCTACAGTGTTGTTTATGATTGGAGTCGCTTCAGATTGTTTGTGGCATCAACTCTGTTGGTCAGTGTTCTTGCCAAACCGATTTTTACATATTTTGAATATTACCCATGAATGGATGCATGGTGATTAGTGTCCTGAATTCCCCAGGTTAATGTCACTACCTCTCAATTAACACTGCCACTGACTTGGTTCAGGCCCTTGTCACATTTTGCAAAGACTATTGCAATAGGCCCTGATAGGGCATGAGATCAGTTGGGTTCACTATAGGACATAGGCATGCTGAGACAGGCCCAGGTAGGTAAGTCTGCTCAGCAAGGCTCTATTATTATGATAAATATAGAACATTCAAGAAAAAGTTTAAAAGTTCAGGGAAGATAGAAACCAAGAAAGAAGTTTTGGTTCAAGAGAGATGGGCTGATGTCAGAGGAAAGAGGTGATTCTGAAGATGACAGCATATCTGTACTCAGAGTGTCCTCCTGCCAGCCTCCTAGACTTTTGTCTGAGTTTTGGGTGGCTGTAGGTGGAAAACATAAGTTAATTTCATCTCAGTCTCGACAGGACATTTGAAGCATTTGGTGGCATTGATTTCAACACCTTCTGCAGCCAGGGGAAGAGGTGTCCTTGCAGAGACCACAGTTCCATCAGTAGTTTTGGTTGAGATGTCCATAGGTGGCCATAGGAACAGCAGGATTTGCCCCTTAACTGTGCATTAGCTACAAAACAGCTTTTTGGACATTGACAACCATGGGGGACATGACTACAGAAAGCCAGTGTTCTCATGCATCCATTCACTGATTCTAACCAATATTTATTGAGTACCTACTATATTCCAAAGACTAGGGGTTATGCATATTGCATCTACCTTTGTTATATATTATATTTTATAAATATATTATATATATTATAAATATGTTATAAATATATTTTCCTTTCCAACTGAGTGTGCACACACATTTATATATAATGAAACCAAGTTTCATGAAGCAAGGTTAACTCTTGCCATGAAATCACTCTGATATTTTCTGTTTTCAATTGATATTTTCTATTAGATTGTACCTTATATTCTTTTATTTTAAAAAATATGATAATTTGTTCTACCAAATTGATGTATGGACCAATAATGGATTCTGACCCATAGTATGAAAAACACTTTTCTAATAGGGATTTCAACTGTGATATCTAATATTTATTGAGCATTTACTATGTGCTAGGTATGATTCTAAGTACTTTACATATATTAATTTATTTAGTCCTCATAATTTTACTGTTTTCACTCAGCTAGTAAGTAGAGAAGGCAGAATTTAGTTCCAGGCAGTCTTGCTCCAGATCCTATACACTTAAACATGGAGGGAGGAAACAGTGAATATTACAGGATAACCAAAGGGGTTAACCTTGTAGGAGACACCTTTGAGGACTCCCACATCTATTTAGGAAAAAAAAAAAATGTGGATGTGGTTTGTGAATAGTCAGGGAAATAGTGCCCTGTGTCTGTTCCTGCAAAGCTATGTTTACTTTCAGGCTGTTATGGCCTGGAATTTGCTGTCTCATTTCATCTTTGCTTCTGCTAGAGTTGAATGCTTTCAATGTAAATCCGATGTTTTTATCCTCTGACTTCAGAACTTTCAGTGGATCTCCAGTGAACAATTGATAAAGTCCACTTGCCTTGGCATGGAATGTATGTCCCTTTCTGACCCACCCCTGACTACCAAACTTATAGTCAGCCTCAGTTCCCATCACTCCTCAATACGCATCTACATCACAAACAGGCCTTAGTATTTGGCAATCACCAAATATATCATGGCCTTTCCTGCCTCTGTGCTTTTGAATACACTCTTGGTCTTTGCATATGCTTTCTACCTTGCCTATGATACCCTGGTCATGTTCATTTACTATGAAGTTAATTCCTTGATAAGAAGCAATGCTGTATGGAATACCATGACAGTAGATAAAGCATTCTATACATCCACATATGGCAGCTTTGGCAGAAGCTTTGTGTGCAGGGAAGGCAAACCCATACTCAGAATAAGTGTCCATTTCAGTAAGAACAAAGCATTGCCTCTTCAATGATAAAAGCAGTTCCAATGCCATCAACCAGGTAGCTGGCTGATGACCCTAGAGAATGGTACCATATCAGAGAATCTTCATTGGTATCTAATGCTGGCATACTAGGCACTTAAAAGTGGCTGAAGCCAGGTCAGTGTTGGTGAATGGAAGTCTATGCTGCTGAGCCCATGTATAACCACTGTCTCCATGCCCACTTGGTTCATGAGTCCCTTGGGCAATGACGGGGTGGCTGGGGAAAGAGACTTATTGGTATTCACAGGATGGGTCATCCTATCCACTTGGTTAATAAAATTCTCTTCTACTAAAGTCACCCTTTGGTGAATATTCACATGGGACAAAAATATCTTCACATTTTTTTGTCCATTCAGAGACGCCTACCCACATACCTCTTCCCCAAATTTCCTTGTTGCTAATTTTCCAATCATGTTCCTTCCAAGTCTCTAACAATCCAGCCAAACCATTGGCCACAGCCCACGAATGTATATAGACTCTTACCTCTTGCCATTTCTCCTTCCAGTGTGTATCCAGGTGTCCTGCTCGAAGATCTGCCCACTGGTAGGATTTTCATTTATCACAGTCCTTTAAGGATGTCCCAGAAATTGTGTAGCATCAAAACCCTAAAATTTCAAAAAGCACTGTAAGTATGGTACTATTTCTCAGTATGTTCAACTCAGCCAATGTTTTCTTTAGCACTGGACTAGGTAGTTTCTTTCTCTGAGCTTCAGATAATATAGTTAGCTTGTTAGACAAGTAGCTAGAAACTGTGCTATAAGATTCACATACTATAACTTTAAACACCACAGGAACAACTGCAGAGGAAGATGCTCACCATATGAGCAGCCTGTGGGAACTGAGACCTTAAGACAGAAGAGCAAATTCACACATCTCTTTTCACTCTCCAGACACATAAATAAGTTCATAAATAAATAAATATAAGCAAGACAATCAGCCAGTCAGCCCAGGGTAGGTATTGTTTTCAGAATCAATATTAAACTCTACTTCAACAATAAAAACTGTTTACTGAACACCTATTCTCTTTGAGAAACATACTGGGTTCTGGGGATATATGGTTGGACATACCTTGTCATTGCTGATATTCTACATCAAAGACAAAACACCTATTCTTGCTCTTAAGGGGCTTGCATTCTGAAAGACATAAAGGATAATTACTGACAGTGTTTACTGAAGCTCATATAAACTTAACTCTCTGTATCTCTATATCTATATATAAACACATATAAATAAATTATATGTATAAATCTTCATATATTAATGACAATAAACATCACCTATGTTTTGCTGATATTATAACTCAGAATAATAGTATGGAATAAACAGCATACAGTGTTTATTGTATGCCAAACAATGAGACACACTGTTTTTACATATATTATCCACTTAATAGTTATATAAAACCTATGGTTATTATAATCATGGTTAAACATATGAGAAAATTGGGACTTAAAGAGATCACTTAATCAATGTCCCCAGATTAGTTTAAGGTAGATGTGGGATTTCTGTTTGAGTCTAAATCTCATGCTCTTAGCCATCAAGTGAAATTCTTCTAAGAAAATAGCAAATGAACACAGTTTCTCCTCAGTAAGAACTTTATGAGTTTATCCCTTTATCTTAGTTATCCATCCACAACTTATGTGGTATAAACAATAAAAAGTCCTGGGTTCAAGTTCCTAATTCTTTATTGCCTGGTTATGTGATCTTGGTAAAGTCATTTAACTTTGCTCATCCTAATAACTTACCTGTAAATGGGTTAAACAGTAAGTAGCTTATATTATTGGCAAGTCTTAGATATTCAAGTGTTTTGTCAATTGAAAAGTTGAATCCAAATATAAAATGAATGCTATCTGCCTTCTGTGCAATGTCACAGGAGGCTAAATGAAAGTTAAAAATAGTACGAATTTTGAAAATTCTCTGTATCAGTATTTTACCCAAGAATTATTATCATCCCCATCACAAAATATAAAATCAAAAGAAACCAACTCAAGAAAGTCATTAATTTCTGAAAGAATTTGATGGGAGAGTTAAAAAGATCTCTGTCTGAAAAGTAGAGAGTGGGTACCTATACAGACCAGATGAGGCCTAGTTAATCTCCTCAAGCCTCAATTTCCTCCTTTTAAAACTATGAGGTTGTACTAAGGAATCTCCAAAGGCCTTACAGGTCTGACATTCTCTCCATGAAACCTTCAGGAGTCTTTGGCTGTAACCACCACTATTCACTTTACTCTGACCAGACTGGAGAATCTTACAAAATCTTTCACGCAATTGATCTGGATGCATTTTAGCCTCAGAAACTCTAAAGATAGTGTGCCACTTGGTCTGCTTTTCTGAATTGAATTGACCTCTCAGCTTTGTAAAATGTATCTTCCATTGACTTTAATACTGACCACTTCATCCCTGGAAATTAATCGAGGGAATTTGACTTTGAATTTCCCTGGTGTTATTGGTGTATGGAAAATCTTGTTACTTAAATCTCACTTTTATGTGTTACACTGTAATTTTTAAGAGATCATCATGGCAATCTCCTGTTTCTGTTAACTCTTTCTGAAAATCCAAATGGGTTTATTTCTTAAATTGCTAATAACCTTACCCAGTCAGACAAATTATCAAGTATATGGACTACAGTTGAACACAAACTCATTTTATGTAATGAAGTCAAGAAAAGTACAAAGATTTCTATTTTGAGAGTAAAACTGCCAGGGTGAATTATTTGAAATGCAGTTCAACAAGATGAAATGCCATAAATTATACTGAAAATTTCTTTGTGTAGGTATTCAGCTCAGTATGCTTTTATTGATAAAGCAGCAATTTTTTCCCCTTTTTAATGGGGCTAACAAGTACATTACCCTGAAAAAGAATTTGACTTATATTAGCTGACTACAGCACTTGAACAAAAAATTTCTATTGTCTTATGCTAATTTTAGCAGACAAAAATATCCCCCCTAAGAAGGTCTCCCTGGTATCCTCACCCGCCTTGTATCCTTTTGGTCTCTCCTGTAAGTGTACCTCAAGAGAGGAAGTTATGCCACTCAAGTTAAAAGCAGCAACCAAGGTGAAAGGAAAGGATTCACAGGTACAACACAACAAATGTACTGCTTCACAAAGATGCTTTTTCACACAAAAGTCTGGCAGAGCTCAGGCATCGAACAGAAGGTAATACAGAGTTCTACCAGTCTGGGCTGGAAGTTCTCGAAGCGTGCTGGATGATTCCCCATGCACTTCTCCCCAGCTGGGCATGTGTTTTGGCAGTCAGTCTTCTGCTTAGGTTCTGCCATTTGATTTTCAGGAACTTGCTAGAGTATACAAAAGTTAGAAAAAAAAAAAAAATCAAGGTTTTTAAGTTCCATATGCTTAAGTAGAGTCTTCACAAGTGACCAGCGCATTCCAAAGAGACCTGTTTGAAAGCTTGGACAAAACCTCTGCGGAGTCAGAGAGGAAAGGGCCTCGTTCCCTTTGCATTAGTCACTGGGTAAAAGATTAATCCTAATGAACTCCTTTCTACAGGCAGGCACACCCAGGCTTTGCATTACATACCTACGATTTCTCAATATTTAGGCCCAAATGTGTACACTCAGATGTTGATAGATATCGTCTTTCCAGAAACCATTAACCACAGTATTAACAGTAATCACTTAGAGAGGTTAAGGAATGAGGCCCAGCAGGGGGCTGTTCACAGTTGCTGGGGAAGCAGTGGTTCAGAGCAGTGTAAAAGGACACATTGATGGAACTTAACGCTTCTAAAAACAGAATGAAAAGAAAACCCAGACCCCTATCTTTCTGTTTCATCTGTTCTACCCTGCCATTCCTTCCTCTGTGTCTTTGCTAATCCAGTTTTCAGCAGGTAGCGCTGCTGGCTTTATTGATTTCATCAGTTAATGGCAGTCACTGTGATGGAGTTTGAAGTTTTAGTTTTATACTCAAGAAGTCATCAGGGAGACAGTATTTCCGGATACCATTGCGAGACCCTGGGAGAACAGTCACACAAGGACTGCTGTGTTCACCGGAGAGCGAGTGCCACAGTTCACTACCTTTCCACTACGACCCACCTCCACGCTAGCCCACCCACCTCTGGACAGCTGGTGGAGAAACCTGCACTGTGATTGCACTTCTAGGAGTTATGAGTTGATGCCTTAGCCATCCTTATTCCAGTGTGGTTCTGAAATTAAGTTTCATTTATAGTCCATGACTGCTTTGCCTTATGAAAAGGTTTTTTTTTTTTTTTTTTTTTTTTTTTGTGGTACGCGGGCCTCTCACTGTTGTGGCCTCTCCCGTTGCGCGCAGGCGCAGCGGCCATGGCTCACGGGCCCAGTCGCTCCGCGGCATGTGGGATCTTCCCGGACCGGGGCACGAACCCGTGTCCCCTGCATCGGCAGGCGGACTCTCAACCACTGCGCCACCAGGGAAGCCCTGAAAAGGTTTTTTTATATCTTATTTTTCTCACCTATCTCTTGGGACTTTCCTGACGTTTGAGATTGAGAAGACAAAAAGGTAAAGAAACTGGAAGAGACAAAAATTGAGATAAGCAAAAAGGGCATGTGAAGCAGACAGAAAATAAATCCAGTCAGTGGTAGGATTGGATTTGAACTTAAATTTAATGGATTTAAAAATAATGTTAATTTGATTGAGCCATATATATGGCCACATACACAGCACAATGCTAGGTGATGTTGACTTAACAGGCAGATCATGAGACATTCTCTCACCTTAAAAGGCTGACATTTTAGTGGAGGAAACAGATCAATAATATTTGCTGCCATTAGTTTTGTCATTTGTGCCAAGCTGTGAGTGAAACTCAAACAGGCTGTGTCACTTTTAATCCTCCCTACACTAAGTGATTAAATGCCATTAGTGTTCCCATTTTGTAGATAAGGAATCTGTGGCTCAGAAAAATTAAGTAACTTTGCCTAAGAGCAAAGTTATTATTGTCTTTATAGACAATAAAGAAGCAATCCAGGAATCAAGTTTAGATCTTCTAAACTCAGGAATCATGTTCTTTAGGATTATGATTTAGTGGCTGGCCAGGGATACAATGAATAATAATTCCAATAGATTGGGAAAAAAGGCTAAAAGAGAGGTAGGAAAAAGTTCTTTGGGAGAACAAAATGAGAAATAGTTAATTTTAACTTGTTTCATTAGGAAGTTGCTTGTTGATCCATAGATGTTTCAAGGCCTTCAAGATATTACCAAGAGTCTTGAATGTCAGCTTAAGGTGGTTGTTTCAGGACCTCAGGTGCCCTCTCACCTTTCTGGCTCAGGGTAAAAAGCCTCAGCCTCTGTGAACTTAATCCCCAGCACACTTTGTTTTGTGAGAAGTAGCAGAGTAGTAGATGTATACCAGCACCTGAGGTGAACAGCCTGTGAGATCAAAGAACAGGAACCAACAGAATGTGGTGCTGGGAGCACAAGAACTTGCAGAAGCAGCAGGAGCAGCCAGCTGTGTGAACTGAGACTTCTTTGCTCCAGGAGAAGGTAAAGTCCATGAGGTCTGGGACACTCTTTACCTTGTACACTGTTACAATGTCAGCAATTAAAATAGTGCTCTGTAAATGTTATCAGTTGATGAGTTTAAACAACTTCAGTGGACTGGGAAAGAGCTGGCTGTCATCATAGATTCTGCCATTACCCATTTTTTTTTTTTGGCTCACCATTCCATCATATATCTCAGACCTTACTTCTGACCTTCGTTAGGTTTGATTTGAAGTATATCCTTCAGTCATTCCTACACTGAGATTCTACTTAAGATAAACTCAGCTTTTGTTTCATAAGAATGTTTTACTTTACCTCCACTCTTAAATAATAGTTAAGTAAGCATATGTAATAAAGAGTTTGGGTCCCTATTTGAGGCTTGACTACTGACCCCTTCCAAGCCCCACCACTTGCCCCTTTCTGCTACACATCAGGGAGAGCTAATAAGAAAACCTGGGTGCTCCCTCTTTTGGAGCCAATAAGAAGCTCAAACCGTGCAAACGAGCTCCATGCAAGAGAATTCTGATGCCAAATCAAGCCCATAACCGTCATAAACCCCAAGCCATTTACCACACCCTGCTCTCAAGCCACGTTTGGACCAGCTTGGTAACCTGCCCTGCTTTCTCCAGAAAGCCTCATTATGTGAGTAATAAAGCGTTCCATATCCTCTTGATGTATGTGTGACATTATTAGTTTCAACATCTGAACTAAATTTAAGGTGGGAGTGGATCCATTCTTTCTTTGAGGAGTGACACAATAATCAGTGCAGTAAGCAGGGTATCTAGGCAATGACTTCCACCACCGGGGTTTTCTTTTCTTGCTAAACGTCACTGCTGCCTTCTGACTAGAACATCCCTTTAGTTGGGTAGCTGCTTGTTGGCAAGTTGCACTTTGAACTGTGCTTCTTTGTACTGCATTTGCTGAGTTCTCCTATACCTAAGTTGAACGTTTTGATAACTGGCATTTAAGGACAGGCATATGGGGTTGGGGTCTTCCATAAGGTGGCACTGGGTTGTGTGCTTAGCAGGGGCCTATCTGAATGTCTCAGATTGAATTATCTGTCTTGATTCCAGTATAAGCCATGACTGACGCCAGCATAAAGGGAACAACTCTTACCTTGTGACTTTGGGGTTTGTGTCTCAACCAGGTATTGGCTTACATTCTAGAGAGCTCTCAAGGGAAAGACCGATGCCCTGTGCAGTACAAAGACCCATTGGGTAACCACTTGTAGGGAGGAAGAATATTCACCATGTGCCATGTTGAGGTCCACGTTCCTAAGAACAGATGTTTCACTAAGACCCTAAAAAATGCCTTTGCCACTGCTGCTAATTATGCCTCAGTCATCAAAAAAATATCCTGATACTCACGGTTATAGGGATATAACACCTATGACAACACTGTGGCAGAGCCAAATGGTTAATTCAACTGTTACCATGAGGGAAAACCTGAACCCTGCTGGTACTAACATAAAACTCTCTGGAGGAAGAAACATCAATATGAGCAGGATGGAGAGGGCTTCCACAGAGTACATATAGTAGCCACAAAACAAATAAATACATTTAAAAATCCTGAATATATGGTACAGAAACAAAAAACTGACACAAAGTCCCATATGTTGACCCATTTAGAAATCCAAATTTACTAAAAGAAATTATGCAACCAAAAGACAAAAGATTGGATTTTGTGCCTCTGTAGTATAGGTTCTGAATTAACTTTAACATCTACCGAGATATAACAATTGGCAAATTTTCATGGCCTAAATCACTACTGGGGCTCAAATTACAGTTATACTTGGATGTTCCACTAAATTTAAACAGAATACCACCTTTAATCTTAGAGGATTTATTGAACATAAAAGAGAGAACTAACTTGTATGTCACATCTTAACCACTGGAACTGTTGCTTTGCCTAAATCTCCCATAGTCATATCACTTATTGCCCTAAAATATCCCATAATGGGCCAAATAATCTGACTCAATGATAATAAATTAAAATTAAGTCTTTGGTACTTTCAGTTGGCTTTACAAAAAGACGTAAGAGACATCCTCACCTTCCTGCCCCTGATTAAAACAGTTAACACACTCAATATAAATTAAAAGTGGGCTTTCAAGGATTGCAACCTATTACACAAGCCCTATTTAGAGAAAGGGCGATTATTGCCACAGTTTTTCTATTTAAAAAGCCAATTTAGTCTGTTTTTAACCTGGAAAGAATAAATAGCACCTTATTTTGGATTACTGCAATTTAATGCTGTGGTCCTCATATTCAATATTATTGAAATTACTGACTCTATACAATCAGCAACTGATAAGTCCTTTTCAGTCCTGGATTCAGCTAAGTCTATTCTGTGCCTCAACAGGCTCTCAGTCACAGTTTGCCTTCACTTTCAAAGGGACACAATACACATTTACCTGGCTACCTAGGCACTCTTCTTTGGTGGTGGCAGAAAGTTCAAACCATGCAAGCCTGGGATCATGCAAGGAAATCCACACCTCACCCTCTAACTACATAACCATCATAAGACAGTCACCTTACCCTCCTCTCTCAATCCATTTTCAGAGTGGATTGGGAGTCTGCTTTCTCCATAAAGCCTCATTCTATGATTAATAAAACTTTTCATACCTTTTGGTGTATGTATGTCACCACCAGTCATGATATCTGAGCTAAATTTTGAGGGGAGAACCCATCCATCTCTGTGGGGTGATTACAAAAGCATACAGTTCTAGTTGATGGCTGTTTGGTTTTAACATACTGAAAGCATTACTCCATTATCTTTTGATGTTTAGTGTTGTTGTTGATAATTCTGCTGCTATTATAATTTTAGTCTTTCATTGTTTTCCTTCTGTTTGGCTGATTTCAGAAGCTTTTTAAAAAATTTGGTGTTCTGAAATTTCACTATGATGTGTCTAAGTGTGGACTGAATTATATTTATCATGTTTGAGACTACTGGTATTTCTTGAATCTGACAATTCACATTCATATCAATTTTGGAAGAATTTCTCAATTATTTCATATTTTATTTCATCATATTGTCTCTTCTCCATTCCCTCTGTTTTTTTCTTCTGGACTCCTTTGGAATACATGTTTGACTTTTTAAATTTGATCTTCTATGTCTCTTAAACTCTCCTCCATATTATCCTTCTCTTTATCTTTCTATGTTACATTATAATTTCCAGAGATCTATCTTCCTGTTTCCTAATTCTCTCTTTAGCTAGATCTAATCTTTTGTTTAACTAGATCATTAGTTTTATATTTGAAATGATTATATTTAAATTTTTTATATGTTCTATTTCTTTCCTTTCAATAGCTGACTAGTCTTTCTTATAGTATTGTATTCTTTTATCATGTTTTCATTGCCTTTTAAAATATTTAGTTATTTTAAACACAATTATTTTACAGTATCTACATTTCTTATGTGAAGGTAGACTGTATAATCCTGTTTCCTATGTGTGATCACTATTATTTATGATGAATTGTTTTCTAATGTGAAATTCTTCATAAATTCTAAATCGTGCGCTCATTTTGAATAGAAATTTATCTATGAGAATTATATTCAGCATGTTGCAGGTCTATCAATCACTCCATAAATGTTTTTGTGTTTGCTTGTACACAGAATCCCAGATCTGGTCTATGACATGTAAATTTCTTATTGTGAAGGGGTCCTTGCTCACATTGATAGTATAAATTTGAAAGCACCCCTGCCTGAAGAAAAGCATTAGGTTAAAAGTCTAAAGTATAATATGTACTTTTACCACATAAGAGTTTACACTTATACAGAAAAGCATATTTGTCATTTTCCTTTATCAGTGGGCAGGATTTTAAAATTTATGCTGTCTGGTTCCAGATTTATAAATGGGTTCTGAGTTATGACTCTGGCCTTTATTAGGGCTTCTAGGTATTTCTCTTTATTCCTTGGTTGCTGAGACTAGTACCCCTTCCTACTAGCATTGAAGCATCAGCTTCAGCTCACTGCACTGATGATCAATTTCCTATCTATTTTTGAACCATGTGGTTTTCCCTTACTTCCTTGTGATCTGGCCTATGCATTAAAAAATGTGTGATATATTTTTTCCTAAAATTTCTGGATGTTTCATTGCTGGGAGAATTTTCAAGCTAGCTAGTCTGTCATTGCTAGAAGTGGAAGTCTTCAAAAAAGCATTTCCTCCCTTTGTGCTGTAGTATGTACTTAGGACAGCACTAGACTGTGGAATATGTCAATTTTCACAGGTGTCTGGGTGCATTTGGAGTAAATAAAGGAGTCATATTTCTACACATTAGCCTAGACCTTTTATGTCACAAATTCCTCTGATGCAAGATGGAGAGTAGCTATCACCAAATTTAAAAAGTATATGTGCATACTTATCCAAAAATCTGACTGGTGTGAGGTGATACCTCATTGTAGTTTTGATTTGCATTTCTCTAATGATTAGTGATGTTGAGCATTCTTTGGAGATCAGCTCAGTCCTTTGTGACCACCTAGAGGGGTGGGTGGGAGGGAGACACAAGAGGGAGGAGATATGGGGATATATGTATATTTATAGCTGATTCACTTTGTTATAAAGCAGAAACTAACACACCATTGTAAAGCAATTATACTCCAATAAAGATGTTAAAAAATGCATATTTATTTGTGTACATAAATGGATACGTACATAGACATAGATATTTCGCTTTGGAAATCACTGCTGTTCAGCTTCTGATTCTCTTATCCAGCTGTGTTTCTTAATTACTTTTCCTGAGGGGTGGCACTCACCATGCTTCTCAAAGCAGTCTGGATTCAGAGTTGGCAATATTTTTTTCTCTCACAGCCCCAGTGCAGTGGAATCTGATCATTCCAGCCCTAACAACTGTGCCACTATGTTTCGTGTGCCACTAATTAGACTAAGGATCCAGTGCTCCTATAATGACCACTCCTGAGCTAATGCTTTAATGCTTTTCCTCATGTGCCTAAGTTCTTCAACTGACTTCTTTATTGGTTTCTGCCCACTGTCTTGAAAATTCCTATTCTGAGATAGCTTAGCCCGGAATCTGCACCTGCTCTACTTTATTCTGGCCAGTGTCTCTCCCTGGGCACAGAACACCTGTCCCGATTGCAGGTATGATGATAGAGGTACTACAACCATCACCAAACTTCTTGAAAACTCTCCCAAGTATAGATCACATTGGATTCTCTACCTATAAGAGTTATCCATTGACCTGGGGCCCTGGGACTCTTCTTGGGAAACCTGATATGTCATATTTTCTAAGTTGTCTATGCTAGCCATGTTCTTTAGACATCATGCCTTGAATATCTTTTCCCTGTTTGTGAGAGGTATCATAAATGCTTACAACCAAATTTTCCGATAAGTCATTTCAACTATTTGATACATCATTATCAACTATTTGTATATATAAATATATTTATATATATTCTCTTCATTTCATAAACAAAATATGTAAATAGAAGATGAGCTGCCAAAATATTCTTTCAGGCTAATAATTTGGATATTTATTTGCAAGCTTGCCTTAGCTATTAGTCCTTAAAATAGTGATGAACTCCTTTATCTCTGAACTCTCATTTTTATAATAACAGAACATACTTTCCATGACTTTTTTTTTTTTGCGTTACGCGGGCCTCTTGCTGTTGTGGTCTCTCCCGTTGCGGAGCACAGGCTCCGGACGCGAAGGCTCAGCAGCCATGGCTCACGGGCCCAGCCGCTCCGCGGCATGTGGGATCTTCCCGGACCGGGGCACGAACCCGTGTCCCCTGCATCGGCAGGCGGATTCTCAACCACTGCGCCACCAGGGAAGCCCCATGACTGTTCTTATTATGAGCATTCAATTCTTATTCTCTCACCAATAAACTTAAAGTAACTATGCAACTCTACAATAAAAATTGGCCACTTGGGATGTACAACCCTGCTACAGATATTCTCTATATTTTAGTAATAGGACAAAACCCTTATTTCAGTCTTCTGTGAGTGTGGTACAAGGTGAGAAAAAAAGAACTCATAAAATTGATGGGTGAGGGAATAGGGCCAACTAGAATAAGAACTTGGTGCCAACAAGGGTTTTAAAGAGAATGAGGGATGAGTTGTGAGAGATCAGGGGAATGAGGACAAAACTGGAAGGAAATGAAGAGGAGCTGTTCAAAGAAAGGGAAGAGATGGTCTGAAACGAAAAGCCTAAAAGGATTGGGAAACATTTTCAATTACCAGGACAAAGGAACTGGGCAAACACTTCTAAAATGGTAGAAAAGAAAGAAGACCCTGGGACTTCCCTGGTGGCGCAGTGGTTAGGAATCCACCTGCCAATGAGGGGACACAGGTTCAATCCCTGGTCCGAGAAGATCCCACATGCCTTGGAGCAACTAAGCCCATGCACCACAACTACTGAGCCTGAACTCTAGAGCCTGTGAGCCACAACTGCTGAGCCTGTGCACCTAGAGCCCGTGCTCCGCAACAAGAGAAGCCACTGCAATGAGAAGCCCGCGCACCGCAACAAAGAGTAGCCCCCGCTCGCCACAACCAGAGAAAGCCCGCGTCAGCAAAGAAGACCCAATGCAGCCAAATAAATTAATTTATTGTTTAAAAAAAGAACAAAGACCCTGCTGCAGAGAATGAGGGCCCTTTTTGGCGGGGGTAGGGGGAGTATTTGGAGTTAGAATTTAGTGGAGTCTTCTGGCAGACGTTTATTCAACTGAATCTTGTAAAATTTATTTCTGGAATTCAGAACTGGAAAGTTGGATGTAACAGAATATTTAAGTAAAATACTATGTAAAGTATACCAATAGCAAAATTATGAAGTCAAGTCTTATAAACTTTTAAAACATTAATCTTATTTTTTCCTCAGGAAATGATTATAATTCCATCCATAACCAAATGAAAAATTAATCTGAAATTTAAAAAACCTTCACATGCTCAAAATCTTAATAATTGAGATAAAATGTGTTTTGTGGGAATCAGAAAAAAAAATAAAGTATTTAAAAGTATGCCACCAAGTAGAAAACCAGCTGAGGCCTATTTTTTTTTTTAAGTTTTAATACCTACTAAGTAGCCCACATGAAACATGTATCTTAACATATTTGTCCTATTCAAACGTATTAGTCATATTCAATGCATTTAAAAATATCACCATACATATACTTCATAAATGTAATTTAGAAAAACTTTGCTAATTTTCACTTCCCTAATCTGCAAACCCCCAGTTCTCACAAAGAACCCTGCAGTTTCATTTCACTTCTCAGCAAAGATTTAATAGCTGAAAGCTCTATCATGTTCTCATATTACTAAGACTTCATTATTTTTACATGCCACACTACAGGACACTTACGAATATACTATTAAGTATTATCATAAATAATTAAAATGCAACTACACGACAAAATGAAAGAACAAAGTGTATTCTGTGTTGCAGTCAACTTGTGTGTATGTTGGCGAAAGTGAGCTAAGCACATATTTTAAAAATAGAAAATCAATTACTAAGAGCAACCTCAGTCAGACTGCAATGGGCCTCCCTCTCATTAGTGTGAGTTAGTGAGGTCTTTTTCTGGCTCCTACCTGCCAAGTAAATCATATAGTCATTGTATCATTATCACTGTTTAATTGAAAAAAAAATTTAAGTACCAATAAAGCTTTGTCTTTATGTCAGCCTGTTCCATATAGCCATGCTTTTCATTCCTAATTGACTTGGTGGATCTAGCACTTTTACCACTCCTTCCCTTGCCCCACACACTCTAAGGATTTACTGTCCTATTAATTGGTCAACATGTATTTACAAGCACATGCCATGTGGTCAGCACTATATGGACAATGTTCAGGATACGTAAGTGTCATGGTCTTTGCCTTTAAGGAGTTTGCAATATAATTTGGGAAACAAGATGACAACATAGAAGAGAGAGAAAAAAAAGTGTATATAATGAAGTTTTAAGTAGTGTTGGTCTTCACTTCTGAAGCTACTTGTTAGATGAGGCCGAATCCAGAAAAAATTCCCAGATTCTGTGAGCCTGGCTTAAGTGTTGGTCACGTATGTTCTGCTAGCTTCCTGCATTTACTCTGTAAAAAGTTGCCCATTTACATAGCATTAATGGAATCCATGTATTGTAATGTAACTTCTCTCACGGGACCATACTCATCTTGAGGACAGTGGCTGAATCTTGTTCACAGCACTGTTTCCCCTCAAATGGAGTGCCAGGCACAGAAGGTGATCAGGAGCATGGCATTAGGTGAGACTGCAGACTATGGGGCTCTGAGCTACACAGGGCCTTGTACGTGGCTGTGTTTCAGAGTTTGGCCTTCAGCCAAACTTCAGCCAATGGAAAGCCAGTGAAGGCTTTGAAGCAGGCAAAATGGCACGAGAAAATTCAAGTTTTGAAAAGAACCCTCCATCCATAATGTATTGAAGAGCAGAGAAAATGATGCAGGGAGCTCAGATAATTTGAAATAAACATTTCGTTAAGTAAGGAGGGGCAGCCAAAATTAACATGTGTTTTGTGGTGTGATTTACCCAAATTTGGGTAATAGCCAGGTTTTCTTGGCCAGTAACATGGAAGTGTGGTTATTGCTCTGTTGTTACGAATCGGCTCATTATTTCTGAAAGTAAACAACTTAAATTATATTACGATCACTTTTGATAATTTTTGATAGCCTAGAGTATATACTGTGTTAGAAGCTGGGGATAGATATTGAAGCAAATTAAAGGTAATACAGAAATATGTTGAAAAAGTTTTACCTGTTCTCTTAGCAGGTGGCTCTGCTGAGACATTCCAAATGGAGCATTTTGTTTTCTAAATCTATTATGAGTTGCTAATCTTTGCTAGGTGTACAATCCAAACTGCTGCCTTTTTAAATAGTGATTTGCTGTACCTTTTGTTGGGGAATATGAAGTTGTCTATTCAATGTGCAAGAAGATAAAATTGGTTTGAGCTTTAGGAATCCCATGGGAAACTGGGATTATTTGGGGTTTCTAGGATATGTGGCTCTGGGCTGGGAGTGGAGCAAGGGGGTAGCACGAAGTTGTCGTAGGTTGCAGCTAATTCCACCTGATTTTAGCAGGGACAATGGTTCTCTCCTCATGTTACTCTCCCTGCTTTAAACCTTTCAGTGGCTCTGCCTTGCTCTTTGGGTCACTTCCAAAGCTTTAATAGGATCTGCCAAGCCCTGCATGGGCTGGCTGCCTCCTACCAACCACACCAGCTCCATTTCACACCTTTCTCTCCAGGGGTTCAGGTAAGTTCCTTAAAGGTGCCCTTCTTCCTTTGACAAAGGATGTTTGACCTCTTTCTACCCTCTGCTTAGAATGTTCCCTACCCTGTTCCCATCTCCACCTCCAATCTAGCTGTTTAATTGATTACTACCATTTCTTTAAATCTTAGTTCAATAATTACTTTTTCAGGCAAGCCTTCTTTGAGACCCTCTCGCCACTACTTCCACCCCAGACTAGGTGAAACTGGCTCATGTTATGCCCACATAGCACTAATAATTATCCTTTACAGCAGTTACACTTGTACTTTTAATTAATTTATTTACATCATTATTTGATGGATGCCTCCTTCTCATCAAACTGTGAGCTCTGTGGGGATGATAAATATGTCTGTTTTTTTGCAACATTACATCATCCCCAGAGTAATGTAAACGCAACACATAGTAGGTGCTCAATAAATACTTTTGAATAAATAAATAAGTGAATGAATACATAACTCTAATAATAATCTTTTCCTTAATTTTCTTCTCTCCCTGTGATCTCGGCCACCTGCTGTAAATTGGATTTTCCTCTGTATTTCGCTTAGGGTCACCTGCTCTCTAGGTGCAGTTGTATATGCTCCCAGGGCCATATGTAGACTAGCAGGTGAGAGGATGGTACCCACCGTGGCAGAGGCTTAATTCCAGGAAGTCCTATATAAATCCATGGGGGGAAGTATTTCAGCTTCCCATTGTGTTCTCTTGCAACTGAGAAGAGACAATAAAACAACAATGCAAAAGGGCCAAGAGGCCCTAAAGAGATCTTGGGTGCATTAGACATCTTGGCTCATTCTCTGCCATCTAAAAGGGATACTCTGGACATGATGAGCCTATATTTTATGTTTCTAGAGAAAAAGGTGAGATTTAAAGGGAGTTGGCCTCAAGTACAAAATAGCAGCTGTATTAAAAACCATGGACAATTAGATACTCATAAATTCACTTAAAAGATCACCTTTCAGGCTTTTTTTCTAGTGGGATTTCTAGAAACATATATAGTGTGGCTGCTCCTCACAATTTAGGAGAAGCAGGACTTGTTTCCCTCCTTTCCTGCAGCGCATATGTGGGACTCCTAACGACCTCAGAAAGAGAAAGGACTGACGGGTGACTATACCCTTTGCCTAATCTTGTATTCTTCGTAAATACATTCTTACCATCCTCTGCATGAAAGTAGCCACTGTGTCAGTGGGGACAGGCAGACTTCAGGCAGATGGTTACTGGAAAATGGAGACAGGCAACAGGTAACTGAAACAGGGACAAGTGCACCACTGACTTGCACCACTGTTGGTTCTGCGGCCAGAGCTCTAGA
This sequence comes from Kogia breviceps, assembly GCF_026419965.1. Taxonomy (NCBI): domain Eukaryota; kingdom Metazoa; phylum Chordata; class Mammalia; order Artiodactyla; family Physeteridae; genus Kogia; species Kogia breviceps. Next base: position 124,898,958 of record NC_081310.1, on the reverse strand, counting down.
AATTCCTCTGACTCTGGTTGTCACAGACACAGCCGTGTGGTCCCAGCGAGGGTGAGGAGGGCTCAAGTCCAGCAACATCAGCCGCAGGAATCCACACATGCTCTCAGGAGTGGCAGCACAGAGCCAGCCAGGGGCCTACTGGGGGCCTTGTTTGTAGTCCTCTTTCAAGTTGCAATCAAATGGCAGAAAGCAGTTTTGAAGCCTCCTTTGAACAGTTTTACTGTCTGTTCCCTTTGCCACAGAAGGGTAAAGCTGATAAACTGCTAAATAATCCACTTTTGTATATTTCATTTGAAAACATTAAAATTTTAACTACTTACTTTATAGCCCTGATAAAGCATGACAGGGACTCAGCACTGGCCTCCCTGCACTCCTCTAGTGGGGGGATTTGAGATGCTTGGTTTAACAGCACGCTAAGGGACTGTCACTGGCCTGGATTCCACCCCCAGGCCATGACTCACTGATTGGAGAGAGTTACTACTCCTGGGAAGCAACAGTTTCATATATTTCCAGGGAAGAGGCTGGGCCCAAGATAGAAGTGGAATCTAGTTTTTCAGTGTCAACTGGAGGAATCAATCATGCTTATTGGGAAAGAACAACACAGATGGAAGTGGATCCCAGATTGGGATGGGAGGAACCCAACAATATAATTATTTAACACTTTGGAATAGTCATCTGTCTTTTTGAGGGTAAGGGTAGGTCTTATTCATCTTTGTATGCCCAATGTTTTGTGCAGTGCTTGGCACATAGCAGGTGCTCAATAAATATTTATATGATGAATAAGTAAATGAATGAAAATGCAAACTGAGTAAACCTCGAATGGAATTGCCCTGTATATTAGTTTCCTCGAATTTATGTAAGGAAGCATTACAAACTATGACTTAACCAACAAAAATTTGTTGTCTCAGTTTTGGAGGCTATAAATCTGAGATCAAAGTGTCAGCAAATTCGTGCTTCCTCTGAAGGCACTAGGGAAGTATCTGGCTCAGGCCTTTCTTTGCTTCTGGTAGTTCCTTGGTTTTTGACAGTGTAACTCCTGTTTTTACATGGCATTCTTCCTGTGTGTGTATATACATGTCAGATTCCAAATTTTTCCTTATCCAAGGACACCCGCCATATTGGATTAGGGGCCCACCCTATACCAGCATGACTTCATCTTAATTTAACTAATTATACCTGCAATGACTATTTCCAATAAGGGTCACATTCTAAGGTACTGGAGGAGGTTAAGATGTCAACATATGAATTGGAGTGGGGGCCACAATTCATTGGATAACGCCTTCTTTCTTGTACATTCAGGACTGGAATTTTATTATAAAAATATTCAAAGAGCACTCATTTAATAGGTACTTTCCTGGATGTCAAGAGATATGGGTTCTGAACTCCATTCAGCCATTAAGCACTGGTGTGAATATAAACAGGAATTTCATCTGGGTTAATGAGGAGGCTGAGATGTTTGATCTTCAAGGTGCTTTTTAGCTCAAACTTTGTATAATTTTCTTAGCCTTTCATTTGAAACACACCTCTTATATGGCCCTTCCTTAGTGCTCCTTGCTTATTGCTGCACATTTAGATTAGACTTTCAGAATTCTATAGTAATTGAGTCCAGCAATGTTTCTTTAAAGAATTCAAGAACTTGGTCTTCCTGCTTCAGAGGCCAATGTCCTGAACTCATAAAGTCAGGGACCATGTCTGTTTCTCTTACTGCTGAATTTCAATAGCTAACATAGTGCCTGGCATTCAATACTCAATAATAGTAAACACTCAATAAATATGTGTTGAATAAATATTGAATGAATGAATGTACTTATTTCAAAATTATTTCCATAAATTTGTCAGCTAGATTCAACTCCATATATGTTTAAATCTTTCCTCCTCACTGTTCCCATTTCCCTGTAATTACCAATTCCAATGTAACTTAGAGCTCAAAAAATCTCATGTTTAATGTCCATAAATCAATGGTTTTCTATAGATAAAATAATTTCAAGGTATCTAAGGGATTATGTGGAATATTTAGGGCATTGTGAAGAAATCAACATACAGGAAACACAGTCATTGTATAAAAACTGGCAGGAAATGACACATAAATTTCCTTCAGTGCAATCTGGTGGAGAAAATTAGCACCTCTCCATGGGCTTTTCTTAATAAATCTTACAGTCTCTATTTCTGTATATATTTTAGATCATTGTATGAAATAGGAGACTGATGTGTATATGATATAAAGACTGTAAGTAGAAGGTTGAGAATATAGGAAGCATTAATTTCTGTGTTACCGTGATGATGTTTGGGCACAATGGATCATGTATGGTAGTCACAGAAGGTGCATGTGAAGAGTCAAGAACAGCACTCTATGAATAATGAAATTTATAAACATTTTTTGTTATTATTATGTAAAGCCCCAAAGAGAATTGGGCTTTTATATAATTTTCAGGGCTTTGACATTATTTCTTTATTTTTAAGACTTGAGATTTAAACTTGTCCTAGGAAAATGGAGGAAGAGGTGTTGTTTTTGCAGCTACTGTGTCACATGTGGTTAGGCCAAGAGACCTCAGTACTGTCCCATCAATCCCACCACCAACAGGGGGACTTTCAGAGGAGGACGTAGCCTGCTAAGAGCAATAACAAGCAAAATTTATGAAGTAACCTAATTCTAAAAGCATTTTAATAATTGGAGGGAGAATTTTAAGTTAGGGGAATAGAAACCAAGGAGTATTTCATTCCTCCTTCTATTTCCACCTAACCCAAGTAACCCCTTGCTAGTCAAACTGCAGTAACCCATTTGCTGGGAATGGGAAACTGTTTGAAAAATCTTATAGGGTACAGAGGTGCCTTCATCTTCCTGAATAGTAAATGGAACAAGACTCTTCCAATGACAACGTTAGAAAATTATATCTAGTTTAATTTTTCTCCTACATCCTGGTTTCATTTATGAAACTCTTCGGTTCTCCAGGGCTGCCGCTGAAATCAGGAAAGCCTTTCTGCCAAAGAAGAAAAGGTTTCCATTTGACAGAAATACTGTTCAGAGTGATTGATTTAAAAGTGCTGAACTCATATTCAGAGTCTGAAATCCAGGAACCACCAGCTGGGCTGGGATTCAAAATTACAAGGCTGGAGTGAGTTTCTGAGTTGTGATGCATTAAGCAGTGGGGGCAATTGCTTTTCTCACCTATCTCACAAGGGATGGAGGAAGGGAAACATTTAAGAATTAAGAAAAGAAATCTTCGGACTGTTGAGTTACTGCATCTTGCTCTGCTAGAGGCAGAATCACAGTTTGCATTTAGTAGGGAAACTTCGGTGAGGAATTTAATAAATCTTTTGGTAACTATGAATTGTTTGAAAGGGGAATTGGAGGAGACTAAACAAATAATAGAGGAGGAAAACTGTATAGATCAGTCACTTTACTAAGGCTGGACCTACGAAATATGTAGGTGGTTGAGAGCATAATGCACCTATTTGAAATAAGCAAAGCACTTCCAGGGTGTGAACTAAAAGGAGCTGGTCTACTGGAAAAAATACCATTTGAATATTCTGCAAGAAACAGTAAGCATGAACAATGGTGCTAGGAGATTAAGACATATAATGTTCACTTACTCTTAATTTGGGTGCTGTGGTTTTTAACAGATGAATTTATCAGCGGTCTGTTGTTTCTTCTTTTTTCCTTACGCATGCCGAGCTATTTCCTTGCAAGCCATTTTAAATAAAAATATTTTTAAAGGGGACACAATGTTAAAGGAGATGTATAAATAAGACAAGTGTTAATTACAGTGTCTAAAAAGAAAGTCTTTATCCTGTAAATCGCAGCCCAATTGTTTACACAGGGTGAGAGCGCTCCATTCTGGAGCTGCACTTTCCATCAAGTCACGGAGTGTAAATCTGGGCAATAAATGATCAGAAGGTACTGTACTGTGTAACTTGTACAATGTTCATAAAACAAATTAATGAACAAATAAATATTCTCTGATGGATGACCTGGCAAAAGTATATCTCACAAAAATGCCTTCGTCTTTTGTTGGGGAGAATGGCACGGAAGTGACATCTCTTTGAACAGTATGGCTGGTCTCGAAGAGATTAATGTTTGGAAAGTAATCTTAGTGCCTGCTCTGAGAGCCTTGACATCGGCCAAACCCCTGTGGCTGTCAGTGGGGGACCTGCCTGTGGCGAGGACACAGGAATCAAGCTAGACTCTCACCTTCTGGTCACAAAGCCACCAACCCACTTGAAATTCTCAGAGACCTAAGTATTGATTTGTATCCCCAGACAGAAGTTTGTGGGGCTTCATTCTGAGTAGGAGTAAACCTATAAGCTCGAAAATCTGTAAAGGAAGATGACTTTCCTTAAAGAAATGCTCAAAAAAAAATGAAAATGCCAATTACTGTCCCCCGAGTTTGGGTGGGAGGGTATACACATGTCCTGAGCCAGATTTGCTGAGCTGACTTCACAATGATCACCCCTCTCGTGATGCTCGTTTGTCAGGTAGGCCTATATGATGGCTCTATAGTCTGCAACATGAAGTCTAAATTCTGTGGTGTGGCCTTTAAGATCCTGATTAATATGACTGAGTTTCTCATTCATGATCAAGTTTCAGCAATTCCAAACGGAAATATTTCTATTTTTTTTCCCTCCCTTTCTACATCATCTCTGGCTCTTCCAATTCTTATTCCAATTTTCCTCTCCAAAGTTTTGTGCATACTGTTTCTTCCTTGGCCTTACATTCACCCTCCTTTCCTCCTCTGGGAATACATTCCCACTCCATCCTACAAGGCACAAATTAAGCCCCCATTTCTCGGTGAAGTTTTCCCAACTGTTCCATCCTATGATGATTTCTCCATTATTTGAATTTTTGGTTTTAGAACTTGACAGCACACTGAATACCTTTTCTTGTAATTGTTTCACTTCTATTCGTTTTACTTTCCAAAGTACTTCTAAGACTTTGAGGTCAGAGACTGTCCTATACAAAGCCACTGCACTTCATGTGAATATTTAAAATAGGCAATTTGAAATAGTGCAACTTAAAATATTAATAACATCTATGCACTAAGTTTGAAATAATTATTTAAAAATTAATTTATAATTTTAAAAAGTCATCAAGAATCTTACAACTTCAAAATTTTACGTTTTAGCCTCATAAAAGCATCTCTTTAGCTGCTAAACAGAAATATTCTTCTTCTGTCAGTATCATTTGAGCCACGCTTCTATTTATCTGAAACTTTTCATAAGTCGTTTTGGTAACTATTTTGTGGTTATTTTAATTTCAATATAATTATCATTTTAAAATTACAATCTATTAAAAGTGAATCCAATCATTTGTCAACATTAATACTAATCATTAGTACTAAAGAAATATGCACTAAATAAATAACTTTGAATTGGAAGTTAGATTTGATAAGAAGATATCAAGAAAGCCAAATAGCCACCATGATATACCTTGAATCATTTAGGACAAAGTCCTCTGTGAAATTTTGGAGAGAGTATGGTGAACAAAAAAAGCAATGTTAACATTAAATACATTTTAGTATTCTCAAAAACTGTAACATAATCCAGTCAAGAATGATTTTTAAATGGAAAAAAAAAAAAAGCCTCACCATGTGGTGTGGCTATAAGATACCCTTAATCTTCCCCAAAGCTATGAATGCCAGAGATATATGAATGAATTCTGGCATGCCATGCCCGTGCTTTGTATTTCTTACATTAATTATGTAAATTCTGAATTCTGGAGAATCACACACACCTTTCCTTCATTATGTTGTTCCCTATAGCATACGCTTGCCAGATAAAATATAGGATGCCCAGTTAAATTTAAATTTTGGATAAACAATAAAGAAATAGTTGGTATAAGTTTTCCCTAAATATTGCATGAGATCTACTTATAATAACAAATATTAATTGCTTATCTAAACTTCAAATTTAACTGGGTGCCCTCTATTTTAGAAACTAGCTGAATGATTTATAATAATTAAAACACTATTTTGTGCATGTGTGTGTGCACACAATAACACAGTTTGAAAGATACTTAATTATGAGTCATCTGATACAGCTATTCACCACCACTTCCTGGGCACTTAGTTGATACACATCATCTTCCCAAAGCCCTTCATGATTCTTCCAACTAGAATCACTCTTTCATCTGTTGTCCAAATACAATTTGTGCTTTCCCTTGGGCACTAATTAATATATTCAACAAATATTTATTGAGCACCTACTAAGAGCCAGCCACTGTTCTAGGCTTGGGAGACTAGTAATGAACAAAATGGACAAAGATCTTGCTTTCATGGAGTTTACATTCAAGTGGCAGAAACAAAGAAATGGCCTAAAAATTATATAGTTTGTCTGGTGGTGATAAATTATCTGAAGACAAATAAAGCAGGATAAAGAAGATGGAGGGTGGGGTGGGGAGTGGAGGTATCCTTCAGTAGGTGGTCAGGGAAGGCCACTTTGATGAAGTCCCAACTTAATGGACGCCCGAAGAAGTAAGAGTGTGAGCCATGCAGATATCTAGGGTAAGAATATACAGGCAAAGGGACCCTAAAAATAACAGAGTATGCTTGTTGTGTTCTATGAGTAGTAAGAAAGCCAGTGTGCCCAGAAGTGAGAGAGCAAAGTGGAGAGGAAGGGAGATGAGAAGAAAGAGATAGCTTGGGGCCATATTCAGGTTATTTCTGAGTAGATCATACCTGGAATGCAAAACAGTAAACTCCTCTCTGGCAAGGACCATGAACTGAGGAATATGGGCAATACTGTTTGAATGTGAGATTGATCTGGCTGGGGCATTTATCTCTCTGTAGATTACAGCTCTGATTTAGCAGGAGGAAGGGTTGGGAATTGTTCTTTCACTGCTCCAGTTGGTTTCCTCCTAAAGATGAAAGTTTGAATGATTAGAGTGCGTTTCCTACATCTGAGAGAGATGACCTTTTGCTGAAGCCACATCAGCCAGTGCATTATCTGTCTAGAATAGCTAAGAGAATTCTTGCTCCACAGTCACTGGTAGTCCTTATTTCTTTAACAGTACCCATAATTCTGCCTACATCATAACAAATCAGAAGTAAATGTTTGCTAAACTGAGTTCTTGAGCCCCTCAATCTTTACTTCCATTCATTGGGTTGATGCTATTTGGTAACTACAAAAGCCTCATCAATTCAATAAGGATGGAAATTGCCCTATTTCACATGATACCATTTGTTGACCTGTTCTTCTCCCAGATGTGACATTGTTCCAGAGATTCTTCCAAATTTTTAACTCAAATTGCATCAAGTGGTTATCATGAATGGTTACTAGTGATACTTTCTTTCATCCAGTTCCTTTCTTATACAGTGTTATCTCTACAGATGATGCTGCTGTTAATAGGTAACTCCACACTGTATTCATCTGTCCTGGCATCTTTTGCTCATCACCAATAGGCACATTTTGACCGCAGAAACAAATAATAACATTTTGACCCCATCTGACCCCATTTATTTTGTTTGTGACTGCAAAATCCAAGTCTTGAACGCCTGTAGCAAGGTAACTGTCCTTGACCCATTGGTGATCTTTTTTTCTGCCTTCAAGACACACATTCAGTCCTCATGTTCTTTTCTGCAAATTCCAACCTCCTAATCTTTGAGCCAGAAGGTCTCCACAGTAATCCCATAACTTCCCTCTGTTGACGCATTCATTCTTATCCAGTGAAATTCTTTCAATTTTTCCCTTCTATAGTATCCTCTTTTTTCTCTGTATAACGTGGGAGCTCAGTAAATACGAATTGCGTGACTAGTCTGTATGTGTCACATAGTTTGTATGTGTCACAGTGTCTGATTTTCTTTAACATTTCCTCAAGCACCACTTTCTTGCAGACACCTATTTTGAAGAACTACCTTTCCAAAGTGATCATCATTTTTACACTTAATCATATTTGGCAAATATACTAAAGTTACAAACAAAGAGATGAGGTGGAGTAGAGTGATGAGTTATCAGAAAATGTTCTATGAAGTGAGGTCAGTAAATGTCTCATTCAAATTTAAATTCACATTGTGAGTCACAAAATCTCTACTTCCTAAAAGTTTCCTGGTCTGTCCCACATGATAGATATTTAGCAGATACATTTTAAAAAGCCACCATTGGGCTTCCCAGGTGGCGCAGTGGTTGTCCGCCTGCCGATGCTAGGGGACACGGGTTCGAGCCCTGGTCCAGGAAGATCCCACATGCCGCGGAGCGGCTGGGCCCGTGATCCATGGCAGCTGAGCCTGCGCGTCCGTCCGGAGCCACAACAGTGAGAGGCCCGTGTACCGCAAAAAAAAAAAAGCCACCATGTCTCTAATCCACAAAGCTCTTTCTCTTTTGGTAACATTAGTAAAAGAAAAACACATTTATTTTCCTTGTTAAGCTTAAAACAACAGGCAAAGCAAGATAAGGTTTCTTCCTGCTCTGCCGTGCCTCTCTTTCTCTTTCAGCTGAATTATAATCTTACTATTACTCTGAATGAAGATTACGATGAACAGTTACCTTCAAGTAGACGACCAGGTTGGGATTTGGGGGGGCTCATAACTGCTCCCCAGTGGTTAGTCCTTCCCTTTCTGGAAACACAGTCCTCAAATGTATTTGTTCTTCTACCCACGTAGATGTTCCCCCAAACCATTCTGTGGTTCTTCTCCTTACTGTGTTTCTTCCTAAATTCTGCTATGGCAATCTGGGCACACATCCAACATCAGTAAATGAAAACCTCTTCATGCAGCCCAGTTTCAGCATTGCATACCAGCAGTTGAATGCTGTCTTTCCTGTCCCACATCCAAACGTTAGCATATACAATATCAATAAGCTGTTCCTTTCATCTTCTCAACACTGTGGAGGTGTTTATATTTGTGTGGGACATTTAAGCAATTCCAGCCAATGGGCTTTTACATCGGGCTAGGCCCCAGGCAGGGAGCAGCCTCAATTGGAAACAGGAACTGCAAGTGTTCTTGGTAAAATTCTGTATCTGCCCAAATGTAGCTGTCTAACTCAATGCCTGACCTTCTTTAAAAAGGTCATCCTCAGAATTATGGGGCAGTTTGATAAGCTGGAGTATACTAATTTATTGGACATTAAAAAAAGAGGAAATTTTATTATGGATTACTCTGCTTTCTTGAAAACTTTTTTTTGTAATTAAAAACATCTGGAAGGCATTTTAATATATCATAAACAAGAGGAAATCCAAAGCACGTGACTTCTAAGAAAATGATGCAAATTGAATTCCTTGCCAAAATTTACTGTAATCTGTTTTTCTTTTTTTCCGGGGTGGGAGTTTGAAGGTGAGGGATTCAAGAAAGGAGGGCAAATGAGAACAGCATTGAGAATTCTGCAGAGAAAACAGTCATTTCAAAACTCGTCTACTGCTATTTTTGGCCAGTGTTAGAAGACATTACACACTGGCAGAGTCTCTGAAATATATTTGGTTTGTTCTTAAAAATTAGTCATTGTACTGGTAAATTTCTTTCTGAAATAGACAAATAATTACATAAACAGAAACTAACTGTTCATAATAAGAAATAGAAGGAAACATCTTCCAGGGTGAACTTCGGTAAAGAACAAGCTATGCTTAGTACTTTATTCTTCCTCTCTATACCCATTTTTTATTTGGATAATAGCATAATACACACAGTTCTAATATATAGCACCCAAAATTGATGTCTGCATACAGCACTGCAAATGTTTCTCAATTTGTCTTTCATCAGACAGGGCATAAGCTAGTTTACAATATAAATGATGTTATTTTGAGGACTTTCTTCTTTATTTAACCCTGGAGATAAATGGAAAATAATCATCAATCTCAGGAATTGAGTTCTTTTAATATTGTAGATAATACACACACACACACACACACACACACACACACACACACACACACACACACACACAAACACTCCTCCATAAAACAAACCTAACAGTAACAATGTGGCCAGTGGTCACCTTATTTGGCTTCCAGTTCTTGGATGGACACAATGATTTCAGGAAAACAACTTTGATGCAGAGTATGTTTTAAACTATATAAATAGTTTATGAAAGCTCATTGAACTGCTGTAAATATGTACTTACACAAAGAAAGAATCAGTGGTATTTTTAAAGATGCAGGAACCTCTTATTTTGCTGGACAAATTCCAGATTTGGTACTTTTTTTAAAAAAATCATGTGAACTAAAGGAAAACAAACCTCTGTTCAAATTGTAGCTTTGCACTTTATAGCAGTGACTTCTTTGAATTTCAAGCTCTTTGCCTCTAAAACAGAAAAAGATTAACCATATTTTCTAAGAATTAAATGAGATAATACTTATGTATAAAGAATCTGACACTGATTCTGGAATATAATGGTACTTTGAGTGATAGCTATTTTTATTATTGGTATTAAATGTATTATTATGCAAATAATCCATTAAAAAATAGCCAGTGGCAAGGCTATTTACTGTTCTAATTCTTTTTCAGGAGGGTGCTATTCTGCTTTGCCTCTTTCTTTCTGTTCAAGAAGTTGATCAATTGATTGAATGATGAATTCATCCCTTCAGCACATTTTACCATGTGGGTGTGGGTCTTGCCTCTACCACTCCAGACACTGAAGCAGTCACCTTAGAAGGCTTAGATGTGGTCCTAACAGTCAAGGAGGTCTCAGTCTATGTAAAGAAACAACTAACTAAAAAATTTCCATTTATTTAGTGCCAGATGTTGTGAGAGATGCTGAAGATAAGAAATAAGGAAGACAAGCTTTCTGCTCGGCAGGAGGTGTTCAGGGCTGCATTTGTCCTTCCAAGCAAAGATAGAGGCCAACTGAGAAGGTCATCAGTGTTGACTATGGGAGTTGAGGGATGGATGTGGAAGATCAAAATGAAATTAATAAAAATCAGTATTTATAGTTCTATTTTCAAATATTGATAAGAAAGAAACTTGCTCATAGAAAAATGCTATGAATTAGTTAAGTCTATTAAAGAGTGTATTAACCTTATTAGGAAGTTTACATTTCCCAGATAGTTGGAGCTAGTTTTATGGGGTTTGTGGGTGGAGAGTAAAATATTCAAAGAGGATGGACACTGAAATAAGAGACATGGTTCTACATTCCAACTCTGTAGTTTTCCAACATGAAGCATTGAGCCAGTTATATAACCTTTCTTAGCTTTGATTTCTTCACCTGCAAAGTAAGAATAATATATATTCAGAGTTGTTGTGAGGATTAATGTTAATTTATATTAAGAATTTTGCAGATAGGTAGCACTCAATAAATGATGTCTGTTATTATGGCCATTATTATTATCATCTTTAAGAAGGCCAAAGGATTTAATTTAAAACCACTTTCCCTGCAATGAAAATATAATTCATATCATTTATAAATTTACACGTTTCTCCTGTTTTGGTGTGGACATTAGCTAGTGTTTGGTCATTGGCCATGATATGTGTTGGAAGTTTTGATTATTTACTATTTTCTAAGAACTTTAATTTTAAAATGCAGAGTATAGCTCTTTCAAAATGACAGCCAGTGTTTTATAAAATTTAAGAAAAGCTAATGTGAAAAAGAAAGAATCATTTAAAACCCATATTTGAAGTAGATGATAGTGGATTATATCTACCATTCTCCTGATTCCTCTGTCCTTAATAGGAGCTCAAAGCAACAGCCTGAATAATACTCAATTACAGATTAGGTGAGTGAGAACAGACTTTTATTACAAGGGAAATTACAAGGCTAATGTGCATTGACTAGTTTAAACAACAGTTTACCAACTACACTAATCTGAGAAAATATTACACAGAGACAGAAATGGAAGGGACCAGGCTAAGATAATGCTTCTTTTCACATTCATATTTCAGAATCATGATACCTTAAAATAGGTTGTCCGATGGGTTAATGGTCCTTACTATTTCATTTTAACACTAAATACCAAAAAAAAAAAAAAAATGTTTATGGAATCTGCATGTTGAAATAGGCTTCCATAAGCCCAAATCTAATAGTTGTTAGTTACACAAGAGACATGAAGAACATTAAAACCTTCTATGAGAGAAGTATGTGTAGTAGACCAGGGATTCCATCATAAATATTGCTATGAAGAGTATGGTATAAAAAAACTAAAGCAATCAACCACAGATAAAATATTAATGTTACAAAAACATGTGCTGTATTGAGAGAAAGATATGGGGAAGCAAAATAAGATGCACTAGTATACATAGAATATTAATAGCTGAGTCACCAATTTTGTTTAAGCCTGACATGTTATCTATCACCTTCATAGGATTCAGCATAGTCTTTTTCTTATTTTGGATCTTGGTCTATAGTGATATTCTTAAGATTGCAATATCTACTCATATGGTTTACCAATTTGTATTGTCAACCAGTCCATGTACACACATTTTGAAGGGATATTTAGCTTTTGCTACTGGAGCTATTTACAGATCAGAAAGTAAAACAAAGGGGAATCCTCTCAGTTTAATGTTAAGAAATAAACAAAACAAATAAACAAAAAACTCTCCAGAATTAGAACAAGGTAAGTATATTAGAACAAGATGAATATGTTCAATGATCATTAGCTATAACCTTATGCACCTAAGGATGTCAGCCACCATCTAACAGATAAAAAGGGTAAAAAATATTTAGAGATGTTACTCACACTGCCCATGTTAAAGTATTACAGCCATAAGAGGCTATCAGTAAATTTTAAAACAATGCCCAATTACTCTTTCTCTGTGCTCAGTTACTGATACTATCTGCCAAGCTATAGTCAAACTCTGTAAATAAATAAACCAATAAAACCCTTGAGGAAAAGTCCTTAATCTACAACACAGTGATTTTGTAGCTTGAAAAGAAAAACTTTGGAAAATAAACTTTTGCAGAATAATACTAGAAACTATATATTTATCCTTCTACCTAAGGTGTTAAAAAGACACAGGCAATAAAGTTTGTTAATTTAACAGAATAATGTTGAACCAAACTGGGTGCTGGTGTTATTTTGGAGAATAAAATGGACTTGGTCTGTGTCCTCATAGAGCTTATGGTCCACTATATTATCCCTTAATATCCCTAATATCCTTCTAATCCTTCTTTATACATTCAGGGAAGATAGATATTAACCAAACAATCATCCAACCATATAAACTCTGCCTAGAATGTAAAGAGCAAAGGTGTGCATGGTAGAAAATAATGCTGCAAAAGTAGGAAATCTGAAGTCTTGCATGTAAACTTCATCTCAGTTGTAGCCCTCAGTTTCCTAATGAGTAATATTACAGATGAGATAAAATTTCTGATTTCTTCCTGCATTATCACATGTTATGAAAAATGAAAAAAATACTAGATAGATAATCTTTGAGAGAAAACATGTTATATAAATCCTAGATGTTCTCATTTATATCAATTTATTCAACACAGTTTGGTTGTATGCTCATGAGACTCAAGAAGAAACTCATCATGGTCCTGCTCACTTAAAACAGTAGAATAGGGCTTCCCTGGTGGTGCAATGGTTGAGAGTCCACCTGCCAATACAGGGGACATGGGTTCACGCCCCATTCCGGGAAGGTCCCACATGCTGCGGAGTAGCTGGGCCTGTGAGCCATGGCCGCTGAACCTGCGTGTCCAGAAACTGTGCTCTGCAACGGGAGAGGCCACAACAGTGAGAGGCCCACATACCGCAAAAAAAACAAACAACATAAAGAAGTAGAATACTGTATATTCACTAGAAATCTTAACAAAAGGCAGAGAATGATAATGATCATGTGACTATAGAAGAAAAATGAGATTGGGCTCTCAGATCATGGAAAAAGACCATTTTGACTGGAGAAGTGGTCAGTAGGCTGAACCTTGACATATAGGTAAGATGTAGGTTTGTGAAAATGGCAAAGAGAGAGTTCAGGAGGAAAAAACTAGGCACAGAATCAAAAAGGCCCTCACATTTGGTCAGTTAGACAATCTATCCTCCAGGTTTTCCCAGGTACTTATAATCTAGACATAAGCTAGAAGCTCAGGATCCTGAGCTATGTGACAGGAACACTGAGAGACAGGCTGCAGTGGGACTGGCAACCAGATTATGGCTGATCTTGACTGAAAATTAATGATTCTTCACTTTGGTAAGCAAAGATAATCACTGAACTTTTTACTGTGATCACAGCTCTTCCTTGGGAAAGTTACTTTCGTAGCATTTTGCCTAGTTGGTAAGAGATAAGGCAAGGCCTAGCAAGAAATAGGCTAGGAGAAATGGAAATGGGAAGGTTTGGAGTGATATAAATATTAGAAGACTGAGTAGTTGAATTACTTAGGTGGTGAGGTAAAGAAAATAATCTAAAACCATCCCCATGTTTCAAGCTCAGTTTACTGAAGGAGTATGACAATCAGTGGTGTGCTAGAAAATGTTCAACAATCTGCTTGAACAAGAGAAAGGAAGGAAGGAAGGAAGGAAGGAAGGAAGGAAGGAAGGAAGGAAGAAAGAAAGAAAGAAAGAAAGAAAGAAAGAAAGAAAGAAAGAAAGAAAGAAAGAAAGAAAGAAAGAAAGAGAAAGGAAGAAGGAAAGAAAGAAAGAAAGAAAGAAAGAAAGAAAGAAAGAAAGAAAGAAAGAAAGAAAGAAAGAAAGAAAGAAAGAAAGAAAAGAGAGGAAGAAAGGAGGAGAGAAAGAAAGAAGGAGAGAAAGAGAGGGAAGGAGGAATGAAAGAAGGGAGGAAGGGAGGAAGGGAGGAAGAAGAAGAAGAAGGATGAGGAGGAGAAGGAGGAGAGGAAGAAGGAAAAGAAAAGGAAGAGGAAGAGGAAAGAGAAGAAGAAGAAAACAAAGCTCTGATTTGTAGCATTTGCCATTATCTGTGGTGTAAATGCTTCCACTATGGCCAACATCAGAGTTGGGAAGAGATGCACACAGTGAACCCTCATATGCTGGTAAGAGCTAGCTCTAGCACATGGCTGCCAGTTATGGACACAGAGGAATGAAGATTAGGAGATCCAGAAAGGGAGCTGGGAACTTCAACTTTGGACACATTGAATTGGCAGTAATTACTGGGAGTATCTAAATGGCAATATTCAGCAAACAGTTGGAAATGCTGGATTGTAGTCCCGTGGCAAAATGAGCCATATATATATAAATGATATTAAAGGTAAATAAGATTACCTAGGTAGAGAATTCAGGGAGAGAAAAAATAGAAATAATGACAGAATCTTAGAAAATATCTGTATTGGGAGAACAAGGGGAGGCAGGAAGAGAATAGTCTGGAGAGGTAGGAGGCAAATCAGAAGAGTGCTAGAAACCAGGAGAGCTAGAAACCAAGAAACACATCTTAAGAGGGCTTGGCTAAAGTGCCAAGGGTGGAAGGGAGGTCAAGGATAATTAAGTTGAAATCACAGTCTGAGACGAGTCTCTTTAGGCCACTGGGACCCTGGAGGATGCAGTTTCAGCAGAGCTGTAGGTTGAGAGAGAGTTTCTGCAGTGTATATCTTCTCATTCTCTTAATATGTTTGACAGTGAAAGGAATGAGAAAAGATGAAACGGTAGCATCTTTTACTTTTTTGAGTTATTATTATTTTAATGGAAATTTAGCTGCAACATTACAAGAAAAACAAACTCTCATAAGTCTCATGAGTAGCAAAAATGGCTTTAGTCCAAAGTTAAAAGCTTGTGAGCCCCGATGGGGCTGACCCTAGGGCTGCCCATTATTTGCTATGAGCTTCACTTAGTCAGACCATTTGAGAGAAGAGAGACTCTCATGGGCAGCTGTGACCAAGCAAACAGAAGCAGTGGAATAAGCCAACATGAATCGCATGAAGAGGATGAATATGACAAAGCATTTGCTTTAGGGAAAATATGGGGGTGAGGAGAATGAGGGAGGCAATGCCAAGAACAAATATCTGAAAAAATACATTTTTCTAGAATGACTTGTGCTGTTCAGCCAGTTTAAAGCTTAATATAACAAAACTGTTTCTGAGCCCACAATTCTTATTATTTTTCCAAGTTGTTCCCCACGTTGTTTTCTTCTTGCCTGGAATAGATGATTTCCTCATTACCCCATTTCCAGATTCTACCCAAAATAGTAAGTATAGCCCATCCTACTTCCTCCTTAATGTCTTCTCTAACTCAATATTTTCAAGATGCTCAGATAAATTACACTGTGTTGTCTATGCAATGCATAATAAGGAACAATAAATATCTATTAAGAACTTATTACAAGCAGTGCGCACGTGTTGACATAGTTACCCCAAGTCTTATACAGTATTCTGATTATTTCATGTATGCATCTGGTTACTTACATTTTAAAAGTTAGGATCTTATATTTTCCTTTTGTAAACTTTTTTTAATATAAAGCACAGTTATAGGCTGGTTAAAAAACTATTAACTGATGCTTGTTGAATTGGATTGAAATTTTTAAAAAAACAAAAAAAAATTCATTGAAATCTTTATGTGTAGTACAAGATAGAAGCTCTTGTGTAGCTGAAGATAAACTATAGTGTATCTTTGTTTAAAACACTTTGTTTTTAAAAATAGGTTCTGGAGAAAAGGAATGGTTCTTCTAAGAAATGAATTTGGAAACAACTGGAAGATAAAAGTAATTTATCAATATCATCAATTCAACTGTAAGAGGGAAAAGACTTTTTGAAATAAATTAATTGACCCTCCCCCTATTCAGCCAGAGGCATCCATTATTTGAGGCAGGATTTGGATTATTAAAGCAGGAATACAAAGAGGAAAGAAAAAGTCAGTGTTCTAGGAAGGTTGTTGTTTTTATTTTTTATCAGTATGTAGTGAGACAAAATTTATAAATACAAATTTGTGGCAAAATAAAGGGGTTTTCTAAATTCCAAGAGCTACTCTGCTATATAAGTTAAATCTTGGAGGTATGAAAATATGTTTTAGTATATAGAGAAAAAGAAAACTTAATGTAGGGAAAGCTCAACTTCAACAAAAGAAAGCAAAAGATATAGTCCTGATAGTGATTCTGAGGGAATTTAAGGAGAGGGGGAAAGAATCCTAATTATGTGTCCTGGCTTTCCCCTGAGGAAGTTGCAAGAGGTAAGAGGGAAGGATTGAAAAGATAGTCTGTACATGATGTTTCAGATATAGCTCAGGAAAATTACAGACCTCTGAAGAAAATACCTCAGGTCAGAATGATTATGGCCACAAAATGCCATCTAAGGTGTTTCTAGGATGTCCTTTAAAAATTGCTGTCCTAGAAGTATTTAATCAGAGGAAAGTCTTGAGAAGGACCTTCACAGGGTGGCTCACATCAACTTCAGTTTAACCTCTATAGAGGAGAAAGGGCTGCATGACATACTGAGGCAGAGAGGAAGAGATAGTAGAGAAGAGATCTAGATGTTCCCTTAAGAAAGTACAATAGGAGGCACAAGAAGGTAGTTGAATTGAGAAGCAACAGATGTTCAATGAGACCACCATGGTGAAACTAGGAGCAGATAAAAGGAAGCTGACCAGAGGTACTGTAGAATCAATGAGAGCTGAGGTAAGACTGATAGGCCAGTGAAAGCTGAGCTGGATATATCTTTGAAATTTATAAACCATGAATTTCAGCAGTGGCATTATGCTCATCCCCCCTCCACCCCCCCCCCAAAAAAAACCCCCCAAAAAACAAAAAAAGCAGTATTAACAACAATTCAGTGGGCAGTAATGTCAGATGGCTAGTGAGTAAAGAGACCAGACTGGCTTTGTCACATCATAGACCAGCAAAGATATGAAGGACAACATGAAGACCTTCTTCCTTTTTGCAAGGTGGATACAGAAGCTTCTCCATGAACCTAGACAGCATCTTGAAAAAAAGGACAGAAAGAAGAGAAATACCACTAAGAAAAAGCTTACCTTTAAATTAACTGAATATTTACCCCAAAGCTTTGTTTAAATGCACGAGTCTGGGATTCTTTTAATTACCAAGTTTAAGTTTGTATTCACTGATACCCAACAGGATGGAGAGCTTGAACATTTAGATTAGTCATGGCAAATGAATGGCAACATTTCTTTTTGCACATTTTGAATCACAGACTACACATTTAAATACATAAACTAATAGGAGAGTAATAAAAATGTTGAAAAACATGGTTTTCTTCAAACTATTTTCTAAGTTGCCACAATATTTTGCTGCCATTTTTTCATTTACAGTCAAAACTAGATAAAGAAAATAACTGAAGACAATTTTTTCTTTGTACAAGGAAGTAGTCTACATAGTGAGATCTGAATAGTAATAGTAAAGCAAGGCACAATCTCACATCACAGGATTAAGCTATTAGGACTAGTGCTACTGCTAGGAAACTGAGCACAATCCACATTTTCAACATCTGAAGCATTACAAATGAAGGGAAAAACCTTCTTTTCTAAAACAAACTATGATTAAATAAAATAAAGGTTTATTTATTAATAAAGGTATAGTATCTAGAAAGTTGTGTTTATTTAAATCTTGCTCTAAAATTGTCCTTTTTTGATATACTATGGAAATGTTAAAATGTAGCAATGTATCTATTACTTATTTTAACAGATGTTTTATTTTATAAGAAAAAGCTTAATTGAGGGAAAACATATACTATATGAAATTCAGAAATTTGTGACTGTACAGTGCCTTGTAGAATGGGCTCATATTCATAAACCAGACATCATCAATAACCTGTTGGCAGATACCCAGATAGGAGATGCAGTTTCAGGGAGGAGTCCCAAAGCTGTTAGGTGGCAACAGATACCACATTAATAAAGACACAATTTTACAAGTAATCTGTATATGATATTGAGATTATCATAGAAGTTGAAGAAATCTTGTCAGTTGAAATTTGGGGTTTTTTTAAATATAAAAATAAAGCTGCATGGAACTATTTCTTTCTCGCTGAAAACTGTTTATTAAAAACAAAATTTTGGTATAGTTACTTGGAAGACATATATTTACTATTGCATGGTGTTTTCCAACGCTCTTGAAAAAGTCATTCATAGGGCTTCCCTGGTGGTGCAGTGGTTGGGAGTCCGCCTGCCTATGCAGGGGACATGGATTCATGCCCCGGTCCAGGAGGATCCCACGTGCTGCAGAGCAGCTGGGCCTGTGAGCCATTGCTGCTGAGCCTGCGCATCTGGACCCTGTGCTCTGCAACAGGAGAGGCCTGTGTACCGCAAAAAAAAAAAAAAAAAAAAAAGTCATTCATATTTATTGTTATATTATTTTTCTGAAGAGTTACCATTGCATAGCTCAGCAAATACCACATAATGGCACAAATTTTATAATAAAAATATTAAAATAACTTGATAGTTGTATCTTCTTATATTCTCCCTCCCAATCCATTTTTTTTTTTTTCAAAAATAAACAGTAAGAAGAATTTTGAAGATTAAATTTCCCACAGTTGTGGGCTTCCCTGGTGGCGCAGTGGTTGAGAGTCCACCTGCTGATGCAGGGGACACAGGTTCATGCCCCGGTCCGGGAAGATCCCATGTGCCATGGAGCGGCTGGACCCGTGATCCATGGCCGCTGAGCCTGCGCATCCGGAGCCTGTGCCCCGCAACGGGAGAGGCCACAACAGTGAGAGGCCTGCGTACCGAAAAAAAAAAAAAAAAAAAAAAAATTTCCCACAGTTGTGCCTTAGGTGAAGAAATGTTAGTAAAAGTGAAAATGGAAACATTAAAAGAAGATACAAATGTGTAGTATGGATATATAAACATAATTAACTTAATGTAATCAAAGGAGAAGTTAAAACAAGATTTCAAATTGTTGCCCACTAACTTTGGCAGAAAGTTGTCTGTTTTGTTTTTTTATTAATACTCATGCTTGCCACTGGACAGTAAGAGAAAAACTCTCATCCACAGTTGGTGGAAGTGCAATTTGGTGCAATCTTTCTGTAAATCACTTTGAAAACATGTATGGAATGTCTACAAATGTTCATAGAGTTTGAACCACAATCTCCATACCTGAGAATTTAACCTAAAGATATACAGGTATGTCAGGGAATCATGTGCAAGCACTTTCACTGAAAATTTATTATAGGGGAAAAATGGAAATACTCTAATAAATGTCCAAAGATAAGAATTTGATTAAATCAATATAGAACTCTTTTTGCTTGCCTAGTTTAAAGATGGCATCCTGAATTCAATTCTCCACTTGCCTACATCAAACTTGACCCAAGGGGCCATTTCATTCCAGGATTAATCCATTTATTAATGATGTAGTATGTTGTTAAGAACATTTTCAAAGGGTATATAAGACAACAGAAAATGCTCACCATGAAAGTTTTTGTTAGTGTGTGTGTATTTGGGAGGGGGAGAGAAATAGTCCAAAATGCTAATAGAGTATATCTCTCAGTGGTAAAATTTTCTTCTTTAACTTTTCTCCTTTTAATGTTTCTTCTTTAACTTTTCTGAATTTTACAAATTTTCTACCATGAAAGTTCATTAGTTTTAAAATCAGAAAAAAAGTAAATGATTAACACTGAAGACAAAATAAGTCCTGAAAACACCATATCTGTTATAGTTTACAAATAAAATTCAAGTTTCCCCAAATTCACCTGTTTGTCAACAATATTCTATTAAATATTTTCATAAAAATAGAAATGAAGTTCAGAAACTTTCAAAAAATAATGTTAGACTTCTGCCTCCAAATCATGAATAATAAAAATAATATTTCACATTTTTATAGTAATCCACATTTTTCAAAGTAGTTACATTTATATGAATCATCTGTCTCTTCTCCCTCAACCTGATGTGATTATAGAATCAGAGAATCTAAGCTGGAAGGAACCCTAGGAGTCAACCAATTGAAATCCTGCTTACCGCAAAGGAATTTATCATAACACCCCTGAGAGAGGCTTTTTTCAACCATGTGAATGTTTCTAGAGCTCATGACACCACAAGGCTTTTTCATTTTCTGGACAGTTTTGGTTGTTTTAAAGTCCTTATATTAAATGAAAACAAGTCAAAAGAAAGCAGTGGCTACTAATTCATATGTAAAAAATGCATTGGCCATTCCCAATCCTCGGCTTCTATTTTTCTAAAAGTGTGGTCCACAGACTACCTGCATGAAACCACCTGAGAACTTCTTTTGAAATGTAGATTCCCAAGCCCCACCTGACACCTTCTGAAACAGGATATCTTGAGGTAGAGCCCTGAATATACATTTTTCACAAACTTCTTAACTGATTCTTGGATGTCTGGGTGGGTAGAAGGCCCTACTGGGAAGGAATAGCCCTTTTATTTGCTTGCTTTGGCTTGGAGATGGCCATGTGAGCTCCTGAATTCAGTTCTCCATTGGTCAACATCAAACGGGACTTGAGGGCCATTTCCCTCCAGTGTTACTCCCCCTGTAAACTATCACTAGTTCAACATCCATCATTTACTGTGTCAGGCATTACTCCATGAGCTGAGTACACAAAGAATAAGTACATGTGGTCTCTCCTGGTAATGAGCTCATTGCCAGGCACAGCATCCTGTGGTCTACCTAGCTGACAATGGTTGACCTTTCCTGGTATCAGGATTTGATTATTTTTCCTCTATTACATTCTTCTGGAAGATAATTCAATTGGGAAGTTCCTGTCACAAGAATAGATACTAGGATTTAGTTTTCAAAGAATTGGGCTCTGGTGATTAGAACCAATCCTTGCCCCTTTATTTTGGAAATTAGTCCCAGTTATATTCTTTTTAAACTGAGGTGAAATTCACATTAACCATTTTAAGGTGAACAATTCAGTGACATTTAGTACATTCATAATGTGCAACCACCACCTCTATCTATTTCTAAAACATTTTTATAAACGCCCAAAGAAACCTCATATCCATTAAGGCAGTTTCTCCCATCAACCCTGTACTTCGAGGATATTTTTAATAGTTTCTTTTCTGTTTAACTTTTCACACCTCCTACTCCCTGCCCAGTTAAGGCTTTTTAATGCTAAAAGACTGTTTCTGGGTCCATCAGCATTTATTCTGGTTAGTGTTCTATATTATAGGCAGCTAATATCTCATTTTTGTATTTCTATAATGAACACTTAAGTTCCAGACTGTCTGATGTAATAAATCATTTGTGGTAGCTATAGCATAAGCCATTTTAACTGTGAAAGTAGTATATATGTGTTGTGAACATTTAACTAATGTATAAATAAAGTAAAAAGTGAGAGTCTTTTTTTTTTTGGCGGTACGTGAGTCTCTCACTGCTGTGGTCTCTCTCGCTGCGGAGCACAGGCTCCGGATGTGCAGGCTCAGCGGCCATGTCTCACGGGCCCAGCCGCTCCGCGGCACGCGGGATCCTCCCGGACCAGGGCACGAACCCGCATCCTCTGCATCGGCAGGCAGACGCCCAACCACTGCGCCACCAGGGAAGCCCGAGAGTCTTTCTTAAGTACCCCTACATTTACCAGAGTAACTACAGTGTGGCATTCCAGATTATTTCTTGATTCAGCTAAATGTATATACCCCTCCCTGAAATTATATCAAATTAGTCATATCATTATACTATTAATCAGAGTTTTACCACTTGTTCATTTATTCTATGTTTTATCTATTCATTCATTCTTGGAACCAGTATTTATTGGATGCTTATTAGATGCCAAGAATTCTTTTAGGAGATGGGGATACAGGGGTCAATGAATATCCGTGTCAGCATCTGTCAGGTCATTATTTGAAATAAGTATACATAATTCCATCATATAGATGTTCCATAATTTCACACAACTCATTTAATCATTCTTCTACTAATGGACAGCTAAAATTCTTTTAACCAACGTTTGTTAAATAGCTATCGGATACCAAAGGCACTACACTGAGATGAGGAGTACATTTGTTTTTTGTTTTTATAAACGAAATATGAATTAAGTAGTGTTCAGCTTTACTTTTAGTATCAAGTTAACCTCTTTTGTATCTGAAACAAACTTAGGTTTTTGAAGAAGGTGTAGTTAAGGCAGACTCAATCATTCCAGCTATGTGCCCAGGAGTATGGGAAATACATTTACCCCACCTAAAATATTGTACAGCAGAAGAAATAATCAAAATAATTAAAACCTTCCAAACAAAGGTACCAACCATTCAAAAGGATACCTAACCAATAAGAACAGATATAGTATATATAAAAAAATGGATGCCTACCAGCTTAGGTATACGCCTTGGTATATACACTGTAAGGATATCAAATCCTCAATTCGATTGAGTCTTTTCTGCACTTTTTTGTGGTTTGCTTGTCTGTTTTGTTTTGTGGGAAATGGGCAATATTTGTGCTTTTTCATTTACATATTTGGCTACGTAGAAACCCCAGGGAATGAATCATTCTGGATAGCTGAAAATTTTAATCATTTTTGATGGAAATCTTTCTAAAATGGATTTCACACTTCCCTGACTTCTTAAACAGAGTGGATGGAATGTAATTAATCTTTTTTTGATGACTTGGTTTTATCATTATGAACATTAATGACTGTGCTGTGCTATCCAGAGATGACGTCCTAGACACTGATTGTGGTATGCAGGATGGCCTGTGGTCCTATTAGTCTTTATGAATATTTGCATCTAGGTTATATTCTTCCTTTACTGGTAGACCCCTAGTTGTCATTCTCACTGCTGACAGTAAAGCAGCACAGGTAGGTACAAAGAGGTAGGCTTAGAAGGAAGAGAAAGCTATGTTTAGATCCAAGCTCTTGATTGGGGTGCCAATTACACTTTTAATCCAGTTTCTTTATCTGTAAAATGATCACAGCAACTCACCTAATAGAGATGTAATAAGCATTAAATGATGGGTCTTAAGTGTAGTGAAAAATAAACCAATGTTAATTCCTGTTCCCTATCATGGTGCTTACAAATAAAAATGCATTTGGCAATTTTTATTCTGCTGTGGAACTGGAAGCTGGGTGGTAGAGTTGAAAGACTTACATGCAAAATCAGATTAATGAGCTTTTTGGGGGGTAAGATACCAGTACTCTCAGTTTTATTCCATATAGATTTTGTGACATTGATATTGGATGCTTAGATATACTAGTTACTTTTTTTTTTTTTTTTTCGGTACTTGGGCCTCTCACTGTTGTGGCCTCTCCCGTCGCAGAGCCCAGGCTCCAGACGCGCAGGCTCAGCGACCATGGCTTACGGACCCAGCCGCTCCGCAGCATGTGGGATCTTCCCGGACCGGGGCACGAACCCATGTCCCCTGCATCGGCAGGTGGACTCTCAACCACTGCGCCACCAGGGAAGCCCTTAGTTACTTCTTAACTCTTAACTATGTAAGAAGAATGCTGCCTCCATAAAATAGAGTTCTGGAGGAAAAAAATGCAACTTGGGTATTTTGAAATCCATACATAATATGGAAAATGTTTTAAATCTGTATAATTATTCTCTTCTAGGTTATGAACTTGGTAATTTTTAGAAAAATATTATTTTTAAGATGTGATCAACTATACTTACCAAAGCCCTACCACATACTAGGTATATTTCTAAGTTTTGGATTTATCTCAGAGAGAGAGGAAAAAAAAAAAGATTAAATCTCTGTCCATATATAGCTTCCAGTTTAGTGGGAGAGATAGAAAATAAAACACATAGATAATAAAATATGTAGTGCATCATTTTATATGTCCTTGAGAAAAATAAACTAGGAGAGGGGATATATAAAGCCAGGGAGTCAGCAGAGAGATTCAATTTAAAATACAATGGTTAATAAAGACCATGGAAAAGATGACATATGAAGAAAAGTTTAAAGAAGAGAACCACTGATATATTTTGTTGGAAGGCTCTTTCAAGAAGAGGGAATAATAAATACAAAAGGAGACCAGAAAGAACCTGTTGTGTTCATGAAATAGAAAGGAGTCCCAGAGACTGGAACAGAATAATTCCGTCAGATGGTAATGAGAGCTAAGGACAAAGGTCAAGTGGGAAAAAGGTATTAGGAGTGTCTGGGATGAGGTGGTGGGTGGTATTGAGGTTCAACTTTAAAAAGGTAAGGTGACACACTTGAGAAAGTTGGCAAAGGAGCAAGACTTACAGGTTCTAGAGGTAATAGCCTTCCAGGCAGAAAGAATAGCAAGTGGAAAGGCTCCAAGGCATATGTGTCTGGGTAGTTCAAAGAACAGGAAGGAGACCTGATAACTAAAAAGGAGTAACCAGCTTGGAGTGTACTTGGAGATGATGTTAAAGTGATAGCCAGAAGCAAGATTATACAGTGCCTTAGGCCATTATAAGATATTAACTTTTATTATGGTTACAATGTGAGGCCACTGCAGGATTTTTAGCAGAAGAGTGTGTCTTTTTGTTTGTTTGATTTTTCATAGCAATTAGATTATTCTGATTACTGGATTTTGAATAGCCTGTAGGTGATTAAAGGACAAATTAGGAAGAACAGTTAAAATAATCCAGGAAAGTCCTGGAAAAAATCCTGCAATAATCAAGGAAAGACATGATGATGGCTTTCATGAGGTTATTTGTGAAAGAGATGGAAAGATGTGGTTGTATTCTGGATATTTTAAAAGCAGAGCCCATAGCCCACTGCCCATGGAATATCAGAGGAAGAAAAGAGATAAAAATGAGTAAGTAAAGAAGTAAATTGAAAAAATAAAAAGAAAGATATACTTTCAAAGAGGTGGTTACTTCAGCCAAGAGTTATATTTCTATGTGAAACAACTGAAAGCCTGGATAGAATATATGAAATAAAATCTTTCAAGATATTTAACATTAATAATGAAAGATGAGGAGTCTTTTTTTTTAATGATGGTGATAACTCCCAGCATTTTTTAAAAATTTTATTTATTATTTATTTTTGGCTGTGCTGGGTCTTTGTTTCTGTGCGAGGGCTTTCTCCAGTTGCAGCAAGCGGGGGCCACTCTTCATCGCGATGCACGGGCCTCTCACTATTGCGGCCTCTCTTGTTGTGGAGCACAGCCTCCAGACTCACAGGCTCAGTAGTTGTGGCTCATGGGCCCAGTTGCTCCACGGCATGTGGGATCTTCCCAAACCAGGGCTCGAACCCGTGTCCCCTGCGTTGGCAGGCAGATTCTCAACCACTGTGCAACCAGGGAAGCCCGAGGCTTTTTGACAGAGAGGAAGTAAACAAGATGAATCATACATTTGCCCTGGCTTACTCTCTGGAGAGAGTTGCCAGGTTGTAGCACAGGGAGGGGAAACCTAGGTAAAGCCCAATGGTCTCCATAAATTGAGAAAACAAAACTGGAGCTTTGAGAAGCCAAGGAAGTAGGACTTTCCAGAAGAGAGCAACAGAGGGGAGAGATCTGCATAGAGAGGGAGTTCGAGATCTCTAGAGGGCCCCCCTCAATGTTCAGCTGGGTACTGACAGGTACAAATGTATGAGGAAATTATCTGCAGCTGGAACCACCAGAAGAAGTTTGAAGGAACAATGCCCAAAGCTCACACAGAAAGAGTTTCTGTTCCCACCAGGCAGAGTAGAAAAACCTCATGACTAATGGGACATCAGATACAGTACTCACAGGGATTTTGCCTCAGTAATAGGGCAACATTAAATCTAGACTGAATACTGTTCTGGTCTCATCTGAGAAAGCTTAAAAGTAAGACTCAAAAAGGAACCAACTTTTTCCAAATAACTTAACTGCACCCTAGATCATAGCTGAAGAATATTTATAGGGATACAAGGAAATCCAGCACTCAACAAGGCAAAATTTGCAATGCTTGGCATACAATCAAACATTACCAAAGCATGCTAAGAAACAGGAAAACACAATTCCTAATGAGGAGAAAAATAAATTAATCAAAAAATTACAGGGCTTCCCTGGTGGCGCAGTGGTTGAGAGTCCGCCTGCCGATATAGGGGACACGGGTTCATGCCCCGGTCCGGGAAGATCCCACATGCCGTGGAGCAGCTAGGCCCGTGAGCCATGGCCACTGAGCCTGCGCGTCTGGAGCCTGTGCTCTGCAACGGGAGAGGCCACAACAGTGAGAGGCCCGCATACCAAAAAAAAAAAAAAAAAAAAGAAATTACAGATGATGCATCTAATAGAACAAGGACATTAAAAGTTATTTTAGGGCTTCCCTGGTGGCACAGTGATTAAGAATCTGCCTGCCAATTCAGGAGACATGGGTCCAAGCCCTGATCCAGGAAAATCCCACATGCCATGGAGCAACTAAGCCCGCGAGTCACAACTACTGAGCCTTCTTGCTGCAACAAATGAAGCCCATGTGCCTAGAGCAACAAGAGAAGCCACTGCAATGAGAAGCCCATGTACCACAACGAAGAGTAACACCTGCTCGCTGCAACTAGAGAAAAGCCTGAGCACAGCAATGAAGACCCAATGCAGCTAAAAATAAATAAATAAATAATTAATTTTAAAAATAGTTATTGTAACTGTACTCTGTATGTTCAAGAGGCTTAGGGGGAAGCTGAGCATGTTAGGTAGAGAAAAAGAAGATATGAGAGAGGCCCAGATAGAACTTCTCAGGCAGAAACTACAATGCTGAGATGAAAAGCAACAATAACAACACTGGATTGAATTAATTGCATATTAGACATTTCAGAAGTCAAGGTAATGAACTTGAAAATATAGAAACAGAAACTACGTAAAACTCAGAAATAAAAGAGGATAAAAATGAGCACAAAAACATAATCAAGCATTAGTGACTTACAGAACTACTTTAAATAGTCTGACATATGTAATAAGAGTCTCAGAAGTGGACTTCCCTGGTGGCGCAGTGGTTGAGAGTCCGCCTGCTGATGCAGGGGACACAGGTTCGTGCCCTGGTCCAGGAGAATCCCACATGCCGCGGAGCGGCTGGGCCCGTGAGCCATGGCCACTGAGCCTGCGCGTCCGGAGCCTGTGCTCCGCAACCGGAGAGGCCACAACAGTGAGAGGCCCGCGTACCAAAAAAAAAAAAGAGTCTCAGAAGGAAGGGGAGGAGAAAAGGCAGGGGGGATAAGAAAAAAAATATTGAAGAAATGGCTAAAATATTTTCAAATGTACTTACATCTCCAGAACTACAAATGTAAGAAACTCAGTGAACCCCAAGCATAAGAAACTTGAAGAAAACTCCACCAACACTCGTAATAAATTGCTTAAAACCAATGATATACAGAAAATCTTAAATACAGTCAGAGGAAAATAAATAGCAAATTATATGCAGAGGAACAAAGATAAGATTTATTCAGACTTCTTTCTTGGGTAAAAAGAAAGCAGGTCAGAAGACAAAGAAACAACATCTTTAAAGTATTGCAAGAAAAAAAAAAATCTACCTAGAGTTTTATACCCAGGTAAGATATCTTTCAAAAATGAAGGAAAAGTAAGGCTTTAAAGTCACACAAAAGAAGAAAGAAGTCATTACTGGCTCACCTGCACTATAAGAATGGTTAAAGGAAGTTCTTCAAGCAAAAGGAAAATTATACCAGAATAAACACTGCATTCAGGAATGAAGAACTCCTAAAATAGTAATTATATAGGTAAATCTAAAATATGTATATGTTCTTGTTATTTAAATCCCTTTAAAAGATAGTTGACTATTTAAAGAAAAACTAAAAATAACAGTGTACTGTGGGATCTATAACATATGTAAAAGTAAAATGTATGAAAATAATAGCACATAGGCTGGGTCAGGATAAATTAAAATATACCATTGTAAGTTTCTTATACATGATATAGCATAAAATCACTTGAAAATAGACTGTAATAAGTAAATGATGCATACTATAAACTAATAAAACACAAAACAGAGTTATAGATAATAAGCCAAAATAACCAATTACTATGAAAGTAGAGAAATTTTTAAATGGGAAATAAAGAACATGGGATAATTAGAAACTAATAGAAACATGGTAGATTTTAAGCCAACAACATCAACAATTACATTCAAAGGTAAATATTTTAAATGCCCTAACTAAAAGGTATTTTAAAAGGATTTTCAAATTGGATAAAAGAGCAAGATCTTGCCTGCAAGAAACACACTTTAAATATAAAGACACAGACAAATAAAAGGAAGGGATAGAAAAGGTATATATACTATGCTAGTACCAATTAACAAAAATTTGGAGTAGCCAAATTAATATCATATAAAGTATATTTTAGAGCAAAGAATATTACCATGGATAAAGAAGTATATCTTATAATGGGATATGTGTGAAATCATCAAGAGGACATAATGACCCTAAATATTTATACATTTAATAATATATAATATATAATATATAACACAAAATCCATAGAACTTCAAAATATATAACACAAAATCCATAGAGCTACAAGGAGAAATAAACACATATTTAATTTTAAAATAGAGACTTTTAACATTCCTTTCTCAGTAATTGAAGAACAGATAGGGAGAAACCAGTGAAGATATATATTTGGACAACACATTGACCATCTAGACCTAGCTGATATTTTAAAAACAACCTATCCCAAAACAGCAGAATACACACAGGGCATTTATAAAAATGTCATGTTTTAGGCAATAAAACAAGTCTCAATAAACTTGAAAAATACATACTTTCTGACTACAATGTTGTTGCAGTGCAATGTAAGTAGAAGTCAAGAAGAGGAAGCTCTCTGGAAAATCCCCAAATATTTGGAACTAATTAACATATGTCTAAATAACCAGTGGGTCAAGTAAGTAATCAAAATGGAAATTAGAAAGTGTTTTGAAATCATTGAACATGAAAACACAACATATCAAAATCTGTGGGATGCATTACTTATAGAAATGTAGAACTAAATTTATATCACTAAAAATCTACATTAGAAATAAATAAAGGTCTAAATCAGCAACCTCAGCTTAAGGAATTAGAAAAAAAATATTAAACCAAAGAAAGCAGAATAAAGGAAATAATGACGATCAGAGCAGAAATCAATAAAAAGTTTAAAAAAATATATAGATAAAATTAATGAATCCAAAAGCTGGTGGTTTGAGCAGATCACTAATATTGAAAGAACTCTAACAAGATGATCAGCAAAAGAAAACAAAAGAAAGAAGATTCAAACTGGTAATATCATGAATGAGAGGGGAGACATCACTACAGATTCCACAGATACTAAAAGGATCATAAGGGAATATTATGGCATCTTAGTATCAATAAATCTGACAACTTAGTAAAATATAATAGATAAGTTTCTTCCAAGTCACAAACTACAAAAGCTTACTCAAAAAGAAACAGATAGCATAAATGGTCCTATATATAGTAAAGAAATTGTTATGTAGTTAAAAAAAAACCTTCCCACAAAGAAAACTACAAGCCCAAATGGCTTCATTGGAGCATTTAAAGAAGGAATAACACCAATTCAATACAAACTCTGGAAATAAAACAAAACAAGCAAACAAACAAACAAAAAAACAACTACAGACCAATAGCCCTCATAAACATAGATACAAAAATTTAATCCAACAATAAATAAAAAGCAAATACATCATGACCAAGTGAGATTTATGCCAGGGATACAAGATAGGTTTAACATTTGAAATCAATCAATGCAATTCATCATATTAGCTGATTAAAAATGAAAATCTTATAATCATCTCAGTATACAGAAGAAAACGTTGGACAAATATCCAATATTCATTTCTCATAAAAAATATCTATGCACTAGGAATATATGGGAACCTACTCAAATTGTTAAATGGCACCTGTGAATAACATACATTTAACATCAAAATCATTCATAATCATGAAAGATTGAATGCATTCCCCTATAAGATCAGGAACAAGGAAAGAATGTATATTATTATAACTTTGATTCAAAATTGTACTGGACACTCTAGATAGAAAAATAAGACAAGAAAAAAAAGGTATCTAGATCAGATAGGAAATAGTAAAACGCTCCTTATTCACATATGACACAACTATCTATGTATAAAATCTTATCGAACAATGAGTTAATTTATCAAAGTTTCAGGATACAAGATCAACATACAAAATCAGTGTACTTTTATATGCTAGCATTAAGCAACTAAACTGAAAATCAATATAATTCACAAAGCATAAAAATACAAAATACTTAGAAATGCATACATATACAAAAATATGTAAAGGACCTTCATATTGAAAACTAGAAAACATTGTTGAAGATTATATAAATAAATGAAGAAATATGGATTCACAGATCAGAATACTCAATATTGTTAAGATATCCATTATCCCTCAAATTGACCCAGAGATCTAATACAATCCTAATCAGAATTCCAGGAAATATTTTTAATGTTAACATTAACAAGCTGATTCTAAAATTCATATGGAAACACAGTGAACCTAGAAAAGCCAAAACAACTTTGAAGAAAAATAAAGTTGGACAATTTATACTACCCAATTTCAAGGTTTTTATAAAGACATAATGATCAAGACATAGACAAATACATCAATGGAACAAAATAGAATTCAGAAATAAACCTACATATACATGGTCAATCAATTTTGACAAAGGTGCAAGATAATTCAGTGTAGAAAAGGTAAACTTTTCAACAAATACAACTGAAATTGGATATCTCTATGTCAAAAAACTAAACTTCAATTTATACCTAACAATATCGAAACATTAACTGAAAATGAGCCTTAGATTTAATATACAATCCCAAACTATAAAAGTTCTAGAAAAAACCATAAGAGAAAAATCTTCATGCTTTTGGATTATACAAAGATTTCTTAGCTACATTAAATGCAAAATCCATAAAATAAAAATTGATAAGTTGGACTTAATCAAAATTTAAAACTTTATTTGAAAGAGAATGAAAAATATGACAGAAAAATAAGACAGAGGAAATGAAACTCAATAATGAGGAAACAATACAGTAAAATATAAGCAAAAGATTTAGATAGCTATTTCACCAAAGAAGATATGTGGATAGCAAAGAAGCACATGAAGTATGCTTAACATTATTAATCATTAGAGTAATAAAGATTAGAATCAAAATGATATACTTCTAAATACATTTTAGAATGTCTAAAATTAAAATATTGATCTACCTACTGTTGGTAAGCATGTGAAAGAATAAAACACTACTAGTAGGAAGATAAAATACTACAACTTTAAAGAGCAGTTTAGTTGTTTCTTAAAAATTGGACACACTAATACATGCCCCAGCCATTCTACTTCTATGTATTTACCAAAGATAGATGAAAGCATGTGGCCCTGTAAAATTCATATGTAAATGTTCATAGCAGTTTTATTTGTAATAGCTAAAAACTGGAAACAATCCAAATGTCCATCAGCAGGTGAATGAATATACAAATTGTGGTATTTTCAAACAAATTGTATTGCTAAAGAATACTTAGCAATAAAAATGAATAACAGGGGTTTCCCTAGTGGTGCAGTGGTTAAGAATCTGCTTGCCAATGCAGGGGACACGGGTTTGAGCCCTGGTCTAGGAAGATCTGACATGCTGCGGAGCAACTAAGCCCGTGCTCCACAACTACTGAGCCCGCACGCCACAACTACTGAAGCCCATGCACCTAGAGCCCGTGCTCCACAACAGGAGAGGTCACCAGGATGAAAAGCCTGCACACCACAACGAAGAGTAACCCCCTCTCATCACAGCTAGAGAAAGCCTGTGCGCAGCAATGAAGACCCAGTGCAGCCTAAAATAAAATAAATACATTAAAAAACAGAATAACAAAAATGAATTGTGCATGAAAAAAATGGATTAATATCAACACAATTATGCTGTACTAAAGAAACCAGGCCACCCCCCCACCAACAAATGAATAGATATTGTATATTTTCATTTATATAAAACTGTAGAAAAGACAAACTAATGTACAGTGGGGAAAGCATTTAAAAGGTTGCCTGGGGGGCTTCCCTGGTGGCGCAGTGGTTGGGAGTCCGCCTGCCGATGCAGGGGACGCGGGTTCGTGCCCCGGTCCGGGAGAGTCCCACGTGCCGCGGAGCGGCTGGGCCCGTGAGCCGTGGCCTCTGGGCCTGCGCGTCCGGAGCCTGTGCTCCGCAACGGGAGAGGCCACAACAGTGAGAGGCCCGCATACAGCCAAAAAAAAAAAAAAAAAAAAAAAAAAAAAGGTTGCCTGGGGACATAAGGGCGAGGAGCAGAAATGGATTGCATTGAGGCAGGAGGAAATCTTTGAGGGTGTTAGATATGCTTACTATCTTGACTGTGGAGGTGGTTTCACAGATATATACATATATCTGTGGTATATATGTCAAAATTGGTCACATTTCATGCTCTAAATATGTGCAGTTTATTGTATGTCAGTTATAACTTGATATAGCTATTACAGATTACATTAAATTTAAAATGTAAAAAAGGTAAAAATGTAAAAGCATGTTAATTTTAAAATTTACTTGATGAGAGATATTTTAGAGCATTAACAAGCTAGGCAAATAATTTTTCAAATTCAAAATTTTAGGGCTTCCCTGGTGGCGCAGTGGTTGAGAATCCGCCTGCCGATGCAGGGGACACGGGTTCGTGCCCCGGTCCGGGAAGATCCCACATGCCGCGGAGCAGCTGGGCCCGTGAACCATGGCCACTGAGCCTGCGCGTCTGGAGCCTGTGCTCCGCAACGGGAGTGGCCACAAGAGTGAGAGGCCCGCCTAGCACACACACACACAAAAAATTAACTTAATTACTACTGATAAATTGCTTACTCTGTGCTAGGTACTATTATGCAAATATTGACTTACTTAGTCCCTGTGATAATTCTATTCCCTGGGTATGGCATTATTCTTACCCATCTTACATATGAAGAAATTGAGGCACAGAGAGTGATGCAGTTTTATAAATGCAAAGCTTGTATTTCAACCCAGGTGGTCTGGCTTCAGGGATACAGCTCTGTTTAATCTTGCTTAAAAAGAGAGTTTATTTTGACTACTTCACAGATTCAGTGACTGTAGTATAGGATTTTACTTTCATTTTCTTACCGCCCACATTTCTTGCATAGATTTTTGCATGCAGGTTGGAATCTTTACTGCCTTTTTATAAGATAATACTTTTAACACATACTAAGCACTGCTTTCATTAGCACAAACTGTCCTGCCCACCAGACTCCTGTTTTAAAACCTCTTTGCCTCTCTATTCTTCACTTCTTTTCTGAACTGATTCCATTCTACAAAGCACAAACCTTCAGATTTTGAAATAGATACAGCAGTATGACACCTGTTCTTATTCCTACCCAAACTGGTTTGTCCCATTGCAAAGCATTTATTATCCAGATACGACTATGAAACACTTGATTGAGTATTGCTTCTAAAGATACTTATTTTGAGAATGTAAATTTTGTGTTGATAATGACTCTGAGATCAGAAATCAAGCCTTCATCTTATGTCATGCATATGCAGAAATACATATTTTTGACACAGAATTGCCAACTTTTCAGGCCTCACGAGAACTTACATGCTCCACTTAGAAAATATAATCATATATATATTTTTTAAGCCCTCATGTAGAACAAGCAGCTCAGCCTATGAGGGTTGGCAATGCATCTCTCCCCATCACTGTCTCCAAATTTTGCCTTGCGTGTGTAACGAGGGATGTCCACTCAGGCATGAAGAATAGAGACTAAATTAATTGTGTTGGAATTGTGAAAATGGTGTGCTTCACGTGGTTGGGGGATATTCCTCATTTTTTTCTTCCTTAAAGAATGTGATATTTGTGTCAACTGGTGAAGAGTTGGGGTGGGGGTCCTTTTGGTATAGATACAAATTCATTAAGCTACTTCAGCAGGGAACACCAGGATCCACATCTTACCCAGTCCTTCCTTCTCAAATAGTTTTCGTTAACTCTCCGAGTTCTAAAACAAATCACTCTCATTTTTTCATTACATGTTTCATATAATTTATTGTACATAATAAATAGTTTGCAAGAGTTGGGTTTATGAATAGCTTGAAACAGGTTTTCCATGTCCAAATCAAGCTGCCATAGAAACCATTTTTCGTTTCTGCCAAACGTATGGTCTTTTCCTTTTTTTTCTGCCTTGAAATATGTTGTTTAAAAAAAAAATCTCAAGTTATTCAGGAAAGTTGATCAGGTTTCATTAAAATAATGACTTCATTGTTAGCAAATGCTCATTTCAATCGCTTATTAAATGACTCCTTCTTGCATTATGGGCATCAAACTGAAAATAAAAATATATAGCTTTAAATTTTGATTTAATGATATTTATCAAAAAAAAAATTAAAATACATTTTCATTCTCCTCCCACTTTCCTATAAAAGAACTTCTGCCCTTTTAAAACAATGGAACAGGAGCAGGACCAGGTTAAGTTTTTGCCATATAGTTCACGTAGAAAGTCCACGAGGACAGTAGTTTGCTGGGTATTTATACCCATACCTCCTCATGGAGCTTCCAATTTTTTGGCAAGAAAGATTTTTTAAAAAGGTTCTTTCCACAGGTGTTTTTCCAATGTCTCATCATTATAATATTTTGCCTTTTCCAGTAACTAATATCCAAAATCAGATTCCTTATCAAAGTAACCAATCCCTCCCAGGTAAATGTCCAAGTTCCAAAAGCCAGCTCAACTCAAAAGCTGCACTCAACAGCTATTTACCTCAGATTCGCAAACAAAACACTACCTTCAGAAGTCACTGTGATATATGACCCCTAAAACAGAAAAGGTGTTATGGAGGTTCAAGGGAGTGGTTGTGTTTTGGCAAGTAGAGAGAGATCTGTTTGTTAACGACTGATCTACTTTTAGGGTCTTTTTAAAACTTTTTAAAAACTTTTATCCTTTCAACCTCTACTAACTAGTATTTAGCTTACAGAAAGAAAATGATTTATTAATTAGTCCAGGTTTATTCTGTAACTCAGTGTCACCATGAGATGTACACATTTTTACCCCTGCCCATTAAAATGCCTTGCTTTAAAGTACTTTCCAGAAAATTCATTTTTTCCACTACATACTCTAGATTCTTACATAACTAATCTAACTTTATTTCCTTCACAAGTTCTTCCATTTATTCAACAAAGATTTAATGAATGACTTCTCTGTGCAATATCATATAGGTTCCATGGAGCCACAGATTCAAGAGTCATCTCTAGACTCCATCTTCATGGATGTAAATAAAACATAAAGGTGAAATAAACATAAAGGTTGGAGCCAAATGGTGTAACACATTGAATGAGAAGCCAAAGAGTTTGGATTAAAACAAAACAAAATAAAACAAAACAAACAAAGAGTTTGGATTATACTACCCCTATTACTCCTAGTGCCACTTTTACTATTACAATGACTATTACTAATTACTGTTTAAAATTTTTATTTTGTAAGCTTCAAAAACCAACTGCAGCTAGTTTAACTTAGAAAGTGGGGGGGGGATGAGGATCTACTGGAAGAATCTAGACTATCTCATGGAATCTAAGGGAGAGATTGACAATCAGCCTTGAGAACTATAAGAAGTAGGAGACTTGAACTTTTGGAACCTCAACTGCTAGAGTTTTTGAACCTTGTCTCACGACTGCTGCCACTAAAGTGAAATAGCTTCCAGCTCCCAGTCTAAGGTGCTTGATTCACAACCCAGAATTAGCCCAGCTTGAGTCATTGTGCATTCCCAGCTAGCAATGGTTAAGCGGACAGAGTCAAGTGTTACCGGCATTGCTTCTGAGGCTCACTCCTGGAAACTTGGAGGTGGGGGGGCAATTCTTTGAGAAGGGGAAATCCTGTGAGGTAGTTAGCAAAAAGTGCCTTCTGTAACCACAACTAGCATTTTCTTGGTTAAGCATTGTGCTAAGTGCTTTTCACATACCATCTCAAAAAATCCCAAAGAAGCCTAATGTGGTAGATATTATCATTCTCATTTTGCCTATAAAACTCAAAATTTAAAAAGGGTAACAGTCGATAAGCAGTGGAGCCAAGAGCTAAAGTCTACTTTGTCTGGCTGCACAGCCTATTCTCTGTCCTTCATCTTGATGTGGTCAATCCAAAGGTTGATTGAGTCTGGTGTCTCTGTCCTCATAAGCGTTCTGT
This sequence comes from Kogia breviceps, assembly GCF_026419965.1. NCBI lineage: Eukaryota > Metazoa > Chordata > Mammalia > Artiodactyla > Physeteridae > Kogia > Kogia breviceps. Next base: position 124,862,227 of record NC_081310.1, on the reverse strand, counting down.
CCTCAACTCTTCATTTTGAATAGGTGAAGAGCTGATTGATTGCAAGAGTCATTTGAGGAGCCAGTAAACATCTAGCTGGTACCCCCAGAGTATCTACCTTTTCTTGTCATGTTCTAACACAAAATAAGAGGGGTATGTGTTCCAGGTAAACATACCTATGTTTTCTCATGGACTCTATGTGATATATGGTACTCAAATGTAAATGAACTGATGCCACTAGTACTGTATTCTGGACTAAATATATTCCAGAGTAAAACAGATTTTTGTGTGTGTATGTGTGTGGGGGGGAAATAAGCCATGAGTAATCATGCTGTTTCTATGGTAAAGTCTAAACATTTGACTTAGAAATAGGGTGTGAGCACATGTTAGTACTACTGACCAATCAGATACTGCCTGTAGACTATTTCTTTTGGACAGTCACCATGGTAAAAATAAAATATTCATTTCTCTAATAAATTAACTTTTAATTTGAAAAATTGGCAATAATCTACATCTCTATTCCAATCAGAGGAGTAGAAATCCTAATCAGAGGATCTCTTGGAAGTGGAGAGAGAACTCTGAAGTTGGGTAAGATATATCCAGACCAGTAATAACTTATCTGCCTCTGTTGGCATAAGAGAGGTAATACTTTGGGTCTGGCACTCAGACTTTTGAAGCAAAGCCCAGTTCATTATCTCAGCAGGGATGGAGTGGATGGTGGATGGTGCGTGGTAGTGGGAGGAAGGTGCAGGGAGAGCAAAGTTTTGGCTATTATCACTGCCACTGCTTATTCATAGTCTCAGGTTATGACCAAGTCCCAAGTTCACAGGTTTTGAACTTTCTATGAGAAAAGTCACACTACCTTTAAATACTACAATAAAAAGGGTAGACATGACCATCAGGGTTGGCATACATAACCTTTAAGAAGGAATCATAAGCTTTTCCTGTGTGGTGGATCTGTTCTTGATAATAAACCCTTTACAAAAGTGGTAAAATAAGTTTATTGACTTTCTTTTGGGCAGACTATAAGAAATGAATTATTTGATGAAATGAGAGAGTATGGTCCTAGATGGAAGCCAGGACTCCACTTGTGCAGTGGAATTCTCAGTAATGGGAAGATGACCTGGTCTCCCTGGGGGGGATACATTAAGGGGTTCCTAGCAAAGCTGATTGCCTGCCTGTTAGTCATGACATCTTCATAAACACTGCAAATGAGTTAAGGAAGAGCTCTGAATGCAAAAATATCCAAATTTACATTGATGAATGAATTAATTAGGACATGACTAACTCAAAAATTCTGATAACAAAAATAGGAGCCATTGGGAAAGTCAATTCCCTCTCTTCTGCTGGAGAGGGAAACACATGCAGACCTTATCATTTTAAATTCATTTTAAATATAGCCCAAACACAGTCCAGATTATTTTTTGTGATCATAGAGAATGTACTTTTGACTAATTCATCTGTCTTGGGTTTCCAAGAAGATTTTGGCACAGTAAGGAAAACTTGTTGTCTGACGGGGTGCACAGAATGTACCTAAGCGGCTTTGGTACTGAATGGCTTGGACAGAAGGGTGAGGCGCCTTCATTTGCCAGATCAGAGCTGAAAGGAACAACGTGCAACTGCTAACATTCTCTCACTTTCTGCATTGACACAGGCATCCTGTTAAGAGAAGGAGAGGGAGGGCACAAGGAGAGAGTAAGGGAAAGATTAGAGCAGAAGGTAGAGAAATAAAGGGATAGAAACCAAGATGAAATTTGCTCTGGGCATTGGATAATAAATTAAGGTGATGTGATATGGGAGTATTTTCCCCACCTCCATCCCAATTTTTAGGATATTAGAAAATGATTCCTATTTAAGAAAGAGAGAAGCTTTCTGAAAAGCTAAATATATCTCCCCAAAATTGGCTACAACTTCCTTCACATAAAGACAAGTTTGAGAGATATGAATAGTCATGGGAGGAATATTTTATGGAACAAAATATTTATTCTTGTTTCTCTTATGAGGATATCAAGACAGAAAATGGTCTGTGGAGGAAATCATGCCTGTGAAAGATATTTTAAGATCAAAGTTTACCTGACACATAACCCAATTCACTAACAATGAAAACCATGAAATTCTGTTTTGAAATGCACTGATTTTTCTTTTTTCCTTTATCAGTTTGGCCCTTTGTCTTTTACAAAATATATGTGCAACTATAACAATGTGATCTTTTTTACTGTTAAAACTTGAAACTTGTAATTTGATCAGAGAATTCAAGCCCCACATGGAACACTAGAAACTTAGTTTCCTTGACATACTTCTGATAATTTTTTTAAATAATGACATTTATCTCATACCAAATGCCATCAATCTTCCTATTTATATATGCAATGAATTCTAAGTTTTTTTTTTTTTCGATACTCGGGCCCCTCACTGTTGTGGTCTCTCCCGTTGCGGAGCACAGGCTCCAGACGCGCAGGCTCAGTGGCCATGGCTCACGGGCCCAGCGGCTCCGCGGCATGTGGGATCTTCCCGGACCGGGGCACGAACCCACGTCCCCTGCATCGGCAGGCGGACTCTCAACCACTGAGCCACCAGGGAAGCCCGAATTCTAAATTTTTGAAAAATAAAACTGTTCAATAGTATAATACCTTCTTTTTGCGGCTCAATTTTTCTTCAGTTGATGATGAGAAAATCAGAAATACATTATTCTTACTAACTACAGCTGAATGAAAGTCCTCATTTAAAGTAACTTAATTATATACAGAAAGTATGCAATAAAATAACAACCTCTATCATAAATCATAAGTAGCAATCAAAATAATGATCAAATTAGAAAATAAGTTTGATTATGTGTAGAATTCCACTTTCCTTAGGTATGTTATTACTCCCAGAACAGGATGGAAACAAAAGAACTTGGCTGGAAATAGGCTCTCTCTTGATCACATGCCTAGTACAGTTCTCTCTGCCCAGTAGGTTCTCAATAAATATTCAGTGATGATTATAATGAGTCTTCTGGAAACATTGCAATGTGCAGGTATGTACAGATCTGAGATTAGAAAATATTTGTCAATGTAATTGATTGTATCAGAAGAGAAAGAATTCTGTATCTAATATCATCGTATAAACTGTGGACCCAGACAAACAAAATTGCTGTATGGCCTTTTTCTTCTAATCTCTTTTTTTCCTGGCCACCCCACATACTAAATGGAGACCCATTGGACACATCTGGCACTTGATTAAATTATCCAGGAGCAAGGCAGAACAGCTAAACTGTTGCCAAATGTTTCTGGAAGGTGTACCTTGTTTCCTGAATCAGGTCCTTGATTTCTGACTGTTTTCTTCCAGGGAATAGTTCTATGGAGCACAGTATTTTGGAAGGTCCTGAGATTACTGTCATTGTGCCAGACTTTAGGCCATTCTGAGGTTAGAGAACAAAGTTACAAGTGCCATAGTGTTTATGCTAAGGAAATAAAGGCTGAATTAAAAAAAAATCATATGTGAACCATGGCTGTGATTATTTGCAGGTCGTGATAGTGTCTGGGACAAGTTAATATTAGGTCAGTGGAAAAGCGGGCCAGATATTTTGTCCCATTGCCACAACCTAACAACTTCACCTTCAGCAAATGTGAACGTTAGGTCCCCAAAGAGAAAAGGAAAGAGTAGATGGTTAGATTGTTCAGGCCAGGAAACTGGAAGTCAATCTTGACTCTTAAGTTTTCTTCACCTCTCCTCCTCTCCATGTAATCTATGGACAAGTTTTCTCTACCCTCTAAAAATACTTGAAATCTTTCTATTTCTTTCTAGCCTGCTGTCACCTTCATTTCTTATATGGAATGTGCAATAAGCATGTAATTGCTGCCTACACATCTTATTTACAATCCATTTGCCTCTCTGTGGTCTGGGTCATTTTTTAAAGGATCTGCACATGGTATACTTAATTTGTATAAGGAGCTATGCCAGGCACTGTGGTAGGTACTCTCTCTCTCTCTCTATGTGTGTGTGTATATATATATATATATATATATATATATATATATATATATATTCATTTGATCCTCTTAAAAACCCAATTTCATAAATATAATTGCATTCATTTTCTCATTTCTGTAAAAACATGATGAATTTAGTGACTTAAGACAATAGCAACCTATAAAAAAGAATGAAATAATGCCATCTGCAGCAACATGGATAGATCTAGAGATTGTCATACTGAGTGAAGTAAGTCAGACAAAGAAGGACAAACATTGTATGATATAGCTTATATGTGGAATCTTAAAAAATGGTACAAATGAACTATTTACAAAACAGAAATAGAATTATAGATGTAGAAAAAAATCCTATGGTTACCAGGGGAGACAGTGGCGGAGGGATACATTGGGAGATTGGGTTGACATATACTTACAACCATATATAAAATGGATAACTAATAAGGACTTACTGTATAGCACAGGGAACTCTACTCAATACTCTGTAATGACCTATATGAGAAAAGAATCTAAGAAAGAGTGGATATATGTATATGTATTACTGATTCACTTTGCTCTACAGAAGAAAGTAACACAACATTGTAAATCAACCGTACTCCAATAAAAATTAAAACCAACAACAACAAAAACACAATAGCAACTTATCACCAGTCCCTGAGATTGCCCAATCGGTACTCTGAGCCTGGAAAGTCACCTTATGGCCAGTGCTGAGCAATAGCTCAGATTCTCCTTCCTTATTAGGGGAAACCTTTCCCTCCTTTGAGTACGTAGTGAACTTCCTTGTACTGCTTCAGTGGTGTATCACATAGCATCTGGCTACTCCACTAGTATTTCTCCTCTGAGGGAAGAGAACAATGCTTTCACCCACCAGTACAAGAGGTGTCTGTGCAGTCCATCACCCTGTGGAGACCATCCTGTTGGCCATGGGAGACAGGAACACACTACAGACACTAATCTTGCTGGACCCTTTCTTCTTTTTGTAATTAAAGTGTTCTTATAAGCACCTCATGAGTGGAGTTCTCTTTGGGCTGGTATCTGTGGACTCCTACTTCTGATGGTTGGTAGCATTACACACTTTGCCATCTTCCATGAGGTGGAAATCCTCACCTGGGACTGGATTTTCCTACTCAACAAACAGAAATCTATTCTTTTTCAGCTCTAGAGGCCCAAAGTCTGAAATGAGTCTATGGGGCTAAAATCAAGGTGTCAGTCGATGGGGCTGTTTCCTTCTGGAGGCTACAGGGAATAATCCATTCCTTACCTCTTCCAGCTCTGAAAACACTGTTCTTGGCTATCAGCGGTTCTTGGTTTGTGGGTGCCTGTGTCTAGCCTCTGCTTCATTGTCATGTTGCCTTCTCCTCTTTTGTAGTCACATCTCTCCCTCTGTCTCTCTCTTATAAGGACACATGTGATTACAGTTTAAGATCTGCATGAATAATCCAGAACAATCTCTCCATCTAAGACACTTACTTTAAATGTGTCTTTTGCAATATAAAATAATGTTCACAGGTTTCAGGAATTAGGATCCCATTTTCAGTGGGGACAACTATACAGCCTAGTACAGTTCTCTCTTTTCACATATGACATAAAAGCTTCAGTGGGTTAAGTAATGTGCCCACATTTATATATCCAGGAAGTAGCAAACCTGATATTCAAACCCAAATCTTTCTGACGCTAGAATCAATGTTCATGTATAATGAAGAAACTGGATATGGTAAGCTTGAAGGAGAAAAATAGAAAAGAGGTAGAGAGAGAGATTATAATGATCTCCAAATACTTGAAAGAGTCATCACTTTAGAAAATAGCTAATCATGATAGCTCACATATATTTAGAGCTAGTACATGCCAAGAGGTGTTTTAAGCTCCTTTACAAATATTAACTCATTTAATCTTTACAGCTCTATGAAGTAATTTTCATTATTGTCAGTGGTTCAGTTAATTGTTAAAAATTACACAGTACCTAAGTTATGGAGTTGGTGTTTGAACACTTGATATCTGGCTTTATAGCCTGTGGTCCTAAATCTCCTCTAGACAGACTGATCTCATCCTACAAGTTCTGGCAGGAAGAACTTCAACCATCTTGCCTTTGCAGATGATGGCAAATTTTTAGTTCAATATTAGAATAACCATTAACACTTGGAACTCTTCAAAAATGACATGAACTTCCTCTTGAGACAGAGAAATTCCCATCACTGGAAATGCCAAAAGTAAAGATTTCATGATTGCCTCTCTGAGATATTGAACTTGGTGACTATGAATTGGAGGCAAGTTAGACTGATAATTCAGTTTGTTCCAACTTCATAAGTGATGACTTCAAGGTTTTACAACTTCAAAAGCTTAATATACATGTGAAGTCAGTCAGTGGTAGTTCAATGATAGCTATGCTTTCGGAAGATTAATCTAGGTCTAGGTCATCATAGAAGCAAAAGAGGAGAGAGTGGTTTGGGGAGAAACCAGGTAGGAAATTATTTTAATAGTCCAGGTAAAAGTTAATATAGAACTTAAAGCAGTGGCTGTGGGACTAAAGAAGAAAGGATTATAATTCTAGTCAACTGGTCTTTGACAAAGGAGCAAAAACAATACAATAGAGAAAAGATTGCCTTTTCAACAAATGGAGCCATAACAGCTGGACATTTACATGCCAAAAAAAAAAAAAAATGAATCTAGACCCAAACGTTATACCTTTCACAAAAATTAATTCAAAATGGATCATAGACCTAAATGTAAAACACAAAACTATAAAATTCCTGTAAGATAACATAGGGAAAACTCTAGATGACCTAGGGCATGGAAATGACTTTTTAGATAGAACACCAAAGGCATGGTCCATGAAAGAAATAATTGATAAGCTGGACTTAAAATTTAAAAATTCTGCTCTGTGAAAGACAGTCAAGAGAATGAGAAGACAATCCAAAGACAGGGAGAAAATATTTGCAACGACATAATCAATAAAAGACTGTTAGCCAAAATGTACAAAGAACTCTTAAAATTTAACAATATGAAAACAAGCAACCCAATAAAAAATAAACAAGAGACCCAAGAGACACTTCTCAAGGTGTTTGCAGCGAGGAAGATCTGAATAGGTAGAGCAGTAAAACTCTGTTGTATGATACTATGGTGAATACATGTCATCAAATATTTGTCAAAATCCATAGAATATACAACCCCAAGAGTGAACCCTAATGTAAACTACAGACTTTAGGTGATAGCAATGTATCAGTGTAGGTTCATCAATTGTAACCAAAAAAAAGGTGGGGGGAGGAGGAGAAAGGGATTTAAGTGTGACACTGCAGAAGCAAGATGCTGAGTTTTATTCTAGTTCAAGAGATTGGACATGTGGTGGTGATTTAGATGAAAGAGTCAGAGCTTTATGCCTTAATGCTAGACAGAATGGTGGTGCCATTGGTAAAAATAGTGAAGTCCAAAGGTAATACTTTGTTTTAAGAGAGAGATAACCTCAGTTTAGACAAATGGAATTTAAGGAATAAGCAAGACAACTAAATGATCATTGTAATTTATGGACTAGAGCTTGAGAGGATGCCTAGGGCTAGAGATAAAGATTTGACTATTATTTATACAGATGAAGACCAATTCTCTGCAGCAATTAGCTTTCACTGGACAAGTTTTATTTTATGAGACTTAACTCATTTAATTCTTACACCAACCCTATAAAATAGATATTCTTTTCCCATCTCATAGATGAGAAGTTAGGCTCAGAAAGGTTCAATAACTTGCTTAAGGTCACATATCTAGTAAGTGGTGGAGTGTGGAGCCATGCCCTTTGTATTTCAGAGTCCATACTCTTAATCACTTTGTTAAACTGCTATGAGAGAAAGTATAATCATCCTGCGCATTGCTTCTCAAAGGTTGTTTCCAGAATGTACCCTGTGGCCAAGAAGAATGCTAGTCTATCTCTTTGTGCCTGAGTGAAAAAGGTTGGATGTTAGGGAGTAGATAGGTATCTCTCAAGGAACACACTGGAAGAAGAACTGTCTTATCTTAAAAATCCATCCTAATATTGAATTAATATAAAAATCATGTTTTCTGCTCCCCAGTGCCAAGTAAAATTTATAATCTAAGGAGATGTGCCCTATGTAACCTTTGCCTTTACTCTCAGCAGACTATCATATGCTCTGGGATTAGGGGGGAAGGATCCAGGCTGAGCAACATAGACACCAGTGGAACACAGAGGGCTAGAGGTTACTATATATGTCAATATTTATGAAATGAAAAAAAGAAGGAGGACTTAAAAGTGTAAATGGAAGAGTTAGAGAAGTGAGGGCCAAATTGGCACCCCAAAAGGTGGATGGGAATTTCCATACTGTCCGATGCCGCAAAGGAAATATCCAAAAGGTTGAGAAATTAAAATAAAATTGTAAAAATCTTTATATTTATCAAGAAGTAAATTTCAAAGGTGGAGTTTAAATGAGGTGAGCGTCAGTGAATAAAGGTAAGAAACAACAAAGTGCTCAGAAATTGGAGAAGCAATCAGTGAATGCTGGTGGTTTGTGAAGTTTGTAGGAAGAAGTTAATATGTTGGGTCAAGTAAAACCAGAAACACTGCATCAGCTGAAGTGCTTCTGTTGTTTACAACACAAATTGATTCTGCATAACCTAAGCAAAATAGAGATTAGTACAATGAGATAGGGTAATTCTCAGAATCAAAAGGAAAGCTAAAGAATTAGACCTTGGAAAGTACAAGAACCAGATCAGTTCTAACAGGAAGTAGTAAAAAAGAACTGGTGAACAATCCCTTCAGAATAATGCCATCAGGTGACTCCACTCCAGCCCTTTTCAAACCTTGGACTACTATGATTCAAGATATAAATTCTAGGGAGAACATTTAACTGGCCTAGTTCTGGTCATGTTATCACACTTGGCAAGAGAAGGACAAGGTCCTTGAATTACAGTTTACCTACTAAGGAAAGGTTAGTTCTTCAAAGAAAATCTGAAGAATGAGTTCCAGCTAGCAAAACACTACTAAGGAGTAGAAAAATACAGGCAGTTCTTACTTTGCACTGTGCAATGTTAGCTGAAACACATGCACACTGGCACTGATTCTTCACTTTGCACAATTCTGTGGTAACTGACATTTGATTTCTGACACCATGGAATGTTGCAATGAGGAAAAGGTACTAGTAGGTACCAATTTCAATGAACAAGGTATCATGCAAAGCAACAACTGCCTGCATGGAGGACCAAGAACAATTATAAAGAATCCAAGACTCCAAAGATAGATTTATAGAATCAAACTATGCTATAGTAAAAAAAGGACCTTAGAGGTAATCAAATCTAGCCCTTTCCTATTACAGCAAATGAAATGAAGTCCAGGGGAAGAACACTGACTTATCCAAGGCTTCCTTCTTGGACAAACAGAAATTATGATAGCAAAAGAAGTACAAAGAAAAGGAGTGGTTCCCAGAGCTGGCTACAATTTCACAGGGAAAGCAATCTGTGGGAAGTTCAGTTTTGAGCTAGGGTTTGAAGGACTACTGAAATATGTTTCCTCAGGTGTAAATTGAGGAGGGCTGATCTAAATCTCTAAGAGCCTTTTCAGCTCTGACATGCTATGATTCAGAGCAATATGTACTAAAATTAGCAAGTCATAGATGGAGAATAGTAAGCAGGGTAGCCTGGTTGGAGCAAAGAGGCTTGTTAGGGAATAATGACAGCTCTAGGATGGTTGGTTGATGGATGTCTGGCTGGGACTTCAGGGTTAATAGTCCTCCAAGGGGATTAAGGGAACATGCCACCCTCAGGGTACTATAGTATGCCCACCATTTATGAAGCAATGAACCAACACACTTGTTAAACCATAGCACCTGATATCTTCCCACGGAATGTGATTGAAGCATTATTGGGAAAAGTTTTTCTGTAGGGCTGTAATAGCTGAGATTCCCTATTGCCTTATTAGATGAAGCAGCTATAATTTTTAATTCTGATTCTCATAGAGTATATGGGACTTCCAGCAGATGTGTGCCATCCCTAAGGTTAGGGCCTAGGGATATACAGAATGAACATACAAACTGAAGATTGAATATAACTCATTTTAGTAGCCATATGACAAACCCACTCATAGATGCTAAACAGGGTTTGCTGAGTGTTTTATTCCCTAGTGGAAACATTTACTTTTCATATGTATAGAAGTTAAATGATATTTTTTTAAAAAGGAATATTGCCCTAATTCTTTTGGCTCTGTTATCTATTATCTTTTCACAAACCCAAATGCTTTTTGATCAGATTACCAAATTAATAGACAAGGAAATATATTCAGTTCTTTCACTGAAATCCAGTTATATTTAGATATCTAAGCACACAAAAAAACATCATCCTCTGCTTGCTTCTCTGCCTGGTCTCTTCCTTTTTTGTAAGTTTTATCATCCTTCTCTAAGTTCATTCCTTTTTTGTTTCCTTGTGCATTTATCTCTGTCTCTCACTCCCCACCACTCACTCTGTGCACTACATTAATGTCATTTATTCTGAGCTAATTTATATGCTTTGTCTTCCCCTCCTCCCCTCCATCTTGGGGCACTTATCCCAGCCTCTATTATATTTTTATAAATGGGATGGGAATATTTACTCTGTCCAGAGCTGTCAGATGGGCTCACTCCAAATCAAGGTGACTCTGGAAGTTATACACGAGAACCTGGCCAGCCTAGGAGTGGGAGCAGGTAGAGAGCCTTTCTTATGTGGGTCGACCCTCTCTGTGATACTCATATTGTGGGCTGTGGAATGCCTGCTTTCTTATTAGCAGCTCTCCTAGATTCACCATTTTCCTCAATCCATTTCCTGACTTTAACTGAAACCAAACTTTATCCTCTGGATACCCATTAGAGCCTATCATGCTATTCACTGCACACTAGCACTTGACTGATTTGCTCAAATTTTTTCCCATCATAATCACTCATCAGCCTCCTCTTTTTTTTTTTTTTTTAACGTATAGATACATCCTAGGCATATGCAAATTTTTTATCATTATTACATGTTTTTCAGTCTAGATACACTTTCCCTTTTCTGGATGACATTGCACATCTCTTCATTATCAATATTTATCATTTTCAAAGAGTTAAACATCTAAACAGATGGTACCCTGCTTGAATTTCTTCTGCTGGTTAACTCCAGTGATCTTGAAACACAGCCGTTCCTAAGATTGCATTTTTACTGAATTGTCCATTTCCATACCTCAAATGCTAAGCTTTCCTTCTCTAATTTTCACCTCCTTCCCTTCTACTTTCCAAAGTCTCCTTTCAAATGCAAATCAGACCGTATCCTCCTCCTCCTACCCCTACTAAAACCCTTTATTGACTTTTCTTTGCACTTGAAATACAATGCAAATTTCTTACTAAACTTGTTCTAGGGATGGATCTCAGTTTATACCTCTCTTTGATCCTGTCTCATACCATCTTTCCCTCCCACACTTGTTTCTGCAGCACAGCCTTCCTTCTCTTCCTAGAACAAGGCAACCTCTCATACCCTGCTTACCTAAGTTCAGTGTTGCCTCCTCAGAGAAGACTTATCTGACATCCTGTTTCAAGAAATTCCTTACCCTACTTTACTTCATCTCATTTGTTCATAGCACTCTCTAAAATGATCATTTTATTTATTTCTCTATTTGTGGTCTCTCCAGGACAGTGGGTTGTTTGCCCAGTTTGTTGCTATATCTCCTGGGGATATTACAAAGATCAAGAAATAGTCTTTGCATTTTGGGATTTCCAGTCAAAATGAGAAATCAGACAAGCTGATAATTATAATACCAAGCAATCATACTGAAGCAGTACAATAAAATTAAGAATATAGACTCTGCAACCAGGCTGCCTGGGATTAGTATCAGTCCCCACTTACTGGCTATGTAACATACGTTAGTTAATACCTCTGTGCTCAGTTCCTAATCATTAAATTGGGATTAAAAACAGTATTTACCTTACAAGGTTGTCGTGAGGGTTATAAATGTGTTAGTGTTATGCAAAGTACTTAGAGCTGACAAAAGTACTTAGGAATATAGTAAACACCCCAAAAGTGGGAGATTTCATTATTATTTGTCAAATCTGTCATTTCCTCCTCATTCTAGGCATCAAAATTCCAGTTCAGCCACTCAGTGACTCTTTCCTAGATCACTGAAATAGTCCTGGCCTTAGTCTTTTTTTTTTTTTTTTTTTTTTTTTTTTGCCGTATGCGGGCCTCTCACTGTTGTGGCCTCTCCCATTGCGGAGCACAGGCTCCGGACGCGCAGGCCCAGCGGCCATGGCTCACGGGCTCAGTCGCTCCGCGGCATGTGGGATCTTCCCGGACCAGGGCACGAACCCGTGTCTCCTGCATCGGCAGGCGGATTCTCAACCGCTGCGCCACCAGGGAAGCCCTGGCCTTAGTCTTATAATTTCTTCCCTGATCTACTCTATCTATTGTCTACACCTTGGTCCTTTTCCTAAAATGCTTCAGGGCCTTCCCATAACTTTAGAATAATGCCTATCTCTTGTGGCTGACAAGTCCCTTCATGATCTGATCTCTGCCTTCTTCTCTAGCCCATTAGATTCTCACTTGCTACTTTACACTTTATGTTCTAGGAATGCCAAACTTCTAAGAGTTTCCTAACTATATCCGGCTATTTATTTTTCCTTATGCCTTTGCCCATGTTGTCTCTTCTGCATAGAATATCCTTTCCCTCTATCACCCTTGATCCAAAATCACCCTTATTAAACCTTTAGGACTCAGCTCTAAATTTCAACCTAGAAGTATACAACGGTTCCCGAAGGTCTAGTTAAGAGGTCCTATAAAATCCTGTATATGCTATTATCTTTGCATTGAACATATTGTCTTAGCATCTATGTCTGACTCCCTGAGGGCAGGTACCACCTCTTGTCCATTTTTAGATCCTTAGTAAAAACCTGGCATATAGAAATTTTATTTGTATTATTCAATTATTGCCATAATAATTCCGGTTACAAACAACCCCAATTTTAGTGGCTGGACATCTGCTTCTTTCTGTGATGAGCCAGACTTAACTTCCCATCATAATAATTAGAAGGTTTGACCACATACATTAAGTAACTAGTTTTCAGACATTTAACAACAGCTAGTGCAGAACTGTGATCTATGAAAAGGGGGACACAAAAGAGATGCACATGCAATTCCCCTGGATTTCAACCTGGAGTCAATTTCTGGATCTTGAGTACAGAGAAGGAAGCTAAACAAAGCCCAGAAAGTCAGTCAATGAAAACAAACTAAGAGATGACAGAGATGATAGCTCTAGCAAACAAGGATGTTGAAGCAACTATTATACTATGTTAACTATGGAAACAAAAAAAGAGAAGTGGGAAATATAAGAGAGAAACAATTACAACTTCTAGAAGTAAAAAATTACAAACCAAAAGTGAAAATTTTACCTGATGAGGTTAATAACAAATTAGACACTGCAGATGAAATAAAATGATCAATGATTTATGTTATACTAATCAAATAAATCAAAAAGAGAAAAAAAAGACTGATAAAAGAAACAGTCTCAGTAATCTATGGAACATTATAGGGTGGTTTAAAATATGTGTAATTGTACCCTAGAGGGGGAGCAGAGAAAAGTTTGAAGAAATAGTGGCCAAAACTTTTCTAAATTTGGTGGACATTATGAAGCTAGATTCTAAGAAGCTTAATGTAAACCCAAAGCAGGATACACACAAACACACACACAGCATGGTGGAGTCATAATGACGGAAGTAATGATGACAAAAATCTTAAAAATAGAGGAAAAAAGATACCATATTTTCCCCCCTTATTTGCAGTTTCACTTTCTACAGTTTGCCTTTAGTTATCTGTGCTCAACTGCAATTTGAAAATATTGAATGGAAAATTCCAGAAATAAACAATAAGTTTTAAATTGCTCCCTGTCCTGAGTAGTATGGTGAAATCTCATGCTGTCCATCCGTCCTGGGGAAGTATACCATCCCTTTGTCCAATGTATCCCATCCATTAGTCACTTAGTAGCTTCTCAGTTATCAGATCGACTCTCCTGGTATTGCAGTACTTGTATTTAAGTGACCTTTATTTTACTTAATAATAACCCCAAAGAACAAGAGTAGTGATGTTGGCAATTCCAATGTGCCAAAGAGAAACCTCAAAGTGCTTCCTTTAAGTTAAAATGTTAGTTATCCGAAAAGGAAAAGCAATTTTTATAAGTAAAATGCATTTTATAAGCTCTAGAGCAACTGCTAAAAATATATATATATATATGTATATAGCTAATAAGCCAATATGCAGAGGTAAAATAAAATACTAAAAATCTCAATCCACAAGAAGGTAGGAAAAGAGGAAAGAAGCAACAAAAAATAGATGTCACAAATAGAAAAAAATAACAAGTTGATAATTTAAACTTTACTATATCAATAATCATATTAAATGTAAATGGCCTGAACTTCTAATTAAAAGAAATTGTCAAATTTAAAGTTAAAGACCTAATTCTATGCTGTTAATAAGAAACCCATTTTAATGTAATAATGCATCGTGGTTAAAAAAAAAGGAGGTAAATTTACATCATGCAAACTCTTAGCATAAAACATCTGGAGTGACTATAATTAATATTAGAACAAGGTGTATTACCTGGAATTTCATGATGTTAAACGGATCAATACATCAAGGAAGCAAGACAATCTTAAGTATGCATGCACTTGATTATAGGGCTTCAAAATACACGAAGCAAAATCTGAATGAACAAAGGACAAAAATTGATAAATTGACAGAAAATCAGTAAGAATATAGGAGTTGAACTATGCTAAACAACTTGACATAATTCATATATATATAGACTACTTCAACTAACATCAGCAAAATACATGTTCTTCCTAGTGCATACAAACATTCACATAGACTGTCAAAAAGACATTTTAATAAATTTTAAAATGAAAGTTGAAATGATATAGTATATATTATCTAACCCTAAAGGAATTAAATTAGAAACTGGTAGTGGAAAGTTATCTGGAAAATCCTCAAATATTTGGACATAAAACAACATGCTTCTAAATAATCCATGGAAGAAATCATGCAAAAAATTATAAAAGGTTTTGAAATGAAAGAAAATTAAAAATATGACATCAAAATCATGGATGTAGCTAAAACTTGGAGTAAACTTTATAGCTTTAATTGCTTATATTGGAAAAGATAAAATTTGAAATTCAATGATCTAAGCTCCCACATTAAGAAACTAAGAAAAGAAGAGCAAGAATAAGCAGAAGAAAAGCAATAATAAAGAAGAGAAGAAATTAATGAAGTAGAAAAAAGAATTGGGTGAACCAGCGAAACCACATCTTGTTTTTTGAAACAAAATCAACAAAATTTATAAACTTCTAGCTAGACTAATCAAGAAAAAATGAGAGAAGAGACAAACTACCAACATCCTGAAAGAGAGGACATCATTATGAATCCTATAGAGATTAAAATGGTAATTAGAAAATATTATGAAAGATTTTGTACCAATAAATATGGCAACTTAGATTAAACGGACAAACTTAAATTTTCAAGTTGTTTGAAAGACACAAAATACCAAAATAAATCAATAAATCTCATTACAATTGGATCTACAACAATCACTCCTATGAAACCATTTCTGACAAAGTCACCAGTGACTGTCCTGCTACTGAATGCAATGAACCTTTCAGGACCCACTTCTCTATTTGATAATATAGAGCACTTCTTGAAATTCTTTCTTCCCCATTTTGATGACATAATGCCCTCTTTGATTTATTCTGACCTCTCGTCCTGGACTCTACTTTTACTCCAAAAGTGCTCTCTGGGTGATCTCATTTATTCTCAAGACTTCACTACCACTACAGACAGACTGATGTATCCTCTATTTATGACTCAATCAGCCAACTGGATATCTGCACCTGAGAGTACAGTAGACCCTACAAACTCAACATGTCCAAAATGGAATTGATCCCTGTCCAGGCTAGAACTTTCATCTTTGTATTTACTTTCTCAATAAATGAATGAATCATCTCCATAATTCCCTTATTTTTCCAAGCCTGGAAACTGAGAGTCATCCTTCACTACCTTGTCACTCACTCACACTGTCATCATTTAGCTAGTCACCATGGATTCCACTTGCCTAGCTTTTTGCATTATTACTACCTGAGCTTTTGACACTATTTTTTTGCTTAATTTACTAAAATAGCCTCCTACCACTCTCTCTTACTCCATTTTTTCCCCTACTCTAATCCATTCCCCACGTGTTTCCAGAGTGATCTTTCAAAAACAGAAATTTGATCATTCTCCTTAAGACCCTTTACTACTCCCTTTTCCATCAGGATAAAAACCAAACCTTATTGGGTGTGCAATGTCTTTTACAATTTGATTCTTGCTTTTCTCTTTAGCCATATCACCTATTGCTCAACTTTCACAATTTATTTTCTTTTCATATGGAATCACACTTGCAGTTTCATTAGTTTATCCCCCCTTCCCACACTCCTCTTGAGTCCTACACATGAGATGCTTTCTCAGCCAAGAAACTTTCCTCCTGACCCCTCGTTGAACCTCAGCAATTTGAGGGAATGTGTCTCCTAAGTTTTCCTATACCATCCTCTTAATACAACTTGTATAAAACATAGTACATTTTGGAAGAATATTGAAAACAAATAATAGAAATTGGAAAAGCAAAGTCACAGTTCTACAGACACAGTAAATGAAGAGAGAAGTGTAAAGGGAAATATTTACATAACTCAACATGATGAGCTTAGTAAAATGGAGATTATGGAGGAAGTTACCAGCAACAGAAATAATTGATGGACTTTAACACATTTTAAAAAAGAAGGAAAGAGAAAAAGAAAAGGGAAGATGTTTATAGAAGCATCACCAGTGGCAGAAGAATGAAAAGCAAATGGAATGCAGGCTGCTTCTCTAGGGGAAATATCTCAAGAATCAGATTTATCAGCCTCTGGCTTGTTCTCCTTGGAAAAGGGTAATAAGTCCCAACATTTAAGCATTTTATACTGAAAATATCTAGCACTTTAAGCTTAAACTGGGTGAGCAGGAAAAATGTTTTATAAATTGAGATTTCTGGGATTTTTACAGATCTTTCCTCTTTCTAATTTTTGGATGGCATGAATTTCGGTGATGCACCCCCCAGAAAGCCCAGCTCTGATGGGACAGAGCTATCAGGGTCAAATACTTAAAGTCTGCCACAAATCTCATTCTCCAGGTCTAGAACTTTGATTCAGCTTTGTGTCTGGAGACATTCAGGTCACAGTCCATGAAAACAGAGGAAGCATCTTCAAACCGGGATATGCTTGGGTGGATGAAGACTTGTCATTCTCCAGACATGGTGCAAAACACCTAATGTGATTCAAAGGAAGCCTTGTAGCCAAATTGAACATTTTGGAGCCACAGGGAGCAATCACTTCCATAAAAAGCTTGAGTGATTGACCACTAGAAACTTCTTACTCTAAGAGTCTGTTATTTTTTTAATTAAATTAGTTCAAATGCTGAATTTACTTGCTTTTTGTCTTACATAAGCAGCTGTTAGGAAGTATTTGATAGTGAGTACTGAGAATTATGGCATGTGCCAAAAGGATTTTAGAATTGGGATCTAAGTTGTGATCTAATTAAACAATAAGACCTGACAAAACAGTCACTACTGGTCTGTTAATGACTTCCTGGGGCAGTTCAACTTCCCCGTGTCAAGGCAGAACAAGGGCAAGGTCATCTCTGCCTTTGGCTGAGGCTTTTTTCCCCCCTTGAAAATAATGCCTCTACTGTTTCTCTCTCTCTGCTCTAAAATCATACCCTAAAACAGTGACCAGAAAGTCTGATTCAGGAGTCTCAAAACAGCAAGACTAAAATTAAAAAAAAAGTTCTTAACAATCCTATAAAAATATGCAAGAAAGAAATAGCACACCACAGCCCACAGCTCTACCAAATAGAGGCAGAAAGTGAGGCAAAGGAGTTCGACAGCTTGAAAACACACATCGCCGCAATGAATGGCCCAAAGGAAAAGGCAGAGGCAGCAGATAGAGACTCAAACCCCAACTCCCACATGTGGAAACATCTGTTCAAATTGTGACCACACCTGTTGCCCTGTTCAGGACGCAGAGGCAGATCTCAAAGCAGGAGAGATGCTTATCATCGCCCACTTTATGCAGACTTCCTGAAGGTCTTGGTAGCTATGTCCATTTTAGTACTGGTAATTTTTTTAAAGAGCCACTTCACTTGTCTAGGTAGAAAATTAAGTACAACTTGAATCTGGAGGACAGATAACTTTTTTTCAGACTATTTTCACTGACTAAAGCCTTGTTCTTTAAAAACAATCACCACAACAATAAAGCATGAATTAAGGTAAATTAAGGAACCTAATAAAGCCAGTCTGTAACAGAGACTGTTACATTATTACTTTTTGAATTCTTGCTTTCTAAGTAAAGGAAACATTTTAAGATTTAGATTAATTATATTATTTTAGGTGACAAATGTAATTTTCTCTGCATCAGTTCACAAGCGAGGTCATTTGCAAATAGTGTGCTGTCTCCAGGCTGTGAGTATGCCTTTTTGCATAGAGTAGCCAGATATAACATAGGACATTCACTTACATTGGAATTTCTGGTAAATAACGAAGAATTGTTTAGGATAAGTGTGTTCCATGTAATGTTTGCAAAATTTTTACTTGCTAAATCCAGAAACCTTATTTTCACACTATTTTTGCTTTTAAATACTTTGCCTCATTCTGCCTTCGTAAGGAAAGGGGATATAGAAGCATTATGCGTGGGATGAATTTGACACAAACCAAATTAACTGAAAAAATTAAAATACTGCTTGAGGAAAAAGAAGACTTTCTCTAGAAGGATCCTATCTGTCAGGGGTCTTCATGCTGTCGATTGACTCTTACAATCTCCCCAGGGACCTGTTCGGGGAAAGGCTGGAATGCATCTGTAGGGATTGTAGACTCAGCCATCTTAGACCTGGGGTGGCAACTGGCTTCTCAGGTGATCCTAGTGTACAGCTACTGTTGGTCATAATCTTCAAAAACTTTTGTCTGCCTATTGTGTCTGCCTTTGTTAATTATTAAAAATTTCCTCTTAAACTTTTCCCATAATTATGATTACATCTCAGAATATGGCAAGAGGAGACTCATTTAGACAGGTAAGACTGATTCACTCATTTAATCGTCCTAGGGTTTGTTCACCTTCTCGTCCTCTAAAACACCGAGTTTCTCTTAAGTTTTTAATGCAGCAAACATTATCTTACCTGCCTGCTTCCTTTGGGATTTCTGCATGGTTTACTGTAATTACTCCTGATGCCAGACCTTGTGTGCTATGAACAACTTCAAAGGAAAAAAAAAAACAAAAACTCGAAAAGGAACAGTGAGATGTTTCTTTTTTTTTTCTTTTTTCTTTTTTTAAGACACTGTATCAAGGAAGCAAGATAGCATTTTGCTCTTATAATGTGACGGAAAAATCATATGGATAATCTATTAGGATGATGGATGGTATACATTTTAATATGAAACATCAACCGTAGTGAATTTCTCCTAGAATGTCTTTGAAACTGAACTGCCTCTGTTTGGTCAAAATTTAATGGTCAGGTCTCTAAGTTGAAAACTACTCTGGATATAAAAAATTTGATTAATTTTAATGACGTTCATTGCAGGAACCAGTCAAATCTTAGTTCAGAGCAATTGTTTCAGGAAGAAGTTCCTGAAAATGAATCCCATTCCCTGCCTCAAAGCTAAATAGTATCTTACCTTCAACATCTGTTACCCTTCTGCCCTGATAAAATCCTATTTCTGTAGTCTCTATTTTTCTGTTTTTTCCATGAAGCCAAATTAACCCAGTGAAATTGTTTCTGTTTTGTTCTGCTTTGTTTCACCCTAGATGCTTTATTTTCTTAAAATATATTTCATTCAAAAGACAATTCTTTTATGTCTACTGTGTGCCAGGATCCATGTCTCTTTGCCTCATAAACCAAGATTCTTGTCCTCAAATCTCACTGTCTGCTGTTGGTCAGATGAGTAAAGGAACAATCAAAGTTACAGGACATGATGAATGCTTTGCTAGTTATATATATATATATATATATATATATATATATATATATATATATATATATATATATATATATATAAGTGCTTTGGGAGCAAAAATATAGAACAACTAACTCCAAAGTGCCGTTTTGTAATTCTAATCAAAATAGAATTTTCACAGAATTATAGAGCTAGAAAATATCCTTCCTACTGGTTAAAATTAAACAGACCTAGTTTCAAAATCTGACTGTCACTTCCTAGCCATATGACATTTTAAAAATTACTTAACCTCCCTGACCTTCAGTTACTTCTTCTATAAAATATGGATAGTAATACTTATAAAGTTGCAGGATGTGAAAATTAAATTAAGGAGCTAATTCCTGATCTCCACCACTATTGTCACTGCTCCCAGTGGCTGACATTTACGGTTGAGCTGTGGCAAACACCTTACGTATATTATTCAGCTAACTTTCACAACTGCTTTCCGAGGTTCATGTTATTCGTGTTCCCATGTCACAGGTGAGGAAATTAAAGTGCCCAAGGTCACATAGCCAGTTCTTTGAATTCAGGCAAACTTTAAGGTCTCACCTATAATCATAAGACTGATTAATCCAGGGAGCTGCTCTTCCTTTCCTTTTTATACTTACTGTGATAACTTACTATTGAAGACAAATCTGTCATCACCTACTTGAAACTCTTCCTTTATAGATGAAAGATTGGAGGATAGAGAAGTTAAGACACTGCGAAACGTCACAGCCAGTAAAAATCTTAAGACTAAAACTTCTGAGTAAATTCAGCACATCATATTGCCATCTGTTTTAATATTGAACACTGGTGGTTCAATTGTAAAATAATATTATAATTTTTTTAAGCAGAAAATTTAGGATTCATGCCTTGTCTCACATCAATCCTCAAAATAAATTTATTGGAGGTAAATTGAGGGTTGTCATTTTCTTGGAGGCTGACGGGGGCAGCATATGTGAGCTCCATGTCACAGGTGATTTCTGCAATCCGGAAATGACTTAGTCGTATGAAAAGAAGGGTCCTTTCCTGAGTTCAGGGAGCTGAGGATCATGTCCCCCCAATATGTGTATCACAGAATCATAATGCCTTCAGGGACAGAAGGGAGCTTGGACCTCACCCTGACTTAACCCCACATATTACAGAAGCTGAAAATGTGACCAAACTGCCCAAACAGTGGATTGGTGTTCAAACTATCCTTTAAACAAGAAAATTAAAATCAAATCACTACATTTCCTAAACAGGCTATAAAGCAATTATTTTTTAGGCTTTCCAATTGGACTCACCTAACAATTTAATTTCCTCACTATTCCACTCATTGCTTGCATCAAAAAAGCAGAGAAATAATATAAAATTCATTGTAATTTAGTAAAGGGGGAAAGTGTCTGAAAACAAATTCCTCTTTTACTAGACAAATAATATTTCTCCAGAAGTGACATTGCATCCACTGAAAAAAAAAAAAAAAAAGATACCAGATCACAGTACACTATGTTTTCACATATCTGTTTGTGTTCCATTATTAATAGAATTGGGTCCCTACAGTGTAACTTAGACTGTGCTGGTCACTATATTCATGATGTTTAATTAAATTCTCACAAACAGTTCTGCAAGGTGGGCAATCTTATTTCCATTTTTCAGATAAGGACTCTGAATCTCCAAAAGAATAAATAATTTGCCTAAGGTCTCACACCTTATTTGTGGCAGAGTCAGGACCACAACTCAGGTTTCACTGACTCTAGAGCTGATGTTCTTCCCACCATGTTAGGTGACCTCTAAAAAGACTCTGGGTTTAAGTCTTAACTGAAAGAGAAAAAAAAAAAAAAAAAAACATATCTAGGTAGGAGAACAAGGATGGCTGGGCCAGGAATAAAGTCCAAATCTTTCAATCCTCTTGTTCAGGGACTGTGGACATTAGTCCCCACCATCTGGTTTGGAAAGAAAACGAAGCATACAAAGCAGAAATGAGGTAAAAAGGACTTGCCAAGAACAAAACCGTCCTTCAGATTCATGTTCCTTTGGAAGAGACGTTCACTGTGGTTTGTACTGTGGTACCTGCATCAATCACGTCTTCCGCCACGGGTCAGTAATATGATATTCAAATATACCTAACACCTGCATACCACCTCTCCCACTTTTTTTTTTTTTTTTTTTTTTTTTTTTTGTGGTACGCGGGCCTCTCACTGCTGTGGCCTCTCCCGTTGCGCGGAGCACAGGCTCCGGACGCGCAGGCTCAGCGGCCATGGCTCACGGGCCCAGCCACTCCGCGGCATGTGGGATCCTCCCGGACCAGGGCACAAACCCGTGTTCCCTGCATAGGCAGGCGGACTCTCAACCACTGCGCCACCAGGGAAGCCCCCACCTCTCCCACTTTTGCCTAGAGAGGAAAGAGTGGTTCATTTGCCTTTGGTTGGTGATGTATATAACACTGTTCTTCTTTCCAATTTTTGAAAAAAAACCTATTTCCCATCAAATATATGTCTGACTAAAAGAAATGTTAGTACTTCACACTACGTCAGCTGCAGGAAGAATTTTTTGTGTGTTCTTAGGTCCACTTAAAAAGGTATATGGGTCAGATCAGGGATGGTGGCTGGGTTAACCATGATGCAGTCAGCATGTCCATGTTTATATGATGTTTGTGAAAATGATGCAAATGCATTTCATGCTGTCTAAAATATTTTTAAACTTAAAAGTGGAGGGAGAAAAAAAAATCACCCTGAGTCACAGATTCTATATTTTGTGGAACAGAATTAAATTGTCTAAAATATTGCATAAGGAAGATCACCTAGGGACTTTGTTCACACAATAACTTTTAAAATCTTTTACCCAATGTCTCAGGTTTTTTATTTTTATTTTTTGCTGTACGCGGGCCTTTCACTGTTGTGGCCTTTCCCGTTGCGGAGCACAGGCTCCGGACGTGCAGGCTCAGCGGCCATGGCTCACGGGCCCAGCTGCTCGGCGGCATGTGGGATCTTCCCGGACCGGGGCACGAACCCGCATTCCCTGCATCGGCAGGCGGACTCTCAACCACTGAGCCACCAGGGAAGCCCTCTCAGGTTTTTAAAATTCGGTGGAGATGCCAAAGGGTCTTTAAGCAAATCAGAAGTAGAAATCAATGCTAGAATTATTATTTTCAACAGGGTATTGACAACTATAATAAAGTTATTGCAACTAGACCTGGGAATGTAAAGTCAGTTAATGGACTTTATTTAGACAACATCAGATAAGGGCATTAGTAATAACTGTTATCTTGATAGATAACCTTAAATTCAAGAAAATGTTTCCCCAAACACGACCTGTTGTAAATTACTTTCCCTTTTATCTTATAGTAGGCAGAAGACTGCAAACTCCTATTATGAAATAGCATCATAAAATGCAGAGCATAGCCACCCTGACTAAAACCACCTTTCTCCTCTGCTGATACAGACAAATTAGCAGTAAATGCTTTTTCAGCTCCTGGCGTGCAGATAAATTCCTATGAATGTCCCCGATTGGACTGGGAGATTGAGAGACACAAGGGAGAGAATAGCTGAGGCCAGGAGAATTTAACATGGCAATTAGCAACCCTTTGGCTTCGCTAGACCGCACAGCACAAGACAGGATGCAAGCAACCAAGAATCTCTCTAGCGGGAGTAAATGATACATTATTTGGGTCCCAGGGGTTGCTGGACACAGTTATTGTCCAATGGCAGTCCTGGCTGGTGTGGAAGTCTATGTAGTGAGGTCAGAAAATGAAACACAGGGCTCTAAATTCCCAAGGACAGCGCCTTGGCTTAAATCTCAATTGGTGTGCCATTTCCCTTAGTTTGGAAGGCTCTTGATCACATCACATAATCTGTATTACCTTCCCTATTTTAACACATAACTTCCAAAGCATTGAGTATATAAAACACTTTAACCATTATCATCAATGTTTCTCTCCTTGAAAATTTAGGAAAGTAAACGATAAACATTAAAATAAAAGTACTTGAAGACTTTCAGATATGTTTTTCTTTAAGCAGAGGAAGGTTATACAGAGGAAAAGGCATCTTGGTCTTCTTTCTCTCTCAATATTGATAGCTGCTTTCAGTACCATTTTAACCATCATATTATGGTTCATAACAACTTTAGCAGTGTATTGAAATTCACTCTTCATATTTCTTAATATTTTAGAGCCCGAGTTTCTTCATCAGAAAAATGAGGCTAATATTGTCTACTCAAAATGTCTCTGGGAAGGTTAAATGAGGTAATATATGTAAAATGCTAAAAGACTACCTGCCACTGAAGAAATTCTCAAATGTGTTAGCAACGATGATGATGAAGAAAACGAAGAAGATGATGATGACCAAGGCAATAATAATGATTGTTGTTAAATATCATTCTGGCTAGATTTTATAATCCCTAGACCAAGGACCATATATGCCTCATTTATAGCTAAAACCCCAGCACACTGACTGAAGTACAATTAATATTTATTGATGGAGGGAATGATTGGTTAAATGAAGTTTTTCTAATGCCACATTCCACACTTGTGTTACTATTGATTTAACTTAATTATGAGGATTATTAGGAGTCATTAAAAAGGAAGTGGAAAATAGATTTAGTAAAAATCAATGTCATTAGGTGCATTTGTTGAAGGACTATTACATGTGGGGCACACTTCTTAGAACACGGTATCAGTTTGCATTGGACATAAACAAGAAACAAAATACAGAGGTAGCTTAACATGAAGATAATTTTCTAACTGGCGTAATAAAGGAGCCATGTAAGAATTCCAGACATTTCAATTCAGTATTTTTGCAAATTTCTAACATTCTTCAAATTGTCAATATCAAAGATCCCTCCCTCCTTCCTCCTCTCCCTGCATCCCTTCTTTCCTTCCCTCCTTCCTTCTTTCTTCTCCTCTACCTTCTTCTCCCTCCACCACCCCCTCTCTCTTTTTCTCTTTCTTTTACAGTGTCCTTAAAGGTTACAGCCTTAGATACCCTAAGCCAAAAAAAAAAAAAAAACCAGCCCTGGAAATATTTCTTTTTCTATTGAAATTTTCCATTTAGATTCCATGTTAACTGAAACTCTGAGCCAGTTCTAATGTGGGTTCTGCAGCTTTGGCCAAATAACATTCCTGATTGACCTGGGCCCTCAGAATTAAAGGAAGAGTCCCTCTCTAGTTAGTTCCTCTTATCTTCAGAGACCTAAAGTGATCTTTGATGGGTTGTTTAGCAATGCCAATATTAAAATTGAAGACTATTTAACTAAATACTTGAGGTTTTAATCTTTGGTACTACTTTGTGCCTACTCTTCTCATTATCTTCCACCTGAGTTTTAAAATACACAGTCACCTATTTTTGGAAATATTGAAGAAGGTGAAGGACAGCCATGCTTAGATGAGCACTGTTTGGTCCAAATTTTATAGTCTGGTGCCTGCATTTAGAGATCTCTTGAAATTGTAAAATCTTAGCTTAGTGCAATAGTTCAGAAGGAAGTGGCTGAAAATGAATCACATTTCCTGCCCTAATGCTACACATTGTCTGAAATTTGATGGTCATTTTTTTCTTCTGCCCCAAGCAAAATGCCATTTGCCTAGTCTTGTTGTTCCAAAGCCAATCAATTTGCAATTATTTTATTGTTTTTTTACTGTCTTCTGTTTGTTTGTTTTTGTGGTTGCTTTGTTCTCTCATGAATACTTGATTCCATCATTGTCCAACTTACTTGACAAATATTTATTAATTGATACTTTCGGTGAGATACCCAGGGACACAAACTAAAACTAAACACGATCCTTGTCCTCCAAAGGCTCTCCTGGTAACTCTAAATGTAAAATAACAGCCCTGCACCTTCACTCTGTGTCTCCCTTATCCCACTCTATTTCTCTTTATATCACATACCTGCCTAGCATGTTATATATTTATTTGCATATGGTTTGTCTTTCCCACTGACTACAAGGATGTCTATGGCAGTGCTTAGCATAGTAGGGACACACAAAAATATTTGCTAAATTAATTAATGAATGTTATAAGGAACACTCTAACACGCATTACATTTTCAGACCCAAGTGGTGGTCACAGAGGTGTCGCTTTATGAACATACGTTGAGCTGTACATTTTTGATTTGTGGGATTTTCGTGTATGCCTTATACTTCATAATAAAGAAGGTTTAAAAAATTCCAAACTTCTTTTAAGCTCCAAATCACATTAAATTACTTACTTGTCGGCTACACTAACTAGTTCTTAATTGCCACTATCAAAAAGCATTGAAAAAATCTCTATATTTTATGTTGTCAAAGCTTAATCTAGGTAGCAAAACCTAGCTAGTCATTTACAACCAAAAGCTTTATTGAGTGCCTACTCTTTTTATTTCTCACTATGTAAAAGTAAGTTTAAAGGGCATACAATTCTTTATAAAGTGACAATTCCTCACAGGCCACGGGGCGTAAGGAACAACTGACTTAGTAACCTCAATTCTCAGGCCCTGAAAATACATACTGAGCTGTAGATTTTGGAGACACCCCTTTGGGTGAGGGAGTTGATGCCTTAACAGTGGTTCACAGAGGAAGGTGGGTAGACCAAATACTTAGTGAGATAGGTCTTTATCCAGACTGGAAGTGGGTATAAAACTATATCCAGATTCATTGTAAAAAAGTCATAGATGCAAAGAAAATGTCTAATTTGGCTTCAGTATTTAAAATAAATTCATCTGATGAGTGTGTCCTGCTTTGTAGAACCATAAAAGTGTTTCATACATAAAATGTGGCTGGCAAGGTTGGTGAGCATTCAGCATGGAGAATGAGATGGTACATGCCTTCCACATGCTTCTCACTGTGACCCCCTCTCCAGTGTGTCTCAGCAAGACATGTCCTCCACCTGCGGCAGGCATTGCCCACATGCTTGTGAACCAGTGCCAGGATTTCCTGCCTGGGGCTATGGTTATATCTGATAAACAGGTTAGGGTCAGTTGCATTAAATAAATATTTTTATGGGTTAAGATAGCCAATATTTTAGAAACCAAAGAAAATAATTATGTTCCAATTAAAGGAGGTTTGTTTCAAACCCTAGCTAGGGCCCCTCAGTAGCCACTGCTTACATTTTTCAAATTTGATTTTCTACCATATAAACATTTAGTCTGAAGTTACCTGTGACATTTCCTCCCAGTAACAATGATACAGTGTCTTTGAAACATTTTCTGGTATTTATCATTTATCCTTTTTTCTGTAGTGCTCATTTCTTTAACACAATCTCTCTAGGAGAACTTGTACCAGGGTTCTACCATACTAGCTATTGGCTTATATGACCCAGGGAGATAGGGAATCAGGAAACTTAAGCAGAATTCTAATTCATCCTTGGAAATGAAAGCTTCGCTTGTATGTCTCCCCTCAATAAGTGTTATTCACTTCCACTACAAAGCATTAAGGCCTGCACCAATCAGCTCTCATTGTATTGTTCCTCAAGGCAAACTTGAGAAGGAGAGGTTGGTCTTGAGAGTTTATCCTAGCTCCTTTTTCCTCTTCTATTAGGAAATTTTACTATCTGCTCCTTCCTGGAGTCCCTGGTGTCCTGGCTTCCCTGGGCCTGGAAATCGACCCAGGCATGATGTCACAGCAAAGATCTACACAGCCTGCTCCAAGTTTACCTGCCTATGTCTTCATCCATGAGATCTCTGCTTCCTCTTTCCCACAGCAGCTATGAAAAGGACTAAGTAAAGTTGCTAATATCTGACAAAGGACCTATAGATATTTTTGGAAGTAAAAATCAATGGACTTAGAAAAAGAAGGCCTTAATTCCCATACCAACTCTCGCAATTAACACCTGGGTGGCAAATCTGATAGTTTAAAAGACTTGCTTTTCTCACCTATAAAATGGGGTTGACAATACATAGCCTGCAGTGTTATGAAGCTCAAATTAGGTGAAGTAGGTGAATTTTCTTGCCAACTATAAGTTTTACAACTGTACTATATTGTTTTAATTAATGTGATTGGGAAAGAAATGTAGCCCTTTCTCAGTCTCAGCATAAAGGTTGTCCCCTACTTCACTCACTGTTCAGGGCTCTTCTTGGAGAGCAGAGAATGGGTGCGTTTTTCCAAGTTAAGAAACAGGTACCCAGTTTTTCAATTTGAACCCCACACCCAGCCCCCTGCTCTCAATCTTTCCATTCACTAATGCTTTAACAACAGCAAACCTTCAGTGTGAAAACTCTCTGAGAAACCCAACCCTCCCTGGGCAGGTGGCTTGCCTTGGAGAACCAGGGCACACACAATGATAGCATTTATAATCCAGGAGTAAGAACCCAGCCTCTGTTCCAGGGCTGTAACACCACTAAATAAATTCGGGGCAAGTGGCACTTGAGAGAGATGGAACATACCTCAAAGCCATTAGGAACCTCTGGCAAGAGAGGCTTAGTGTAACTGAATATCGTGTGGCGAGGTGTGACATCTAGGTGAAGCTAGTTGTCAAGGGGGCCCACTCATCATGCCTGTGCCTTTACTTCCTAAGTGTTTCCAAAATGTGTAAGTGTGCATTTTGAAGTGCCAGAGGAGAGCAGAGAAAGCAGTAGAAGAAATATTCCAAAAGGCAATACACTAAAAAACACACGCATTGCCCACTCCTTACGTGAGTACTGCTAAATAGCACACCAAATATCATGCAAGCCTTCTAAAATGGAGAGGAACTGAAATAAGTCTCCATTCTGTGAGGCTCAGGTTAGTAAAGAAGGTTGTGTAGCCAAAGCTGCAGAATTCCATGAGGCATTCAATGTTAGTGGGTTTTCTGGCCTCCCCTAATATAAAATTGACTCAGAGTTTCAATTAAAATGGAATCTCAAAGAAACATCCCCAAGGGCCAGTTTCAGTAGGAAAGTACTTTCAAAGATTTTTATTAAGAAGTAAGAGGAATCAAAATCGGAAAAGAAGAAGTAAAGTTGTCACTGTTTGCAGATGACATGATACTATACATAGACAATCCTAAAGATGCTACCAGAAAACTACTAGAACTAATCAATGAATTTGGTAAAGTAACAGGATACAAAATTAATACACAGAAATATCTTTCATCCCTATACATTAACAATGAGAAATCAGAAAGAGAAATTAAGGAAACACTCCCACTTACCACTGCAACAACAAAATAAAATATCTATGAATAAACCTACCTAAGGAGACAAAAGACCTGTATGCAGAAAACAATAAGACACTGATGAAAGAAATTAAAGATGATACAAACAGATGGAGAGCTATACCATGTTCTTGGATTGGAAGAATCAGCGTTGTGAAAAGGACTATATTACCCAAAACAATCTACAGATTTAATGCAATCCCTATCAAATTACCAATGGCAATTTTCACAGAACTAGAACAAAAAATTTCACAATTTGTATGGAAACACAAAAGACCCCGAATAGCCAAAGCAATCTTGTGAAAGAAAAACGGAGCTGGAGGAATCATACTCCTTGACTTCAGACTCTACTACAAAGCTACAGTAATCAAGACAGTATAGTACTGGCACAAAACCAGAAATATAGATAAACGGAACAGGATAGAAAGCCCAGAGATAAACCCATGCACCTATGGTCACCTTATTTTTGATAAAGGAGGCAAGAATATACAGTGGAGAAAAGACAGCCTCTTCAATAAGTGGTGCTGGGAAAACTGGACAGCTACATGTAAAAGAATGAAATTAGAACACTCCCTAACACCATACACAAAAATAAACTCAAAATGAATTAAAGACCTAAATGTAAGGCCAGACACTATCAAACTCTTAGAGGAAAACATAGGCAGAACACACTACTACATAAATCACAGCAAGATCCTTTTTGACCCACCTCCTAGATAAATGGAAATAAAAACAAAAATAAACAAATGGGACCTAATGAAACTTAAAAGCTTTTGCACAGCAAAAGAAACCATAAACAAGATGAAAAGACAACCCTCAGAATGGGAGAAAATATTAGCAAATGAAGCAAATGACAAAGGATTAATCTCCAAAATTTACAAGCAGCTCATACACCTCAATATCAAAAAAACAAATAACCCAATCCAAAAATGGGCAGAAGACCTAAATAGACATTTCTCCAAAGAAGATATACAGATTGTAAACAAACACATGAAAGAATGCTCAACATCACTAATCATTAGAGAAATGCAAATCAAAAGTACAATGATGTATCACTTCATACCAGTGAGAATGGTCATCAGCCAAAAATCTACAAACAGTAAATTCTGGAGAGGGTGTGGAGAAAAGGGAACCCTTTTGCCCTGTTGGTGGGAATGTAAATTGATACAGCCACTGTGGAGAACAGTATGGAGGTTCCTTAAAAAACTAAAAATAGAACTACCATATGATCCAGGAATCCCACTACTGGGCATATACCCTGAGAAAACCATAATTCAAAAAGAGTCATGTACCACAATTTTCATTGCAGTACTATTTACAATAGCCAGGACATGGAAGCAACCTAAGTGTCCATTGACAGATGAATGGATAAAGAAGATGTGGCACATATATACAATGGGATATTACTCAGCCATAAAAAGAAACAAAATTGAGTTATCTGTAGCGAGGTGGATGGACCTAGAGTCTGTCATACAGAGTGAAGTAAGTCAGAAAGAGAAAAACAAATAATGTATGCTAACACATATATATGGAATTTAAAAAAAATGGTTCTGAAGAACCTAGGGGGGGGACAGGAATAGAGACGCAGACGTAGAGAATGGACTTGAGGACACGGGGAGGGGGAAGGGTAAGCTGGGATGAAGTGAGAGAGTTGCATGGACTTATTACCAAATGTAAAATAGTTAGCTAGTGGGAAGCAGCTGCATAGCACAGGGAGATCAGCTTGATGCTTTGTGACCACCTAGAGGGGTGGGATAGGGAGGGTGGGAGGGAGATGCAAGAGAGAGGAGATATGAGGGTATACGTATATGTATAGCTGATTCACTTTGTTGTAAAGCAGAAACTAACACACCATTGTAAAGCAAGTATTCTCCATTAAAGGTGTTAAAAAAAATGATTTTTATTGGCTTGAGACATTGCCACCAATACTCCTAGCCCCTTCTTGATATGATTTTGGTCTTAAAAAATGTCTGAATGCCACAAATCTATAAGTTAAACTTCTTTTCATGGGTTAAATTTAAGACACACTGGTATAATTGTACTATTTAAATTTATCATGAAAGGAAATTTGCAGAAATAGAGGATACTGCATATCCTGCATGCCAACAAAATGATTACTTATCAATGTATTAATAGAATTGGTTACAATCAGTCTGTTTAACAGCACTTAAATCTGTTGCCGTGTTATGCTGGTTAGCATCAGATAATGAAAATATTGTGAGTAAACTCTCCTTAGTTCCAAGGATTGTCAGAAGACTTCCTAGTCAACTCGTTGAATTATTGTAGTTCCCAGAAAACTTTGAGAGGTATGTGAGCAAGGCAGCTGCCTCTGTTTTTCTAGTATTACTGCAGCTTCAGAGCAAGAGTTCATGGGCTCATTTGAAAATTCTTTTAGTGTTTTCATCCTAGCTTGTGGCATCACATTATATTTTGGTGTATAGAAAGCACAGTATGTGAGGAGGATAATATCATATCAAAAAGAACCCTGGAGATAGCCGTAAAGTATACCAGTTGGCAACTTGGCAGAGAACCTTCCATCAAACAACCTGAAGTGAGGTTGCTTTGTTCATTAAACTGACCTACATGAACCATTATTGTTATTTGGCTCTGAATTATTAAAAATCAGTAGGAAGATTTAGCACAACTCTAACTCCAGGGTCTCCTGTTCTTCAAAATAAAAACAGTCTCTCTTTGAGCTAGTTAGAAAACATATGTGAACATCCTAGCACTCAGCTTCTTGTGATAACCTTGTTAGTGTCTATATAACTGCATGTAACCACTCAGCATGACATCCTTTTCCATTTCTCTTTATGAATAATTTTGTTATACCTCATCCATTTTCTAGTGCTCTTTATTACAGCATGCTACTACATTTATTAGAGTTCCCATCAGAGAATTCTTCTTGTTATCCTTAATAGTGCCATGTACTGCCCTCTCTTGACTGTAAACCTGGCACTGTTCAAAGCACATGTGTTAGTTTACAACCCTTACATTTTAAATTCCTGCCAAGAACTTCCTAGGTGAAGAATAAGTTTTCAATAAATATTCACACACACACACAGAGACAGACCACACCTCCACCATCATCAACACTGCTATTAGAATTACAGCACCAAGGACCTTCCTTTCAATCCACAACCATCAGAAAACTCACAGGTTAATAATAACTTCTTCATTTAAACCTGGTATGACCAGAAAGCTCTAAGCAGCAGGTGCTTTACTTGATTACAGAGCACTTACTTGGACTTGAAGCTTTGGGGGTCTGTTGATTTTGTTTCAACAAACTTGCTGCCCTGGGTTTTTATTTTGTGGACTACATCACCCCAACTAGAAGCAGTAAAAGGCTGAGAGTAAATGGAAGCCTCCGTTTTTGATGTTTTCTCAATAGTCTAATCCAAAATCCTTTTGAGGTTGGCCAGGTTTGATATAGTCTCTTGCCATTGGCCAATTGCCTCTTTGGGGCTTCTTATAAGATCTCCTTTGAAACAAAGCCATTGATATGCAGAGATAATGGAAAATGAGTGGGTAGCATGTCCTTTTGTTGTTTAATCACCTGTATCCAAAGAGAAGTTTCTCCTCCCAAGGACCGAGTGGTCAACCTCAGTTTGTCTTCTGTTCTTCAGAGGAGTGAAGATGTTGAAAAGAGGAACGTTGCTAATAGGAGCAAGAAGAGAATAGTGAGTATTAGAAGGAGAAACAGGGGAAGACCATTACTACCACACACACAAACATCTTTCAGCAATGGAATTTGCCAAATGTGTATTCACATATAACCATACACATTACTAAAAGCTTTCATCATTTTTGCTTCCGGTAGATTTACTCCTTCTTTCTCCAAACAATAAAATACATTGTTATAAGAAGATGTTAAGTGCAGAGATGCCAAATATCTTATGATTTTTGGAGCTCACAAAACTCTTATTATGCAGCTGGCTCCCCAAAGTCCTAATGAATAGCAAGAGACATTCATTAACAATAATAATGGGACCAGGTCATGAGGGGGAAATCCACTGGGCTTCATTCATAATTAGGTTCTGCTTTGATTCCCAGAGATGTGTATTCTCTACCATCAAGTCCAAGAACTGCTCTACGTATCATCAAGAGCAGTCCTTCGACAGTCAAGAGGCACTCTCTGCCTCCTATTATTACTAGCTGTTATTATTATTCTATACCCAAAATTCTGTTGCTTCCTTTTTCTCCCTCTCATCACTGCTGGTATCTAGAATATACATGTAGTTTGCTTTCTGAGATGATTTAAGACTACTAACCTTGGAAATGGTTAGCTACCATTTCAAGACCACAAGCAGAGGTGGCAAATTTAGAAACAAAATATCCAGAGTTGGGAGGAGCTTGAAATTGAATGTTTCCCAATAGGATATTTTTGTACTTGCATGCAATGACTCTCAGAATGGTGGCAGTCTTTCTTTTCATTTTTTTTCTTTGTCATCTAAGAAAGGCAAACATTTTATACCCCTTTTCCCCTTCCTCTACCCATCTGCTTCCTGATATTGAGTTCTTCACAACTGCATCTGTAAAGCTACTTGCCTGAGATGTTCCGTTTTCAGCAAACTGGAGGCAGGTTCTGAAATGTGTAGTTAAAAGAACGGTCTGCCAATCCCTGCAGTTATTTAGACATAAATTCTGGAGTATGCTCGGAGATGAAGCTTCAGTGATGTCTTAGAGGAAAGTTGGATATTGGTATTTGAGGTGCAAGAAGAATTGGCTGATGACATCTTAGTGTAAGGAAACCTTTTAAACTAGAACTATATTGTCTAAAAGAGAGACCAAATGAAATGGGCCCAGGACATGGAAGTATCCTCTGCAGAATCAAGAGAAGTATTAGAGTAAGGAAATCCAAGAAAATTAAAACCTTCCAGAAGATCCTTTATGCTGGTGAGAACAGAAGACAGAAGAAAAGGAGGCATAAATGTCAAGAAGATGAAAACCATAGTTTTAAGAGAATAGCCAAGGGGGATCAGAGGCTGGGGTTACACCTGGGATCAAAAGCCAGCAAAAGGAGAACTAGTCAGTGACTCAGCATGAAGTAAAGAAGACCAAGTGCAGGTGGCTTTTTAAAAAATATGTTTCATTCAGTGTAGGCTCTGCTGGCAGAAGTAGAATACAATAACAAAGATAAGGAGGAAAATAGCTCATTTTTAAATCCAAAGAAAATCTCAGTCAGTTATCAATATGAAATTGTTCAAAATAGCTTAAAGATGAAATTGATCACTATTTGATCACAATTGATTTGCACATAATGCAAATTTTACAGTTGACTGACAAAACTGTCCAAAGATGCACATGAGTTTCTGCTTAAATAAACACCAGTGGCCGAAGCTGTGTTCCTGGAGCCTCTCTAAGGGCAGTCTTTGGATGCGACTTAGACAACCCTTCTCTCTTACCTCCCAACCCCTCCCCTAATCAGAAGATCATGGTTTTCTTACTCTTACTATTTTGCTCCCATATCACCTCATTCATTTCTTGGAAGTGTTTTTAATCCAACAAACTATTTTTTCCCCCTTTGGAAAGAGTACGAGTTTATAATTATTCATCCTGTATTTGGTTCAGTGGCTAAGGTTCTTCCTGAAGGATCATTTCTCCTTATCCTTATTACGCACTGGTGGACCTGCTCAGAGGAGAACTTGAGAACTTAGAGAGATTGTTTACTTCTACTTCTTGAGCCAACTTGGAAGCAAGTTAAGAAATACTATGGTTAGGTAAAATTCTGAATCCCTGTGATGATTATAAAATGTTTCCCCTGACTACTTGCATGTGTCACTGATGGCAGATGATTAGAATGGGTCAGTAAAGGTGGCTTCTTAACATTCTAACAACTGTACTTTTTATAAGTATCATCCAGCTTCTTGACCTCTCCTACCACAACAAACAAGCCCTATCACTGCTATATTCTTCTCCACATTGGGGTCTACCTGTCCTTTGCTCACACACTAAGAAACTTAAATGCCAAATACAAATTCTCATAATATGCCACCTACCAAGCAGATGTTATTCATTTTTATCTCCAGCTTTGTAGAGTTTTATTAATTTTTCCCCCAAAAGAGTTATGAAGAATACTTATTTCCTTAAAAGAAACCCAAATTTACCATATTCCACATTTTTCTCTTTAAATTTTTTAGTCATTTAATTTATCAGTAGTCATCTAATTCCTACACGTTAATATGTGTCAATAAGTAACAATCATTGAAAGTTTAATCTTCATTCATAGTGTAATCTTTGGTTTTACTGAATGTACTGCTACTATTTTCCTTCAGCCCTTTACGTTCTGGGAATTGCAATTCACTGAAGCAATTCAAGCACTGAAAGTAAATGGAGTTCACACTACAGTTTACATTTTGGATTTATCCCTATAAACCTTTAACTAAGTTTTCTAGTGAAGATTTCACTCTCTGATCACCCAGAACCAACTGAGGGCTGTGGGAAGATCCACGAATCTTAAGGATGGCCCAGTGTAAATGGGCTTGCAATATATAGCTATATTATTTATATGAAAGTTTACATGATTAAATGGAAGCATATTGATAAGTCAACTTTTCTTCATGGATTTCTTGTTATGAAAGTCTTTTATGTTACCTGAATAAAATAAAATAGTCCAAACAGAAGCAGGTTGTTCGCTTAATGGTCTGTGAAAATAGGACCAATGATTGCACTTGTAATTTCTGACACTAAGGCTTTCAAACATTTAATAAAGTCATTACATTGCTAAAATTTCTTCTTTTGCTTCTACGCCCTGTTATGGCTCAGAGGTTTAATTTCAATAATGAGATCAATAGTGTGATGAGAAGATTGTGGCATTCTTTGCAGGGATGTATTACACAGAGAAATAAAGAGAACCCCTTTCTTGCCTGGTATGATGAAGGAATGTAAGCAATGACAATCCCTTTTGACTCTCCTTAACCCTACTCAAAAGACATATTGACTCCTTCATTCACTGCTCTCCAAATCTTGTTGATTGTTCATTCCTACCTTTAAAACTTTAAAATACCAGAAACCAACCTTCTATATATGTACTTTATTTAACAGTTATATTCTGTCATAGTCTCTGAATACCTTAAAATATATGCACAAAATATAAATTTATAATAATGAGACAAACATTATTTTTAAAGGTCATTAACGAATATCTCAACACATATTTTCCATTTGAGGCTTATTTTTAGGGTAGTGGATGATAAATCTATATTTCAAGTGGCTTTCTTGATTTATTTTTAGTCATTTTGGAAGAATATTGGAGGATCCAAGTAAATCCTCATTGTTTTTAGCTCAGAGTTTATTCTGTGAGTGGACATGTCAGCTCTATATGTTTCCTATATTTATCTGTGCTTGCTTTACAGGTCTATCTTTAATCAGCATTATTTCTTTGCTGGAAAATTGTGAGCCACTTGTTCATTTAGGAGAGTTAGTTTAGTTGAAATCTGATAACATATTATGTGAATTCATATCATTGGCCCTACATAAACTAGAATATACCACAATGCAGGTAAAATAAACGAGTTGAAGTTGACTCTATTAAGCACTTTACCATATAGAATTATTACCCTTCTTCTAGGGACCTTTAGATGACATTAGATGACACATGGTCCTCTGAAACATGGACTGAGTGAGGGTCATTTTAATCTGTTATTAAATTTTTGTATAAGTTAATTTCATTCTTATTCTCAATATGGACAATAAACATACTTAGAAGCTGCAGTATTTTCTTCTTGTACCTCAATGGAGCATCTTATACAATGGATCATTATTATTATTATTATTATTGGTGACCTTAATGTTAAGCTCCCTTTCATCTTTTTAGGATGAGGGCATAATATAAAAAGCTGCTTGGAGAGCTCTGTGTATGTAGATGGGGCTTGTCCACTGGAAACCTCTGCTTTATGACAATTGCTCAGACAACTCTCTTTAGAGGTATACCTTTTCTTTTTTAATTTTCAATAATCTTTCTGGATGATTTTATAAACACTGAAGATGCCAGATATACCACCAGCCCAAACTTCACTTCTATGCTACAAACCCATGTATGTGATAACTACCTATTGGACATATCCACATGAAATTCCTACTTTTTCAAAACTGAATTTACATTTTGATTAATGGTCCTACCATCCACTTTCTACCCAAGTAGGAAAGCTTGGCCTCTCCTTCTTTGCTTGCCTCATTCTTGTCCATAGGTTCCTTTTACTCTACCTCTTAATATTTCCCCAAGTTGCCACCCTGACTTTGCCTTATTTAATATTTTTGTTATCTCTTCCTAAATGATGGCGAGTCGCCTGTTGATTTCCTCCAGTCTTTTTACCATCCAACAAATTCCCATACTATTGCTGGATTGATCTTTATTGGAGGCAAACATTACATCTCTCCATTTTCATAACTCTACATGAAAGGTTCCCCTTTGCCCACAAAATAAAAAAGTTTGCTTCTCAAGGTCACAAAGACTTTCTATGACCTGGATGCTGTCTTCTTCTCCTGCCTATTCTTTGACACCCTTCTTTCACACTATGAGATCTGGTCATTCCAAACTATTTGAAAATACTAAAGGTAACATGGTTTTCCAGAAATCCATCATTTTAGGCTTAGAATGCCTTCCAACTTCAATTTATGTTCATCTGGAAAACTCTTACTAACTTGAAAACCTAAATTTTCCATCTCTAAATTCTGCAGGCCAAATGGCCATTATTCTACCTCAAGCATGTATCTTCTACTTTATTTTATTTGATTTGCTAATATTCTCCCTTAGTTTATGGTGAGTATCTTTTTAAGTGGAGCCATTTCTAATAAATATTAATAGTATCTAGCACAAAATCTAGTGTATAACAGCAAAACACATCATTAGCAATAAGTATTAGGAACTGTTCCAGGTGCTGAACATTCAGGAGTGAACAGAATATACAAAAATCTCAGATCTCACAGCATACATTGTAAGTTACAATGGGTGTTATCATATTTTATAATCTATATAACAATATACTATAGTTTATATCACATTAATGAAAGAGAATTGTCCCAAGTAGTAAAAATCACTTTGGAATCACCAAGATGATTATAGACTGAAAATTAATTCTACCTTCTAACAAGAAAACTTATATCTTGTAATCAGATCAAGAAAAGGTTATATTCGCTGAATGCAATTTATATAGCATCAAATTTATTTAATAAAAGATAGAAAGTTTTAGATAAAATGAAGTACTTTACCTTTAAATGGCTTTTTTTTGTTAATGTTTACTAACCTCTACCTTTTCAGCATATTTTCTCTGATAACTAGTATTAGTAAATAGTAAATATTCAATAATTATTTGTGAATATAACTAAATAATAATAACCAATCAACTTGGATCAAGAATCTACATGATTTTTATGTTTCCTTCAAGGAATAAACCTAGATTATAAATGGAACAAGCTAGAGCTAGTATTAATTTCACTATATACATTTCCTGTGATGCTCAGTGCTGTACTTCAATCTTTACAAATCACAGGCTTACAGGCCTGCTGCTGCTGGCTTTCACAATTTAAAACTTTTGCCAGATGTAACAATGATAAATTACAATGTGCCAGATCCTGTATGAAGTATTTTTTCCCTCAGTTTTATTGAGATATAATTGATAAAATGTACAAAGTGTTTTATGTGAATTGTCTTGTTGAATCTTCACAACAACTCTATGAATTAGGTTCTATTATTTTTCCATTTTACAGATAAGGAAACAGACTCATTGATGCTTAACAATCTGCTTATTATCACACTGTTAATGAATAACAGAGCAAGAATTTGAACTTGCAATGCCCCTAACCTGGCTCTAACCTCTTCTTCACTGCAACTTATACAAGGCACTAATGCTGAAGAAGAGGACTCAAAGGTTAATAAAATCACCAAACCCTAGATAGGCAAAAAGATAGTAGATATCTGTTATCTATTAGGATTGAGGTAGGTGTGCAAATAACACAGTATATTAGGGAAATGGAGGAGGGCAAAAGTGCTCAGTGTGAGCTGAACATGGAAGTTATCAATCTTTGGCCTCAGAACCGGTTTGCAGGGCAAAAATAGAGACACAATTGTAGAGAACAAACGTATAGACACCAAGGGGGGAAAGTGGCTGGGGGTGGTGGTTGTGTGATGAATTGGGATGTTGGGATTGACATATATACACTAATGTGTATAAAATGGGTAACTAATAAGAACCTGCTATATAAAAAAAATTAATAAAATTCAAAAAATAAGTTTTAAATAAGAACTTGTTATTGGCTCAAGACAAATGAATAGGAAATAGTAGCACACTGCCTATTGTGGAAATTGTTGGGGGAAAATACATGAGAACTACTTTCTGTCTCTGCTTTATGTCAGTTTCAATTCATGCTGGCATGCTCCACCCTAAAGCGTCATGATGGTGTTTGGAAGCAGCAGAGTTTGCTGGATGGAAGGGCCAGAAATGCAGCACTGAAAGTTGAAATGAATAGATTTAGTATAAAGTGGTCTATCAGGTTAGCTCTAATTACCAAGCATGGTCTTGATAACTGAGACTTAGGCAATTAGGTTTCAAAAGAGTATTAAACTTGGATTTGTTGTGTTTAGGACAAAATGAGAAAAATGGATATGAGAGTGAACGATTGGAAAGGATGATGATAAGGAAATGGATGAAAGGAGAGCCCAAAACAAATTCTACCTATCTCTTCTATATGACTATTTCCATGATTTAGCAACTTAGGAACTCCTAAGGGTAGGCACGCCTCACAAGTGATTTCATTATGATAGCAAGAGCTCGTGCCTTGGAGTCAGACCTATGCTCAAACCTAGGTTCCATTTCTTACTAGCTCTGCAAGCTTATCTTAGCTGAACCTCAGCTTTTCTTCTTTTAAATGGGAATGAGAATATTTACTTCTCAAGATGATTGTGAGGATCAAAGATGGTATATCATGTCCCCAGTACAGGCCTAAGACATAGTAAAGATAAATGTGCCATCTAAAAACAATTCACACACACTCACACACTCATAACACACACACACACACACACACACACACACACACACACACACACACCACTGGCTTAGAGGAGAAAAAAAGAAGCAGGCACTTTTTAAAAGTGGAAAATAGAAATATTATGCTTTGACCCCACTTCTTCCTATATGTCATGCTAAAGATTCACAGTGATCTTTAGAAAAGAGATTGTCATTCAGCAGTCACAGAGCTCAAAGGGCAGCTTACAAACATCAGCCTGCCAAAGGTTTACTGAGAAAATACCCTGTCTACCCACTAAACTGATTATCTTTGGGAAAAGTTGTTTAGAAGAAACTTCAGATTGTCTTTAGAGTTAACTACACCTAATCATAAATGATAAGACCCTTTGGGAAGTAAGATCTAAGACTAACATCTGCTTAAGACTCAAGTTAACCAAGATCAAAACCATGATCTTTGCTAGATATGCTACCTTGTAGTCCAACATATACCCTCTACCCATTTTGGATTCAACTTTGTCTGCATCTCCCTTTCTGTGAGTACGATGCCATTTCATAGAGTTCTGCTTCTTATCCCTAGACTGTGTCTAACAAAAATATAAAAGTGAGGTATCCTACTCACTGTCACTCTCTGACTACATATGTTGCATAATGACTATAATAATTATGTTTTGTGTTCATCTCTATATACCTGAAAACACACCTTAATTATCAGTGAAGCTTGTCTGGACAAGAATTTAGAGAATTTAGCCAGCTCTCTAACATAATATTAAATAACAAACACATAGTTCTTTTATATGCCAGGCACTATTCTAAACATTTACCATATATTAACTCATTCAATGTTCCCCAAAACGTTATAAGGTGGTTACTATTATTATCTTCATTGTGCAAATACAGAACTTCAGGGACAGAGAGGTTAAATAATTGGTCCAAAGCGAGTTAGCTGGTAAGTGCAGAAGCTGTTCTGTGTTCTAATGTACTCTGCCATATATCACCATTCCTCATGGCACTTAGAACACTTTGTGTAAAGCAAGACAGCTTATTCCTCCCAGGGTCAACATTTTCCTGGTGTGATGAAATTCTTATTCTGTTCCACCATTTTTCCAACCCCTTGAAGATGGACAAACAACTTTCTTACAATACAGAGAAGTATTATTGCAAAATTTACTGCCAGGTTGAGACCTTGTATGCCATACTAAATTTTTATGACAGTTATAAACACCTAAAAAATCTAAGTGTATCATGGGACTGCTTATAAATCCTAATAATAACTCTCTAACCAAGCAGCACCATAGAAGAGTAGAGTGGCTGACTTCCAGTAAGCAAGAGCAAAGGTTTGGAAAATTTCTTTAGTTTGATGTTTGGTTCTTCTTCCCTTTCTCTGCAGATACTAAGAGAAGGGGGAGATGAGGAGAGGTGGAAGAAAAAGGTTTCTCACTGAAGCCCTGCTAGTTCTAATTTTCTGAACTTTGGTTTTCTTTTAAGTAAAGTGGTATTTAATACATTGTAACATCCTTTGAAATTCCATCTTACTAGATCCGCTCAGGATTTAGGAGGCCAATTTAATAAATGATTGTAGAATTCCTGCCATCTGAGTGCTGCCTCAGGAGTTATTTCCCTGTTGTGTGTTTCTGTTTAAGTATTGGAAGGCCTGGGGAAATACCGAACAGAATTACAAAAATGAATT
Organism: Kogia breviceps; assembly: GCF_026419965.1. Classification (NCBI taxonomy): domain Eukaryota; kingdom Metazoa; phylum Chordata; class Mammalia; order Artiodactyla; family Physeteridae; genus Kogia; species Kogia breviceps. The sequence goes on along the minus strand of NC_081310.1, from coordinate 124,820,540 downwards.
ATACAAAATCTAACTTTAAAGTAATGAGACTAATTCTACAAGCCATACCTGAAAAAAATCAATGCTATTGCCATAATCACACTTACGCTTTTAGTCAAGAAGTCACAGCACAAATCAGTGGGATTAGGAAGCAAAAAAGGATTAGAAGAATACACATCAAACTCAGAATAGTGGTTACCTCTGGGATTAAAGGGGACTCTAGCTTCTCTATAATGTTATCATTTAATAAGTGTAGTGTGTTCATATATTCTTAAAATAAATCAACTAACAATTTTGGTCTAAAGAGTACCTAAACCAACTAAAAAAATTGTTCAACTATTTCTCATGAATTTTTCAAAGAAAGGGATTTCATGCTTTCAAGAAGTAACCATTCCAAGGCTTCAGTTCTTCAGCAGTACTGTGTTCACATGTTACTTCCATTTTAGGGTTGGCATAATTATCATTACTAATCAGAAACAAAATAATTGTTTGTCATGAGCTGGGGATCTTGTTGGCTTCTTTGATGTAGGAATCCAGCCCTGTCACATTTCTCATTAGACTTCATTCATTAATATATTCAGTCAGTCTCTCCAATATACTCGAGTCTCATCATTCATTTCATTTCCTTTAGTTGGTTTACGTCATTATCACCTACTAGACTAGGCCCAATGATTGGTTTCCATATACAGTCCTCAGGTATTCAAGAAGAAAATTCACTTTCTCTCCTTAGATGGAAAAAAGGCAAAGAGAAATCATTTATTCCTAAACTTGAATTTGTCTTCATAAGCAAGTGCTAATGGATGGTAGACGGAAGAACCATATCTTGAGCAAAAGTGATCTATAGATTGGTTTGACTCTTGGAAGAAGTTAGATATATACCCTAGAATACCTAATGTTTAAAAATATATATCTTGGTAAAAACTCAGGAAAAAGTATATTTTAATTTTACTCACAGTAAAAATATTGATCAACATGAAATTAAAAATGAAAACAATACTTCTCCTTGTCCCAACCTCCGCCCAAAAAAATTCAACTTCCTATAAATTCTTTAAAAACAAAATAACATGCATTTATGTGTTTTTTTCTACTAATATTCTTTTGGTATTTATAATATAGTACAGAAAGACTTTTAAGAGGGGAAAATGGCAAGTTACAACAACATACCAATGTGCTTAGCACTGAGATTACAGAGGGTACCCACTCACATCATGGTATTCTCACCAGGCAGATAGGAGAGAACAACAGGGGGAAATAAAAGCTTACTGCTCTCCATAATGGCTACAATGAGGAAAAATAGTTATTCAGATAAATCAAGTGGGAAATAAACCTGTAGCCCTTCTCATTTGGGGCAGGTGGGCATCCACATATACATTCACATATACAATTATTGACAATAAAATATAAGTACAGTGGACCATAATCATTGTTGAGAATTTATCAGGGCTTCTTGTAAAGGCTACTGACAGTATGAAATGGAAGACAAATCCCTGTGGAAGGACCTCTGATACGACATTCTTGACTCTTTATCAAATAGTGAAATTAGCTGAGAATGCCTTATGTGACTGCACCCTGAGGCCAAGTGGTATTCATACATTAACACTCCAACCCAGGGAATTAAGGTATAAATACTAGCTTCAATCCCTCCTCCAGCCTGTCCTATTAGACCAGAAAGCCTCACAGTACTCTGTGCGTATAGGGGCAGAATGTACATATTAGCAAATGAGACTTCATGGGAAAATGTAATCCTTAAAAATATTCAAATGAGCGTGTTTGTAAATATCAAATCTTAAATTGATTTTTTAAACCAAGGGATTTTAAGAAAACTAAGAAATAAAATGATTACTATTAATAGAGGTCAGAAGTATAAGAAAAATGCCCAGACATTATTAAGATGTCTGTAATGCTTAAACACTTTTGATACTGTATCTATTCTTATAGTCATTTGTACAAATGATTGATTAGCTTCTCAATCATAGTCTCTTGACTGATATGTGTGGACAAATAGAAAGAGTAGGGGCTTTGGAATCAGGCCTAGAATCACATGCAGCTTTACTTTCTAGCTATATGTTCCTACTCGAGTCATCTAGCTTCTCTGGGTTTTATTTTCTTTATATAAAAAATGAGGATATTAAGGTTTACTTCATGTAATTGTTCAATAGAGACATAATACCTTATTACTCTGGAACAAAGTAGGTCTTCAATAATTGGTAGATAACATTCTTATTACTACTATTGGTAAAATAAATACCATTTTTCAAAGAGCCTTACCTTCTCCTGGGAGTAAAACATATAAGGCACTAACAAGAGCAGAAAAGACACAGCATCTATTCAACCCCTAGTATATGCCAGGAATTTCATTGTGCACTTTATATACATTATCTCATGAAATTGTCCCAGTAATCTTAAGAAGTAGGTATTCTTAGCTCTGTTTAAAGATGAGATGACTGAGACTGAATAAGATTATGCATCCTCCTTAAAGTTGACAGCTATAAATGTCAAAGTATCAGAGAATGAGGATTTTTGGAATGCTGCTTGTTCGTCATTGCTTTGCTAATTGAGTCCTTGTATCTTTCCAAATTCATTTTTAACCATGAGATGGTGTCAGGTGTAATATCCACGATCATAAAATTCCAGTTCTCACTAAACTTGTCTTCTGGCAAGCTTTGCAAAGAGCGGCAAATGCTCCTTAGCAGTTTTGTGACGATGAACAGAAATTTTAGTAATGCAGAGCTTGGAATTTCAGCCTCAGAGTTCCATAGATCTTCTCTAGAAGGGAAATGTTCATTTTTCCTCATCATGGTGAAAGAGAAGGCCTTGTATTTTCAAGGTTCAAAATAGACCCTTCCATTTTCTGCATTTCCTTCAAGTTGCCTTGGGTGACAGTTGATCGAGTACCCTATACTACGTCAAAACTGTTTGTGGAAAAGCTCCAGGAAACTGTAAATTTCAAAACATGTAGGCTTGCTGTCTTCAGAGTACAATAGCTAATAAAGTTATAAGGGCATCAAGGTTTCATTTTTACCTTGTGGTCTCCATATTTGCAAAAACCACAAAGATGAACACATGCACACACCCCCAGACAGTCACACGTAATTTCCTGGATATGCCAGATACCTGGAACATTTATATTTTCAAAGATTTTAAGAGGTTTGATTCAAAATGACTAACCTTAGAATTGTCAGAGTGATTATAGAACAATGCACGGAACACAATTGTTTTGTCACTCATTGAATGTTTAAGAACTACTTGGGTGGTCATCAAAAAATATGCTTAGTATAGCACCTTGCATTAAAATGCCTGAATTAATAGTTGCTAAATGAATGAATAAATTAGTTCAAGAGTTAAATATATAACAATTATCTTTCCTCTTTAAAACATATAAAAATAATATTTGGTCAAGGTGGACAGATAAATCATACTAAATACATGCTTTCAGAATGAACAAGTTTATTCTAACTTAACTAATTCTTAGACAATCTATTCTTAATATTTACACACAGAACATGTAAAAGTGTATGATAACCACAAAGAAGAAAGCATACACAGTACTACTCCTCTGTATTTATAAATGTCTTAATCTAGATAACAATTACTATTTCATGTTCCAAATATAAAAAGGGAAAGTACAGAGAGTGCCATGAGCTCAATATTCATTCTTTCATCAGCAAAATTAAATCAACTGGAAAGATACAATGACTTTAATAGTAATAGGAAGAATAATAACAGCTATCATGTTTTCTTTGTCTTCCTGACGGCTGCGTGTTTAACATACTACCCCCATGGAGAGTTCCAGATCCTTAAGAAGTTGGTAAGTTAGAGTGGCCAGACATTTTGGCAAGTCATTTAGCCATTTAATTCATGTTTATTACAATTCTTCATTGCCTTCAATAAGTCGAAATTCCATAGCTGGCATTCAAGGCCTTTGATAATCAGGCTACGCTTTCTTCTAACGTCAGCTAGGGCTCTTTGATTTCAATCAACTGACACTGACTATGATTTATTTAACCAAAACTCAAATTTGTTAGAAGGATATGTGGTGCTGACAGGTTAAAATATAAGGTGGCAGAACCAGATTAGGTGCTGGGAAGAACCAGGCCTTTTCAAAAGGGCTCAAAGTTAGAAGCTGCTTGATTGTTCCATGTGGGAATGCTTCTGTAAACAAAAGGACCTCAGCAATTTTCAGTCTTTTTGTCACTCTTTTTGTTCTCAGGATAATAGAAACCAGGGCATCCTATTAGTCCGGCCCAATGGCTCTCAATGGCAAGAATCCAAATAAAATCAGATGCATATTGCCATAAGAAAGGTAGTGAATGTTGGCAGCTAAATATCAACAATTGTCCATCTCTCCCCTCCAACTTATATTTTTGTCCCCTTTCTCTGTTTCTTCAGCCACATGGAAGAAATTGCAGGTCCATGGATCTCCAAGTGATCTTAGGCCTCTGTGCCTTTACGCATCTTTCCCTCTACTAAAAGACCTTCCTTTATTTTTCCCCCTGCTCTCATAACACAATTCTAACCCAGTCTCCACAGCTCAACTTCTCTAAGAGACTTTGCCAACATCTTTTCCTCCCACCCTCATTCCACAGCTGGGTTAAGTGTCCTTCTGTCTTTCCATAGTATTCTCTGTTCACTTCCATCATACCTCTTACCATGCATAGTGCTGTAATTGCTGACCTTACCTCCCCTTCTCAGGCCTGTCCCTAAATTTTGCCTGGAGTGGTCCATTGTTCTCTTCCCACCTTTTGTTCTTTCTTATGCCTCTGGGCTTCCCCCCACCCCCAAACCTACCTGACCTAGGGATAAGTGGTGTGGCCTTGGGAGGATGAACCTGGAATAGGTTCTGCACTAGCCCAGGAAGGAGGGCTTCCTCACTGAGTGGGAACTCTGGGTCTCAGGTATCTGGCATGTGGTCTTGAAGGGATGGTGGTTCAAGTTCTGGGTGAACACATCTCCTTGGCCCTATGGGAAAAATAACAACAACAACAACAGAGGAAGGAAGTAGGGCCCTCTAAAGCTCAGTGATTAGTGCAGGGGCCCTCGTTACTTGAGTCTAAGGGTAATAGTGCCTCATCTAGGCTGTGAGTTACTGGAGAAGAAACCATGTTTAGCTTTGTAGATCCAGCACCTCCTGTGGGTCATGCGTAGGTAGTATCCTATCTGAGGACTAAATGAATTAAAAACCTTACATTTTCTCTGTAAAATAGAGATCATACCATCTGTCATGTCCACCTTCCATGGCTGACATGAGAGAAAGGAATAATTGATGCAAGTGTGCTTTGAAAGAATTCAAGTTTTTAAAGGTTGTTTCTAACATTTTCCCAAACAGGTAATGACTTATTTTTGTTGCCCTCCCAGAACAAGAGATAGCAAAATGTTTAACCAAATCAAATAGAATAAATTCGGATTATATGTACTAAGCTCTTAGCATGGAACATTAAAAATTGGGCTATGATTATGAACGATAGGACAAATAGAAACATTCGTATTTTTAATTTCCATAATTTATACTTTTCTTGTTCCCATTAAAAAATAATATCAGGAAATCTATAATACGGGGCCTCCGGCAGAATGAAACAGAAACACCAATTGGCACAAGATGTTAATTATTCTTAAGACACTCAGGTTCCTGCAGGATAATTATTTTAAAGCAGCAATTTTAGGCTAAGCTCCATTTTGAATGTGATTATAGCATAATTTTCTTTTCTGGAAGTTTACTTATATAGGAAAGATTATCATCTGAGGTGTGAAGTGACCCTGGTAAAGTGGAAAGAACAACTAGGATTTAGTCCTACTCCTGACTGAGCTGTATTCATTCATTAGTTCATTCAGTCACGTTATTCATCCAGTGTGGAACAGTTCTTGAGCAATTTCCTGCTGCAGAAGTTGTAGAATATGCTGGGGATGAAAAAAGAAATAACATGAAATCTATCCTCCAGGAGCTTGTGGTTTGGTGAGAAAGACAAAAATAAGTCATACAATGTGGAAAACACCATAATGATAACTATAAGCATAAATCCTGACATAGAGTTAGATATCCATTCCATTCTTCTTAAAGCCTTGAGGATTCCAGAACTTCCAGCATTGCAAAGTTGATGACCAAAGAGACGCCAGCCCATCTAATTCATTTCTATTAAGTTCCATGTTTGCTTGACTTTCAGGGTTGTTTTCTTTTTACACTTCTCATTCAATTCTGTCAACAGATCAGCTGAGTAGCTATTGTGTAACATGATGAAGACAATCACGGCTCACTCAGCCTCAGTGTCAACAAGATCAACACTGTCCTGGAAGACAGGTATGAGGAGTTTAATTCACTCCACTCACCACTTAGATCAGTGCCACTCAGACTCATTTGTTACCTGATGATACGTCTCACTCTCACTTTTATCTCCACCTCCAGCTCAGATTGGTGCCAGTGAGTTACAATCACAGGTTGAGTGAAAAATGATGTCATATTGATTTCTTAAGAAAATATTAAAGATAATGTGCCACTTGCAAGTGAATAAAATTTGACAATTAACACTAACAAAAATTGAAGAACACTAGCTTTGTGGTAATCCACAATTTTCACAATGATATGATGCCATGCTAGGAAAACTGTAGCAAAAGAACCTAAAGAATTCCAAAAAAAAGCAAGTAATTGCCTTTAAAAATTTATTGACTCTGATACCCCAGCCCTTGACACTTAACACCTGAAATGATCATGAACCATGCTGGGCCCTTTGTCCCATTGTATATGGAATATTTTCTGAGCTCCTGGCACAAGCATGTATTTGTTTAATATCAGTCGTGCATTTACTTCCCTCCAGCCCGGGGGATGCAGGCACCAGCTGTTTACATGTCTTCAAGAGGAAGAAGAGGAGTGACTAGCTCGCTCTGCACACTGTCTCATGTCAGAAAACTTTCCAAGTCACTAAGAGATGTGTGAGACCACAGAGTTGAAGGAAAGTTCGGTCTTTAGTATTTCCTTTTTTGTCTTCTTATGTTAAAAGCACTGAACATGGGCTTCCCTGGTGGCGCAGTGGTTGAGAATCCGCCTGCTGATGCAGGGGACACGGGTTCGTGCCCCGGTCTGGGAAGATCCCATATGCCGCGGAGCGGCTGGGCCCGTGAGCCATGGCCGCTGAGCCTGCGCGTCCGGAGCCTGCGCTCCGCAAGGGGAGAGGCCACAACAGTGAGAGGCCCGCGTACCACAAAAAAAAAAATAAAAAAAAATAAAAAATAAATAAAAGCACTGAACACAAACTTGAGCAGTCTCATTTCATGGGGCAATTGCACTGCCTCTGTTTCCCTGTGACCTGTCCTAGGGAACTGTCAGTCAATTGTTAAAACAGTAATGACTCCAAAACCTTTTGTAACCTCTCTGAGCTGTCTAGGATATGACAATATGCAACGATTCTTGGAGCTTCGTTCAGGCAGCTGAAAAGACTTCCCCAGGAGAACAGACGAAGAGGGAGAAAACCTGCTGACAGTGAAGAGAAACTAAGGGTGTAAGATGAAAATAATATGAAAATTATACAACAATCTTATGTAGGGTAACCCTTATCTCTGACTTACTGGACAGCCACCAGAGTCCTTGGTCCACACTGTTCTCCTAATGCCTCTAGGCCGGGTGTCACATCTTTGCCCTGCTACTGAGAGTCAGGTGAATTGTGAAAGTAATTCTTTTGTTGCTTAGATGGCAGAGACAAACTACGTGATTTAAAACTCTTTAGTATGAGTTGTAGTTTTAAAAGTCATTTTTGAAAAGAGCAAGACATGTACTATGGACAAAATAATACAGGTGGTAGGAAATAGGGGCAGAAAATTACATGCTGCTGGAGAGCGGAAGACCAGTTCACCCAGACTCCACTCAGGGAAACTGGACTGTGCAGAGGGCCTTGTGTGAGGATGTGCAAACATGATTATAATCCAAATGCAATGCTAATGGAGTTTTACAAGCAAGTGTTAACTTACACTAGGCATTCACTCTACAAAAGGCACTCGCAAATGTTAGCTCATGTGATCCTCTGTGTAGGGCTACAAAGTGGAGAGAACACCTAGGCCATGCTTCCCAAAGACCTGAGAGTGAAGTATAGTGGAACCATGTCTGTCTTCAGATTCCAGGTCCTGTTTTTTTTGTGCTTATAACAGGTGACTCTGAGTAGTTTACACCTAGGAGGAGAGAAAAAAACATATAACTACTGAGTGAACAATAATCTGGGAGGTGATATCCTAAGGATATAGTCTCATATTTTATTTCCTTTTTTTTTTTGCATCCGTCCATAAACACACTTATGGCAATCCTAAGGGTGATCAATGACTTACTTGCCCCAAGTGTTGGCCAATTAGATATAAATACTACCTACATCCATTATACCATCACTAAAGTTTTATTAGGATGGAAAAATTTCTTAAAATGTGTCCATATGCTTAATTTTGCTCTAAGAATTAAAATGATTGGATCTTCATTGAATATCTTAAATTTCTTTTACTTTTTTATAATAAAAAAATAGGACCATAATTGTGAATTTTTAGGAACACCTTTCTGTCGAAAGCAATGGAAATCTAAGGGAAAGATGCACAGGAACACACACACACACACACACACACACACACACACGTACAGATGCCCATAATACCTTACTAACATCCTGCAACAATCTTCCACCAACAATGGACTAAAGATGCAAACTACCAAACGGCAGAGGATAAATAATAGTTCTCTGCCTGTTTTCCATTTGGTGTGGCTGTAGTCAACAATGTTGATAGCAATAAGTAAACTTTCTGTTTCTTTTTCAAAAATTTTATAGGATGCTCTCATGTCCTTTTCTTCCCTTATTCCTCCCCCCTACAATTCAGCTCACTCAGAAAATGCTATAAAGTTTCAGAGAAGAGGTTTGCTCAAAGCAACTACAAATAAAGTGCATGTACATAAATAACTTAGCCTGACTTTTTGTTTAATGTCCAAGATGATTGGAACAGATTGTATCATGAACTACTTTCCCTTTGGCTAATTAAATAGCAGTCCCCACTTACCATAAAGCGTATTCTGATTAAAACAAGTATCTATAGTCACTCTGCTGGATAAATTACTCCCAAGTAGTGCCATAAAGCCCATTACATTCCTGCTTTAGGAATGGAGCAGATCCAAACAGACAATCAAAGGATTTCACTGGGATTATTTTAGATTAGAAAAACTAAGGGAGACATGTGGCCCTGACAAAATCATAAAGGCATAAAGGATGAATTAGCGGTTCCCTACCAAACAAAGTGCTCTAGTGGTATCATAGTATATCTAAAAGTAAAAAACAAATTCCTACTCTATTAACCTTTGCCAAAATGGAAATCTGTTTATGCAGAAATAAAAATGCCATGAACAACTGTTATCTACTGTGCAAATCAAAATGATTGTTTTGAATAATAATAAGAAAATTCTTTCAAACCAATGACTATGGAAATGTGCCATAGGGAAGAAGATGTCTTCATTTCAATAAATTGCTTTCTACATTTAATAGAAAAGGTTATGTTATGATTTGTCATATTAATGAACCATTATTGCATAACCATATTTTTATTGCAATATATTACCTGCTAAATGATGCCTTTTTTTTTTTCAGGAGAAAAAATTTTGTAGAACAGATTCTATGGGAGTGTTTCTTGCTGCCTGTTGTTAAATCTTTCAAAAGCTGTCAGGAGTCTCAGAAATCAAGTTCAAAATACCATAGCCAACATGAGTATAAGCATAGGCTAGTCTATTTTTAAATTGTAATACAAAACTGCCAGAGAAATACCTAAACACAAAAGATTATTTTAAAAACGAGATCATCTTATCTAACTTGTCAGTGTAAAGGACAATGTAAATGAAGTGAAATTTAACCCCCAGCTTCTATAAATATTGCTAGATATTTGAGAGCCAAGCTATTTTTTTTCAGGCTAATTTTTCCTTAAACTCATCATGCACCAGAGCCTTCATGCACTCAGCCTGCACAGACCCTGTCCATGGCAGCCACAGGTATTATGGGACACTAATCACCCAAGGCAGTCAACTGGCTCAATTACCTACCTTGCCTCAGTCAAGCAAGCCCTTCCCCTTGAGGATGAATGGATGGCAAAGTCGTTGGCCTCTGCCCTGGAAACTTCTGCAGGAAAGGAGCAATACTTGTTCCTACGAATGGCAATCTGTATTTGCCCTGTTTCTGCAAGCACTGATTCACCACACTTCTTCTGAATGACAAGACTCTGTCCTTGGCATTACAATCAAAGCAGCACTGGCTGGGATCCCCTCAGAATATCCCAAGCTTATGACAGTGAGCTAGTTATCTGATGGAAACAGAGGTGGGACATTTGGGTGTAGCTGCCTGCTTAAGCAGCTGCTTCTGTCATATTTTTGGAGGGAAAGGACTGAAGTAAAGAAGATACGTGCTGTCATTTCTTAGTACTGCCTGCCTTTGCGTCAGTTCATGGGTGTACTCACCTTTGGCTGCTGCTGATAGATGTTACAGCCTATCATTCATTCCATACATATTTTTTAATAGTATAATCTGTGACAGCAGTGCATTAGGTGCTGGAGACAAAAGTGAACAAAGTTCTTATTCCCAAGCAACTTTAAGTCTAGTGAAGGAGACAAATATTTAATAAATCGTCAAAGAGATTGAATATTTGGAATCTGTAAAAATGTAGTTTGGGGGAAATTCTTACCGCATTTTTCCTTTTTAAAAATGATATAAATATTATACAAATATATGCACGTTATAGAACTCCTAAACAATATACTAAACAATACTGTGAAAATTCCCTTTCTTCTCCCTCCAACCTATACCCTTTCTATAGGTAAATATTGCACTTCTCATTTAAAAAAAACATCTAAACAAGTACCCACCTACATATTTATATGTACACACATATATGTTTACTTTTCTCTTTCACATACATGAGATTATACTATAAATATTATACAGCTAAAATTTATATTTTAGAAAATGTTTCATGTAAATATATAAACCCACCATTTATTACAATGATTAAATTCTCATATATCAATAGAACATAATTGATATGACTATTCCCCTTTTGATGGGTGTATTAGTTTTCTGTGGCCACTGTAACAAATAAGCACAAACTAAATGACTTAAAACAACAGAAACTTATTATTTCATGATTCTGGGGACCAGAAGTCTGAAATCAGTATTGCTGGGTTAAAATCAATTTAGTGTCAGGGTTATCATCCCTCCAAAGGCACTGCGGGAGAATCCATTCCTTGCCTTTTTGAGATTTTGATGTCTGCCAGTACTCCTTGACTTGTGGCCACATCACTTCAATGTTCAAGGACAGCATCTTCAAATCTCACTCTGCTCCATCTTCACGTGGCCTTCTCTTCAGCGTGTGTCAAATCTTCCTCTGCCTCCCTCTTATGAGGACACTTGTGATGGTATTTAAGGCCCATCTGGATAATCCATGATAATCTTCCCATCTCAAAATCCTTAACTTAAATTATATTCTAACGTATAAGTTAAATTTAGAACTAAATTATGGTCCTCTTTTTGTCATAGAAAGTAATAGTCACAGGCTCCAGACATTAGAACTTGGTGACTTTGGGGACCATTCTTCAGTCTACTACAGTGGGTATTCAGGTTGTTCCTATTTTCTAATACAAACAATGCAGAAACTCTGATCATTGAAATTTATATTTGTATACATGTGTAAATATTTTGGTAGAGAAAATTCTTAAAAGCAAAATTTCAGGATCAAAGAGTACAGGTAACAAAATATTGTTAAATAATGCCAAGTGCTCTCTGGAAAAAATTGTGCTGCAACTCTGTACAGTTTCCAAAATACTTCATGGAGTGCTCATTCTCCTATTATTGTCAATATTACATATTTTATCTTTGTTCTTATCAATTTGAAAAGTGATAACTGGCAACTTGTCATTGTTGATTGGAATTTTCTCCACTATTAAAAGGTTTAAAATTTTCTCTCTGTATAATTTCTCATTCTTCATTTTTTTGAATTTTCTTCTTAATTTGTAGAACTCGTTTATAAATTAAGATTGATAATTAATATTTTATTCTTATATTTTTAACAATCTATTACTTGTCTTCATAGACTTGTTGAAAGAAATTGTAATTAATGTAAAATCTACCAATATTTTCCTTTGTATATTTTCAGTTTTGCATCTTGTTTAGAAATATCTTGCTTATCCTAAAAAAATAAAAATGTGTTCTTACATTTTCTTCATCTTTTTTTTTTTTCCCTAATTGCTAGGAATTTAAGGGTAAGGTAACACTCTACCTTTATTAGCTCTCTTTCCAATGGAAAACCAATTATACCACTGATATTTTACAACTAATTTAGCTACTCTCCCACTAACTTTGAAATACTACCTTTATCATATGATAAGTACTCAAATACACCCAGATCTGTTTTTGAACTATATATCGTTGATCTGTTTCTGCTATTTCTGAGAGTTCTATGAGGGTAAAGATTGCATCTGTTTCTCCATTCTGTACCTCAGTGGTACACAGGGTACACATATATGTACATATATATATAGTATACATATAGGCATTCAGTTAATGTGCCAGTAAAACATAAGACTTCCAGTTAAATATGAATTTCAGATAAAAAAGGAATAATTTTTTCTTATAACTGTGTTCCAAATATTGAAAGGAACATACTATGCTAAGAGAAATTATTCATTGTTTACCTGAAATACAAATTTAAGTGGTATCCTATATTTTTATCTGCTAAATCTAGCAACCTCACAGTTAGTATATATTGAGTGAATAAATGAACACTTTATCATAATTTTGTAATTATATTTGCTATTATATTTCATAAATATATATATTATTACACAGGCAGGAAAAATTCCTTCTCTGTGTTCCTCTTTGTAAAAGATTTTGTTTATTTTTAAGAATTCTCCTTCATGAATAAATTTGAGAATAATTTTTGCCAAGTATTTTTATTAGGATTGCATTGAATTTATCAATGGTCTTTGTTTTACTTTCTGTATTTCTATAGCTCTCAATACTCAGTTATGCTGAAAAAGAGGATGATAAATAAATAAATAACTTAGGCCGATATTATATATTATGTTTAATGGTTAAACACTAAAAGCATTATCATTGAATAAAGAACAAGACAAGAATGAAAATTACCACCACTAGAAATTTTAGCCTGTGTAAAAAACAAGGAAAATAAATGAGATATGTGAATATTGGGACAGGAAAATTATTTGCCTATGATGCAATTTCTTACCTACAAGTTCCTATTTAGAAAAGAATCAATGAAACATATTCAAATTAATATGAACGAATTTAGTAAGTGGATCATTCACAAAATAATTGTATAAAAAAAGTAACTTTTACAGATTTGCAATAAAAACCAGTTAGAAATCATGGCATAAAAATGTCATTCTTAATATGAAATAAAAATATAAAACATCTAGAAATAAGCTTAACAAAATATACACAAGTTTATATATAATTATAAAATTTTACTTAGAAAAATGAGAAGTCCTTAATACATGAAGTGCTTTATCATATTCTTGGATAAGAAGTTTTAATGTTGAAAATGAGATTTGTATTGAAATTACTTTTAAATTTATTATAATCTTTATGATACAGTATAAGTTTTGATGCCTTTGTAAATTTGAAAAAATCTATCAAACATGTCTTATACCCTTTCTAATAATGAAGTCTCATGACTACATCTTCCCAAGTCTGTGGAATATTTTTATATCTCTTATAAATCTACTTTACTAACTTAAAATATGTATTACCTGAGATGATGATAAAATTATTTGATTGATACTTTTACATGTCAAAGACTGGTTGCATGTGTACCCAGAGTTAATATAATCGCATCAATGAAAAAAATGATCTAGATTATTAAAAAAAATAATAATACCACAAATAACTGAAAAATAAAGAAGGATGAGGGGAACTTGTATTAGCATATATGAAAGGATAAAATATAGCTGTGAAAATCAGAATAATGGTTTAATGTAAGAATAGACAGAAAACAGGGCAGAATAAAAATTGAACAGAACTACTATGAAAAAGCACAGCACTGTACTCTAACACTCCTGGTCACTTTTTACCCCAATACTGATACAGTAGTATTCTTTCTCCAAAGAATCTTTCTTATGAGATTTCTATTTCAAAATGGCAGACTTCGTATGTGGCTCGACTTTCTTTCCCTGTTGTGGTTCCCCTTAGTACAGGATATGTATATTTACATACATATACCACACAGTACTAGTAGAATCAAAAATGTGAGCAGGGGCTTCCCTAATGGCACAGTGGTTGAGAGTCCGCCTGCTGATGCAGGGGACACGGGTTCGTGCCCCGGTCTGGGAAGATCCCACATGCCACGGAGCGGCTAGGCCCGTGAGCCATGGCCGCTGAGCCTGCGTGTCCAGAGCCTGTGCTCCGCAACGGGAGAGGCCACAACAGTGAGAGGCCCGTGTACTGAAAATAAATAAATAAAAAGCAGGAAGCAGGAATAGACCAGAAACAAACAATGAGAAAAACATGAAAGTTAGCAAGCAGATGGTGCTGGATTGACCAGGAAAATATAACAGGGAAATCCAGTGCTTGAAATACCAGAAGCAAGTTGTTCTTTCCATCCAAAGCAATGTCAACTGTAGGGCCATAAATTTCCACACTAAGAGAGTGGGAATGGGGTAAACATTAAGGAAATTAGCTGAAAGAAAGATTCAGAATAACTGAGCATATCGTGCCTCTTCCTCACAACTTCTCTGTGAAACAAGGGAAGGAGGAATTGATTGTAATTTTTCTCTAATTCTCCCCTTGATTCTTAACAATTACTTTTTCATGAATTCATAGTTTTTAAAAAATCTATATGTGTCTTTAGCTTATCTTAACCAAACCAAAATGTAAGAATAGAGTTTTGGAAACAAGTTGTTAGAAGACATTCCTCTATGTTATTTGTAATTTGGTTGTTAATGATTCCAAGGTGACTCCTAAGCTCTTATTGAGGAAACTAAAGAGTCATAATGTAAAATAATTTAAAATTTTAATTAACTATACCCCATGCTCTAGTCAGCTGAAAAAAGCCGAGTTTGGGAAATGCAGGTGAGTCTCGATCCAGCACCTGAATCTTGATCTGGGGGAGTATACTCTGACACTAGTTAGTGACTCATTTTTATGGTCTGTTCCCATTGTTTATGATTCTATTGGAGAACATTTGTCACTTGATCATTACTTGATGACAATAACTTTTAAGATAATCCAACTTCATTCCTCATTGAATATATTTCTTAAAAATACTTCTCTATGAGGAACACAGTTCCACACAGCTAAGATAGATATTTTTATCAAATATATCTGCTCTTCTAAATTAACAGATGGGCATTCTGAGATATAAATCTATACATTGTAAGTGTGCTTGACACCATTTCATGTTCATTCTTACTTTGCTCTGTCCACCCTAATTGAAATTTATAAGTGAACTAATTATATTGTGTTCTTTGAGTCTGAGAACCTACACACATGATAACCCCATGAAATAATCATCTGATTTTTTAGGATGTATTCATTGAGTGACTACATTATGACAGAGACCCCAAAACTTCAACTAGTCTGTGGGTCTTTTTCATAATTTATTTTCTCCCCCTTTTTCTCTCATCTTCCTGTTCTACCCAATCCCTGCTCACTATGATACCCATCCTCCCTTCCATTACCCAAATGTGAAATTGTCCTGTGGCCAACACAGTTTTTAAAAAGCGTATCTCACACCACAAGTGTTCCATTTTCACATGAGTAGAGCTCTTGTTTTAATTGTTATCAGTTTATATATATCAGCCTATCAGAAAGTTGGGACTCTATTTTTACCATTCAACTCTGAAATGTGGCTTATATCTGCTTGGGCTTATTATTTTGCTCTGCTTTTAAGATGGATTCTTTAGTATGTCAGTTGAGCATAGAAATTAATAGACAATTGTAGAAGTTAAACATTAAGTAATACTTCACTACACAGGCAGTTGGACGAAATACTGAAGGAAGCTGTGCTAGGATGAGAGCTCACAGCCACACATAGCTGTGTCTCTGGCATATCTTACCCTTTAATAAAAGAGTTTTTATGTACCATCCTGCTTACCTGTGGATTCACAGGTGTGTGAAAGACTATCATACACAGAATAAAACACCCCATGGCACCAGGACAATAAAAAGTAGTGAACTTCATCTATCTTTGCCTGAGGAAAGGAAGGCTTGAGAACATATAGAACATGGAAGAGAAAGAAAAGGTCACAAACGAAGTTTAAATTGTTTCCAGCTTGGGTCAGAGGAAGGGGTATGCCCCACCTAGAGCTAGAAGGCTTTGACCTCGTAGTCCAGCAAGTGCACCTAGAGATGTGACAAGATGGTCCAGTACAAGGCCCTGCTTGGCACAAAGGTAGCTGTGACCTAAATTAAGGAAGCAGAGAGCCACATTCAAAAAGCAAGATAAGACCCTAATCACATCTTTCTGGAAAGAGAGAGAAAGGTTTTGTTAATAGAATAGATTGGAGAGAAAGGACAAAAGTACATACAAATAAATATCCTGAAAAGTAGACAAATTCCCTTTAAATACAAAATTAGGAAATCTAGTTCTAAGGGATACATTTGGCCAAGTGGGCTGAGGGTTCATTTATTTCACTGCTGTATTAGCTTTATCCTCCCGGGTATATAAAACATTCTATTAAACAGGAAAAGTCTATTTTTTTCAAGCATAAAAAAACTTTTCTTTAAAAAAGTTTAAATTGTCCAAACTATTCCAAACCTTTCTCTCTATGAAAACATTAAATGAATTTAAATGAATTCTGAACTGAGAAGTTCTTCACTCATTATTTGCAAGCTAATGTCACTTTTAGAAGAAGGCAAAATAAGGATAGAGGGGTGAGGCTAAGAAATCTTTTTTCCAATGTTTGCACCTAATTGTCAGTTCCAAAGCATTGTTGCCTGAACTTTAATTATGAATGGCTAGGGAAAAGTGTCACGGTAACCAGAGTGATGAGGAGGCCTGAATTATATTATTTCATTTAGGAGAATGGTGGCCACCTGAGCAAAGAGATAACCCCAAATTTCGCCTGATTTGAAACAACATACCTTCTTCTCAGACACTTAGCCTCCTGGTAAGCTGGTTACCTGTTAGACAGGATGTCACAGCCCCAGAATCTGTTTTCAAAGATTTCATTAATTCAGATATGGGGAAAAACACACATTCCCAGACACACAAAATAAACTAACATACTGAAGGGCTTCAATTTCCTTGTACCTGGAATGCTTATGCCTTTGAGTCAAGCATTCTGAGTATGAAAGGGAGGTATACCGTAGAAACAGTGGGGTGTAATGATTTTCACTGCAGTGGAGTGAGGTTTATATCCTACCAAAGAATATTCAAAAGAAAAAGGTCTATACATGGACAGTGTGGATGCATTTTACTAGGTTTCTCCCTCTCCACAATTTTACCTTCCCAAGCTTGAATTTATAGGCTTAGGTTTCATAGTGTAATTACTGGGTTTAATATCAGAGAGGAGAGCCGCTTTGGCTTTTAGAGTATGGTTGGTGTTTATTCAAGGGAAACAATCTCCAATGCAGTTTCATTTTCTTTTCATTTTCACTGGGGTTGGGGGCGGGGGATGAATGCTGATGTTTATGGACTTTAAGGGTCTGGCAGCACTGGGAACTGCAGAACTTTGTTTATCCAGAGTCCAGTTTCAATCCAGAGGGTGCCAATGCAAACTTCTCCAGACTACCACGCCAAAAATGTCAGCCCTGTCTTGGAGGAGTGGCCTTCCCAAGCAGGGAGAGGTACTCAGAGCCAGCTTAGCTTGAAACTGAACTATGGAGAAAGCCCAAGAGCTCAACCATGCTGTCTCAAGAACAGCAGTTTAAAAATATGCTTTTTATCAGATTTTCCTCATATTTTGTCTCGTATTTTTTATCACAGCAGGAGCCTGCCATCACCAGCTAAGCTGATTGACTGTGTCCTCTACCACCATCCGCCTTTGATATTCATGTCTTCAGGAAAGCTCCCACCTGCACTCTTGCTGGGGTCTCTTTATGCACCCACTACTACCACAGTTACAACGTCTGTCCCCCAACTGGGAAGAAAGCTTTAGCTCATCAGGATCACCTGCATATCTACTAACTGTGGGTGCCATCAGAAATGCAATGTTGGCAACACTTTCTTCCATTCTTGAGACATTACATCTCCACAGCCCTTGGGGTGTTTCATTCTAACAGCTGGAAATTCCTGATTTTCAATACGATTTGCTTTTTCCTCCTCATATTGCTTGGTATCAGGGCCAACTTTGTAAGGCGGTTTTTAATGAACCCATAGCCAGTGTGTTAAATATGTTAGTTGAGTTTTTCCATAAAGTTAAGCTAATATAACATGATTGTTTTCTTAGGCACCCTATGGGGAGTAAGGAACATAGAGGGTAGGGAAGGTGGGGTTGTGTAACTGATATAGTTGGTATGTTGCCAAAGTTTCCCACCTTTCAAGACCCCCCACCCAACAGTGGGCTGATGACCTTCATGTTAGCTGAGCTTTCTAAAATAAGGAGCTCATCTATAAACTGGAGCCCAGAAAGACTGAAACTTGAAGTATAACCCTTTGGGAAAGGCTGCCATGCTGAGAAAAATTGACTCAATAGCTAGCATGGAGGAACTTTGAAGTTAAACTATATGCTTGCTACTTTTCTTCCTAGAATTCTTGTCACTGCAAAACTATCTAAGAAGATCACTGCAAAACTGTCTGTGACGTTAATCAAATGCAATAAAAAGAATGATATATGTGTTTTTGTTTTCTGTAACTTGTGTTGCCTGTGGCATTTGTCCAGTGCCTAGTATGCAGCAGATTCTCAAGTACTGGGGATGGTTTCTGGTTATTCCTGTGTGAGTTCACTCTACAGTCCTGTGAGAGCTGGCAAGTATCTCTCAATAGCCAGAGCAGTTCATTTAAGCTCAAACCTCTAAAACTGTGAAGCAAGAAGATAATATTGAAAATTAAAACAAAGCAAACAAACAAAAAACAAAAAAACCCAAGCTCAGTAAACTAGTTAAAATCCCAGACTCTTGAGCCATACTACTTGAGTTTCGGTTCCAGCCGTTTACTGGCTGTATGATCTCAGGCAAAGGCCCACCCTTTCTGTGTCTCAGTTTTCTCCTCTGTAAAATTGGATATAATAACAGTATTTACTCATTTTATTAGAATTAAAACTAATTGACTTGAAATCTGTAAAAGGTTGGTGATTAGTACATAATAAGTTCATTTAGATATTTGATAAATAAACTACTCTTAGGATGTAGTCATTGATTGGAGGATATTATTCCCTTGTCAGGTCTGAAACCACTATACGTGGAAAGAGTGCATATATTGCACAGAAGAACTAAATCCATCAACTATGAAGTATTCCAGTAACATGGTATATATTCAAATTAAAATGAACTATTGAAAACTAAGCATTTACAGTATTGCCAAAGATGATAATTTAAAGATATTGGATAACATTTAAAGCCAAACTGACAAAAGCTATGCGTTTCAACTCTCACGTTTACAAACTATGTGACTAAAATTTCTGCTTTCTACTTTCTTCATCTGTAAAATGACTTTTTAATGCACTTCTTGCAGTAGGTTATGGTGAGGATTAATTAAGTGTTTAGTACAATGTCTGACATATAGTAACCATCCAGTAATATGGAGACTTTAATTTTTTTAATTAGGAGGCCATAATACATTTGACATCTTTATTAGAGTATAATTGCTTTACAATGGTGTGTTAGTTTCTGCTGTACAACAAAGTGAATCAGCTATATGTATACTTATATCCCCATATCCCCTCCCTCTTGCGCCTCTCTTCCACCCTCCCTATCCCACCCCTCTAGGTGGTCACAAGGCACCAAGCTGATCTCCCTGTGCTATGCAACTGCTTCTCACTAGATAGCTATTTTACATTCAGTAGTGTATATATGTCAATGCTACTCTCTCTTTTGGTCCCGGCTCCCCATTCCCCCTACCCCCGTTTCCACAAGTCCATTCTCTACATCTGTGTCTTTATTCCTGTGCTGCCCCTAGGTTCATCAGAAGCTTTTTTTTTTTTTTTAGATTCCATATATATGTGTTAGCATACAGTATTTGTTTTTCTCTTTCTGACTTACTTCACTCTGTGTGACAGTCTCTAGGTCCATCACCTCACTACAGGTAACTCAATTTCATTTCTTTTTATGGCTGAGTAATATTCCATTGTATATATGTGCCACATCTTCTTTATCCAGTCATCTGTCAATGGACACTTAGGTTGCTTCCATGTCCTGGTTATTGTAAATAGTACTGCAATGAAAATTGTGGTACATGTATCATTTTGAATTATGGTTTTCTCAGGGTATATGTCCAGTAGTGGGATTCCTGGGTCATATGGTAATTCTATTTTTAGTTTTTTAAGGAACTTCCATACTGTTCTCCATAGTGGCTGTATCAATGTACATTCCCACCAACAGGGCAAGAAGGTTCCCTTTTCTCCACACCCCCTCCAGCATTTATTGTTTGTAGATTTTTTGATGATGGCCATTCTGACTGGTGTGAGGTGATACCTCATTGTAGTTTTGATTTGCATTTCTCCAATGATTAGTGATGTTGAGCATCCTTTCATGAGTTTGTTGGCAATCTGTATATCGTCTTTGGAGAAATGCCTATTTAGGTCTTCTGCCCAATTTTAGATTGGTATTTTTTTTCTTGATATTGAGCTGTATGAGCTGCTTGTATATTTTGGAGATTACTCCTTTGTCATTTGCTTTGTTTGCAAATATTTTCTCCCATTCTGAGGGTTGTCTTTTCATCTTGTTTATGGTTTCCTTTGCTGTGCAAAAGCTTTTAAGTTTCATTAGGTCCCATTTGTTTTGATTTCCATTACTCTAGGAGGTGGGTCAAAAAGGATCTTGCTGTGATTTATGTCATAGAGTGTTCTGCCTATGTTTTCCTCCAAGAGTTTTATGATATCTGGCTTTACATTTAGGTCTTTAACCCATTTTGAGTTTATTTTTGTGTATGGTGTTAGGGAGTGTTCTAATTTCATTCCTTAACATGTAGCTGTCCAGTTTTCCCAGCACCACTTATTGAAGAGGCTATTTTGTCTCCATTGTATAGTCTTGCCTCCTTTATCAAAATAAGTTGACCATATGTGCGTGGGTTTATCTCTGGGCTTTATATACTGGTCCATTTATTTATATTTCTATTTTTGTGACAGTTCTGTACTGTCTTGATTACTGTAACTTTGTAGTAGAATCTGAAGTCAGTGAGCCTGATTCCTCTAGCTCCACTTTTGTTTCTCAAGATTGCTTTGGCTATTCAGGGTCTTTTACGTTTCCAAACAAATTGTAAAATTTTTTGTTTTAGTTCTGTAAAAAATGCCATTGGTAGTTTGATAGGGATTGCATTGAATCTGTAGATTGCTTTTGGAACTATAGTCATTTTCACAATATTGATTCTTCCAATCCAAGAACATGGTATAACTCTCCATCTGTGTGTATCATCTTTAATTGCTTTCATCTGTGTCTTATAGTTTTCTGCATACAGGTCTTTTGTCTCCCTAGGTAGGTTTATTCCTAGGTATTTTATTCTTTTTGCGATGGTAAATGGGACTGTTTCCTTAACTTCTCTTTCTGATTTTCATTGTTAGTGTATAGGAATGCAAGAGATTTCTGTGCATTAATTTTGTATCCTGCTACTTTATCAAATTCATTGATTAGCTCTAGTAGTTTTCTGGTAGCATATTTAAGATTCTCTATGTATAGTATCATGTCATCTGCAAACAGTGACAGTTTTACTTCCTCTTTTCCAATGTGAATTCCATTTATTTCTTTTTCTTCTTTGATTGCCATGGCTAAAACTTCCAAAACTGTGTTGAGTAATAGTGGTGAGACTGGGCACCCTTGTCTTGTTTCTGATCTTAGTGGAAATGGTTTCAGTTTTTCACCATTTAGAATGATGTTGGCTGTGGGTTTGTCATATATGGCCTTTATTATGTTGAGGTTGGTTCCCTCTATGTCCACTCTCTGGAGAGTTTTTAACATAAATGGGTGCTGAATTTCATTGAAAGTTTTTTCCTGCATCTATTGAGATTATCATATGGTTTTTATCCTTCAATTTTTTAATATGGTTCATCACATTGATTGATTTGTGTATAATGAAGAATCCTTGCATTTCTGGGATAAACCCCACTTGATCATGGTGTATGATCCTTTTAATGTGCTGTTGGATTCTGTTTGCTAGTATTTTGTTGAGGATTTTTGCATCTATGTTCATCAGTGATATTGGCCTGTAGTTTTCTTTTTTGTGACATCTTTGTCCGGTTTTTGTATGAGGGTGATGGTGGCCTTGTAGAATGAGGTTGGAAGTGTTCCTCGCTCTGCTACTTTTTGGGAAAGCTTGAGAAAGATAGGTGTTAGCTCTTCTCTAAATGCTTGATAGAATTCACTTGTGAAGCCATCTGGTCCTGGGCTTTTGTTTGTTGGAAGATTTCTATTCACAGTTTCAATTTCAGTGCTTGTGATTGGTCTGTTCATATTTTCTATTTCTTCCTGGTCCATCTTGGAAGGTTGTACTTTTCTAAGAATTTGTCAGTTTTTACCACGTTGTCCATTTTATTGGCATATAGTTGCTTGTAGTAGTCTCTCATGATCCTTTGTATTTCTGCAGTGTCAGTTGTTACTTCTCCTCTTTAATTTCTAATTCTGTTGATTTGAGTCTTCTCCCTTTTTTTCTTGATGTGTCTGGATAATGGTTTATCAATTTTATTTTCTCAAAGAACCAGGTTTTAATTTTATTGATCTTTGCTATTGTTTTCTTCATTTCTTTTTCATTTATTTCTGATCTGATCTTTATGCTTTCTTTCCTTCTGCTAACTTTGGTTTTGTTTTGCTTTTTGTTTGTTTGTTCTTCTTTCTCTAATTGCTTTAGGTGCAAGTTTAGGTTGTTTATTTGAGATTTTCCTTGTTTCTTGAGGTAGGATTTTATTGCTATAAACTTCCCTCTTAGAACTGCTTTTGCTGCATCCCATAGGTTTGGGTAGTTGTGTTTTCATTGTTATTTTTTTCTATGTATTTTTTGACTTCCTCTTTGATTTCTTCAGTGATGTCTTGGTTATTTAGTAGCATTTTTTTAGCCTCTATGTGTTTGTATTTTTTACAGATTTTTTTCCTGTAATTGCTATCTAGTCTCATAGCATTGTGGTCAGAAAAGATATTTGACACGATTTCAATTTTCTTAAATTTACCAAGGCTTGGTGACCCAAGATATGATCTATCCTGGCGAATGTTCCATGTGCACTTGAGAAGAAAGTGTATTCTGTTGTTTTTAATGGAATGTGCTATAAATATCAGTTAAGTCTATCTGGTCTAATGTGTCATTTAAAGCTTGTGTTTCCTTATTTATTTTCATTTTGGATGATCAGTCCTTTGGTGAAAGTGGATGTTAAAGTCCCCTACTATTATTGTGTTACCGTTGATTTCCCCTTTTATAGCTGTTAGCATTTGCCTTATGTATTGAGGTACTCCTATGTTAGGTGCATAAATATTTACAATTGTTATTTCTTCTTGGATTAATCCCTTGATCACTATGTAGTTTCCTTCTTTGTCTCTTGTAATAGTCTTTATTTTAAAGTCTATTTTGTCTGATAGGTGTATTGCTACTCCAGCAATACAATCTTTTGATTTCCATTTGCATGGAATATCTTTTTCCATCCCCTCTCTTTCAGTCGATATGGTCCTTAGGTCTGAAGTGGGTCTCTTGTAGAAAACATATATACAGGTCTTGTTTTTGTACTCATTCAGCCAATCTGTGTCTTTTTGTTGGAGCATTTAATCCATTTACATTTAAGGTAATTATTGATATGTATGTTCCTATTACCATTTTCTTAATTGTTTTGGGTTTGTTTTGGTAAGCCTTTTCTTTCTCTTGTGTTTCCTTCCTAGAGAAGTTCCTTTAGCATTTTTTGTAAAGCTGGTTTTATGGTGCTGAATTCTCTTAATTTTGCTTGTCCGTAAATATTTTAATTTCTCCTTCGAATATGAATGAGATCCTTGCTGGCTAGAGTAATCTTGGTTGTAGGTTTTTCCCTTTCCTCACTTTAAATATGTCCTCCCACTCCCTTCTGGCTTGCAGAGTGTCTGCTGAAAGATAAGCTGTTAACCTTATGGGGATTCCCTTGTATGTTATTTGTTGCTTTCCCTTTTCTGCTTTTAATATTTGTTCTTTGTATTTAATTTTTGATAGTTTGATTAATATGTGTCTTGACATATGGATTTATCCTGTATTTATCCTGTATGGAACTCTCTGTGCTTCCTGGATTTGATTGACTATTTCCTTTCCCATATTAGGGAAAATTTTGACTACAATCCTTAAAATATTTTCTCAGACCCGTTCTTTTTCTCTACTTCTTCTGAGACCCCTATAATTTGAATGTTCATGCATTTAATGTTGTGCCAGAGGTCTCTGAGCCTGTCCTCAATTCTTTTCATTCTTTTTTCTTTATTCTGCTCTGCAGCAGTTATTTCCACTATTCTATATTCCAGGTCACTTATCCATTCTTCTGCCTCAGTTATTCTGCTATTGATCCCTTTCAGAGAAATTTTAATCTCATTTATTGTGTTCTTGATCTTCCCTGTTTGCTCTTTAGTTCTTCTAGGCCCTTGTTAAATGTTTCTTAAAGTTTCTCCATTCTATTTCCGAGATTTTGGATCATCTTTTCTATCATTACTCTGAATTCTTTCTAAGGTAGACTACCTATTTCCTCTTAATTTTTTTGGTCTGGTGGGTTTTTACCTTGTTCCTTCATTTGTTGCATATTTCTCTGCCTTCTCATTTTGTTTAACTTACTTCGTTAAACAGCCTTTTTGCAGGCTGCAGGTTCATAGTTCCTCTTATTTCTGGTGTCTGCTCCCAGTGGGTGAGGTTGGTTCAGTGGCTTATGTAGGCTTCCTGGTTGGGTGGTCTGGTGCCTGTGTTCTGGTGGGCGAGGCTGTATCTTGCCCTTCTGGTGGGCAGTTCTGCGTCTGGTGGTGTGTTTTGGTGTGTCTGTGAACTTAGTATGATTTTAGGCAGCCTCTCTGCTAATGGGTGGGGTTGTGTTCCTGTCTTACTAGTTGTTTGGCATGGGGCGTCCAGCATGGGAGCTTGCTGGCGATTGGGTGGAGCTGGGTCTTAGGGTTGAGATAGAGATCTCTGGAAGATATCTTCCTGATTAATATTACATGGGCCCAGGAGGTCTCTGGAGGTCCAATATCCTGGACTTGGCTCTCCCACCTTGGAGGCTCAGACCTGACACCCAGCCAAAGCACCAAGACCCTGCCAGCTGCACAGTAGGGAAGAAGCGTAAGAAAAAGAAAAAAAAAAAAAAGGACAGAACCCCAAAACAAGTGGTAAAAGCAAAACTAAACAGACAAAATCACACAAAGAAATATACACACTCATAAAAAGAAAAAAAGAAAAGGAAGAGAGCAACCAAACCAATAAACAAACCCACTAATGAAAACAAACACTAAAAATTAAACTAAGATAAATATAAAACCAAAGCCAAATCAAATGCAGAAAGCAAACCCCAAGTCTTCAGTTGCTCCCAAAGTCCACCACCTCAATTTTGGAAACATTCGTTGTCTATTCAGGTATTCTACAGATGAAGGGTTTATGAAGCTGATTGCAGGGATTTAACCCACTGTTCCTGAGGCTGCTGGGAGAAATTTCCCTTTCTCTTCTTTGTTCACACACCTCCTGGGCTTCAGCTTTGGTTTTGGCCACGCCTCTGTATGGATGCCAGCATCTGGTCCCCACCCAGATAGTAGGGGGTTAAAGTAATGGCTGATTAGGTTTCCCTTTCTCACTCAGGCTGGGGAAAGGGAAGGGTACTGTAGTCGTAATTGGAATGTGGGGCATGCCTGTAGCAGCAGAGGCCAGCGTGACATTGCAACAGCCTGGGGCATGCCATTTGTTCTCCTGGGGAAGTTGGCCCTGGATCACAGGACCCTGGTAGTGGCATGCTGCACGGACTCCCAGGGGAGTGTGGATAGTGACCTGAGCTTTCACACAGGATTCTTTGTGTCAGTGGTGGCAGCAGTAGGAGTCTGTGCCTGTCTCTGGGGTCCAAGATGATAGCTGCATCTCTTGCCTGCCTCTGGAGCTCGCTTAGGTGGTGTTCTGCTGTCTCTGGGCACAAAGAGCAGGAAGCCCCTCTCCTCACACACCCCAAAACAATGGTTTCTTGCCTCTCTGGCAGGTCCATACATTTTCCTGGACTCCCTCCCAGCTAGTTGTGGCACACTAACTCCCCTCAGGCTGTGTTCACTCAGCCAACCCCAGTCCTCTCCCTGGGGTCTGACCTCCGAAGCCCAAGCCTCAGATCCCAGCCCCCACCCACCCTGGTGTGGGTGAGCAGACAGGCATCTCAGGCTGATGAATGCTGGTCAGCACCAATCTTCTGTGCGGGAATCTCTCTGATTTGCCCTCTGCCTCCCTGTTGCTGCACTCTCCTCCACGGCTCTGTAGTTCCCCCCCGGCCCACCCCCCATTTCCACCTGTGAAGGGGCTTCTAATGTGTGGAAATTTTTCCTCCTTCACAGCTCCCTCCCAGAGGTGCAGGTCCCATCCCTATTCTTTCGTCTCTGATTTTTCTTTTTTCTTTTGCTCTACCCAGGTACGTGGAGATTTTCTTGCCTTTTGGGAAGTCTGAGGTCTTCTGCCAGTGTTCAGTGGGTGTTCTATAGAAGTTGTTCCACATGTAGATGTATTTTTGATGTATTTGTGGGGAGGAAGGTGATCTCCATGTCTTACTCCTCCACCATCTTGAAGGTCTCCCCCTCTAGGAGGCCATAATACATTTTTGGTAATGAAATTCCAATATGGTTATCAAGAAATAGGGTTCTAAGAGCATAACACTCCCCCCAATTTTAAGGACTCAAACCAACAAAGACCATGTTTAAAAACTAACCATAGACTTATTTTGTGACATATTTTGAGACTTGTACTTATCAAGCAATGGCACCTATCAAAAGGAAAGATTTTATTCCCTTTTACATCAACATGCAAAAAATAAAAAAAAAAAAGAGAGAGAGAGAAGTGGTTAAACATGACATGAAATTTGATAATTGTTCATGGTTAGCAATTTTCAGGGGTTTCTAAAAAATGTATCTAAAACTAGAAGTTACTGGGCAAGGGTACACAGCATTTTAAAAAGATGTTAAATAATTATGAATTTCTAAGACATTTCATCTGGAGTTTATATTTTTATTTCAGGTCTTTCAGTACTTTTATTTCAGAGTCCCACAAGTTTTATTTCCTGTCAAAATTGATTTGTCTCCATCTTTCTTCAAACTCCTCACATATAAGGAATTCAAAGTCATATAACTTTAGATCTAGGAGGTGCCTTATCTATCATCTAGTCAAATCTCCTCATAAGGAAACTGAGGTTCAGAAAGGTGAAGTAATCAGCCAAGGCTGCAGAGATGCTCAGAGGCAAAGGCGGGTTTAGAATATAGGATTCCTGGTGTGCTTCCCACTTAATTCAGTAGAATGAAAAAATTTTGTTAGAGTTGCTGGAGAAGTGACAACAACCATCACTATTAGTTTTTTGTTTGCAAGGTTTGCATTTGTAAGACTGTTTATTTCCTTTCAGATACCATATCTACAGCTCTGATACCTGTCACTGGGTGAATAATGGTGCCTAAGCTGTGGTCTTCTGTGTAAGTGGAAAGGTTTCCCAAATTGTACCTGCTTATGTTCATGTGTGTGTGTAATTTATACATACATATGCCACTCTTACTGTGTTAACCTTTTGTTATTTTAATACTCGTACTATATATATATATATATATATATATATATATATATATGTAAACTTAAAGAAATATGCTTCTTAGGTGCAAGTAAATACAATATTCAATTGTTAACAATTGTTAATAGTCTAACCCCAGCCTTCTGTTCAAATAGAAAACAATATTCCAATAACTTTGGGCTTAATCTTGAAGTCTACTTAGATAAATAGACAGCTACTGAGTCTAGCATCTGGGAGTCTTCAGTTGAAGATGTTTAATCTTTTCATAGGATTCTACTGATCTCTGTTTATAACTCATCACAAATAAAGGATGACATTCCCTTGCGAGAACTATCAAACAATTTTTTTTACTATCTGAGTTCCCAGCTCTCCTAATCATTTTGAGAAAGGTAAAACTGACTTGGTAAAAAATATGTAGAAAGAGGTTTGGTTCTTACAACAACTCTATGGCATAGGTTCTGTTATTATTTCCATTCTACACTTGAGGAGACTGAGACAGAGAAATGCTAAGTAATTTGTTCTATAAGTAACAGAACTGAAATTTAAACCCCCACCATAGGGCTCCAGAGTCTACGTTCTTAACCACAACACTTATGACCTTTCCAATAAGCCAGGTCACTTTCAAAGAGGAAGGGATTGTTCTGGTCTCTTCCACATGAAATGTGGTGGAAAATCCAATTGTTTAGCAGTCTTTATGGTCCCCTAGCTCATCCTTAACCTAACTTCAAGTTCAGAGAGCAAGCTTATACTCTATTTAATGAATTATGCATTATTTCACATCATATATTATTAATGCTATACATTTTATAATACACACAGGCAAAATATCATGGAGTTTAAAAGTATGTTATATAAACTACATGTGTGGTTTTGTCAAGGATATCTTGCATTATCACTACGCTTTGGATAAACATTCAAGTTGTTTTCATTGTTTTTTTGAAAGTTGAGTGCAACTAATCATGCTGCATTAAAAAATTGTAATACTTGAGCAACAGATTTTTAAAGCTGAACATAAACAAAGAGAAAACAGTAAATAATCTAACTAAACATAAATTTTTTTTTCAAAATATGCATAAGAAAATGCATAATTATTGTGGTATAGTAGTAAGGTATAAAAACCAGATAGCATATTATACTGCTTAATGGTTAATATCTTATATAGCAAAATCATGCTTTTACATGATTTTACATGATCTTTCTTTCCCTTTTTGTTATTTTCCAGAATCTAGAAGCATCATAATTATCAGCAGATTTTTCCGACATATATAATATAATTAGGTCCTATTACCTACTCACACTGTCATGCATATTAGAAGACAATGGCCTGAACTCAACAAACTAGTATCTAGCTGTAACCAGAAACAATGCTCTGTGCACTTGGTTCTTCCCACTGTCCTCCTAGGTCCCACACAGCATGCTGCCTAGAGCAACGGAGTTGCTTCCTGACCAGAATGTAAAAGTCACCCACCAAGGGCTTTGAGTCCCCTGAGCTTTAAGATGGGGATTCTGGGCTATCATTATCTAGAGATGGAAGTTTTAGACAATGCCAGCATTCCCCTCCCCCCACATCACCATAATAGTTTAATCACAACCCTGAGTGAATGAGAACTGAGCTGTGTGGGATGATGAAAGCTTAATGGAGAGGGTGCCATGAAAACGAATGTCCCAGAGCCTTACAGAAGGTAGAGGTCAGTCGTGTGTGGAGAAGAAAGCTGAAAGCTATGAAAGTGAGAAGAAAAGGACTGGGGAAAGTGTTGTCAAGTCCAGAAAGGAGAATGGGCTGGGAAGGATGGAGAAAAGTAGCGGTTGTGAATGTGTGCTCAGTCCGGGGAGGATGGACTCTAAGTCTCTGGTCTCTCAAGCAGAAAGCTGGAGATTCCACTGCCATAGAACAGGTTCTCTTCTCATCTCCAGAAGTCTTCCAATGACATTCTACTGCCTCATAGGTAGGGGGATGACAAATCTGAGACCACTGTTAAGTGGGATTATTGCTGTTAGATTCTCCCTGCAATCTGAAGGGATTGCAGGGAGAATGAAAGTGAGAAACTTCAGCTATTTCTAGGTAACCAATATTATTAATAACTCTACCTCCAGAGGGAGACTGATGGGTACAAATATGGTGTAATATCCTAAACCCTAAAACTCCTGCTGCTTTAAATCCAGTGTACATACAAAATGCCTCCCTTGTTTGCCCACCATGAAATACTTCATTTTACAATTAGAGAGCAGACTTAAAATGCCATTGCTCTTGGGAGCAGCACCATGTAAATTTTATTCTTACTAAATGGATGAGCCTTCTTATGCCCAAATTTCAATAAATATGAGTGCAAGGGGAGAGAACTCTGGGTAACTGAGACACTGAAATAGGTGTGAAGGAGGTACCTAAAAAAGTATGCTGGGTATCTTTAAGAAAATTTAACTATTCTATATTTCCACTTCAGACTGCTTCTTCAAGGAGCCTGGTCAAAGACAAGCCATAACCATAACCAAGATGGCAAAGAGCCCTAAGCAAGAACTCTGGAGTTCTCTCATCTTCCATGATTCTCAGTTTCCTCATTAATAAAATCAGTGAGTTTCAGTAGACTTCTAAAATCCCTTTAAATTTTAATATCATAATTGCTGGGGGGGGGTTAAACATTTATTTTTAAGCCAGTAGAATTATTATTTTTCCAACAAAATCTGAAATAAGAAACAATAAAAGCACTACTCTGAATAAAGTTAAGATTGGGAAGCCTAAACCCTGTGTGCTCAGCCTCTTCATTTCCTCAGGAAACCCTGAGCGATCATCAAGGGGTCCTAAGGAGAAGTCCATCTTTAACATTTGTGGAGGCCATGGCAAGTGTAAAAGTGGACACCATACACCTAAATATTTTGAATGAAACTAAACAGTCATTAAGATAAACATATTCTATCCTTCTATTTTGTCAAATGTATATTCATAATGATGGAGAAGAACATATTCAAATCTAGAATTCTTGGACTCCTCGGAGTTTGTGATGGAAAATTCTGGAATGAGGTATACCAGCTCCTGGCCCCTAGTCCCTGGTGCCCAGCCTAGAGTCTGCTCACCTTTTTTTACCATTCCCAGTTCCATCTCCCACAGTGGAACTTATATGCATTCTGTGGGCACCAAGCCCACAGTTAGAAACACTGTCCACAATTCCTGAAAAGTGGTCTTGTGGTACACTCTTGGATGGTTAAAAGCTTAGGGGAGAGGACTGTTCAGTTCAGGTTCAGATCATTAGAGCAAAGAAATCCAGAGTCCAGAGTACCCAGACCATGGTCTAGAGAACAGGCTTAGGCTCCTGGTGGGCACACCCTCATCAATCCCACAGATCTCAGGCTATAATCCATGGGGTGGGTTACTGCCACCCAGGCAAGGTGTTTAAGTGTGGAACTGTTACTGACCAGGGTTCTTGGCCTCCTTAATCAATAGAAATTGATAAGAGGCCAGACAAGAAATTCAGGAAAGGCTTTATTGGGGCCCCTGCTGCAGCAGGGGGTTGGGGTAGAGTGAGAACAAGTAACAGCTTCCCTTGCTTGCCGGCTCACTGAACAGGGGCAAAATGGTTCCTTATATGGGGTGAGGGTAGGGGTGTGTCTGGGGTCAGGCTGGAGGAGTGGCTTAGGGGGTTTGCCCACCCCTTTGATGGTGTTGTGTGCAGGGGGCATGCGCAGTACCCTGTTTTTGCTTCTAAAACCCTGCTTTTGCCCCCAGCCCTGCAGAAGTGGCAGTTGGGCTTTTTTGGTCTTTTTTGTATCTTGTCCATAATTTGCCCCAACTACATGCAGTAGTTAGTGCATGTAGCTATTTTTAGTCCCTTATAGTTTCTTTGTATTTTGCTGTTCAGGAAGACGTTTGTCCAGGTGCAAACATTGCAGCAAAGGGTCCCAGGTCCCAGCCTGTCTCAGAACCTTGACCCAAAGCCTCTCTTGCCCAAGTCTAGGGCAGTATTGACTGGGTAGATGTAGAGCCTAGGCAACCATCCCTTTGGGTCCCCGAGGACTCTCTTCTGGAGGCAGCTTGGTAGAATATTGTTAGTGGACTTCAAAGTCAGTTCTTTATAATCAGTCCCATTGCCTATGCCTCAGGACTGCAATGTCAGTGGCTGCTGAGTCTCCAGGCTGCCCTCCTGCCTTATGCATTTCAGACTTGCCAGCCCCAAATAGCAATGGGGTGATTAATTCCTTAAAGTCATATATACATCAGAACTTCTGTATGACACTTATGTTATATATAACCTGGGGCTGGTTCCTGACTTCTCTGACAGTTCATTACTTCATCAGTATCATCAGAATAGTAACAGCAACCTCTGAGCTGGTAAAAGAATAAAGAGGTAAAGTATGGCAAGTACATTATACCTAGTTTGACACAGAATAATGACTTCAAAAAAGTAACAACAACCACTTATTATTATTACTATTAACAGTGGAGCAAAAGCTATTAAGCTGGAAGTTAGTTAACATAGAAACATCAAAATGTTCATTCATCATAATGTAGTTACTGAGAACATGGTCTTTGGACTCAGGCCACAGGTGTTTGTTTGTTTGCTCCATCACCTACCATTTGTTAATACTTACAATGTGCTACAGAATATGCTAGGCACAGTCCTTGCTCTACAGAATCATGGTCTGATTTATATGATTGCAAAAACCATTAGAGTTTGACATGACTATTGGATCCTACCATACTGACTTTTAATTTTTTAAAAAATAAAACTCATTTTTAGGGGTTTCCCTGGTGGCACAGTGGTTGAGAGTCTGCCTGCCTATGCAGGGGACACTGGTTCTTGCCCTGGTCTGGGAGGACCCCACGTGTCGCGGAGCAGTTGGGCCCGTGAGCCACAACTACTGAGCCTGCGTGTCTGGAGCCTGTGCTCCAGACGCAACAGGAGAGGCCGCGACAGTGAGAGGCCCGTACACCATGATGAAGAGTGGCCCCCACTTGCCGCAACTAGAGAAAGCCCTCGCACAGAAACGAAGACCCAACACAGCCAAAAATAAATAAATAAATTTAAAAAACAAAACAAAACAAAAAACTCACTCACTTAAAAAAAAAAAAAACAACAACTCATTTTTAGTTTAGGCTCTTATGTTTGAAAAGCCTTACCAGATCTCAAATACAGAGCACAGTCATTAAGAACTTGGGGTGGTTTGGGAAACTGAGTCTGGCAATGGCAGAATTGTACAATTTTTGCATGGCAGCTTGGAGGAAACAGCTCATCATCTCAAGTCACTATTATACTCATAATGAGAAATATCACAGTCAGGATGCATGAAAATCCAAAATGTTTTGACTACAGAATCTCACAACATTTAATTTGTAAAGTAATTTTACTGATGACTTTTCAGTGCTGTCCTACTTTTAAGGAAAAATTTTGTTTTTCCTTGACTACTAAAAAACACTTAAGGACATGACATTTAATATGATAATGGCATAAATTTCTCTGTTACCTATCAATTGAAGGTAATTTTTAAAGCATAAACATTATATTTATATGAAGGAAATCAAGATCAGGAATGACAATTGTCATTTTTATGGAAGCCAGATCTCCCTAAAATAATGCATGTGTACATTCAAGGACAGAGATGTATAGCTGAAGCACACTTTGTAGATTTCAGTGACAGATACAGGCCTTGAAATACATCTCCAATACAGGAGATCAAACAGATTTTTTTTTTTTTTAAATTTTTAGTTAAAGCTCATGATAGCACAGTCAGAAAATGAGTTGACAACTTACTGAGTTAATCTCTCCCCTTTCACCTCCTGTACAATAGATTTTTCACAGTTCCTACCACTTTTATTGTCTCTTACCTCAGACCTTCTCCCACATCATACCTGGAATTTGTGCCCACTGAGTTAGGTCCCTGCACTTTTCTCTGTTGGTGGAAAGCTCTGGCACTGAAGACTGCCCCGCCTGTAAGAGTAATAAGCGTGTTAACAGGAGGCATTAATCTAAGCCAAGCCCAGGGGTTCTCTAACCCCTGCAAAAATCGGTCTTTTCCCTGGAGCTGCACCCTTGTCGGTAAGTGTTAAACCTTATAACAACTTAGGGAAACATAACAACTACAATTCACTCAATTTCTGGTTCATCAGGTGTGGAGTGTCAAATTGCTGTGAGCTCCATATATCAACATACCGAAGAGCTGAGTCAAACCTAAGCTTGTTTCCCCAAACAAGAGATTCATAGAATCTCAGTCATGCAGAGGACTTTTAATCTTGGCAGGGGGTATGAATAAAGAAGAATAAAAGGAGCAAGGATAAGAGAGAAAGAAAGGAATAGCCAGATGTGAAGCCCCTGGAAAATTGTACAGTGAGAAATGAAAATCTAAGCTGTTCAGGTTAAGCCTTATCATAACAAAGAAAATTTTCAATCCTCCAAAATAGTTCCAAGTCCTAGAAAATGCCTCACTTATGTTAAGGGAGATTTTATATCATAAAAATTGCCTGCAGCAATGGGATTTATACTACCCTTTGGTGTGGTATAAAATAAGGACTGCATGGCAAAAAGGAAGGATGTCTTGGGACCAGACAGACCCATGTTCAAATCTTCTATCTACCAATTCATAGCTGGGTAGTCTTGGCCAAATCATTTAGTCTACAGCCTTAATTTCCTGATCTGTCAAAAAGAAGTAGTTTATGATAGACTCAAGTCTGTTATGGATATACTGTAAGTGGTGGTTATTATTATAAAATAATATGATCTTCAGTTAGAAAAATACTGGGCTGTAAATATCAGGCAAAATATACTGGACTAAGCAGTCAGTAGGTAGATTGGTCATACATCCCAGTTTGCTCAGGACAGCACCAGTTTATACCTGCTGTCTTGGAATAATTATTTTAACATTGCTTCCTTTCATTCTGTGATGGATGATATGGTCTGGTAATTGGCCAAATACTCACTGGTCAGCTAAGGCAGAAAGGAGCAGGTGCAGACATCAGGCAACGAGGAGTCTTAGTGAAGGAAGCCGAGGGGCCCTCGCAAGCTGAGGGATTTTGATGCTGAGCTCTCAACCTAGGTCAGTCCCCTAATCATTAGAGAGTCAGAATCCATGGAAAAATGTCCTTATACATAGAACTTTTTGGAAATAATTTTGTTTTATCAAATATTATTGGGTATCTACTAGGCATCAGTTAGTGCCCTAAAAATGTCTGCCTTTAAAATTTTCTAGTCTATACCCCAAGAAAGACCCATAACATTATTTTATAATTATTAAATTAGTAGCTTTTAAAGTCTAATAGTTTTTATTAAAGTCTAATAGGAGGATTTCTAAGGAATATTTAACTTTTCCCAGAAAGAAAGTAACAAGGGATAGGCTTAGAACGCAGCTTTGAAATTTGGGTAGGTAGGTATGTGCCAGGCAGGCAAGGGGTATACCATCTCTTTTCCACAGTGAAATGCTTGAGGACAGAGACATGAAGAAGGCAAGGCTTGACTTGCCCAGACAATTTTGAGAAGTCAGATGTGAGAACAGAGTAGCTTTTATAATGGCAGACAAGGCTGGAAAGGTTACCTATGTCAGGTGAGAGCCTTGTGTGGGCCAGAATAATCTTGAGCCAACTAAGTATTATTTTAATGAAATAATGAAATGACTTAAAAGTATAAGGCTCTCAACATGTGGTCAAAACCAAGCTCTTGGGTTTATTTTTAGTATAATTCCTGAAAATGAATATTTGAAAGGGGGAAAAAAAAGTTGCAGGGAACATAGCACATTGCCACATTTGTTCAAGTTATATTTCACAACCACTAAAAATAAACAGAATTAGTTCTTCATTGCATTGCTTTCCATGATTTCTTTATTTCTTTATTTATTTCACATGGTATTTCCTCTGAGTCTGGAGGCCCCTTCTTGGCTAACTGTGAAACCTAATGTCTTTCTGTCATTAGTGGGTAAGGACAATCTTCTCTAGACTGCTGTAATGTAGAAAGAATTGAGCCGGTTTAGACTGTGGTATAGACTTGGGAGTGGATAGAATTAATAACTTCGTGAATGTTTTGTTGTGTTGTTTTTATTCGTCTCTATAGTCCTGAACAAGTGATTAACAGAATCTCAGACATCTAGAGATAATACATCTTGTATGAGCTATATGTCTAAACAGAAGTATTGCATCAAAAATAGGGTGTGACAAGAAAATGCTTGTCCAGTCATCTAATCCTTTAATTAATGCATTTGTTCAACAAGAATTCACTGTGGGCCAGGAAATATTATAGCTGTCATGAGGGATACAAAGTTTGATGAGCTATGGTTCCTGCCTTAAAAGAAATAAAACCTCAGATAAACCCCAAAATACATGGTAATATATAGAAGCATTTTGAGACAAACTGGAGATATTAAGAAAATATTAAACATCCTCTTCTTATGCTCCAAGTGCTTAGGTATGCCAAGTAAAATAATTAATTTTTCTCTTCAAAAACATATAGCTGATCTGGAATGCAAGGAAGGGAAACATTCAGGTACAGATAAGTTTAAGATATTCATGATAGTAATTGGAAGTCAAATGACTTATAAAGGAAAATCTTAGGAGTGGGGTTTTCACAACCACATGGTGATAACAGTTGTAAATGCAACCTATGTATAAAAGGAGGTGAAACTGGGATTACAGTCTAAAGTTGGGAGCCAAGAACTAGCTGACTTCCATAAAAGGAAATTTAAATATATCTTTATTCTGGCTAGATGGAAGCCTAAAATTAGGTGCCCACCTTGGCCTACAAATATAAATAATAATCTGTGAGGGATGGAAATCGATACTCAGGAATTGAGCTTGATTTGAATCATGTGTTGTGGAAATGTAAAGAGCAAAGAGATTAATTAGAAAAGTGTAGGGACTGATTACATAGCAACTGCAAAACCACCCCATAGTGGGCCACCACAACAAAGCCACACATGGAAGGAACAAATCATAGAATGTGAGAAATTCTACTGTCAATAAGGGACAATTTGTAGTGAAGGAAAAATTGTACTCTGGTGGAATTAAAGATAAGAGAGATAAATTGTAACAGTAAAGTTATGAAGTAACAATGAGCAATTAGTTAGAGATTTAAAAAAGGAATTAGAAAGAGTTGGAAATAATAATGTGCACATTTGAAAAACATCTAGATAGGTGAAAAGATATAGCTAAACAGAGAATTAATTAATTGGAAGAAAAAACAGAGGAAATCTTCTCTAAAAGAATATAGAGAAACGAGAAATGAAACCAATGAAAGAAAAGTCAAAAAATTTGAAAAGTTGAATAAGAAGATCTAACAAATATCTAATATTTTAAAAAATGTTTTATTTAAAATACTTATAGATTCACAGAAACTTGCAAAAACAGTAAACTGAGGTCCTGTATATCCTTTACCCAGTTTCCTCCAAAGTTTACATGTTAACATTACATTTAATATAATATCAAAACAGGAAAATTAACTTTGGTTAGTAATTTATAACCAAAATAATTTATAATAATATGTGTATAATTGTATCAATGTCTCCTTGTTCCTAATAATTTTCTTTGCTCTGAGGTTTATTTATTCTGATGTTAATATAGCCTCTCCTACTTTCTTTTTATTAATATTTGTATGGTATACATAAGCTTCGGTCATGTTTTTAATCCATTATGGCAAGCTGTCTTTTAATTGATATATTTAAAACATTTACTTATTTTTAAAATAAGTTTTTTTTAAAACAGTTTTAGATTTACAGAAAATTACAAAGATAGTACAGTTGAGTTCCCATATATCTAACACTCAATTTCCCTATAATTAACATTGGTAGGGTACCATCGTTGCAATTAATGAATCAATATTGATACACTCATTAAATAAAATCTACATTTTATTCATATTATTTTAGTTTTTACTTCATGTCATTTTTCTATTTCAGGATCCCACTCAGGATGCTACATTATAATTGTCATGTCTCCTTAGGCTTCTCCTGGCTGTGACAGTTTTGCAGGCTTTCCTTGCTTTTGATGTCCTTAATTGTGTTAAGAAGTACTGGGCACGTATTTTGTATAATGTCTCTTAATTGGGAGTTGTCTGATCTTTTTCTCATGGTTAGACTGGGGTTACGAATTTTGGGGGGAAACCCACAGACATCAAGGGCCATTTTATCTCATCATAGCAAGGATACATACTATCAACATGAATTATCACTGCTGACTTTTGACCTTGATCTTTTGGCTGATCTAAAATCACTTCCATTAAACTTGTTTTACCCTATAGGTAAAGTGCCATTTCACAGTGCTCTCAGGATATTTTTCCTTGCCTTTAGTTTTTAGAAGTTTGATTATTATATGTCCTGGTATGGATTTTTCTGAGTTTATTCTGAGTTTTACTAAGGTTTTGAATAGATTTATGGGTTGTTTTGTTGTGGTTTGCTTTTCTAAATCTGGAAAATTTTCATCCCTTGTTTTTTCAAATACTCTTTCAGTTTTCTTTTACCCCTGCCTCTTGGACTTGAAGTACACAATTGGTAAATCTTTTGTTGTAGTCCCTGAGGTCCCTGAGGCTCTGTTCTTTTGTTTTTCCCTTGTCTATTTCTCTCTGTTCATATTGGGTGATTTTTATTGTTCTATCATCAAATTCATTGATTCTTTCCTCTGTCCTTTCCATTCTGCTGTTGAGCTCATCTGAGTTTTTCATTTCAGTTATTGTGTATTTCAAATAAAAAATTTCCATTTGGTTCTTCTTTATATCTTCTACTTTTTTGTTGAGACTTTCTATTTTTTCATTTGTGTCAAGCTTCTTTGTAATCATTTCTTTAAAGCGTTTTTATGATGACTGCATTAAAATCCTTGTCAGATAATTCCAATAACTGTACCATTCCGGTATTGACATGTGCTGATTCTCTTTTCTCACTCAAATTGAGATTTCCATCACTCATGGTATGATGAGTGATTTTCAATTGTACCCTGGAAATTTGAGGTATTACATTTTGAGATTCCAGATTTTATTTAAATCTTCTGTTTAGCAGGCCTCCTATGATACTGCATGAGTAGAGAAGGGAACATCACCTTGTTATTATTGCCAAGTGGGGGTGGGAGTCCAGGTTCCCCATGGGGCCTCCACAGATCCTGTAGTGGGAGACTCCATTACCTCTGAAAGGTGATGAAAGTCCTGGCTCTCCTCTAGGTCTCCTTTGACACCAACACAGAAAGGAGAGGAGCGGTGTGCCTCACAATCAATAAGTAGTGGAGGAAGTGTAGGGTTCCCCACATAGTCTCCAATGATACCACGGAAGTGAGACTTTCCTTGTTACTATCCTTGGGTAAAAGTCTTGGCTTCCCACTTGGCTTTCTCTGATATCACCCTGGTAGGTGGGAGGCAGGGAAACACCTCATTCCAGTCAGGCAATGGTGAAGTCTAGATGCCCCACTATCCCTTTGCTGAGAGAGGTGGGGGTTAGGCCATAGATTTTTTTTCTGTGGTGTCTGGCTGGAGCAGGGTGTTATTGTTTAAAACTTTCTGTTTTGCTAGACTGCTCTTTTCCTTGTCTTTTGGGCAAAAGGAGCCAACTTTTCTCGGGGCTTTTTTGTTTATGCCCTTGGTGTTTACAGATTGTGGCCCCTCCAGCACCCAATCTGGGATATATGCAGTAAACAAACAAATAAAAAGCCCACCACCATTGCTGCTCTGAAAGTTCTGAGGACCCCAACAGTCTTGATGTTTACTTGGCATGTTGTCCAGGGATCTTAGCTATATTTGGTGGGAGGAACAGGGAGAGGCGCATCTACTTCTAACAGGAATTTTGAAAGTAGAACACAGAAAGAATGGCAAATAGGTAATATGTGAAGAGAAACAGTTGAGAAATTTTCAGACAACAAAAACAGGAATTTAAATTGAAAAGATACATTGAGTGCTTGGTAGAATTAAAAATAAGCCTATGCTTAGAAACACTGTAGGGAGTTTACAGAATATCATGGATAAAGAAAAATATCGTAAAAGTCACGAGATGAAAGAACGATTATCCCAAAGGGAATGGCAATAAATTTAGCAACAGACTCAGGAGCAGCAGCCATGTATCTCTAAAATAATCCAATTAATGTATTTGAAAATTTGAGCAAAAATTATCATAAGCCTAGAATTGAAAACGAACTAATCACTTAAGGTGAGATTAAAATAGATATGTTAATGGACATACATCCTAGAGATCATAAAGTTTGCTACTTACAGGGCTCCCTGAAAGGGATACTTTAAAATTACTTCTATGAGGTAAATTATACTAGGAGGAAAGAGTGGGCTTCAAGAAAAAACATAGATGTGTTAGGACATCAGTAAATCAAGGTGGCAAATCTGAAGCAGAAATGACTATGAACATAATAAATGTACTATTACCACAAATACCTATAAATAATATGGAATATTAATCATGATAAAACAATAGTTAATAATATTTCTATTATAGTTAATAACATTCATTACAGAACAAGAAAGAATAGATAACTACTTGCACATTAGAAAGGATGGTAACAATGGGAAATTTAAAATATGCTAGAAATTTTATCTTGTTCAGGAGGAAAATGAAGATATTTATTCTAACTTTTTAGAGAAGTATTAATTTAAGTAAAAATTTACTTACATTTATTACTTAAGTAAAAAGAATAAACTTGAAATATTTTTTCAAAGGTGGAGGGGGGAAGAAAAGAAACAAGCAAAATTCATCATCCAACAGAAAGCAAAAACAAACGGGCAGAAAGCTAAGATTGTAGGAGAAAAATCTTAGCTTAATACTTATTGTATTAAGTATAAGTATTAATAACGCATATAAGCAGCAAACTCATGTATTAAAAGACAGAGACTCTCAGATTAGATAAAATCAAATTCAGATATATGCTCTTTTTTCAAGATACTATTTTTAAAGCAAATAATAGAGAAGGTAGAAAATAAAGTTTTGGGAGACAATAGCTCAGGTAAGTACTAACCAAAAGTCTGCCAGCAAAGTAATGTAAATATAAAGCAAGATTTCGTGACCTCAGTACCACTGACATTTTAGGCAAGATATTTGTTGTGGGAGATTGTCCAATGCATTGTGGTATCTACCCCACTAGATACGGGGTGGCACCCTCTCCCCTCAATTTTGACAAGTTGAAATGTTTCTAGACATTGCTGAATATCCCCTGGGGGCAAGGTTATCTCTGGCTGAAGACCACAGATTTAAAGGGAAACATCCTGAAAGGGAAGACAGAAAGGACCTTCCATGTAGGCAGAATTCTAAGATGCCCCTACGGTTCCTGCCTTCTGGTGTACACACATCTTCTTCCTGTAATTTAATCAAACACTAACCTATGTGTAGTTGAAAGGATTTGCAGATCTAATTAAGGTCTCAAATCAACTGACCTGAAAATAGGGAGATTATTCTGTATGGAACCTGACCAAATCAGGTGAACTTTTAAAAGGGCCTGGGCTCTTCCTAAAGTCAGAGATTTGAAGTGAGGAGGACTTGATGCAAGATAGAGTCTCCATTACTGTCTGTTACATGTCATAGGACCATGTAACAAGGAAGGTGGCTGTCCTCTGGCAGTCGAATTCAGCCGCCGGCTCTGACAGCCAGCAAAAATATGGGGACCTCAGTCCTGCAGCTGCAAAAAGCTGCCACACTGCACCACCTCTTTGCTCATCTATTTCAAACTTTCTTGCTTATTCATATACTTTTACCTTCCACATGAATTTGTAGAATTCATTTCTTAAGTTTCTTGTAGCCCACTATTTTGCCTGTGAAATGGGGATAATAATAATACAAAGTTAAAATAATGATGACAGACTGGAGAAGATATTTTTAACATATGATAGATAATTGATTAGCAATTA
Organism: Kogia breviceps; assembly: GCF_026419965.1. Taxonomy (NCBI): domain Eukaryota; kingdom Metazoa; phylum Chordata; class Mammalia; order Artiodactyla; family Physeteridae; genus Kogia; species Kogia breviceps. Next base: position 124,778,963 of record NC_081310.1, on the reverse strand, counting down.
ACTTCCAGAATACATAAAAAGCACTTTAAAAAAGATAAGAAAAAGGCAACAACAAAATCAGAAAATAAGCCAAGGTATTGAATTGCAATTCCCAAGAAATTTGAATTACAATCTTCAAATAAAAATTATAATCCCCCAATTTAGGAATCCTTCTATAGTATTTTTTCTTAATCAAAATGTAAAACAATTTAAGAGTTCAAGAATATGAAATACTGAGAACTCTAAGAGTTGAATTGTTAACAACATTTTGGAGAGAATTTGGCAGCCTCTAGTAAATTGTGTAAAGTAAATACCTTAGGGTCCAACAGTATCACTTTTAGGTGTACAATATAGAGAGACTCTTACAGCTGTAGAGAGTAGAGAGACAGCTATAAAAAGCTCTAAAAGTATATATTTTAGGATTGTTTGAATGGAGGGGAAAAACTACCTAAAAGATCATAGAGAGGGAAATGCATAAATAAAATGTGGAATAGTCATATGAAGAAACTATACAACAGTTTAATAAAATAATCAACCTGGTTATGTTTTTGGCATAATCCTTAGAAGGATTAAAAAACAAACAAACCCCCCCAAAAAAACCCAAGAAATAGAACATTATATCTGTTATAAAATCAGAGCAAAAATGTCATATATTATTTATGGAAACATATATAGGTTTTGTTTTGTTTTTGTATTAAAATATAGATGGGAAGGATGCACAGTAAATCCATCATAATGGTTGCCTCTGGGGAGAGAGAAATAAATAAACAAATATTACTTAATATTAAATTAAATAATTTATTACTTAAATATATACAAGTAATATTATATATTTATGTGTAATTTATATTCTTAAATATATATGTAAAGTTTTATTTCTTAAAAAGTATTAAAAGCAAATAAAACAAAACATTACTAATATTAGGTGGTATGAATATGAGCATTTGTTTTATTGTTTTTCTATTTTTTTATATCTCTTAAATTTCCAAAGTAAAAAGAGTGGAGGAGAAAACTTTGAGATTAGAAGAGAAAAAGCAGAAAAGATTTTGAGCTAGGCCTTGGATGATAAAAAACAGAAGGAAAAGGTCTTCCTAGGAAGAAGCCAGAGGAATATGGCAAATCATTTTATCCAATGGTTTTCTGAGGTGCCTTATGGACTCTAAAGCAGAAGGTGACATGTATGGGTTAAGCAGAGCTCCTGTGAGCAGGGCTTTACACACCCATTCCCATTTCAACTCCAGGATTTTCAACTGTATCTGTCTCATAAAATGGGCTTCCATGTACACTGCTTTGAACGCAGGGTTCCATTGATAAAGACTTTCTGATCCTATGGCTCAGTCCAACTCTCTCATAGACTTACAGACTGGCTCAAGGTCATATTGAGAGCTGGATGCAGAGACCCAGTTAAACTGTTGTTCCAGCCTTCCCTCTGGGGCTTATCTTTGCTGGCTTCTCTCAGAGTTAAGGAAGATAATCCTCAGGTTTATGGACTGGGCCTAGGGTTAATTCCTAAAATGATCTGGGGATACAAAATTCCCAGCATTCCACATGCTGTGGTCCATGAAATACCAGACTTAGGGACTGCCAGACTACTTATTGATTGTATCCTTTTGTTGAGTGTGGAAAGCCACAGACTGTTTTAAGATCTTGTTTAGAAATAGTGGCACTGTATAATTTTGGTTGATTGATATCTTTCAGTTGACATGGCATGTTACTTCTTAGCACAAATAACCCTGGTCAAAGCTTTATTTATGGAATGCAAAGGAACATGCTTTAGTCCCTGTGAGATCTAAAGAACAAAGAGTATAAACAAAGAACAAAGGATATGAATATTACATTGTGCCTTTAAAAAATAGTCATCAATATTTTGTAAGTTTCTTTTCTATTGGTAAAGTGTTTTTGCACACGTTTTCTCCTGTGATCCTCAGGACATTGCTAGGGATAAGCATTAGTGTCGTCTTTGTTTTATGCCTGAGGAGATCAGAAGTCAGAGATGTGAGTGCCACCCCTAGTATTTGACTCCTACCTTGGTATTTGTACCATCATTACAGTTGAAGTAGTAGTTTATATGTTATCTCAGATGACCTATGCAAATGGATCAGACAGATCTAACAGAAACCACGCCCTGCACACAAGCTAGTTGCTATGTGGTTCAAGAGTCCTTATAAGGAATTTAGGAGAAGTTTTGGCTTTGAGGATCAAAGTGGGCTGCAAAATACAACTGAGGACTGTATTAATTTCAAGCTAATGTCAAATTTTTAAAAAACAATGTTTTGTTTCGAGTTTCAAAAAAGGCATACATACACACAGATATATATATATATGTGTATATATATATAGCTGAAATCATACAAAACCCTGAAAAATTAAAGAATATCTGATACCACTTGGAGAACTCTGAAATATATTTTGTTCAAAAGAGAACAAATAGGATACAATATAACTTTCATTTGCAGGGCTTCTTTCATGCTAATCATTGCCCCCAGAAGCTTTACAATCAATATAATAGGAGGCAGCAGCAGAAAGCATATGGTCCAGTGTAAATTACTAGAAAAAATGAGTTACAAAGATATTATATGATGAATAAATTAAAGTACTGAGTCATAAATCCAATAAGAAAGGGAGAAATTAAGAAGTTGTGAATAGGAGGAAAGAAAGGGCTCAGAATTAACTCTGAGATGAAAAGGATACATGTGACTAATGTGTGTCTCCAAGGGGCAGCAGAAGAGAAAAGGGAGTGTGAGAGCCTTGAACTCCTCAGAAAGGCCATTAGGAGCCAGAGTGAAATATTGGCGAGAACAGGGCCCAGCCAGGAAAATAAATATTGGGTCACTGCCTAGGATCTAAAAGAAATAAGGTTAAACCTAATGAAAATCAGACATCAGATCTGAAGAAAAATGCATAATATTCTGTTCTTTCTTTTTTCCGTTTTGATTGGTTTTGATAGGAACATGTGTTTATGGGAGGGCTCTAATCTATGGATTCAGATGTTTGTTTTCTTTGAAAACCCTGAGATGGAGAGAAATAGAAATGGGAGAACACTGTGCTGGGAAATTGGCTTAAGCCAGTGAGAATTTTGTGGGATATTAAATGTTGGCATCCGAATGATATTCTTAAGTTATTTGTATACTCTTTATATGTTTTGGAGACCAGAGAGCCAGCATTTCGTCTCTGAGGCCCACAGAACAGGCAGGTGAGCCAAGAACACATTCAGAACATTTGTTTGGTCCTTTGTTTCAAAAATATTGGGAGGATCGGGTACCAGTATCAAAGGGGAGTTTGTGTAAGTGACTAGATCCAAGTTCCAGTGGTGGCTGCTACACCAAAGAGGCAGAAGAGATTAAAGTACCAACAGTAGCTGGCTGTACATAACTCATAATTTTACTACAATCCATGGGCAAGTGTCTATGCATCAAAAATTACTAAATTCCTAATCTATGGTATGGAAGAAACATTAAAAGTGAAGTCAAAATGTAATACACACCTATATACACACACACACATATACATATACGCATATACACACATACACATATACACATACACATATATACATACACATACATACATATATGCATACATACACGCATACATAAAGTGAGGATCATAGGGAGGCAGTAAAGGCCGTCAATAGAGAAACACTGTTTTTTTAGGAGAGGCAAAAGAGAATGTGACCAAGAATGAGAATACAGCTCTCTGTATAGTTGTGATAGTTTCCAAAGTTATTTCTCTATTTACTCATTTATCCAGTCACTAAACACTTATAGCTCATATGCCACGTATCAGGCACTTTGCTGGGTAGCGGGCATATAAAGATGAATAAGGCACAACCATCCTTGGGTTACCTGGAACCTAGAGGAATTATTTTCAGGAAAAAAATCATTAAAAAGAGGAAAGAAAAAAAAATATTTCTTTAGTGTGGTATTATTAAAAGTACAAAAGAGGTCAGCTCTAATTGAAATAAGAAAAGTAAAATCTGCTTGAAAGTGTTAGAAGGTGGGAAGGGACATCAACCAAAATGGAAAAATGAGTTTAGGGGTACTAAGGAAGGCTGGCTATCACTTCTATAATGTGGAGAAATTAGACATTTCACAAAGTCAAATCAGGCTGCAGAAAAGAGAGTGACTCACCTTTCCTGCTTTGCAGCCTAAATGGAGCAAGCAAAGGCAACACGTGCTGCACATGTGGCTTGAGTTTCTAGTGCTGAACAGAGTCTGGCTTAGTTCAGATGCTCACTACATGCTTTCACACCTGCAGTGTCCACCTGGAACTTGCTTTGCGGGTCAGAGAGAAAGGAACCCTGGAGGGGAGGGGTGTGTCCAGCAGCATTTTCCTACCGACCATGAGATTCTCCAGAGAGCCATCTCCCATCAGACACGCACTGTGCCCCTGACCTTTGTGATCACAGCCTGGCAGGCGTGAAAGGGGCAAAAGAGGCTGATGGAAAGGGGAGGGAAGAGAATGATCTGATTTATATAATCTAATGTCTTTTTCTGATTTCTTTGCTCTCTTCAGACTAGTTTTTAAGAGAAACTCTTAGTTAAATCACAACTCGTTTACACGATAGTTTATCAATGCCCCTTTATATTCTCCATGTTTGGTATGTAACTCACCTTTTCAGCCAAGATTACTTTAGAAAATATTATACTTTAGGTTAGAAGAAAAGCTGCAAGGAAGGACAGAGATAGACCATACACTAGGTGATCTCAAAAATAGTTGTTAATTGAAAAGAAACAAGGAAAAGAAACTTAGAGAAAAAAGGTAATATGAATAACATTAAATTCATAATTTAGTTAAGGCAATATATGTTAACATCTCTGCATAGAAAGAAATGAAATCAACCACAAATCAAATAATTTTGAATATTTTCTTAGTGGAATGGCTACAAATTAGTTTACTTTAAACTGTAAACGTGTCTTTCTTTACTCCGGAGACCTGAATGAACACTTTGACACTGAACATTAATAACCAAAAAAAGGCAAAACAAAACAGATTTTAGAGACCGATCAATACATTTACTCTCTGCTCTTAAGAAGCTCTCCAGCTATGATTTTTCAGTATTCATTGTTTTGGACCTTAAGAAAAAAATTAAGAAAAGGAAATAAAAATTGCATTTGCATTCACTTTTCCAGATTTTGGGAAATGCTTTGTCTCTTGGATCCTTCATGAAACACTTTTTTCACCTGCAGAGGTCTCTCGGTGGTGCTCTGCTTCACTGTAGCGCACCAGACCATCTTCCTAGTGCCATCTTCCTTCATTCTGACAAGATCATCATTGGTGCCAAATTCCATTGATTTATGTGGAAGCATTTTGAAAAGACAGGTTCTATGGGGGCCTAAGTGCAGATCGCCACATTATAAAACAAAGCATTTGACTACAAAACCGATTTACAGCAAACAAAGTACGGATTACAAACTCCAATGGTCTTCAATCACATCACCACTTAGTCATGCCAAGCTTGGCCAGACACCATTAACCCATTACTGTGAGCTAGGGCAGTGCTGATTCCCAAACTGTAATGAATGTTCTAGGAATAATTATCTTTATGCCTGTAAGACTCATATTGGATATCAGATTCTAAAAATGTCTAAGGGTCATCATCCATACTGTGTACTGAAGGCTACAGTCGAATTAGAATGAGCTGGAGGGAGTGTGGTGAGAGGGGAGATCACTGCAACCCTCCTACAGGGTCTTCTCTGAAAAACAGACAATATTGCCAATGTCTGGATGTCTATTTAGCTATTCCACTCAAGTTCATTCTTAGGGGGATCTCGTCAATAAAGTCAAACCAAAGCTCTTGGTGTGTAACAGGGTTTCTGAGGGTCTTTTTTTGAGAGCTTCATTAAAAGCAGACAGTTTCTATAACCTTTTAGCAGAACCTGTTATCTGATGACATGAATTAAAGTCTCTCAAATGACTAATAATCATATCAGGGCTGCCATGTCAGCTTGTAGATTTGAATAAGAGGGTCTGAAAACATTTGCATGCCTCGATGTGCCAGTGCTAAGAAGCTAATGTGATAGTGCTGTCATAAAGCACTGCAAAGACATGACTTAATGTAATCTGTCATGTCATATGCTAATCTTCAACCATTACTTGAGTGCTGTAAGTAAGTAGAAAGCATTTGGGAGAAATCCTTTCCAATTTCTCTGAGTACCACTTCTACTGCTGGTCAGCTCAAATGGGTTTTGTGCATTTAATGCAGAGCTCAAGTCAAGTTGGTTTAGGTCACACTTAATTAACCAGCACACTGATGGGCTGGGCGGCTACAGCTCTATGGAAAACGGTTATTTCAGAGGCGGCCTAACAAGTAAATATTTCATATGCTGAAGGAAAAGGGAAAAGGACACTTTCTCAGTCCTTGATAAAGAATATGTTCTTTTCAGAGAAAATACTATGAATCTTAACAAGACATCATTTTGGTTTCTACTTGCTGCCTGCTATATTTGAGATGAGTTTACAGAAAGTAGATAATAAATAATTAAAGACATTCCTCTCACCCTGATAGCAAGAACTCCCCTGTTCACCAGATATGGACTTATCACTCAAACAATAGAGGCTGCTGCAACTCTAAGTCCACAGGAACAGAGGACAAGTGATCAAAGGAAGACATCCACTTGGCACACTCTTTAACGAGATGACAGCATCTCTTAATATACAGTCATTAAGGAAGGAGACTGGTTCTCTCAGCTAAGTACAGTTTGTGAGACAGACAATGAGGGAGACTAGAGAGACTGAAATTTTTGCCCAATTTTTTTAGGAACGTATGCATGGAATTGTGATTCAAAATATGAAGGTTATTTTTATCAGCCACACTGAGTGAAGTCAAAAACACGCCTAAAAACTCGAAGAACTGCCTTCTGGAATAGGATTTTTGAGGATGCTGAGCAGATGGTATGAGATTGGCCCCAACGATTCTGCCTGAATTTCCCGACATTCCAACGAGGCCCGCTATTGGTAACCCAAGGGAACTTTCGTTCACGTGGGAAATGGCTTTTTATAGGGTCTAATTAGAAAGCACAGCCAATTCCTACCTACAGCATTAAAAAATATGCTTCTATAAAATATTTTTTCCTTGACAAATGTGTGTCAAATTCATACAGAAAAATGAATATGAGTCAAAATTGATAGAGATGTGAGGTCATATTTTCCTTCTAGCCAAGAACTCTGCTAAAATTTGGGACTATCTCTCAAAAGAAGATAAAAACCTTATCACAGAAATGGTGAGTATCTGTGCTACTTACACGGCTTCCAAAATATCTTGACCATTGATCATGAATTGATGGTTGCCTAGCATAGCTACATCCTCCTTTATGTCCACTTACAAAATTCCAACTGACATGTCAAAGAGGTGAAGAAGGAGTGTGATTCTTGGTGCTGGTGAAATGTAGCTCCTTATCTAGTTTTTTGCTCCTGACACAACCTAAACATCAAGGGACCCTTTGATCTCTTCAGCTCTTATTCAGCTGTGAAAACTCGTCAGATGACTTCTTTGGGCTGCATGGAAGCTAGTCTCACTGGCACAGATTTCCAAGGTCAATCATTGTTTGGACTGTCCATTTTGCAGAGCACTTTCTACTCCATTCAGGCATCTTGCATTTGTGTATGGCTAGCACTGGGAAAATTCATTATTATTATTAAGAGAACAAAGTAACACATTCCTCGGATTTGAGGTTAATGGCTTCACCTTCCAAATGAGGGCAGTAAAATGCTTCTAAATCCTCCAGGCACTTACCAGCTTGATTTTAACATCACAGAAGCCTGTAGGACTAGGTCCCAGAAAATGATACTCCCTAATAGCATTAAGCCCAAGCAAGCCCTTTTTCCCCCCTATATCTTCCTGTTCCTGATAGACTATCCAAATAATCTGTTTGGGTTAATCCCTCTTAATTGCCGTAACTTCCTGATAGGCTCTCAAAGTTCTGACTCCATCAACTTAAATTATTCTCTACCCCCAGCTCTTTTTATACTAATTTCTCCAATGCTCACAACTTTCTAGGGCTCATAATCACCCTTTCCACACCATCCCTTAACCCTCTCTCTTACAAAGAAAAAGTGAAAAGTGTTCTACAACCTTCTCTTCCCTATGATTTCTTAGGCCATTAACTTTTGCCTAGGTAATCTCATTCCTTGTGAAGCCTCAAATTATGTCCCTTCCCATCATTAAATTAATATTTTCCCCAATGTATCTGGGAAATATTCCCTGGCTAATCCATTCAATTATTGATGTTACCATTGACTGATTATTTTCAACTATTCCTTCATTCAGCACATATGACTGAGTTCCTCTCTTGTGTCAGGTGCTATGCTAACCAGTAGTAATGGTGACCGAGTAAGGAAATGGCTCTCACTCTTGTATTTATTTCATCTTAAGTCTTATGTAAACAAGTGTAAATTATGTTATCGGAATACTTCTCCATTTGACTTTTTATATTATATTCTCCTTAAGAGTCTTATACAGAGAAGGTTTTTTGGCCAGGCCTACTATTTTATATATCAATGTACTCTCTTGTTCCTTCTCTGCCTACTACCTTCTCAAACAGCCTAGGCAGTTTTCAGTTATGTAGAGGTGCTCATTCAGTTCTAAAAGGACTTATAACTCTTTAGGTTTGATTGTGTAAATTGCACTGAATAAGGCAGTACAGAAGACAAACATGAATCATGAGGCATTCCCCTGCTGTCAAGTGATTTGAAACCTTTATTGAAAGGTAATGCTTTATACATTAGACAACTGAATGGCTCAAAGACAACATGAAATAAAGTGCCAAACTCAGCATGATCAGATTGGGTCAATAGTGATGGTGGAGATGAAACATACGTGTATGGACTAGAGACGGTAGGAGAAAGAAGAAGTGAAGATTGGCTGGAGTAACCCATAGGTTTCTGCAAATTTATCATGAATTAAATTTTATCAGAGAATATTACAGAATCATGGATGTCTATATGGATCCTGTTGGGCTAGAGAGAAACAAGATAAATCAGTAGGAAGATGGGGTCTTTCATGTGAGGGGATCAGAGGCAGGGAGAAAGTATGAGCTGAAAAGCATGAAACCTGGGAACTCTGTTTGAGATAATATCACTCTAAATACTAGATTTATTAGTGTATCTCCAAAATCAAACTTCTTGCCATCAAAAATGGAAACAGAACTGAGAAGCAAATGGCTGAAAGCACTAAGGTACCTTATGTTTATGGATTTTTAAGTCAGGTCAAGACCACTTTCTTATCTTATGTAGTTTTTAAAAATATATTTTCAGAAATTATTAACTTACCCATTATCTTTCTTATTAAGAACGCTGATTTATGGCAAGGCATAATATAAACTCTTAACCAATATCTGCTCTTCATTCTTAATTAGGGGATTTGGGTTTTGCTGAAGGTTCACTGGTAAAGGCAGCTCATTCATTTCTAAATCAAGTTTTTACTTTTCAGAGGCCATTGTGTCTCTGCAGCCCCTTGTCAGCTTCCTGCTGGGTTTCTGTCCAAGAACTTAATTGTTAATGGCTCCCAGCTGTGCCACAACCATGTTTCTTTAACTCCTTCCTTCCCGGCTTGCAAATGGTATTCTATGCTTGAGAAGTCAAGTCCCCAGTGTGGGCTTTTCATAGATATGATGAATAATTGTAAGTAGGAAGGTTTGATTGGAGAGAGCACACATGAATCTTACCAGATCCAAAGCTTTTCATGTAAACCTCTGTTCCCATCTCTTACATTGAGGTGAATAAGCAAACTTTTACCTTGAATTTTGGACAACATTGAAGATCTCTTTTCTTGGTCTCATGTATTCTTGATGGAATTTTTTAAAAATTATTTATTTATTTAAGCATCAACTTCCTCCTTAAACTGTTATCTGTAGTCAATCCCTACTGGCAATTCTTCGACTTCACCTTCCTCATCTTGCCTTGATGAGTTATGATCTTTCATGATCTTCACCTCAAATTCCCAGTGAATTCTGCTGTCAAACCCTATCCACATCAGCACACCAGGCAAGCTCAGTGCATTGCAACACCTGTGAAAGTCATCCGATTTTCTTTTAATTTCTGCACACACTAGCTCCTAGTTCATTTTGCAAAGGAACATCTCCAGTAGCCCAGGAGGGACTGGTTTAACCCTTAATTCTGTGCTTTTTGTCACAAGAAGCTTCTTTCTATCCTTTGGTCCAGTTAGAGATTAAGACTTTCCACTACCTCTATTTTCTTCTTCAAACTCCCTTAGGAATTGTTTGTTCTCTTCCTACTTCCAGTTTTCTAAGGTCTGCAGAGACCCAGCTCTTGCTACTACTTTTGTTTTAAGTCCTCAGTCATCAAGTATCAGTCATCAAGTTCCAGTGCTCCTGGATGCTTCCACACAGCATATGTCACTTTCACTTGCTCTCCATACCTTGAATGTCCTCCCAAACCCTCAGCTTCCCACAGGCTCCCTTCCCTTCCCAACCCTTTGCCAGAATTGACACTCAGTGATCAGAGTCTATAGGATTGTCTCCTTCAGAAATGACCATGAACAGTTTATGAGCTGGCTATTGGATAATAATATTTTTTTTATTCTAACTTTGTCTACTTAACATTTCTTGAACTCTTTTGATGACAGCTTCCCTTGAGGGATTCTCTCAATAATGAAGGAAGGATGGAACCAACACTTTGTGCCTACTATTATTCCAGGCTTTGTATGTGGTTCTTTACAAACTTTATCTCATTCAGTTAACTAATCTTTTCATTCAACCAATATTTATCACCTACAATAGCGAGCATCTATTATTCTGTGTTGAGCATTGGACTATGACTCTTTACCATAAGATTTCTCATTTTATCTTCACATAACTTTATGAGGGTGAACACCATTAAGATACTCCACTTTACGGAGAATAAGTGAGGCACAGAGAGGGGAAGTAACTTGTCCAAAATTACCCAGGTAGAGGGATTCAAGTGAAGAGAGTGTAACTCCAGAGACCATGCTTTGAGGTAACAGCTATGAAGAAGATAGTCATGATTCCTTCCATCATGGAATTTAAACTCCAGTGGGGGCTTCCCTGGTGGCGCAGTGGTTGAGAGTCTGTCTGCCGATGCAGGGAACACGGGTTCGTGCCCTGGTCTGGGAGGATCCCACATGCAGCTGGGCCCATGAGCCATGGCCGCTGGGCCTGCGTGTCCGGAGCCTGTGCTCCGCAACGGGAGAGGCCCCAACAGTGAGAGGCCCGCGTACCGCAAAAAACCAAAGCAAAACAAAGCAAAACATAAACTCCAGTGGGAGGAGCCCACATTACACAAACTGTTATACAAACAATCATTTAATTATATCTGTGACCTCTAAAGACCAGGAATAGGCTCTTGTGTGGTGACACTTACACTGAGACCTACAGGATGAGAGTGAGTGAGACTGGGGTCGTCATGGTGTGATCGTTTCAGGCAGCAGGAACACCAGTGGGCACAGGCTCTAAACAACACTATTGGAAGTGCAATGGGAAACTATGGAAGATTTTTAGTAGGAAAGTGATTTAGATTTACAGTCATCCCTTGGTATCCATGGGGAATTTGTTCCAGCATCCCCCACGGATACCAAAATCCTTAGATGCTCAACTCCCTTACATAAAATGGCCAGTACAGTTGGCCCTCTGTATCTGCAGGTTCCCCGTGGTTGAATTTGACCCATGCTGGGTTGAATGTCCCAATGAGAAACTGTGGATACAGAGGGCAGACTTTATTTTTTTTAATTGGCACTTAAATAGAATAAATTAGAGGCAGTTGGATGCAGGTATGATATATCAATTCGAATGTTTTCATTGGCCAATGCTATTTCATTGGAATGTCTATTTTAAGATGAAGAAACTAAGGTTCAGAGAGGCTATACCACTTGCCTATGTTGACAGAACTTGTGCCAAAGTCAGGATTTGAATCCAGTTCTGTATGACAGTCAAGTTCATGTTACTTTCCAGTACATCATTCTTCCACTTGTGAGCACAACTTATGCCTCTTTACTTGCTAAATGTAACTTGAGGCTAGGGCTTAGGAGACCTCCTCCAGAGCACACACCTGGTAATTAGCACACTGTGAATTTTAACTCATGTCTTTGAGGCCACATCTAGTGTTCTTTCCACATTGCGTTGTCTCTTGCCATTAGCCAACAACATGTTTCAAAATGATCCCTCTTTACGATAAAAATGGAAACCATTAAGTCTTAAATGACAGTACAGTCATAAATGCAATGTATGAAAATACCTGCCCAGTATACCTCACAGGATTGTTATGAGGTTGAGATGATATGCATTAAAACACTTCATAAATTGCCAAGTACTATGCAAAAGTAAGGCATTGGTGATGTTTGTTATACAGGAAACCAGAGTGCCATGGCAACTTGTCCAGGAGGAATGAGACCTCAACCTCGAATTATTTTGATATCAGTTGCCAAAAGAGCTCACAGATTTTAAAGTGTCAGTGCATTTCAAAGATTTTTGCAATTCAGGAACAGGGCCCAAGAGAAACATTTGACATCCATGCTTCCACCACACTCCATTACGTGGTTATGCCCGGTCAGAGTTCAATTGGATAATCCTCAGTATAATTACTTGTCCTAGAGAAATCTGTGTGTCCCAGAATGCCACCTGGTGTGCCATTACTTCTATTTTATGAGGCAAAGGCACTTTTTTTTTAAACACACCTGAAGGTGAGAATTTATCTTTGCAATTTAAATTCTCAAGGAGAATGAAACATGGGTACACAGACCCAAATCAATAGTCATCTTTCTTCCATTAAAGAACTTTTAGAGTCTTTTATAGGATTCCATTTCTGATCATTAGCCCATTCCTAAAGTTGCTTTTGGTCTGACTTGGTGTTTGTTAAAGAGTAGATCATAACCTATTGGTGGATTGTGAAATCAACTGAATAGTAGTCGTAAACAACTTTAAAAAATGAAATAGAAAATATCCCAGTGTGTTGTATATAGTAAGGATATTGTTTTAGGATGATTTTTTTCCCAGCCATAAATCTATGTGCCTGTGTATTGGTTCACAGTAGAAAATGTTTCTCTTACTGTAGGTCACTATCAACAATTGTTTGCAACACACTGGTCTATTGGCTTCAGGAAGAAAGCTGATATCTTTACATTTGTATAGGCTGGACTTATTCAAGCCTTAGTCCAACTTCAGGATGGAGAGGTACTACCCAGATTCAATGAAGATTATACTTGCTTCAATTTCAGTGTTCCCTACAAGGTTTCTAAAACCTGCACCACGTGAAGAGGGTGATAAATGGGGAACCAGCACTACCCAGCAGCTGTTCCCGAAAAGAACTCTGAACTGAGGGCTCCTCTAAGGGGGGTGCTGAGGAATTTTTCAAACAACAGCTAAGAATGGATCTTCTTGAATAATACATACAGAGATGGGCTATGTGCTGGGCTCTGGATTTACATGTTTGCTTTATCTATCTACCTCCACTTATGGTACTCACAATGTGCCCAGCCCTGTTCTCAGTGCTCTGAAGACACTAAGTCATGTAACCTTTGAGGCAGGCACTATGGTTATCCCCATTCTAAAGGAGAAGACATTAAGGCATGGAGTGGATAAGGAGTAACATAGAAAATACTCTTCAATGATGTACTCTTCTGGCTTTGGTGCTTCTCCTCGGCTCCCATCATCACGCTCACTAATAAGGGTATTTTACCATTGATTCTAGTTCAACTCACATCCCTAAGTCAAGGCTGTGTGCCTGTGTATGTGTGCATGTGTATGTGCATGGGCATGTGTGTGTGTGTGTGTGTGTGTGTGTGTGTGTGTGTGTCCAACATGGATGCAGTCATGAGTAGGAGTGGTGGGAAAGATAATGTGAAAGAATCCTACAGACGCAAACCTAGAAGAAAGTCAATTTGTACTAAACTGTCAAAATGAAGTGGCTTCCTATCCTTACTCGGGCGCCCTATTCCCTTGACCTACATCCTGGTTAAAATAATAACAATAAAACAATAACAATTGATGGAGGTGATGTTTATAATGTGTGTATAATCAATTTATCCTCTGCATATGAAAGTATTACACAATGTCCATTAGAAGAAGCCTTGGTGTGCCTTGGTGTCATTTACAATTACATGTTAAGGGAAACGGAAAGGCCTCACATGAGAGAAGACTGAGACTTTTCCTCAGGTAAGAGTAGAGAATAGAAATATTTGGGTCCTACAGGCAAAGAAAAGGTAGCAGAGTTCCCCAAGTCCCCTCAACGCCATTAAGTAAGTTAGTAAAAGCTGGTTATTGTTTCCACATGTTCGTTAGTGTCTATCTAGGGAATTTTCAGTATGACAGCAGCTGAGACCTCAGTATGGAGTGCAGCAGGTGGGGGGTGTGGGGAGAGCAGGAGGGGATGAGGACCTCTGGTCACCCGTCACTCCAGCAGGACTTAGCAACTTGGCTGGGCTTCCAGAAAGCCTTCCACGTCATCCTGCCTGGCAGTGCATTCTTCTTTTTCTGACTCCTTTTATGTTTGTTTGTTCCACTGATGTAGTATTTTTTCACTCAGTATGTGAGTTTATTGGGGAAATTTCTTATCACCCACATTAGAGGGGCAGCTCCTGAAGGCAGGGGCTGTGTTATTCATTTCACGGTATCCACAGCACAGAGGTCATATCCTACATATACTAAACCCAAATAAATGTTTATTGATCCAATGAGATGCAAGACCTCAGAAAGTTCCAGGCTAGAGGACTTTGCATATCCCTGGGGCTGTCATTTCTGTTGCTATTTCATTTTTATATTGTTTTGAAAGGTCTTCTGAACATTCCTTTTGATCACATCTCAGTCTTTGGGGATACCGGTAGGAAAGCACCTCTCCACGACCCCAACTCTTGTCCCAAGTTGGCTGTGACCACTCAACTCAGGAGCCACAATGGACAATATAAACACTTACAGAAGATGTTTGTCCCAAACCCATACACAGCTACCTTTTGCGTCCATTGAGTCACTTTAATAGGGATTCCTCCCTTGAGCTCAGAAGCCAGCTCCAGATCATTGATCTCTCAAAGGCAGTTTGCCTGTTTCTTTGGCAGTGCAATGCATAGCTTTCCTGATGCTGAGATCAACCTCTTAGAAGTGTGGCTACCACAGACTCCCATGCCCACAGGCTGCCATCCTCACGGGTGTGGAAAGAAACAAGGGTAGCCGAATCAGCTGTCATAATTATGTCATGAATAAAGGCCTTAGACCCTGAAGGTCTCAAGAGATGTGGTATTTCCACACAGGCCACTGTTGTGTGGTTAAGCTAGTGCCGGCTGAAGGCTAACACCAGTACAGTGACAACTATTTTGTTACTTAGAGGTAACAAGGTGCATTAAGAGAGAGTGCAGAGAAATGTCCTCAGTTCCCTGCTTAGTTCTTCTGCATACATATTGTGCTAGTGCGAAGTGTCGGCTTTAGCTTCTACAGGTTATGTGTGTGGATAATTTATGAAGTTACCTGCCTTATAGAGGAGAAGTAGATTCTGGAGGCTCCTCTGGTTTGGTGCTACAAGCATTAGGATGATGGCATTAACAGGAAGGAGTGATGGAGAGGCGAGGAAGAGGGAAAGAGAGAGAGGAGCCCACATTCCTCCTCCATGAGGCTTTTAAGGATCCGCAGAAATCTCCTCCATCCAATCCTTCTCAGACAGTGTGGGGCAGCTTCTAGATCTGCCAGTTTTCCCCATTTGGAGTTTGTAACGGAGAACAACCTGGGAGCCAGTGGGTTGGATGCCAGACCCTGTGCTTTCCTTACTGAGTGCAGGATGAACACGTTCTCTATGACTTCATCCTTCCTGCCCACCTCGCCCCAGTTTTCTTATTGTGTGGCTACCTGCCTATTAGTCTTTTGCATAGTCCTTAATACAAGGTTAGTTTGCTTGTTCTTTCTTCTATCTTTTCTTGATATCTCTTCGAGGTAGTGATTTCATTGCCTTTGTATCTATACCCAGAAGTGGGATTGTTGGGTCACGTGGTAATTCTATTTTTAATTTTTTGAGGAACCACATATCATTTTCTATAGTGGTTGTGCCAGTTTACATTCCCACCAACAGTTTGCTTATTTTTTCATTCATTCAACCAACAGTTTGCTTGTTTTTTCATTCATTCAACAATTATTTTTTTACCGAGTTTCTGTTTTGTAAGCATCTCTGTGTTGTTAGGCACTGATGATGCAAAGATGAACAAAATACATACTCTGTTCTCAACATGCCCCCAGGAAGACAGACATATAAGCAAATAATTTCAGTGTTATCTCAATGTATTTTAGGCCACGTTGCCATGGGAACACATTGGCGAGGCCCTTACCCCAGTCTGGGGAGGAGGTGGTCAGGGGAGGATTCCAGAACAAGTGGTGTTTGGGTGCTGGAAGATGATTAGGAGTTAGCTTGGAAATTGGTGGGAAGAAAGGAAAGGAAGACAAGGAAGGAGGGAACTCCCAGCAGAGGTCAGTTTCTGCAAAGGCTCAGAAGGGAGGAAAAGCCAGTCTGAGAAACTGCGAGTAGTTGGATAGAGCTGGAGCATCCGGTGTAAGACTGGAGAACTAGACAGAAACCAGATAATGAAGGGCATTTGAAGTCAGAGTAAGGAGTTTGGACTTATCCTGATGGCTATGGGGAATCACTGGAGGGTTGACAGACCTGATTTGCATTTTATAAGGATCTCTCCAACTGCAGCATGGAGAACAGACTGCAACCAGACAAAAGACTGGCTAGATGGCCGTCACAGTAATCCGAAGGAGAAAGTCAAGGGCCTGGCCTAAAGATGTAGCGGGGCGATGGTGAGAAATAGTTATACCCAATAGGATGTGGTGCTGGTTGGATGTGGATGTGAGGGAGGGGAGGAGCCATGGATGACCCTGGAATCTGATTATGGCGTCCTGCCAGCTTCCCTGCTGGGTGGGTGAGACATGTAATTATCAGATACAATTTTATCTTTCCTTTTTCTCACATTTTATTTTATTTTATTTTATTTATCCTCCTTTTATAGGAGGAAATAACATTAATTCAACTCTTGGCTGTGATATTCTTTCTAAATTTGAAAACCAATAATAGCACATAAAGGTGAGGTGGGCTAGTAGAAAAGTTTGAAAAAAATACTATTAATTTTTTCAGGGGAAAAAAACCCCTATGCCATATGCAGAAAGTTTCCAATTAGGTTAATGTACCTTAAACTGTATTAGTAATTAAGTGCTTTGGGTATTAACATACTTAATCTAGCTTCAGGCTGTTTTTGATAAATCCTTTGACATTCTCCCAGCTGAGGGGGAGAGACAGAGCAGAGGAGACCTCGACTGGGATTACAGAGCTCTTGGCTTTATTCCCCAGCTTTTAGTGGCTTACTGTGTGACCTTGGTAAGGCTGCTTTAGATCCTCAGCCTTTAGTTACCCTATCTGTAAAATGGCAAAAATAAGAATATGGCAACATGACTGATCATGTAAATAACTTCTCCTAAAACAAGGTTTGGAACTCAGTGGGACAGAGATTTTCTTGGTGGTGGGGTGGGGTACGGGTGTTAATTTCGGTTTGGTTGCTCTGTTATTTATTCTATTTAGGAACATACTCATTTGTAAGTAACAGGATATCTGATTTATTCTGACTTTAATTTTCTTTTTGTTGTAACATAACAAGAAACTGGCAGGTAGGCATCCAGGACATCCATACAAGATGCACGCAGCTATGGTAACTCAGTCATGTCATCAACGGCCCAAGTTCCTTCTATCTTTCCACTCTGATGTCCTTAGCATTTCTTATTGCTGGATAGCATAGCAGCTGTACCTACAAGCATCATGTCTACATCCAGCAGGAAAAAAGAAGGGTTGGTGATAGGTTTATTTCTCTCAGTTTTCAGGAAGAAAATCACTTTCCCAGAAGCAGTGCCATGACTGCCTTGGACTCCCATCAATAGAACTGCACCCATTCCCACCCCTTTCCAGATTCCAGGAAGCTGGGAATGTGAGTAGGAAAGCACCTTAGAGCTTTGCCTGCTTCCACAGTGAAAGGGGCAAGAAAGGAGGGGGTTGGGAATAGGCGTTGAGTGAGTAAATCAACAGCATCTGTCAACAGAGCACCATCAAAAGCGGGCAAGTGAATCATTTCTCTAGAAGAAAAGCATCGAAGTTTAGGCTGGAGCTGAAACTTTGCAAAGGCAGCTGCCACTTGGGAGTTTGCTTCAAGTATGGTGGGAGCTTTTGAGACATTTCTTTGGTCCAAATTTGTGAAAATCTGGTCCACCCCAGAAGGTGAGTTATAGAGAAATCTGATTTCTTTAGCTAGCAGATAGACCTAGTGATGAATAAAAAGCACAAGTAAAGAAGGAAAGAAAGAGAAAGATGTATCCATGAAAGTGGGGTGGGAGCCCATTCCTGAAGAAATATAGTTTAGCTCCGCCCCTTCAGACTTATTCATTGTGGGGTATGATGGGGGGAGACTAAGCCCAGGAAAGCAAAATCAAATTGCTTATTTTTGTGATGCCTTTGAAAAAATTCTGATCCAGCATATGGGGACACAGGAGTAAAAGGTCAGTACAGTTGAATGTGTTCCTGATTCCTGAATCGGTTGGCCCCTCTGATGTGCACTAATCCTCTACTGCTTCCCTGGAGAGATTCTTCCTCCACTCACAAGAGGGCAGGAAGGGTGCAAGTGTGTTTTCACCCACAAATTAGAATAAGGTCTCAATTTTCCTTTTCAGCTTATCATCTAACAAGGTTTATCATTTATGCTTATATGCCTCAGGCAGCCTATTAGGACATTCGGGCAAAACTGCCCACTGCTTTTTTTTTTTTTTTTAACCTAGAAACAAAACATGAAGAATTGCAGTTTCTTTTCCTAGAGAGGAGGGACAGCTCCCGGGTCTGACCACCCACCTGCACTCCCTTCCCTCCTTGACCTCTGATCCTGTGAATTGTGAGCTTGAACTGTGCTTCGGCTGGAAAGTCTCTCCAACTACAGGCCACCTTCCCTTTGAGACTTCACCATTGTGGAAGTCTCCATAGTCCATGAGACTCAAAAAGAAAAAATAATCCTTTTTTAAAAGTTCAGCTTTTTAAGCAAGACTGTCACTTCCCTTTTCTCCTGTAAAACATTTTCTCAGGTAGGGATTGTGTTTGTTTTCAGATGTCCCTGTCTGGCTCAGGATCCCGGGTAGATGCAGCCAGGCAGGGGTGGAGCATGTAATTCTCTCAGCTAGAGTACCATGGAGCCTCTCAGACGGAGCTGGGTGAGGAGAAGCAGACTCCTTAGCTGGTACTGTATAAGTGAACTGGCAACTCAGGAGGATTACCAGGGAGGCTCTGACTACGGAGCAAAGCCTTGTCTGTGTATTTTTGCATGCATTTGTGCCACTACTAATCTGTCTGCCTGCAATGTAATTGCCCAGTTCCTTTACTAGAATTGAGCGCATCCAGGAGAAGAGAAGCAAGCTCACACACAATTAGGACACCTTTGTGAACAATATACGAAGTGAAATGAAGGCTGATGAGCACGGACTATATCTTCACATCACTCTGCTGGCACTTGCTCCAGTGGCTCAAAGCCATATAGATCATACTCTGAAAATCCATTTCAGAGACACTATGATGCCCTTCATGAAGTTTACATATCAATTTTCCAAGTGTTTCATTAACTCATGGCAACACATTAAAGGCCCCTAGCATCAGAGTTGCCCAAATCTGTTTTAATGGGAAAGGTTCTATTTCCATCAACTTTCACTTCTAACCAGAGAAGGTACTTAAATACTCCAGTATCAAGGGGAGGACAGGAATTCTGAAGAGATTCTCCTTGTGAATGGAAAATGACACTGGATACTCATTACTCCTCTCCCTGTGATTTCCTAGGTCAGGGTTGAGAAAGGAGGGTGAAGTAGGAGCACAAGTGCAGGGTAGTTGGGAGAGCAGGAGTTTCTTATGTAATGAGTTGGTATTTTTAGCTTCCGGTCCTACTGAGCCATCCTAATTTGGTTAGAGTAACATGCCTTGATCTCCTCTAAGCACATCACCATCTAAGGGTCTGGGCCACAGCCATTCTGAAAAGGCTCTCAGGCTTGGGAAGCAGCCTCTCTGAATTTATGGTTCAGGGTAAATTGGTACCTTGCTCTCTAGTGAACTGAGGGAGAATTCTCTCTCTCGGGGATTTTTCAAATTTCCCTCAAACTGCTTTGATCTAATAGTATTGTCTTGGGGATTCCTACTCCTCACCCAACACTCTGTCCTCTGACACAGATACAGCCTGAGTTAAATGAACATATATTGACCTGAAATATACCCATTTAAAGTTGGGAAAACTGAGGACTGATACAAAAATTTCTATTCCAATCACTGATCAGAGTTAAAAAAGAAAGCTCATGTTATATTTCATACATTTTATTATAGTTGCTCAGTCCATTCTGATTGAGGAACACCATTCAGAAAGATGCAGTTGACTATGGCTCCTTTCCAGATTGATCAGCCCCTTTGATTACACTCCCTGTTGTACCTGTGCGGCCCCTTCTCAGTTGTCTCTGGGCTCCATGAGAGCCTCTCTGAATTTTGCCATCATCATGCCCAAATGGGCTGTTGACCTGGCCTGTGGAACTTGGGATGGTTGGTGTTAGCTTTAGGGAGGAGAGCTGCTATAGGAAGATTTTCTTTCAGGGAAGAATATAAAAATCCTATCTATTTAGGGGCAGTTTTACAGGATGTTTTTTCTGGTAGCCATAGCTTCCCTGCTGCTCAGTGAGGGGCAAGAGAGGCCAAAGGAATCTCTGAAAGGAGACAAAGTAGAGCCTCTACCTGGAGTCACGGTGGCCCCAGGAGCCAGCAACTGAAGGCTGTTAACCTTAGCTCAAAAGTCTAGCGCCTCAAGCATATGCCCAGAGTGAAGAAAGGCAATGAGTGATTCAGAAAGGTAGGCTTGGACCTTTGAGGGTGGGAGGGCAGCAGAGAGGGGGAAAGTCTTTTAAACATGGCACCACTAACTGTTGGCTAAAAATCCAAAATGCAAGTAAAAGAACACTTGGACTCACGTGCACATGTAATTCCCTGGCGAGTTCTCCAGCCTCCGTCACTTGCTCATGCACACATGATGTTTCTCTTGTTTTCTAACAGCAGCTCTGTCAGCTCTTTAGCTGAGAGCAAGCTACATAACCTCTGCCTCAGTTTTCTGGCCTGTAAAAGGGATTTATTTGTTGATTCAATGAAAAAAAAAATGTATGTATTGATCACCATGCTCCATATTTGTGTAGAAGCAGCCAACACATGTTGGCTGTTGTTATTATTTTAGTTAATATTATTATTTTTTAATTGGGTCTCAAACTTGGCTGCACATTGGAATCACCTAGAGGATTTTTTAAAATGCCGATGCCTGGGTATCGTTTCTAGAGATTCTGATTTAACTGATGTCGGGTGTGGCCTGAGCATTGGGATTTTTTTTAAAGCTTCCAGGGGATTATAATATGCAGGAAAGTCTGCGAACCATTGCTCTGGAGTTCCTCAGCATCCCTCCTCAAAGACTAATATCTCTCAAGGAGATGGTCCCTTGTGCTAGGTAGAGTGAGGGGCCTTCTGCAGTTTCAGACGAGCTATGGGTCTTGGGGAAACATTCTCTTTGCTCAAGTGTGGTCCCTGGATTGGCAGCATCTGAGTCACTTGGGAGCAGGTTAAATTCTCATTTTCCACCTCAGCCTTAGGGTTCAGAGTCTCCATTTTAACGAGGTTGCCATGTGATCTGTACACACATTCAAGTTTGAGAAACCATGCTCCAGCTCACACTTTCTCTCTCTCTCTTTCTTCTCCCTCTTGCTTTGCTTTCTTTTATTCACCATGGAGAATAGTGTTCTGAAATATCCTTTCAAAAAAAGCTCCAGGTCTTTATTTCAATAATCTCCTCAGATTCAAATCTCCTCTGAGTTAATTTTTTTTCAGCTGCCAGATGTAGTTTGAGTTTTTAATACCTGTCTCAACTCACAAGCACCCACTTCATGTCTGCTGATAGATGTGTACTGGGCCTCTTGTGTAGCTTCTAAAAATATTCCTTCTAGGGCTCATGCAAATGCCCTGATCTGTCCAGTTTGGGTCTGTTGTTGAGAAGGGGTTGACATTTGACAGAGGATCTTCAGTACATCACAGCTGTGAGACCAAATTTAGAGGATGATTATTATTTACTAGCGGTTCAGAAAGGAAATAAAATCTTCCATTAGAACCTAGTCATTAAGGTTAACAGTAAACCATAAAATGAATGGAATGTTGGCCCTATGAACAGGTTCCCAAAAAAGAAAGCTAATGTTTTTAACTAAAACTGGGGAGACAGGACAGGGATTTGGAAGGAAAGGAGGGGAGGAGAGTGAATGATTTAGAACAGAGAATAAATCTCAACAGGAATTTAGCTGCTATGACATTAGCACTTCTCTCTCCCTCCTTCCCTCCCTCCTTCCCACCCTCACCCACCCTCTTTGAAAAAGAAAAAAATATTTAAGCATGAGTTTTAAAAGTCTCATACTGAGATAGAAATAACACAAGAATTACTATTGCTGTCTTCACTTTTTTCCCTCTCTTATTCTCCTTCTAGAGACACAATGTCCTCTTTATGATGCTTTTATGTCTATAAACAATTTAGGGAAAGACACTGAAACCAAATCTGTAGACGTGTAAGCCTCCTGGATTGGTGGGGAGGCGGGTAGGGTGAGGGGGAGACACAAATTACAAAGAACAGAATAATCAGATACAGAGGGACTTTGATCTTCTGGAGACCTAAGCTAATAGATGTTAAGTGCAGTTCAGTGGAAGTAATAACCCATGAAGAAAACAAAATCTGCAAAATGATAAAACGCTGCAGTCGACTGATCAAGGAAGACATTGGAAAATTACTATGAAAGCATCCTTAACCCAGCAGATCCAAGGTGAAGAAAGGGCTATGTCTGCCAACCAGCAGCCAGACATTCCAGGCAGACTTAGCTGTCTCCCATTCTGTGGCCAGATTAACACTCTGGAACCTGAGTGCTTTCTCACTGAAAAGGCATGAACTGGCATCATCGCAACCCTGGGCTTCATAAGCTCTCCCAGTGACACCGTAGTGAATCACCCCAAGGCTGGCCATATGTTCTGTGGCGGTGTTTCGGGGCCGTTGTTACTGGTAATCAATTAGTTCAAGTAAAGAATTTCTGAATAGTCTCCAAATGAAGTGCTGGTCATTTTCTTTTTTTGACATCAGGACATGGTTAAGACATATTAGACATCCTGCAAGAAATGAAAATCTTACCAAGGAAACTAAGTAGGAATTGGGAAATTACGGACATTTAAATATGATTTTAAAAATCCAGAAACTTTATGAAAGGGAACTCCTTAACACAGTTTATTTAAGTAATATTTTATTATGTGTGTCCATTAGTTGAGCGATGACTCATTATACACATTGGGTAAAGTAGGACAGAATTAATTTAATCTGTCTATAGACAGAACTGAAATTTTATTATCCAAAGAAAATCTAAAACTTGAAGCAGTTAGATAAATTTAGTCTGAACAGATTCTTTATAATGAAAAGATTTTTTTGAAAAACAACAAAAAATAACAACAAAAAGCCACCAGAAAATGTAAGTTAAAATTTAGGAAACTGGGAGAAAATGGAGAATGCATTTTAAAAGCCACACCTTCCTATATTTCACGTAATGGCTAATTAAACATACGGAATACATTATCTGAACCACATATTAATGTATTTGGATAGGGTGGGAGCAAACAAATGAAAATAAAGGAAAGCTACACCGTTGTAATCCAAACATGATGTGGACAAGCTCTGCTGGGCAAAAGCATTGGTTCATCTTTGAAAAAATTACATTAGAACACTTAAAAGCAACAGCCTTGCTTAGAGGATTCTTCTTATGAAGAGAAAAATTAAAGCTGGCAAACCTCAGGTAATATTACAGGGAATGGTTCCAGGACCCCCTTCAAATACCAAAATACTCAGATGCTCAAGTCTCATATAAAATGGCATAGTATTTACACATAACCTACACACATCCTCCCATATACTTTAACTCATCTCTAGATTACTTATAATACCTAATACAATGTAAATGCTATGTAAATAGTTGTAAATACAATGTAAATGCTATGTAAATAGCTAAATAGTTGCCGGTGTACAGCAAATTCAAGTTTTGCTTTATGGAACTCTCTGAAATATTTTTTCAAATATTTTCTATCCACGGTTGGTTGACTCCATGGATGTGGAACCCTAGGATATGGAGGACCAACTGTATAGACTAGTGTTGGTGCCCAAAAAGAAATGAAAGGAAAATTACATCACCAACCTGTTCCAGTACATTTAAACTCTCCAGACTGTTTCCTCATGTTGAAAAGGACATTGGTTAGCATTGACATGTGCCCTTAGTAACCACTGTGCTGCCCCTCAATAGAGTTATTTACAGAGACTGGCCTTTTAAAATATATTTTCTCTCTGGCGAAAACTGAGGCTGGGCCCACATGATGACAAAGGGACTTAATGGAAAATTAAAACTCCAAGAATACCAAAAATTGTTGGAAAAAAATTTTTATGTAATATGTATATTTAGTTCTTCAACAAGTTGAGTCCTTGTTTGGAAGTCCTGTGGGATGGGCTCAGCTCCTACTGAAGACTAACCGGGTGGTTAAGATGAAGACTCCCAGCCTCTGAGTTTCCAGTTCATTCCTCAGCCGGCTGTGTCATGCTGCCTCTCTCCAACAACAATCCTTATCTATTATACGCATATAACACAATTTAGACTAAGCATGCTGAGTGGATTAACTAATGATTGCAAACCACTTTGGAAATAGAAAATAGCCCATACGTGCACAGAATTACTAACGATCAGACAATAGACTGTCCAAAATTTTACTTTTCATTCAAATAAACCTTTTCTTGATGATGAAAGTTATGCTGTTTAACAAAAGACTATTTTTTGCTAGAGGTTTTCATGGTATTTTCATTTAGGTTGAATTTCTGTTCTGCAGACCCATATTTCTGCCAATTTCTATCTCTTGTGCTTTCTCTGGCACAACTGAAAGAACAAAGTTAATAACAGAGAAAGGACAAGCTTTAAAAAGTGCTGCATTTCTCGTCTGTTGTAATTCTGCTATTAAATGGTCTTGGCATTTGGGAAATTCTCAATCTTACTTTTTTTCTTAGAGAAAAAACTGAAAACATGGAATTTATACTAAAAATAATCCTTCTCCATCTTTCACTTTCTCAGTCTTTTCCCTCTTGCATTCAGCATTAGCACTCCTACTTCTGTAGGAGAGTACAAGATAAATGCTGAGCCTTCGTTTCCCCTTCACTTTTCTGCAAGTAACACACACTCATGCTCTTTCACACACACACACACACACACACACACACACACACCCTACACACGTGATTTGTGCAGAATTATTTTTCACTCTGATTTCTGCCTGTGGAACAGATTGAAGATTTTACCATCCAAAACCCACAAAGAGAAAACTCCTACTGTGGTCTTCAGAATTTCCATTCAGTTGATTTGCCTGCCAACTCCAGTGACCAGTACCACCGCTCCTGATGGTGGGGAGCATATGGTACCGCTGTGAATAGTTTTGCTCTCACTGCTGTGAAATCCCACGCCCTCCCACAGAATGTGTTTGGAGGAGCTGATGGTAAGTGTCGCTCTTCAGCACAGCTCTGTTTCTGCGTGTGGAACCCATTCCTTTAAACAACAAAATGAAGAGATAGCTGCAGGTCTTCGCAGGCCCTGGTTTAGCAAGCAGCTTCAGGATTAATGGTTACCTGTGACTATTCACTGTTCCTTCTCCCGGAGAAGGGGAGATTATCCTTAACACATCCTGGATTTACCAGGATCCATAATGATAAATCTACCACCCATCATTTTTTGTTTTTTGTTTTTATCTTCCTCTTCCTTCTTCTTCTCCTAAAAACAAACAAACAAACAAACAAACAACAAAAAAACCCAAAAACCTCAAAGTGGGATGAGATCTCTAAGTTAAATTGGGGCTCCTAAAAGAGCACTGGACTTGGCATTAGAAAGCCTAGAGTATCAAACATTACGTAGCCTTGTAACTTTGGGCAAATGTATTCTGTGCCTCTTCTGTGAAACAGGTGGTGTGGGCCCTTCATGCCCCTTCCAGTTCTAAGATTATATGTATTTGTCGAGTTGAACCCCTCCCCACTCCCAACCTCATCTCTAGGAAAGTCTCTTTCTAAACCACTCAAAATAAATGACTATCTTTCATTTTATAACACAGCTTTCAGGAACTTACTTGGTTGCTTGTTTCTGGGATTATTCACCTCCAAAGTCAAGTGCTTCAACTGTATGTTTAGCAAAACTCTCTCCTGCTACAATATAAGGCTGCTTTTTTTCACCTTCTGTTTCCTGTGAAAACAGAGAACAGCTCTTTGCAATCTTGCTTATAATAACTTTTCTTCTGCGTGCTGACCGTGACCAAGTCGTTCCTTCATGCCGTGACCCTTAAGATGTGTATTCTGATGTTCTTATCGGCTCTCCTGCTCCTCCTGTCCTGATCACCACTCTCCTGCATTGTCAACAAAAGTGTGTGCTGGGCGAGTGGCTGACTTGGACTGTTTGGAAGCCTAGGAGTGATTCCGTGGGTGCCACATCTGCTGGTGTGCAATGGGAGGGGAGAGGAGAGAGCAGACATTCCTCGGCTGCTGAAGAGGGCTGTGGAAACTGAAGTCATAGACATGCTTCAGTGGAGGATGAGGATTTGCCCAGATGGGAAGCCTCAAGTACAGAGGCACTTACACATCTACTTATCTTGAGTCTCAATGATGCTGTTTATGAGTGAGCTATTCAAATGGAGGGAGAAACCCTCAGAGAAGGAAAAATAACAGGTTGGAGTGATTATGTACAGGAGGAGAGGCCCTCGTAGAAATCCAGTGGGAAAGGAAGAAGGGAATAAAATTAAGAATGATTAATGGCAAATCTCTAATAGTTTCATTGGATCCAAAGGACCAGGGCAATACAGAGTAAGAAACACTTGATATAGGAAAGGTACATAAGTGTGAAGGAAAATACATCATTCTACAGATGTTGACAGGCTCTGAGGCTGGGGGAGAATCCTCCAAGAGCAGAGAGAAGCTGTCCCTGCTTCCCCCCATCTCCAGAGGCACCCTAGCTGGCATGGCATCTTCCCCTGGTATTTCTGGGAAATTCTCTCCAGCTGCATTCCAGCAGGGCCAAGTAGAATAACTGGCAATGAGGGTGAACCTGGAAAAAAATGGATTTCAGCTCTTAGGAACATTTAATTTAGGGACACAGGCACCTCTCCTCTTGATCGTGTCCTTAAACGTGCCGTAATGGGTGTGTGTGTGTGTGTGTGTATGTGTGTGTGTGTGTGTGTGTGTGTTGCTCAGAGTATCTGCCTGAGAGTCAGAACACAGATTAGAGTTTTAGTTGCAGTTGACCCAGCTACACTCTCCCACCAACACAGTGCTTACTACTTCCCACCTCCCCTACAGTAGGTTTAGGATTGCAATAAAGCTCCTTATAATGGGAAATAATAATATCTACCATTTATGAAGTTCTTAATACATGCCAGCATCAGACTCGGCTATTTACATGCATTTTCACATTTAATCCTCATAGCAATATATGAGGTAATCACAGACATTTACATAGTGCTTTTTAAAAGTCAGACAATATTCCAAGTGCTTTATATATACATTCATTTAATTAGGTTCTATGATTATACTTTTTTTGACATATGAGGACACTGAGACACAAAGATATAAATAACCTGTCAACAAAGAGCTAGTAAGTGTCAGAGTCAAAATTCAAAACTCATGTCTGACTTATTTCATTAGACTGTAAGCTCCATAAAAGTAGTAATTACATGTGGTTTGCTAACTGTCAAATCCTTGATGCCCAGAGTACAGTAAACCCTCATACCCATGAGCTGAGTGACTGCGTACAGAGTCCAAACCATTAACTTCTAGGCAATACCAGGGCCCTGGGCAAATAGATTTCCCCCAGATCAAGTGAACCAAAACGAGACAAGCAATAACACTAGAAAGATAGTCATTCATTCATTCAACAGATATTTATCAAGCACCTACTATGTGCCAGGCCCTAGCCTAGGTGCAAGTGGCACGTTCTTTTTTTGGAAGGGAAATGCCACGACTTGTTTCGATACCTCTTTTAACTCAGGAAGATTTGCATCCCGCTTTTCCTCCCTACCCTTCCTGTCCAGCAGCGAATACAGTGGGCCCGGCAAAATGGGGAGGGCAGTTGTGGTCTCACACAAGCAGCTCTAAGTCATATTCTGCTTGCTTCCCATCAGCCTTAGGCTTGAAGGACCCTCTGGGGATAATGACTCAGTGCTGGGGAGAGGAGGGGGGTTGCACATAGCAAATCTCAGAGGGAGGGATTGCAAATTGGAGGCATTTTATTGTTTTCTCCTTTTTTACTTTGAAAACTTTCCAAACAGAGAGATCTATTTGAGTGGTTTGCAAAATCCATCTTAAGGTCAGCTCTAATTAAGTTGAGGCCTGGCAGCTGTATGGTTTCAGTGTTGTTACACAGCTGCCAAAGTCGAGGAAGGTGCCCACCTTCAATGGCAGCGGTGAGTCTTGGACTGCCTGCCTGGCTCCTGTGGCCTCCCAGACCAACTTGGCCTCTATGACATGTAGAATGGGTCAGTGCCAAACAGAAAATCTGTCTTATACTTGGGTTGAAATAGACTGATGCAGGAGCTTTTGGTAAATTTTAGGAAAACACGGACACCCATTGTATCACATAGTAGGTACTCAAACATTTTTCTATTTCTCTTCATTTCTGTAATAGGAGTATGATTTTAGCAACAGAGAACTGGGTCAACACAGTGCCAGGCACATAGCAGGCATCCAGTAAATCTGCATAAAGTGAAAAAGCTTATATAAAAAACGGAGAAAATGAGAACTCAAGAGACTCAGATTCTCGTCCCTGGATTTTCTATTAATTAGTAAGATAAAAATGTAGAAGTCATCTCTCTGGACTGTGGTTGTTTCCCTCTACAAAATAAAGAAATTAGATTAGTTCAAAAATTCCTTCCTGTTCTTAAAATTTACAATGGAAATTTTATATCTAGGCAGCTTCCCATAGCAGAAAGAATAGAAGACAAGGCCCACAGACAGGATTTAATTCCAGACTCGAACTCTGACCAGCCATGCAAGGTTAAGCATTTTATTCAAACATCCCCCAGCCTCAATTTCTTCATCTGCATGATAGGGATGTTGAAATGCTTTTTGTAGGGTTGCAGGAAGGTAAGGAGAAGATAAGTCAGTGCCTGGAATATAGAAAGCTTTAAATAATAATTAAAAATAAAAATCTATTGAATGTAACTTCATTCTTTTTGTAGAAAAGTGCTATGACCTTTGGGGATAGATTGCGCAAATGGCCCCAATTCTTCACCACTTCCTGTATCTTTGTTGTTTGACATGTAACTCTGCAGTGCTCTTCCAAGCCTTGACTCAGCTTAGCTAAGTGACTTACCAGTAGGATGTTAGCAGATGTGATGTAAGCAGAAATTTAAAAAGCATTTGAAGTCAGTCTTTCATAACTCTGCCATTGCCATGAGAAGGACATGCCTCCACCTATCCACAGGTGCTAAAAAGAGAATAAGCAACACATGGAACAGGGCCACCACTAGCCATGACCAGTCTAGACAAGCCAAATCCCAGTTAATTTGATACTCAGAAGCTAAATAACTGCTTGTTTTAAGCCACTGAAACGTGGAGTGGATTGTTATGTGGTAGTTTTATGACAGCAGCTAACTGATACACCATTGGTTTCAAACAGAAGACAGGAGTTGTAGGGCCTCAACTATACTTACACCCCTACTTCCCTATCGATACTTTTGAGCTTTAAGCTTTTTCGCTGGCAATAAGATAATGGAATGTCCCCGCCCTGGGCAGAAACCGCTCCGAGCAAACAAGTATGGCGGGGGATGAAACCTCAGCAAACCAGTATGGCGGGTGATAAGAATGATTAAGCCAGAGTTTAAAGGTCGCCCTAGCCAACCATAACTCATGTGACTCAACCCCCACTCCGGTAAATGTAAAGTAGGCATCCAACAGCTAACCAATCAAGGAACTAGAGCCAAGACCCCCACTCCGGTAAATGTAAAGCAGGCATCCAACAGCTAACCAATCAAGGAACTAGAGCCAAGTCCCCACTCCGGTCCAGGAACAAACAAACCAATGAGGAAAAAACCCTTGATATATCCACACTTTGCATAATGAAAACTATAAAATGTATGTAATTCCGCTTGGGGGGGTTCCTCTTCGGCCTCCTGCGTGAGGACCAAGGAACCCCGGTGCACCGGCTCCTAATAAACCTCTTGCGTGTTGCAGCGACTCTCGACTCTTGGCGGTTCTTGGGCGAGCTGGGACCCCTCAGAGACCGTTCAGGTCTAACAGATTTATAGATTGCTTTATTTTAAAATTGGAGCTAATTAGTGAAATTTGAAAATATATTTACTTTCCCATATTCGGTGAACCTTCAGATACACTTATGGGTAAAATTTTGAGAGGAAAAGGAAGAAAATTTTGCTAAAATTACCTTTCTAGTTCCAGTGACAATTTTAATGGTATCTGAGGCATTTAAAATTGCTGGATTATGAAAGTTTGAAAACTTGCCATTAGGTCTGAGTATTCTAGCTTTAATTTTAGATTTGGGAATTTTAAGCAGGGAGGGACTTAATATGTGTAGGTATAAATCTGATTATAAAGTATGTCTGCATATTGCTTAATATCTTTCTCTTTTTGTAAAACACAGATAGTTTAGTAACAGTTTTATTCAGATTAATGAGGCTTTCAAAATACAGTGTCAAAAGATGGTCCTTGATGGGTCAACAGGACCCTCTGATGACAAGGTCAGACATATCTCTTAGAAGGAAGGACTCTGGTAGAAACCAATCACTCCCAAACCAACAGTCACTTCTTAAATAAATCAGTGTGCAAGTCTATAAAACAGAAGTCACATTCTTCTGGGCATTAGGACTGATACTAGTTGGTAAGCTTCTTCAGGGCAGGGACGAGAGCGAATATGCACCACATTGATCATGTGATTGCTTGGATAGCAGAAGATGAATGCTATTGTCGAAGAAAGGCACGTGGAAACCTGCTTCTCATTACTTAGGATCCAGATCAAATGTTGCTCCACCAGGAAGAATGCATCCTTTTCTCATCTGTGTTCTTCTGGGACCTGTCAGCCTGTTTCCATGTCTGACTCTTCCACTAGGCTGTCAGCCCCTCAAAGACACGAGACACATCATATTGACCTTATGTCGCCTCTGCCTAGCAAGATACCTTATGCAACCTGTGAGCCTAATAAGCTCTTGTTAAATGAATGAATGCTAGTACTGCCCCAATTTATAAGTGAGGAAGCCAAAAATAAGAGAGATTATAACTGATTTTCTGGAAATCACACAGCTGGACAAAGTTGGGAAATAAATGTGAACTCAGCTCCAGGTGACTCCAGTCTATTTCTACTATACCATGCTTGAATCAGGGTTCTGGTGACAATAAACAAAATAGTACAGGTAAAGTACCTAGTACTGTAACAGTTGTTGAATAAATAAATGTTACTTACCTTTTTCATGCCTTATGCTGGTACCAGGGGCCCCACCACTGAAGATTTTTTCTCTTCTCCTGAATACTTTTTTTTAGAAGTCATCAACTTATTGTTGATTGAGGAAGTTAGAAAACAAACCAAATAACCTAATAGAGTAATGGCTAGTTTATGACATTAACTATCAATTGGACTATTATTCAGTCATTAACAATAACATATATAGGAAGAGCTTAAAATAACATGGAAATGAATTCAACAATGATGTTGGCTTTTTTAGAATGCAACATCTAATTTCTTTTTAAATATGTATTTGTAGTATTATCACAATGTTTTCAAAACTAAATATATATATATATATATATATATATATATATATCAAGAAAAGAATGGAGGGAAATGGTAGAAGCTAGCTGGCAATTATTGTCTTTAGATAATAACAAGGATGATTTTTGCCAGCTTTCTAATTTCCTGAAATTTGCAAGTTTCAAAAAAATGAGTATATCTTACTTTTATATCTGAAGGGCTTTCACAATGTCCTCTATAATGCATTTTCTGTTTCCTAAACTGTCTTTGGTAGATGGACCACTGACACATTTCGCCCCTACTTTGTCGATGCTTCCACACTTTTCTCATTGTATCTATACCCCTATGTTGAACTTGGTTTTCATATTGACCTCCTCTGTTACCTGACTGTGAGTTTACTAATAGCAGGGATTTTTGGATTCCTCTGCATTTCTCCAGTTTTCTCCAGTACCCTGCCAGTACATAGTCCATAGTAGGTTCATAAATTTTTGTTAAATGAATGCTATTTCTCATGACTAAATTCGTAATTGGTGCCATGACCTCCATGAAAAGGCAGAAAAGGAAAATGTGTATATTTGTATGTGTGTATTTCAGCAGAGTCAGAGCTTGCAAACACTGTACTACATGTTTTCACATGTCTTCCTTCAATTTTGCACATTCACAAATTAGAAAATAAAACTAAAAACGCAGTTGAGATTTTTTTCTCCCACATTGCCTTTTCTGAATAATGATGACTAGTGCTCAGTATGCGTGCTTGTCTAACATGAAGTCTGTAAATTCTCTGAATACAGGCAAAATGTATGGAAATTATATCAAATCTAATTTAAGTGTGTTTTCTTAAAATTAGAATGTATAATATTTAGTTTCATGAGCAGAACAAATAATACAATTAGTGTTTATTCTTTGACTGCTCTTTTCCTAAACAACTCAGTTAAAACATGCAGGCAACACAAAAACACAGTGCTTCCCAGTCACTGTTCCAAGTTTCATATGTTAAACAAAGACAGACCAACCTTAAACCTTTTGATAAATATGATGCTTGTGGTAACTGCAGCATTCACTTCGTATCCCATTTCTCCAAGTTCCTGTCAGCCAGATGTCACTTGCAATGCAAACACTAGAAAAATATGAAATAATAATTTCATACATCATCTATGTGTGCATGAGCCAGTCAAACATTCAATACAAATTCAAACGGCTACTACACACAGAGCAAATATCATCCAAATAATATTTAAAATGATTGAAAGTCTTTTGATTTGGAAGTGTATTCTCTTAAGCTAAGTGGTCCCCAAGACCATCTAGAAAATTCAATTGTTTCATTTTTAAAATGTTTTCTGCCCAAAATTATATCAAACCCTAATGTCTCAATAGAAACACATGGGATTGGATTGCTGACTGGGCGCCTGATGTCAAAGAAAAATCTAATTTCACAATGGCATTTCCTCATACTGTCTCACCAAAATACAAAATTGATAAAATTTTAATGGATAATTTTCAGAAGCAGAATGTTAACCACTGGGAAAATATGAAGGAAAAGTTAGCATTGTAGCATAAGAGAGGCAAAGTGAAGGGAGGAATTGACTAAGAATACAGATATACAATGCTATATAAAAAGCATTCTTAAAAGCTTTTTCTTATCAAAAACAGAACTTCAACTTTAAAAAGGCCCTTACTATCAAAATATAAGCTTTTTTGTGTCCATTTCTAAGTTTCTCTTCCCAAATCTTTTCTATTTTGTAATATGATATAGGGAAAGGGAATCATACCGTAAGCTACACATTAGGTATACATTTGTGCCATGTTGATTTCTATTTTTGATGTTGGCTACAAAAATGGAAATGGGTACCCCCAGCTTCAATTAAGAGATAAGAGAGAATGGTATTTGATTCAGTACTGTTTCTTTTCACCAAGGCCCTAAACATCATCTCTTTCTGCTTGCTGTTTAGTGGTGAGTTTCCCTGTCTGTCTGCAGGGGAAAAGGTTCCATTCCCTTTGTTTTAAGAAGGGAACTCGACACTCTACGACCTTCTGCATGTCCCTTACCTTCTTTGAGCCTCAGTGCTCTGATCTGTAAGGTAGAGAGAGCAATTCCTACCCTCCTTTTTTCTTGTGATGTTTAGGAATAAAACTTATAAAACATCTGACACAATGCTTGAGGAAGAACTCCAATATTATTTTGTGATGATTCTAATTTCTCTGAGCTTCTAATGCTTGCTTTCTTGAAGTCTGCCCCCTTTTTTTTTTTTTTTTTTAAATATCTTTTGGTTATCTTCTTCACATAAGCTGGCAGTATGGGCAGGTTTTAAAGAGCTGATGGAGGGAAGGGGCAGCCTCCACTGGACAGCTTTGCCAGGGTGACCCTTGTATCGGTGAGGTAAGCAATGTGACAGCCAAACCACCGTCAGTCCCTGAAAGTCCCTGTGTAATCTGGAGCCATGGACTCAAGCCACTGGGGACACCATGAAGAGGCAGATGCTGATCTCTTATAAGGAGGAATCTTGCTTCTTGGTGACACTGAGGACCCCACCTCCCTACCACCAAGGCTGTCTACAGCAGACCTCAAGATTATAAAGCAGAATCAACTACATTGCCAATGTTCCTGTTTAAAAACTTGAAACTGACTGGAAACATATTTAACATTTTCCCCCCTCCCCCCCCCCCCCTCCTTCTCTCTCTTTCATCTTCTCCACTACCTTATATTTTCCTGTGAGGGCAGGCCCTGGTTCCTAAATTATCCTCATATGCAACTTTTCTCCTCTCCAGCCCTTACATGGGGCTTTGGACTAGGTAGATGATTAATAAATATCTGGTATTTAAGATTGAAGTTAGCTCTTTCCCTTGAGGCAGCTTATTTGGCTGAATAAAAACTGACTCTATTTATTAGCCTGGATGAGGAGACTGTATGATACAGTTGGTAATAGTATAGGATTTTAAATCAAACAGAAGTAGATGGTTATCCCAACTCCTCTGCCTTTACTTACCATCTTGGACAAATTTCTTAATGTCTCTGAGTCTTAGTTTCCTCAATTATAGGATGGGAATAATAATTCCTGCTTCTTAGGATTCTTCCAAATAGGGTTGCCAATAAAATACAAGACCCCCTCTTAAATATGAATTTCAGCTAGAAAACTGCATTTTTAAGTATAAGTATATCCCAAATATTGTATGGGACATACTTATACTGAAAAGTATTTATTACTTACCTGACATTCAAATGTAACTAGATGTTAACTAGATTTTAATTTGCTAACTATGGCAACCCTAATTATAAAGACTAAGTGAAACAATACATTTAAAAGTGAAGCTACTAGCTTCTGCCCATTGGCTAGTGGGTGCTCATTAAGTGTTATCTCATTATCTTCTTCCCTCCTGGAGCTATTGTGCAATTAAGTGCCTGGTGCATAATACCAGTTCAATAAATCTGAGTGCGCTTTTCTCCTCAAGGCTCAGCCTACAAAGAATATGCTTTATGCCTTCAACAGAGGAGAGGTCTCTTCGGCCTACAGCCTTTGTCTCCAGGTGACTTGCCTGCTCCTTTCTCCTTCCCAGGGCCTGTTAGCCTCATGGAGTCCAGACGGTGAGACGTGGCCCTGGGTAAAAGGACAAAACTGAAGGGACAAAGCTGTTGATACAGGTCCCCTTCAACTTAAGGCAACTTGATCTTTGAAAATCTGAATTTACTGTGGAAATAGGTGTTAGAAATTCTTTAAATTGTGAGCCCTCTGAAGAGTTCCGAAACAAAATTGTAAAGAAGTATTTGATTTCCAGAAACGTAGAAGATAAACTGTTCAGCAAAAAATCTGCTACCTAAAGTATGCTATAAAGGTGTCGCTAACAGCTCTATACAACTCTGCCTTGCTTCCACAGGTACCCCTCACTCTGCAAGACAGCTCTTCCGGACACGGTTATTCAACAGGACAGAAAAGCTTTCTTCTGTGACTATTGCCAAATGCCCTCCTGGGGCGGCTAGGCATGAACTCGGCTATCCGCAAAAGATATGGGCCAGGGTTTTAAGGACACTTTTTGTTTTCTTTACAAGTTCAGTGTTGTTCCTCTCTGAGAAGCCAGAGATAGTGCATAGGATATGATTCAATGGAAAGTCTTTGTATGAGAAAATGGCTCTTTCAACGTGGTCTATCTGAGGCTCAGCACATTTGGAGTCTGTCTGACCCACGTTACCAGACCTACAGCTGGTTCTGCTGGGCCAGAGGCAGCTGCCAGCATCCTGGGAGAAACTCCTTTCTGCCCCAGTTTTTTCCCATGTCTGGAAAATAGTTGGGGCCTAAAACCTTTGAATATTTGTAGTTTACACATGAGATCTTTCCACGGGAATCGAATCCTTGGCTGACAGCAGAAAGCAGGTACTGTGCACTTCCTTCAGCTCACATTGTCATGTAAACAGGCGGCCACCGTACTCAGCACCAGCTGCAGCTTCTGGGTGGTCCTGGAGGAAGTTCCAAGAGGATTGCAGTGCAGTCTCCTAGGCTGGTGGTCACACGGCTCGGCTCAAGCAAGCATCTGTGGGAGAGAGCAAAGGCATGTACGTTCTCCGAGTTCCAGTCTCGGGTGGAAATATCAAAGTAAAATCTGAATTCCCAGAGAAGGTCTGTTCTTCAAAATTAAAAAAAAAACAAAGCTGAACTGGATAAAAACATAGAGGCAAACAGTGAGTGGATTTTTCTGGCAGGTAATTGTCAATATGAAAATTTGGGGGTTCTGCTTCCCCCTTCCTCTTGGGCATATGGAAGTAGCGTCTTCATAAGTGCTTGTTAATTGATCAGTATGAGTGCATACTAATGTATGGAATCGTGAGACTTTCCACACCTTTCCTTAGGATGGTAAAATGGGGGATTGCTGGGGTGGAATTCCACATCCACCACGTATTAGCTGTTTAACAAGTTACTTAACCTCTCTGTGTTGGTGTGAGACTATGAGTGCATTAATACATGCAAAGGTTTCGAACACTGCCTGGCTATAGTAAGCCCTAAAGAAGTAGTAATCAACATAATTAAAAGGACTTTAATAACCATGCTGTATGTATGTATAGTGTTATATAGTTGTAAAGTACTTCCCCCTCTCTTTTGGTGGATCTGTAGTGAAGATGAGGTGGAGTGGGACTGAGAAATCCCCATCTTTTTGTAATGAGAGAAGGGAGAAGTAGGAGTAATCAGATGGTTCAATGAGGTTGCGCCCGGTAGAGAGGGGGGTATACATGACTTAAGAGGTGGAAGAGGCTGAGTTCCACAAAGGAGCCATTGAGATGCTTGCTGGGTTGGAACTGAGAACCCTCAGCAAGCCAGGGTGTGGACAGGGAGAGAATAGAAATGGATGGAAATTAACAGAAGTGTTTATAAGGAACTTACAAAGAAAAATCAGGAGTCTAAATATGATTTAGGAGACAACTACTGTTACAAGTCACTCTTTAGCATTTTGAGAAAAACTTTATTTGCCTGGCCCTACACCTTACTGCAAGTCAATTACACATGAAAGTGTGGATGCCCTTGTTCAAAAAACAGGAAACAAATACCATTTAAACATATGAAACTATAAAACTTTTTTTCTTTCTTCTGTGGTCTCTCCCTCCCATTGTCATGATGTTTTTTATTTTCTATTTAATGTCATTCAAGTAAATAAAAATTAAGATTCTAAATTATTAGCGTGAGTTTTACTGTTCATCGTTATATTGTGCAACGCCAGTTTTAAATGTAAATACAAAAGCATTTAATTGTATACAGAATTACTGAAATTGCACAATTTTTATTTTGTAGTTTGTACATGCCTATATATTTTGTTACCAAAAGAGTGGAAGTGGTGCACAAAACTAACTCAACTGTTTTTAGCACACTTCTTTATACACACGCATTCACCAACATGCTGCTTTCAGTTTACTGAGGAATTGGGAAGTACTGGGAAAAAAAGGAACTATGGATTGCCCTATCACCTCCTTTCCTTCTGTGTCATCACTTTCAGCTTAAGTGGTTGGCTAACACATGGACATAACACGGGTAAGAAAGGATATCATATGATTCCTTGATTGTTTGCATTTCTTAGAACTCCATGCCTTCTTTCTGTGCTCTATGTTTGAAGCAAATTCGGAAGGAATGAAAATCCTGGCCTCTAGGGCATATCAGTGCCCCCCTCCTTTGCTTACAGTCATGGATGCAACACATTGACCTTGTACTTGTTTTGAGTCTCCCCTAACACCCCCCACCCCCATATTGTAGGTCCACCAGAATTGTATGCTCACAGGGCATTGTGAATTCCACGTGTGGATGGGGTGGCGAGGACAGACGGACGTGCATGTTGCACATACATTCCCTGTTCATGTGCCAGTTCCATTCTCCCTTAGGGCTTCACTTACAGAACATATTCAAAGGTTAAATTACTAAGAGTTTCAAGGTAGTGACAGCAGAGATTTAAACCAAGTGAGAGGTCCCATGAGACTGCACAGGTCACACATGCATGAAGCCAGCCACATCTTTAAGTAAAGTTCTACTTCGTCTCAGTTTCAATTATTGTACTGCCTTTGGAACACCTGCAGTGCTACTGTCCAAACAAGTCATATATGGTAGTTTCTATCTGTTAAGCCTGTAGTGGTCTCTTTTAGACTCATCATAAGCCCTTGGAAAGAAAGAACTGTATTTTATAAGATTTTGCATGTTCAGCAGAGTGCTGTGTATACAGCAGGTGCTTGCTGCGGATATTGATGGTGGTGAGCACCCCACACGATGTGACTCATTGGATCCTTGAAACTGCGAGTTAGTAATATTTGTTGTTCTCTTCCTACTTGCTAAATCTCTTATGACGAACTAACAAAAAAGTTAGGTGCCCTGGCTGTTACTTCTGATGTCCCCTTTTAACCTGTAGCATCTTGAAGAGTCACCAGAAGTTTACCTTTCTGGTATGGGTAAACTTTCTGGTTCTTTCCTAATCTGTGGATACTAGCAGGAGAAATGGAGATGGAAGAACTAGAAGCGTGCAGGTCCCCATACTATCTCAGTCTGAAAATTGTAGGGTGCTTCTACCACCTCCAATTCTAATACCTGTGAAGACGCAGGATCTTGGACAATGAGATCTTTGTGTGTATAAGATACAAATCCTACACATAAAAATACTTAACCCTTGCTAGAAAAATAGAGAAATGATGCAATGACTTTAGAATACACAGACAAGAGCCAGCTCACCATGGTGGAAAAATAAAAGACATTCCAAATTGAGGCAAAAATGTTTGACACATTACTCACCTTTAACCCCCTAAACCTGGGGACTGTAGCAAGCCCTTAACTAACCAAGTAAGATGGTGCTGGAAAAATATTCTGGGAGTATAGGTTAACTATATCTCTAGTAGTTTCCCAGAGTGACCCCAAACGGGGAGAGTCCAAAGGGTTTGCAGCTTACGTTCAAGGACCTAGAATCTATCTAGTAATAAGGGTAAAAGCCAGAGAAGCCAAAATGTCTACCTAGACCAAGCGGGATGAGCACAGAGCCAGACGAAGGAAACCGCATTGAGAGGATTTTGATCAGGATATGTTCTAGACCAGCGGTCCCCAGCCTTTCTGGCACCAGGGACCGGTTTTATGGGAGTCAATTTTTCCATGAACGGCATTGGGGCGTGGTTCAGGTGGTAACGCGAGCAACGGGTAGCAGCAGCTGAAGCTTTGCTCCCTCACCCGCCGCTCCCCTCCTGCTGTGCAGCCCGGTTGCTGACAGGCCGCGGACTGGTACGGGTCCGTGGTCTGGGGATTGGGGAGCCCTGTTCTAGACTGCAGCAGAGAGCAAAAGGAATGACATAGAGGAGATGGTTTAGAACAACTGTTTAAATTCAGGGAATTTAGAGGCACTGATACTGGTCACCCAGGGTGGATACATGGCCAAGGATATGTCAATATGATCACTGTCCTTGGCTGAGATAGCACACCTCATGGGATAAGCAGCGTTTATAGAATGGGGGAAAACAAATAAGGAAATGCTATCCCTGTACTTACTCACCGTGAGTATCCGAGGAGGAAATCCAAGGCGACTACGCAAAATAATGAGAGTAAATTTGGAAAAAGAAAAAAAAGGACTGAGGGAAGAAAGGAA
Organism: Kogia breviceps; assembly: GCF_026419965.1. Classification (NCBI taxonomy): domain Eukaryota; kingdom Metazoa; phylum Chordata; class Mammalia; order Artiodactyla; family Physeteridae; genus Kogia; species Kogia breviceps. Next base: position 124,739,079 of record NC_081310.1, on the reverse strand, counting down.
CAAAGGGAGGAGGAGAAAGAAAGAAAATGATTACAGTTGACTGGCCCTTTATATCCATGGGTTCCTCGTCTGCAGATTCAACCAACTGTGGACTGAAAATATATGGGAGAAAAATTCCAGAAAGTTTCCAAAAGCAAAACATGGATTTGCTGTGCTGGCAGCTACTTATTACATATGGCATTTACATTGTATTAGGTATTATAAGTAAACTAGAGATGATTTAAAGTATACAGGAGGAAGTATGTGGGTTATATGGAAATACTAAGCCATTTTATGTAAGGGACTTGAACAACTGCAGATCTGGTATCTGCGGGGCTACTGGAACCAGTCCCCTGTGGGTACCAAGGGATGACTATACATTTGTGAAAATCCCTGGCCTTGAACAAGGCCTGACACATAGTAGTGATGATATTTCAAGTCAGTGAAAGATTAGAGAAATTAGAAAGGAAGAAAATAAACTGTGATTTAGTTTAGACTAGTGCAACTTTTCTCTTCAACCCCTGGCTGCTAAAAATGTCACAGTTTACCCCATGATGAGAAACTCAAAAGACAAACATGTAATTGAAATCGGTTGACACATTTCCTAAGGGTATTCATCTTGGGACTGGGAAGAAGAGAAAGAAGGAAAGATGGAGAATGAAGGAGAAGAGAATGCATGCCTCACTAACCTATTTCCAATCAAAAACAGCTTGAGTTGATAGGAGGGCAGCTTCTGAGGTGTGGTTGCCAAACAAAACATGGAGAAGTGGACTTGCTATGATCCTCAGAGACTCAGCCAAGCTGAAAGGCCACCTCACAAAGGGAAGAAAGATCTTCTCAGGAAAGCATCTCTGAGGTTTCTGTGTTCATCAAAAATCCCCGAAAATCTAGGAAGTAGGAGGTAGTCAGAATTGATTTAATCTTTTTCACTATAAATCTCATTTCTGCAAATGATTAACAGAGGCAGAGACATAAATGGTAAAGTCTCGATCAGGGAAAATGCTGTCAGCGGATCATCTAGATAGATTAGAAAATGAGCGCTCAGGTTTCTGTGAAGGAAGACTAATGACATTAAGTCAAGATGAAATACAAAGGAGCGTCGCACAGGCTCCAAAATCATAAACCATGAGCTTACCCTGACAGAAGACCCTCAGCAACTCTCTGAACTGGAAAATGATCAGGAGTTTGGGCTCAGAGTACGTTCTTAGGCCTCATTTAGCTTCCCTGGCTCCTTTTGGGTTTGTTCTGAAGTTCTGGGAGTTGCTTTGCCAAGGTTCTGACATTTGTGTTAAAGTAGGACCCTTCTACCTACAACTTTTGGTGCAATCAGTTGCACACGCAGAAACAAGAAAAGGAGGGTTTGGCTGACTACAACAATAAATAAACATTTAAGATACTTCCATACTCTGCAACCATCTAATTTTCTAAGTGTCACAATCCTGCTGCCTTTCAGAAAGAAGGCAGAGCTGTTACCCTGAAATCAGTGGTGGCTGAGACCAACATCCTTTGTTTAGGTTAAGATCAAATAGTTAAGCAAGTATATAAATTCCTGCCAAATAAAGCTAAAACAGGCCTTCTCCTCTGTTTGGTAGTGGGAACAAGCCTGTGCATCTGCTTTACATGTGGTATATCACTTGATTACTTCAAGTGTGTCTCCCCTGAAACACACACACACACACACACACACACACACACAAATACACTCTCACCTCCACTTCTTAGAATAAGCCAGTAGAATAATTTCAAGTCTAAACAGTTTGCTACAATTTCTCTGTGATTTGATAGACTAAATCTTCTGTGTTCTAAGGCAGTCTCTTTAAGTCGACCCATCCTTTTTCAGTGACACACAATGATTAACTGGAAATTGCTCCCATCATCTTGAAAACTGAGAGTCCTTGCAAACTAACTGCGAGTCTTTATTAGACTCGCAGGGAGCATTGGCCTCCCTGACATTTGCTGTCCTGTGGCTAGGCCAGGAATGGTCTCCAAGCCTCATAACACACCACTGATTTTTATGAAAAATAGTCCTATTAATCTAAAATTCAAGGTAAAATCTTTATCCAATTTCAGAGTTGGAATGGTTATGTGAAAAGTATTTCCCCATCCTCTACACAAAAACCCCCTTATTATGGCTACACCATTAGAAGATAAAAATATCCTGTTCTTCACCTCAAATTTTCAAAATATGCAATAGATAGATGGGTAGTTAGGTGAGTAGATAGATACTTACTGTTCTATTCTAATGTTTCTGACTTAAAATTTTAAGGTCATTGTCTCCCTTCTGACACCTTTTACTACATCAACATCCCATTATATCATTATAGACTCATGAAGCAATGTACTTTTACATTTTGCAGGATAATGACTCTTTTGTACTTCAGTTTTTATCATAATATAAATCTGGAATTGTAATTTGCATATCTTTTGTTTAGAAAAAGAGACCCCTATTTAAGACTTTGTCATTTTAATACATAGGCTTTAAAGTGGTTTTTTCTTTTTTTAAGAAATGCACCAAAATATTCCAATTTATTCTTCAACTGAATAACTGAATCTGATTCAGCCTCTGCTGCTGCATCAATAAATTAGCAAATGTCCTGAACAATACATTTCCAACAATGATGGCTCAACTACTTAGTCGTCTGTGCCGGTAGGTTTTCTGTTCCAAGTCCAATCATAAATTTGTAATGGCAATTTGGACTGGACATCAAGTTAATTACACACACACATACACACACACACATGCATCTATATGTATGTGTGTGTATATATATATATATATATATATGTTTGTTAATTTATTTATTTCATATGAAGATATGAAGAGTACATATGCATGTATACACATAACTGTGTGTGTGTGTGTATATATATATATATATATATATATATATGTTTATTTCATATAAAGAGTACGCTATCTGCTCATCAGCTCTTTTACTTTCTGTCTTTTGCTTTGTTTCTTCCCTGTGGTAGGACCATCCCATTGAAGTGGTCTGGGAAATTTGTCACTGTGACAGAACTTGGGTAGATTTGAAAGAGCCTTTAAGAGACAGGCCGTGGGCAGCATCTGGTCCACCTCTGCACAGCGGGGAGGTAGCAGGTAGAGTGCTGAGGTATCTAGCATCCCCAGTGCCTACTGCAGTGCCTAGCACATAGTGAGTGCTTACCAGATATTTGTGGAATAAATGAATGAGTGAAATGGGCTAGAGGACCTCTTTTTTTCCAACTCTTTTATCAAATTAGTGAATTGCTTCAGCAGCTGCCACTCTCAGGGACTGACAGATACCTGTCCCTTTGTCCTGCCCAGCCCAAGGCACTGCTCAATTGGCTTTACCCTGCTCTTACCCATTCATTCCATTCTAGAAGGGTTTGGTGAGGTCAAGGGATAAGACCATTGTGGAAAAGCTACCTTTTTGCAACAAAAGAAGCCTGCCATCTTAAAAGAAAGTTTAACCGAGTACTTTCAAATATCCTGATGACACACCCGAACCAATTGCTTAGGTTAAATGCGCAGCAACTGAGGGCTAAAATAGGAGTCAATGAGGTGTGGAGCTCCCAACCGGGACTGGGAAGCCACAGAAAAATGGAGTTGACATCCTGATTCTTCCATTCACTAACTGTCTTCATTTCAGCAAGTGATTTCATTTCTCTAAGCCTCAACTGCCTCATTTGTAAGGTGGGAATAATAATACCTGCCTTACAGGACTGCTGTGAAGATTAAATGTGACAGTATACATGAAACGGTTTACGTAGCCCCTATTACGTCTGTAACCATGTGTTTACCTCCACTCCTGCCAGCCCCTCTTTCTCTGTTCCCTCCCCGTCACACAATTATTTCTCTTTCTTCCTGGAGAGAATGGAACACTCAAATGTGTCTTCAAACATGGCCAGAATGAAGTAGCTGAGCCAGAGGGAAGTGGACTGAAACCGCCAGAGCAGAAAACAAATCTCATGCGCTGAGGGCTTTGTCTCCTTTGAGCCGGCTCTCCCGGACCTTCCCCTTGGACTAGGACACGTAGCCTGGGCACTCCAAGAAATCCACATTTGGCCAACCTGGCTGACAGTGACTCTGTGGGGAGCTCTGCCACCCCCGTAAACATAGGTGATGAAACCCCTAAAAGCTCTTAGGCTTATTGCTCAGTAAATTCACAGTGAATAGTAACCTTAATAAATGTCATAAATCTTACCTCAGAGCCAACAGGAAATTCAAAGTTTTGCATGAGTGGAAGGCAAAATTCTGCTGAAACAAAAGGGGGGTGTGTGGACAAGGAGAACGCTGTGCTCGGCTCTGCTTTCCCCTGGCAGCGCCAGAGCGCCCCGGGCCTGGGGAAGGCCCTTCGTTGTATTTTGTCAGGCAGTTCTCTGGCCTCCTCTTCCCTCCCCTCCTTCACCTGCCTTAACTCTTTCTTGTCCCAGTGGCCCAAGACGTTATATCCTATGGACTGAAACAAATGATGGAAATAATGGACGAGGCCAAATTATGGGCAAGTTGCCTTTTTATGTCAATGTTTTACTCAGAAACAATTTTAGAAACTTAATTAAACCCTAAAACTGAAATTCAGTGCTATTTAAAAAAAAAGGGAATATCAAAGAAGAGAAACCACTGGATATTTTGATCCACACTCTCGTTCACAAAAGGGTGTTAGTTTTAATAAACGGTCACAATTTGGGGCTGTTATGAACCATAAGGCACACTCCTGGCCATGTTTCCAATTTCCTCTCTTGCCTTTACTGCTGTTATATTAAGGTCTGTGGTGAGGCAAATGTTTATTAAAAAAAGGTGAGGAGAGCAGTATTCCAGATTAGATTATTTCACCTGTTCTAACTGTGAAACCAGCCAATCAGAGATCTTCACCGTGGCTCTAAGTGTGGCAGCACTCTCGCCTCTGAGGTTGACATAGGGGGAGTTTCAGCCTGTGGTTACAAAATGAATGCAGATTAGGCCATTTTAATTACTGACTTTAACTGAATATGGAATACATCTTCCAGCCGCTGAGAGGAGCAAATAAATGCATCTGGAGCCTCCTCCATCATGGAGATAATTACACTGGGATTGAAAAACATCTTGGGAGTGATGTGCAATGTGGTAGAACAGTCTTCTGAGAAGGCATCTTTCCTTACAGGAGGAGTTAAGGTGGAGGGGTCTTTGAGTGACTTCATACAGAGATAAAAATTTTCTCTTTGAAGACCCAATTCATACAGAACTCTTCTGGAGCAATATGGGGGAAAAACACTCAGCATGTTGGAAATTACCTAGAACACAGTCCTCAAATAGGAAAATCCCATTAAAACGCATATGTTTCTTTGATTCTCCTGGGGGTTTCTTCAAGACAATAGGCTTTCTTAGAGTGAATCCTTGGGGACTTCCAAATCCTTTAATGTTTCTGAAATTTCTCTAATTGTGGGAGTTGCTGAAAAGTACTTTTATATATTGAATGCATGCCTTCTATTCCCCAATGTTAACGGTTTCTTTATATACCTTCCTTCTCTTTTTTCATGTTGGTAGGTACATGATACTTCTATTCCAAGCCAATACGTACATGGGATTTTGTTGAATAGTGTTATTAAGGTTTAGGATGAGCTACTTGACCCGTGGCATAGCCAATTCTGCATCATGAGGAGCTGTGTTATATCACCATTCTATAGAATTTATTTTAGAAACATGGGTTTTAAGATCCTTAACACAAGTATGCCTCTTACATTGCCCCACATTCAAATACATAGGGCTTGCTCCTGCAAGCAGTATCTAGTCCAGTGCTGCCCAATAGAAATATAATTATATCATAAATGCAAGCCACATAAGTAATTTAAAAATTTATGGTAGCCACATTAAAAAAAAATAAAAGAAACAGGTGAAATTCATTTAGTATGTTATTTAGCCCAACATATCCACAATATTATTATTTTCCACATATAAGCAGTATGAAACATTTATTAACAAGACATTTTACATTCCTTTTCACACTAACTCTTCAAAATCCATTTTCTTGAAGATGTTTTGTATTTTACATTTACAGCACATCTCAATTCAGACCAGGCACATTTCAAATGCTCAAGAGTCACTGTGGCTACTATATTAGTCAGTGCAACTAGTCTCAAAAATTTCTAATTTCTTTAAGGAATTTATATGATTCCATCCTTCCATCTTTTGGTGTCTATCACTACCATTTTCTTACCACTGCATCTGCTTTAAAACTTCACATGTCCTGTAAGTTCTGAGTAAACCCAGGTACCTATCATGTAACAACAGATCCTGGTAGTTTCCAGGGAGATTAACTTGATACTTCCCAATGTTTATTCTGAGAACTTAAAGTCCTCCTCTTTTTTTTTTTTTTTTTTTTTTTTTTGCGGTATGTGGGCCTCTCACTAATGTGGCCTCTCCCGTTGCAGAGCACAGGCTCCGGACCCGCAGGCTCAGCGGCCATGGCTCACGGGCCCAGCCGCTTCGCTCCACGTGGGATCTTCCTGGACCGGGGCACGAACCCGTGTCCCCTGCATCGGTAGGCGGACTCTCAACCACTGTGCCACCAGGGAAGCCCTGTTTGTTTGTTTTTAAAATTATTTATTTTTAGCTGCATTGGATCTTTGTTGCTACGTGCAGGCTTTCTCTAGCTGCAGTGAGTGGGGGCTACTCTTAGTTGTGGTCCACAGTCCTCTCACTGTTGTGGCCTCTCCCATTGCGGAGCACAGGCTCCGGACGCACAGGCTCAGCGGCCATGGCTCACGGGCCCAGCCGCTCCGCGGCATGTGGGATCTTCCCGGACCGGGGCACGAAACCGCGTCCCCTGCATCTGCAGGCGGACTCTCAACCACTGCGCCTCCTACCACTTTTATAGAAGTAAAGAGCCTGAAAGTTTCAGAGGACGAATGATGAAGTCGAGGACCTGTCAGCCAGGGAGCAAGAGGACTTTGGGGCATCTTATTTCCAAATTTCTACCCTCGTTAAAAACATTTTAAAACCTAACAAAAGAAATCCTAGATTCAAAAATATTCTGTCATGCCACCAACATGTTATGCTCTCAGTCTTGCTGCTTCAGATGCCCATTCATCTAAATAGGACCTTTTGATATCACACATCTTGAAGTACTTGATCTGGTCAGCAAAGGCCTCAGAATATTAGCCGTTTGTGAAAGTAAGCTCATGTGAAGAAAAGAACCAAAAATAACTAAAGCAGAGGTTGAAAATTCAGGTTTAGTGGAAAAAGTATTCAGAGGCTTTTTGTCTTTTCCATAGAATTTCATAGCAGAAGGAGCCAAAGGGATATAGATAAGGGCCTTATATATACATATTGATTTTTAAATTTTATACATTTTATTTTCCTTTCAGTTGTTATATAATAATTGACCATTTTTGCTTATTTAAATAATTAGGCTATTTTTGGTTATAGAGAAAACATCAAATATGAGGCTTAATTTTTTTTTTTTTTGTGATACGCAGGCCTCTCACTGTTGTGGCCTCTCCCGTTGCGGAGCACAGGCTCCGGATGCGCAGGCTCAGCGGCCATGGCTCACGGGCCCAGCCGCTCCGCGGCATGTGGGATCCTCCCGTACCGGGGCACGAACCTGCGTCCCCTGCATCGGCAGGCAGACTCTCAACCACTGCACCACCAGGGAAGCCCGAGGTTTAATTTTTAATGCATTTTTCCTGCGTCTCAGTGGCTCATTTCTGGGTACAGGCCGTTATAACCAATACAGTTATTGTACAAGATGCCCACACTCACCTGGTTGCGACCACTTAAATTTTCAGGCTCTGTGTCAATTAGAAAAGAAAAAGGAAAGCAAAAAGAAGAAAAGAAAGGCCTAGCACTACAAATGTAAGCCCATAAAGCAGCAGCAGATGCCACAAAGAGCAGTCTCCAATCTCCTCTCTTGCCAAGACTGCCGCTGCGTTCTGAGCTGGGTAAACATTGCCAGGTCCGGATAGTGTGTCTTTGTTCATGACCAGACTCCAGGGGCTCTCCAGGTGAGTAGAAAACTCCTGATGCTGAGACTGCTTGGGCAGCATAGACCCTGTATGTTCCCATCCTGCCTGCTCAACCATAATGCAAATGTCCTGAGGCATTTTGAAGACAGTGAATTGAAAAAGATTTAAGCTTGTCTGAAAGTATATTTTTCAGGTCAAAAAAATAAATCTTCTAAACATCAACTAAAGGAATCCTACATGTGAGAAAAATCAAGGTTTAGAGAAGCTAAGTGACTTGTGTAAGATCATGCGTTTAGCTAATTACGGAATTAGGGCTAGAAATTGTAGGGAAATGGGAGTAGGAAAAGAAATTGAAGTATACCGCGTGAGAACCAGCTTGTGGCTCCTCTGTTTTCTTCCATGATTTAGATCATCCGGTGCCTTCATTTACGTAATGAAAGTAAACTGCTTATTGCTGACTATTAAATGGCTGTGTGGCTGAGAGTGGTTAGATTTTTCTGTCTTTCAAAATACGGGAGAAATCTGAATCACAAATATAGGTGCGAACCCTGCTTTTTCTTATCATGCTGAACAGAGAACGTACCTCCTCTAGTGCCATACCCTAGTTCCCAGTGCAGTGTCTGGTCCATTACAGAGTCTCAGTAAACAGGTTTCGAATGAAAGAATGGATAAATAAATGAATGAATAATCGAATGAGCTCCTGGAAGGAAAGCTCTTTACGCAGAGATGTGCCTTGTTTTACATATTTATTACATTCCTGTAAATGTATGTGTGGGCCTGATTTTGGGAACTCACGTGATAGACTCTTTTTGAGATGCGTCCTTTTTGCATCTAGATTAGCAGTAGCCTTCCTGTTAAGTCATTAATGATTTGAAACCAAACACGCACAACCAGAGGTGGAGCTCTATTTAGAGGAACTTCCAAAAGTAAACTATTCTTTGTGTGCTCGGAAGGACTGATATCCCCTTACATATCTATTTTGTAAGATTGGATAGGTGCACGTAGCTCTGTTGTTGTCGTTTTAATAGCTGGAGTCATCTGTTCGAAGGAAAAGGAGAACAACCAACAACAAAGAACAAAAAGTGACACCTCTGCATGCTCCGAGGCCCTCCAGGAGTTGAGACTGCGACAAGTGATTAAGAGTAGAACGGGGCTACTCCTCAAGAGCTCTTGCCCTCCGCTGCTCCCCTTGAACCCTGGGAGACTTGGTTTGCCATCAATTCTGCACAAAGTGAGGCTGTATTTTTCAGCTGAGAGGCAGTTGTGGGGACAGAGACAAACATCTTGGTATGTCAACCTTGAAGTACCACCTGGAGGGCCAGGGCCTTTCACAATTTAATAGTGGACGGAATGTTATGGTGATGATCTGGGTCAGGTGGTGACTGAAGCAGTCACGGATCCTGAAACAACAGATGTCACAGTGACAGTTGTAATATCCAAGACTTATTTTTCTCCTTCAGCAGCAGAACCAAATAATGGGGAACAGATCTGGTCCTACAGAGGAAGCACCGCCTTGCCTTTATGGTGTAGAAAATACTCAATAAATATTAGACAAATAAATAGTGATCTAGAACTGTTTCTGGAGCTGTAGGTAACTGTATCATGGCTCTTAAGTATTTATTACTTGCCCTCCTCTTTTTCTGCCTTTCTCTATATACACTTGCCTAATTAATACTGTTCTAAATCATATGATACACTTTTAAAAAATTTGTTTGTTTTAAAATATATGGAGTGCAATAAAAGTCAATTAAATACCACAAGTTAAAAGAACTCTCAAGGAGAAACAAAAGAAAACAACATCCTTTAAACTAGACTTCCAAATGCCTTTCCCATCAGAAAAATGGCTCTGTGTTTTTCAACTGATGTGGAACAGAGTCACCACCCACTGCTGAGAGTATCTGTGGTTCCCAGTGTGAGGCTTTTTGACATCTCCTTGGGGCTGATCCACAAGCTCCTCTGGAGTTTGCTGTCACTTTGTCACCTCATTCTCAAATTGCATGAGGAGGTATACCGCAGCATTTCTCTTCCTGTCACAACCTTGTCTGGAGTAGTAGAGCTCTTTCTGCAACTACTTTCCCTACCGGCCCCAGACAGATTGGCTTAAGGATTTGGAATTATGACTGAGGGTTCCTGTCATCTTAGTTTCCCTGTGGTGGCAGTGAGGGGCAAATTGACAAAGACACGGCTTTATGTCCAGGAGCATCATCCGCATTCATCGGGGACTCCTCTTTGTTGTATCCTGGAGACACAGAAAAGTAGAAAACACACCAACTCCTTCAGAAACTTAGAGATATACTTAGGAAGATAACTGGCAACATAAGATAGTTCAAGAAAACATCCCAAATGGATGATGTGGGCAATAATTGTTGGAGGAAGCCATGTGTGCGCTAGGATGGAGTAGTTGAACGTATCTGGAAGATATCAGAGAAAAATAAGGAAATCAAGAGCAGGATTCTGAACAGACTAAAACGTGAAAGGCCGAAAAAGGTTAATTCCATTTCAAACCAAAGTAAAAACCCTGAAAGCAAGAGAAAAGATTTTTATATTCATATCTGGCCTATTCTAAACCAAGAAGTGTGAAGAACTTCACAAGAACAAGTTTGAGCGCTTATGATTGACAGAGTAGAAACTTTAAAATAATATTGAAAAAAAAACCCTGAACTTCTGGGAGTCTCTGACAGCAGCCCCTCCTGCCTATCTGTGGGTGGCCCCGATCTAATCATATGAGCGATTAGAACTGGATGTGTCAGGTCACAGCCTAGGTGAGTCCTAGAAATATAACCAAACATGCAGCATTAAGAAGACAGAAGGAGAAGGAAAAAAAAAAAAAAATCCTCAGTGGGCTGAAACCCAATTTTAAGCCTCTAGAGCATAGAAAAGCCCCACTATTCATTAAGGGAGGTCCCACCAGCTATTTTCTCAGGCAGCTTGTATTCACATTAATGAATGAAAGAGAGAATTTTAACGTGCACCTCTGAGAGAAATAAGACCCCCAAAAAGTTCATTCTCTAGATCCCTCTGGGTTTTTTTCCTTTTTCCCTTTTTTAGTGCATAATAATGAGGTTTCATGGTTCTGTCAAGGTGGGGCAGGATAGAGGTAGAGCAGGCTAGGCAGGCTCTGCCCTCACCGAGGCTCAGTGCCAGAGAGCGTGCCTCTATCTGTAATCTGGCACTTCTTCCAGTGCTTCTCACTCAGACCCAGCCTCAGGCTCCACCCAGTGGGGCCGAGGGAGCTGAAACAGAGGTCCCTCCATGGGCCAGAGGCAGCTCAGGCTATTCACGGGAACATCCTTATCACTCCTTTGGAATAAATCTCCAAACACAACCTTGACTCTGGTCTCCCAGTATTTGATCCTGGCTTCTTAACCTCCTTTCTTCCCCCCAAATCAAAGAATAAACTTCTGCCAGACATTTTAAGAAAGACTTAATACAAAGAGCCAGAGGTCAAGATGTCGATCTTATTTGCCCTGAAATATCCCTGAACTTGTAGAAATTCATATTTGTTTGCATTATAAATGCACTAAATGAGCTAATTACAGTGATCATAACTCACAATTAAAAACAAACACAGTTAGACATTTCAAAGACTTTCGATATCTTTTCTTTAATCATTCACCCAGGCTCAAAATATGCATTTTTTAGATTAAAGCATTAAAGTTGCTAATTATATTCTCAGAACTAACAATTATTTCTTTACCCTTTTACTACCTTCTTCTGGCAACAAAAAATGTCAGCACTGATTTAATTTTTTTGTTATTATAGGATTAAAAGAAGTTTCTAAAAACGCAATTAAATTTGCCCTATAGCTAGAGTAACTTCCCTGTCAGCATCCAAAAACCTCTTCTCTAAGACAACAGCATAAAAAAATGATTCAGAATTTCGTGTCTTTTGCTATACATTCCTTCGGTGATTATCTCCAATAACAACTCAACCATTTTAATGAAACTCCCTGCACATCATGTCCTGGTGAAAGGTAGAACATATTAGATTAGTAAAGAAAATGAAAGTTAAATTGGCTGTCGGAGTGTGAAACCTTGCCCGCGTCATGCATGGGTTCTTCACCTTTGGGAGCCTAGTTCAACTTCAGCCCCAGGCCCTAAGTGAAAAGTTCAGTAGTCTTGAGTACATCCCCACTTAATATATCACAAAATCAATTATTTTATGGTGGTACACTTGGTAACCTATGCTCAGACAGAATCAAGTTTTGTTCCCACTGGGGATTCACCAATTATCTATTCAGTGAATTATTTTCAGATAAAGCAGAAACACCTGCTGTCAGCAGAGGGCGTATCTAAGATGGGTATCATTCTGAGCCTGACCTGTTATTGCATTTGTCACGTGCAGGATGGCACTGCGAGACTTTGGATGAATTCATCACATTACCGAGATGCTTGATGGGACATCAGAGAGCATGATTCAGTGCCCAAAGTTAGAGCTAAAACGCAGTAGCAAAGAGATCCAAAATGAAGCCACAGAAAAATTGGGGAAGGGGGTAATCAAGTGTGCAGATACTGCAACTCATCTGTCTTGCCTTATTTCTAATAAGTCAGCACAAATAAAAATTGTGATAATTCAGCACAATTTCCTTTTACTGGTTATTGACCTGGGCCAGACTCAAAGAAGGAACCAAGGAAAGGCTCCAGGGACTTTGATTCTGAGACTGGGACAAAGGTCAAGCTTGAGACAGGCATAGTTTATGAGGGCTGCTCTCCCTAACCATCTACTCTGGTAGGATTTTCATTCCTTCCGGGTCTCTCTTTCAGAAGTCGGTCAACCTCAAAACACCAGTGGCATTTATTTTTTCTCTTTTGCAAAATTAATAACAATATCTGAAACTGAAACAAAGAACAAACACAACAAACAAACGAGGTATCTCTGCATTTCAAAATCTCAAAGAATTAACGCATGAACTCCAGAACCCACGATGAAGTCCAAAAGTATGCACGGAACATCAGCTACTGCATGGAAAGTACTTTGCACTGACGAAAGGAATAGGACATTAGGGAGGCCTCAACAGTGTGATACTGAGAGATTACTGGGTACATTTTTATTATTGTTATGTTCTTCACTGGAATAACTGCCTACCAAAAGTACTATGCCATGAATTATGGAGAAAAGTATCATTTTTTGATTATGAGCACAGTTTCTAGAACCAGACAGATTTGGATTCAAATCCTAGATCTACCCAATTATCACCTATGTTACCTTGGACATTTATTAAATCATGTATTTAAGCCTTAACTCCCTTAACCTCAGTATGAGAGTAACAGCAGCTCATAGCATTACCCTGAGGAGGATTATTAATAATATATGCAAGGTTTTGCATGATACTTGTCACAATGCAAATACTCTGGAATTTTTACCTGTTGTTGTGGTGAGATGATTACTCTTACTTTTATTGTGCTGTTGTTATACTATTAATATAGAAGAATATTAAATGATTCCCAGGACCAATCTATAAAATTCGTAGTTGAGAGAAGCAGTGGAAGAAACTTATAATGAGTTTCTATAAGCTTTAAGCTGAAAGGAAAAGAGGCAATGAGTTTAGAACAGGAATCAATCTTGCTACACAGGCTCTAAGTCAGCTCTCAATTATCTTTGCTAATAGAGAGGAGAAAAAAATTCCAAAACAACAGCTGACTCAACAAGCTAGCATTTTTAAAAATTGAAATCCCATCAGAGATACAACCTGTCGGCTGATGCTCTATGTCCTGGCTCTGTTCTTGGTCCCCGTGGCTGGCAGGTGCCTGATACTTAACTGCATCTCTGAGAGAGGACTTTACCTCGGTGGTGACCTGGTACCTGCCACCCTCACAGGGCCCCAAGGGCCCTGACTATGGAAGAGCTTCACTGGGACTCTACCCTACATGCATCATCAACCACTTCCTACACCAAACCTCCCCTCCATTCCAGCTCCCTGAACTTATTTTCTTAAGGCCAGTTCTACTTATCCAAGAATAAGCCCTACTTTGAAATACCTCATCATATCCTAATGGCATAGCCTACATGAAGACAGATGAATTTGCTCCAGCAAATATAGTCATTCCAGGCCTGGCCTCACTTCCGAATCTCTGATTTCCAAGCTCTAGCTTTTCCCCCCATCTTCCTCCCCTCACGCACCCCACTGCTGTTATTCCGATATTGTTCTCAGCCCTGGCTAGCACCATAAACACAAAGGCACTGTCTCTTGAAGAGGGGGCCAATTTCCCTCTATGACAGGGGCAGCTAGAAAAGAGGCAAGTGTTAGGTGAGGATTATGATGGGAAACAATGGGACGCGTTCAAGCTGTTTATTCCTTAGCCTGGAGTCAAGCAGGGTGAAAGTTCAAGAGAAGCATTAGGTAAATTTCAGTCCTGCCAAGCACTCTTTTCAGCTGACCACCAACAATGTTTGCCTCTTCTTTTATTGCAGGACTTAATAGAACAGATAGCTGAACTATAATCGTTTGACAGAAATCCATTCATTATACAAATAGTTATTTGTATAATGAATAATAATCCCTTCATTATAAAAATTATTCAAAAATGACCTATTGATTTATTCTCCTACAAATATTTATGTTAGCAGGTACTGAACTAAGTCTTGTGGGGAAGAGAAGCTAAGATATATACACAAATACCTAGACCTGTGGTTCTTACCCTGGTGCAATTTTGCCCCGAGGGGAGATTTGGCAAAGTCTGGAGACAATTTTGATGGTTACAACTAGAGGGCTCATGGTATTGGCATCTGGGGAGTAGAGGCCAGAGATGTTGCTAAACTCAACATGAAAGATCAAAGGAGGAGACTGTGAAAGAGGGAGAGTAACTTCTGCCCAGAAGTCTAATCCCGGAAGGTCTAAAGAGGAGAGTAGCATTTGGCTGTGCCATGACATTTGGATGAGATTTGAAAGATGGCGATTATGGATTTACAGGAGATGAAGAATAGATTTCCAGCAAAGAGAAGAAAAAGTATGTTTAAAAATTGCGTTAAGATCTAAAGGGAGCTCTAACTGTATAGAACAGCTAGAATCATTTGAAAAGTAGCATGGAAAGGCCAGAAGGAAAAGGTAGCAACAACTCAAGTCCTCAAACATCAGGTCATTTGAAGCATCAGACCTGGCAAATGTTATATTTTATATTAGACCCTGTTGTGCATGTTGTTCTGTTATTTGAGTCAAATAAATTTAGAGTTGAAAATGGATTGTAGACATGTTTTGGTCAGATGTCCACATTTGATGGGTAAGGAAGCTGAAGCGCAGGGAGGCTGTGTGAGGTGAGTACACCTGCAGCCAGCTGTGCCAGAGCTGGGTTACCATTTGCTCTCAGCCTAATTCTTTTTCCCTTACTCTGTGCTGACTCCAGGAGGTGCCACCATATGCATTTTGCTGTTGTTGTTTGTTTGCTTTATTAAAAAAATAAAGTTTTAAATTTTATTTTTGGCTGCTTCAGGTCTTCGTTGCTGTGTGCGGGCTTTCTCTAGTTGCAGCGAGAGGGGGCTACTCTCCTTGCGCTGCGCAGGCTTCTCATTGCGGTGGCTTCTCTTGTTGCGGAGCATGGGCTCTAGGCGCGCGGGCTTCAGTAGTTGTGGCTCGCGGGCTCTAGAGCACAGGCTCAGTAGTTGTGGCGCACGGGCTTAGTTGCTCCACGGCATGTGGGATCTTCCCGGACCAGGGCTCGAACCTGTGTCCTCTGCATTGACAGGTGGGCTCTTAACCACTGCACCACCAGGGAAGCCCACCATATGCATTTTTTAAGGCTGTAATTTGAGTTGGGCTGCCTGGCTGCAATCAGTGCTCACATACAGGATCCCATGTGATCTGGATGGAGACGGAGGATAGCTGACAACCGTCTGGTGAACGGCGTGCGGTGATTCTCCACTGGGCTCTGAATACTGTGGAGGAGGAGGTAGGGAGCAACCTCCTCCCCGTGCCTAGGGGTAGGTATTTCAGAGTCACTGAAGGTTTTTTTCAAATTCAATTTATTCCCTTAGAGAGTCTAACATACCACCTGGAGGGATTCTAAATTGTCTACCTTGGAACTTCTGAGAATCATTGCTTTAGAAAATCATTGTCGAGTGGGAGGAAAAGTTGAGAGACTATATTATAGGTTTTAATAGGGAGCTTAGTCTAATATATCCAACTCTAACGTGACCTTATAGTTTGACTTACCTGGATTCCTGAATTTCGGGACAGTTTTAATTCTGTATTATTGTTAATGTAATTTCCTGACATATGTTCTTCCAGAGTCTTTCAAAATTCTACTTGATATATATATATATATATATATATATATATATATATATATATATATATTTTAAAATTGAATGAAATTAATTCTATTTTGAGCCCCCCCCCCCCCTTTAGTGAGACAGAAGTCAATATCTTTCAAAGCACAGGAATCCATGGAAGCAAAAGAAGACACAAAAGTGTCCTCAGTGCTGAAAAAGTTGGGAACGGCTGAGTTAAGCGTGTGTCCCATGTTTTTTTCTATTAGGTCATGTTTATCTAACAATCTTTCATGTGCAAACAACCACTAGGTTAAGAGCAGACTATATCACTTCCAATCCTGGTTCTAGCACTAATTAGCTGTGTGATCTTGGATCCACCAAGCAACTTCTCTGTGCCTTACAGGAATGCCAAGATGATAAAGTTAATGAATATATCTAAACTGCTTCCAGGCGTAGCTGGCTCACAGTAAGTGCTATTTAAATGTTAACTATTTTTATTTCACTTAGCAGAATTTTGTGGCACCCCTTGAGACACGTTGATTTTTCTTTATGCGCTACTGGTCTCTGGCTCAAGGCCTTTTCCTTGAAGCCCCCAGCTTTTCCCTTCTTATCCACACCTGCAGTCTTCTCCTTGGCATCCCTCTAGGAGTCCTGAACAGCTGTAATGGTCACTACAGTGCCAGTACATATGTTCCTAGCCAGGGACTCTGTAGTTCTCAAGATACACGAGTTTCTTTATTATTTTTCAAATCCTCATGTAGATCATCAACTTACTCATAACAAAGCTACATGTACAGTGCCTGGAACATAGTAGATCATTGTTAGTGAAATGAATGGACTATAACTTCTGGCCTTGTTTGTTTGCTTTTGGATGGTAATTATATCAGGTATGGTTATCCTCCTCTGAAAAGAAGATCAGTTTGTGTAAATACATGTCTCTTGTGAATAAAAATGAGGAAGTAAATTAATCATGTCTTTAAAAATACATATTGTTCAGGAGACTAAATCTTTTTAAATAAGGAGTCCATGTTGGGAGGAGGGGCTTATGAAAGGAATCTTCCCTGGCCAAAATGTAGGAAGTTGCTGGAGTCTAATGTAGTCCCTGAAATTTTCTCTCTCTCTCTCTCTTTTTTTTTTTTTTTTTTTTTTGGCATTTGATTAAGTATCTCTATGAAATAACAAAAGCATGAATGTCTCCAAAAAGCAGGTCCAGTCGTGGAAAGGGAAGCGCAGTGCGTGGCCGATGCAGGACGTGTGGTTGAGATGTAATTTTCTATATGCAAACTTAATGTGTCAGTTGTTTTATTTAGGGAGAGAAAGGCAGGGGATGCATTAGAGAGAAAGTCCACAGCATAATTAGGAAACAATCAACACGTTTTTCTTGCTGTCCTAATTTTTTCTTCACTTTAAAATGCTCCATTGAGTTTAATTAAACTTGCCCTAGGCTTACAAGCCTAGCAAACTGGGGAACATTCTTTTCTTTTGAAACTTGCTTTCCTGTCAGAAAGGTTTTCTTCAAACTGGCCCAGTACTGTTGAACTTCAAGGTTTCAGGGGATGTTAAAACAACTGCAACCAAATTAATGTAGATTATCTGTATTTCTTCCTATTGATTTGAGCAGAGGGGACGGGAAGCTTGGCACTGCCAAATAAAAGACTTTTACAAGGTTATTAAGGATGCTTGGTTTGGAAAGCAGAGAGTGGTAAGCTGATTTCAAGTGGTTGTGAAGGAGAGAGAAAGAGAGGGATAAAGGGGCTGTGCCGATGATGAATAATTACTGTTATTTCAGTGCACTGCTATTAGAAATGCCATTTCTCCCCTTCTTTTTGGATGTCAGCATCCTATTCACTTTGGGGGATTACCATTTCCCCAGTCTATGTGGTCCCAGTGAGACTGCCAGCTACTTTGGTCTGCCTGCTACCAGCCCCCACTCTCCCTGGCAAGGGGGCAGATGGGCATGTGACCATTCTGGACCAGTAAGAATCTTGCTCTCTTTCCCTTAGGAATTTGGATCTTGATCAGAGAGACACATACTAAGAAGGAGTTTGATAACAATCATTCCAATTTCAAGGCCATGTAGAGTTTGTCCATGGGCCCCGAATGAAATTCTTAGAGTCACTTAGATTCCAGTTTGTTCTGAAGCTTGGTTGCTCAGTTTGGGGTTGGATTTTGTGAGTTCTTCAGTATTTGTATAGCTATATTTCACTAGTTTACGCTAAGATAATGAACAACCCCCAAATCTCAAGTGTTTACAACAACACACATTTATATCTTACTCATGTTAAATGTTGCCTGCTGGTTGCCTGAAGCTGTGCTCTGAATACCCTTCACTCCAGGTTGAGGGTATATAGCTTCTGTTTGGGAAATTGCCGCTCTGGTAGCAGACGGAAAAGCACAGTGAGGAAACCACAGGATGCCAGCTAAACCTTCTGCTAGGCGTGGCATATGTTATTTCTACTCATCCTCACTTGGTCCGGGGAAGCTTAACATCAGAAGGGCTGGAAATAAAATCCTCCTCCAGGGTGGAGCCTAATAGGGGCGGCAGATACTTTTGAAAAATAGTACAATTTGAACTCCAGTTCCGCCAAATATTAATTGTGCAAATGCGGGGAAATTACTTGACATCCCTGAGCTTCAGTGTCTACATTTTAAAGCAGTGTTCACCAATATCTAGTCCCCTTTTTCTGGACACATGGAAAACTGCATATCCCGGCACTCTTGTAGTTGAATGGGACCATGTGACCAGTCCTGGCCAATGCAATGAGCAGAAATGATGTGTTACTTCCAGGATAAAACAGGGATAAGCCATGTGAAACTCTCCAGACTGCCTCTTCTCTGTTGTAGCAATTGAGAAGACCAGAAGTTCCAACGGCACAGATTTAAGAGTCTCTGTCAGCTTGAATCTCTAAGTGACTATGTAAAGCATAGTAAATTCCCTGCTCTTGGCCCAAGTTAGACATCATAGTGAGGGAAAAATGACAATACTTTGGCTATACTCAGCCATGGGTTTGAGGTTAATTTGTTTCTTCAACGTAACATAACGTTGATCTTCCTGACTAGCACTGAAATTTGTAGTGATACTATAATCATCATAGTTCTGGTATTAAATTCCTCTTGAAATATCTAGGATGGCTTTGGTTTCCTGCACTAATCTGACTAATACAGGTACTTAATCCAACCAGGAGATGATGGGAGAAACTTCTTGCACAAAGTCCTGCCTGAAGTGTGTCTGAAAGAATGAATAGAATAAGTGACGCTAAGGAAAAGGGCATTCCAGACAGAATTTATAGCACAAATAAAGAGACAAGGAACAGCATGATAGAGATCTATATTCAATTTCATCTGCTGATATTATAGAAAATGAAGTTGGGAGATAAATAAAAAAAAATTGTACTCTGCTAAGGTGATTAGAGAGGGAGGATATTGTGTCTAATATTAAGACCCATGAAGTTATATTACATGACGGCAATGGAAAAAACCATGAAGGTTATTAAAAGGGAAAGAGTAAAGGTGGTTACACATGAATTTTATATAAACCCCTCCATCTGGTACATGAAAGTTAAATTTGGGGGATGAGTTAATGGATAAAATAAAGATTAGGAAGCCATTTAGAAGGCTATTTTCACAGTCCTGGAGAAAGGTAAGAAGGCCTAAACTAGAGAAGTAGAAGACAACATCAGATTAGGGAAAAATGTCTGGATTCTGGAAATATTCTGGATACTCAATCAATAGCACTTGCTGAACAATTCATTATGGTAGTGGAAAAAGGGGAGAATTTAAGAACAATTCTCAGGTTTCTAACTTGGGTGGGTAAGATCCCTGAAGCTGAGGATGATATTATTGGAGAAGAAGGTTTAGATAATTAATAATTCAATTTTGTATTTATTGATGGTAAGGCATTAAGGGTGTATCCAAATATATCTGTGAAAAAAAATGAATAGCTAGGATTAAAACTCAGGACAAAGTCTAGACTGAAAATATAGATTTGTAGATTTCAGAATCATCAGTCTATAAGTGGCAGTTGAAAGCATGGAAGTGGGTGAGAACACTCAGGAAGTTTTGGAAGAGTCATAGCCTAGGAGAAAAGCAAAAATCAGAAACGAATCCACAGATTAGCTATAAAAAGAACAGGGATGATCAAGGGAACAAAGTGATAATAATAAAAGTGTCAAATGCAGAGGTTTATTAAGTTATGATCTGGAACATTTTCACTGGATTTGACAAGAAGGAAGATTACAGTAGGATTTAGGAGGGAATTACAAATCAAGAATAGAAAATCATATATTTCTTAGAAGTATGATGACAAGAGAGGTATGTAATGGGAGAAAATTTTAAACATGTTTATAAGCTACAAGGAAGGAACCCTGAATAAGAAATGGTAGAAGATACTTTAGGTAAAGGTGAGGAGAGATGGACTAAAGCCTCAAAGGGGGAGTGAGGAGTCAGAGTGTCAAGGAGAAAGGTGAGATCAGAGGAGAAAGGCTTAGAACAGAAGCCAACTATGCAACTGGAAAAAGGGAGAAGGACCAAGTTGTGGAAAGAAAAAATCTGTCGCTAAGGCTCATGATACAACCTTCTTGCATTTAAAACTTTAGAAATGGCATAGTCCATTCTGAGTGGTCACAAGTTTAGAGAGCAACCATGTTAAAAGGAGGGTGAAACAAAAGGTGGACAAATGTCTTTAGAGCTGAATGAGACAGGAAGCCAAGACTTTAGAATTTTTTGCATGGATACTACACGTGAGCTCATGGTGTTACTGAACTTAGTATGGAAAGGACTGCAGGGACTGTTTCAGAGTCTCCAGTGACCCAAAGCTAGGGAAAAATGAGTTGGTAAAAAGCAGTGAGTCAGTAAAAATGGTCTAACATCATGAATCTCAAAAGACTAGGGAATTTTACTGGAGAATAAAGGAAGTCACAGGAGAAATGTGGATAATGCTGAGGCCAATCTCAGTTTAAGCCAGAAGTATACCCATCCAATGACACAGTCACTCTAGCCAATGGGGAAATGTATCTTTAAGGAACACCCAGATTTCCTAACAAAGGAAGTAGGGAAAATATTTTGTGCCTAGGTACAGGATGTTGGGGAGAATATAAATGAGGATATGTTGGTACAAGTAGTTTGAGTGCCTCCATAACTGACCATAAAATGCTACTCTTCTTTTTTCTGCTCTGGAAATTCTCCTCATTAGCTTGTTAAGGTATTACCTTTTCACTATCCTCACCTCAAAAGCCTTGACTAATCTCTTTACCTACATTTCAATCTTTAAAGGCCCAGTTTGAACGCTACTTCTCTTCTGAAATCTTCTCAGATTACAGTAGCTTTTCTAGACTATTCTGTGAAACACTATGCACTTTTTGGATATGTCAATGTGAGGTATATCATTACAGTTGTCCTTCTATATAGGTGGGGGATTGACTCAAGGACCCCCACAGATAACAAAATCTGAGGATGCTCAAGTCCCTTATATAAAATGGCCTGATACAGATGACCCTCTGTATCCACAGTTTCTGCATCAGTGGATTCAAACAACAATAGCCTAGTTGGTTGCACCTGAAAATTCCAAACTCATGGGTACTGAGGGAGGACAGCACATGCTGCTTATGGATCACTGTGTTGGCTTGGTTCCTCAAGTAACTTGCAAGTTCTTTGAATGCATGATTTGCACAGTGGCTAGTTATTAGGTTGTCTTCACTCTAGCACCCTATCCTTATATTTTTTGAGAAACTGCCTCTTGCCAATTCTAACTGTGTGCTTCTATTGGGGATCAAAATTGCTAGCTAAAATACTCTACCCCATCTCTCCAATCACAGAAATAGCCAGGTGAGCAAGGTTGGACCATTTATAATACTACATCTTAGTAGTTATAGTGGTTCATCTATAGGTAACTAATAAGAATTCTTCTTTAGGATTTTCCCAATGGCAGCTAGGAGGAAAAAAAAAAGATTTTCTGTCTCTTTGGTATTCAAGCCATTGGAAGGGAATTCCTAGAGGATGGCAGGAATGTTCTGTTATGGTTGATTTTACATGTCAACTTGACTGGGCCACAAGACACCCAGATATTTAGTCAAACATTATTCTGAGTGCTTCTGTGAGTGTGTTTTTGGAAGAGATTAATTCTTAAATTGATAGAATGAACAAAGCAGATTGCCCTTTCTAATGTGGGTGGGTCTTATTCAATTAGTTGAAGGCCTGGATATAACAAAAATTCTGACCCTTCTCTGAGTAAGAGATAATTCTTCCTGCCTGACTGCCTTCAAACCTGGACATTGGCTTTTCTTCCTGCCTTCAGGCTTGAACTGAAGCCTTAGTTCTTCCTGATTTTGAAACTATTGGCCTTTGGACTGGCACTACACCATTTGTCCTCCTGATTCTCAGGCATTTTGAGGCATTTAGAGTGGAACTAAATCATTGGCTCTCCTGGGCCTCCATTTTGCTGACTAACCCAGCAGATCTTGGGACTTGCCAGCCTCCATAATCATGTAAGCCAAGTCCTTATAATAAATCTCCATATGTATACACACACACACACACACACACACACACACACACACACACACACACACACACATACACACACATATATTTCCATCCTATTGTTTCTGTTTCTGTTTCTCTGGAGAACTCTGTCTAATACATATTTCCTACTATGTGGAGAAAGAGAATGAAACTGACATCCAGAGACAAGAGGCAGAGAAAGAGACACGTGACTTCTAGGCATCAGGTGCTGGGTTTTTATTTCATTTCTGATGTTTCTGGTTCATGGCTATAGCACTGTTTCCTTCAATTCTATGAGTTAACCAGAATCTTCCAATTAATTCCCTTTAGTGCTTTAACTAGCTTGAGTTGTGTTTCTGTGACTTGCAACCCAAAGAACCCTGACCAAAACAGTCTATGTTTTATATGTCTATAGTCCCTATATCACTCAGGACTGTGCACATGGTTGATTTGAGAAAAACTTGTTGAATGATTAATTAGTCGATTGATATTGGAATTAGATTACTCTTTGCTCAGTTGGTTCCTGCTAAACTCCTGGACTTCTCAATATTTCCTTCTGAGCCCTATAATGAAGAAAATTATAGGACTCCTAAGAGATAATCCAACTCTGAGAGAACAGGGCCACTAGCAATAAATAGCCTAGATTCACACAGAATAAAACACATTAGACTAACTAGAAACTTTTTGGCTGAAATCACAAAGATTATATTATATTAGCTAAAGGGAATGTGGTAGATGATTATTTGATCTCGTATCTTGATAGTGCACATAGTAAAGTGCTAGATACAGCATCTCATGAAATCTTGATAGCTAAATTAATTTAAATTGGCTGAATACGTAGATCTTAAATATCTGAATACGGCAAACATGGGATGAATATAATATAGGAAGGTATCAGGTTAGAATGTGCAGACTGGCTGATCAGATAATGGGGGATCCGTTTAACTCTGCTTTATTGGACCATCATCACTAATAGCATCTGAAGGGGTAAACAGCATGTTAATGAAATCTTCAAAGCATTGGTAAGAGCATTAATAAATTAAACAAAGAACTTAAAGAGATATGAGAGATATAGTGACAAAATAAACGTTAGAATATCAGAGAGGAAAATATTCCTCAGATCACTTAGATCCCAAATGCTTTAATTAGAAATAAAAAGAAAGAGACTAAGTAAGATAAAATTGTCTGATTTTAAAAAGATGCTAGAGATCAGTGCTTACACTGAAATACAAGGTGACATGAGAGCCCAGAAAGCAAGTATTGTATCTAATGTACATGCAGCTTCACAATTGTTTTTAATAGGGAAAATGTAGATCTAATCTTAGAGTTAGGAATGACTTCTAAAACATGAAATCAAAAGAAGAATCCATAAAGAAGATATTGGTCACCTTAATGACTATATACCATTAAGTATTTATTGTCAAAAACAACAAAATATAACAAAGGGATAATAATTATTATATGTAAAAAGTTTTCCAGATTCCCAAAGAATAAGATAAATAACCCAATAGAAAATTAACAAATTGTATGATAAAGAATACTTGTAAGATAAAAAATAAATCATCAATAATATATGGACATTTTAATCCTTATTACTAAAAATAAATAAGAAAAAGATATAATATTTTTGACCTTGAGAATCAACAGGTCTAGAAATAAAACACTTGCACTGCTAGTAGAAATAGTGTTAAAAGCTAACACTCACAGAGTGCTTAATTCACAAAGTAACTTTTAGGCATGAGAATTTGGAGGGTAGGATAAGAGGAGCATATCTGAATAGTAGAGTAGGCTAGTCTGCAATAACAAAGAGATCTTAAGCTTTTAGTGGCTTATGAAAAGGAAGTTTTCTTTTATCATGTAAGAGTCCTGGGCAGGTGTTCAGGTTGGTGAAGCAGCTTTGATCTGGTCATCCAAAAGGTCTGCTCCCTGCCATCTCCTTGCTCCACCGTTTCCATGTTCACTGTCATCTTCTGAATGCAGTGGAAAGGAAACTGCGGCTGAAGAATGAATGAAAGGTCTTTATAGGCACTCCAGAAAGAGGCATGCTGCATTTCTGTTCACATTCCATTGGAGAAATTGCAGTCATTTGGCGACAGTGAGCATGAGGGTGCTTAGGAAATGTAGTCTAGCTGTGTGTTCCAAGAAAAGCAGGGTTGGGCAGTCGACTAAGTCTCTGAGGAATCAAGGTACTAACTGAGCCAAGTGGAATCCATTCACTGTAGCTCGAGGAATGATCAGCTGCAAAAATAAATCAACAAACTCACATCTATTAACTTCTCAGGGGATCTCTCCCAACATTCCCATTTTATCCTCATAACATCTCTGCAAGATAAGTATTAATGTTTCCAAAAGGAAAATACAGGTCTGAAAGTCTTTAAAAGTATCTTTAAGTCAGATAGCCAGCAAATGGGGGAGTTAAACTCAGGTCTATCTAATTTCACAGAAGACTGCTTTTTAAAATTTTATTTTATACAGCAGGGGGTAGAGTTAGCCCTCAAAGACTAGCTGCTCCATCTTGCTCTGCAATAACCATATATAATCCATCACCAACTGTATTCTCACTCACTTTCAAGTCAACATTTAGTAAGAAGTTACTATTTGTTGGACTCTGAATTAGTCCACTTAGTATGTATGATCACTCAATCCCTTCAAACCACTGCTCTTGAGGAAGACATTTCTATTTTCCACTGTGAGTAAACTTGGCAGTAGTCGCACAGTGAGTGGGCAGCTGATCCAGATTGCAAAACTTAGACTCCTCACATTAACACCATGCTGATCCACGT
Source organism: Kogia breviceps (assembly GCF_026419965.1). NCBI lineage: Eukaryota > Metazoa > Chordata > Mammalia > Artiodactyla > Physeteridae > Kogia > Kogia breviceps. The sequence goes on along the minus strand of NC_081310.1, from coordinate 124,713,691 downwards.
GCACCTATACATACTTCCCCAGTAAGACTTCATGGAGACAAACTCAGTACATAGCACTGTGAAATTCTTTGAGAGATGGCTCGGTAAAAAACTACTGTTTGCTCTCGACAACTTTACAGATTAGTTGGAGGAGATAATGTACTTATATATTCACATACATACTCACATGCACACACTCACTACACACACATAAAAGGAGCGTTTAAGCTGAAGTGATGGAAAAGGTGTCAACAGTTTGTATTTCACAGAAGGCCAAAATGAATGTATGTTAGAGATGGAAGGGGAAGCTTCTTGGAGTCAGGCAACTAGAATGGGTGGATTGAGAGACATGGAGGCAGGGAGAGGAGACAAGACTGAGACTTTCCAAGGTGGGAGAACAGAGGAGCTTAGCCAGGGAAGCTGATAATAGTCAGAGTTGGTCCCATACATACAAGTCCCATGGATCACTGTCTGGTCAATAATGTTGGTTAAAACAAACAAGCAAATATGCCAAAAGCTTTTCAAATACAGGTTAATGAGGTCTTGGCTCCATTATTTTTTATTCTAGGGTGAATGATCTGAATCCTAATTTAAAGTTTCCTCTGAAGGGCTCCAGCTCTTGGTTTAAAATACCTTCCCCTCCCCCCTTTTTATGAATGTGCAAATGTTACAATGCAAAGGTGAACTGAAAAGCTCTTTGTCTTCAGAGACTGAAATATATTGACCTAATATTAGTTGGTGATATTGCTCTTGCAACAGCTCAACAGCTGTTTTCCTATTAACATATGTGCAGTTTACTTTGTTTAGCTGGGCTGATACCAAGAGATCTTATTGGAAGGGAGAGTAGACACCTCAGGGAGAAGGGAAGAAGAGAGTTCCATGGCTCCAAATATCTTATTTTAATGTGTGGTCATATCTCCTTTTGTCCCAGAAATGACATAAATACATTTTTCAGAAAAACTTTACCAGCCTTTTGGGGGAAGTGTATGGGGGTTCCTTTTCTTTACACAAAAATGATCCTAAAAACTCCCCTTGACTGAGAAGAGCATGGATTTAGGAAAAAATGTCTCATGAGGTAGGTACTGACATTTTTAAGCCATAAGGTAACCCATTTAAAATGGATACTTATTAGGCACAGGTACTATGCTAAGTACTTACTGCCCAACTCAGCTTTGGTTCCAAAGATCCCAGCTAAGAATTGGAAGAAACCCTTTGCCACTGGTAAGATAAAACTGTCCTCTTCTATTTTATTCCAGGCATTTACTCATTTAATAAATATTTATTTCTCTCCAACCATGAGCCAGACACTTTTCTAGGTATCAGTAACACAGCAGTGATCCAAAAAAGGCAAGGTTTGGGTTTGGCCAAAATGTTTGTTCAGGTTTTTCGGTAACATCTTATGAAACACCCAAACATTTTGGCCAGCCTAATAATAAACAATCTAGAATATGTTACGTTCTGAGATGCAAAATAACTCATAATAAGGGGATAAAGGCATGGGGGAGGGGCTACTTAGAATGGGCTGGACAGGGAAGTGCTCTATGACAATGTGAAATTTGAGCAAAAGTGGCCTGAATGAAGTAAACAGGCAAGTTCTCTGGATATTTGGGGGAATGACATTTTAGGCAGAGCTACAATATGTACAAATGGCCTGAGGGAGGAACATACTCGGAGTGTTGGAAGAACAAGGAAGGCAATGTGGCCGGCAAAGAGTAACCAAGGAGAAAAAGGCAAGAAGTGAATCATAGAAAATGGGCCATCAGGTCAATGTAGGTCAGTTTTACTCTGGATGATTTTGAAAATCTTGAGTGTTTTGAACAGAGAAGTGATATTATCTAACTTATTTTTTAAAGATAGTTCTAGTTGCTATTTGAGACTAGATGGTGGAAGGGCAAGGGCTGTAGCAGAGAAACCATTTAGGAGGCTGCGACATATCCAGGAGAGAAAAGATGATAGCCTGACCCAGGGAAAAGGAAATGAGAGTGGGATACAAGTGGCAAAAGAGGTTATTTAATGGATATATTTGACCTTAGAGCTAACAGAATTTTTTGGTGGATTGGATTTAGGGTATGAGGGAAAAATACAAATCAAGGGTGAATCCAGGTTTTGGGACCTGAGTAACTGAAAAATAGAGTTATAATTTAATGAGCTGAGGAAGGCAGGGGGATGGGTGGGTAATGTTTGGGGCGGAACTCTGTTTTCTTGTGTTAAGTCTGAGATGCTGATTAGATATACAAGTAGAGATGAGAAGTGGATGGCTGGATACAGGAATCTGGAGTTCAGGGGACAAGTCAGGGATGAGATTTAAATATGAGAGTTGTCAGGGTGTAGTATATATCAGAAGCACCTGACACCTCGAGAGTGTATGCAGAATAAAGAAAGAAAAATTCCAAGAAAGGAGCTCTAAGGCATTCCATTACCTAGGAGTTGGGTGTATAAAACATCATTGTTCAAAGGAGACTGAGAAATTGCAGTCAGCAAGATAGGAGGAAAACCAAGACAGAAAGTGTCCTGGAGGGCAAGTCGATATATTATTTCTGGGAGGAAGGAGGATTCAGAGCAGGCAAATAGCAGCCGTGGTTCCAAGAGCCAGCATGAAGAGGCAACTTCCCAAATTTGCAACCCATGATCCGATGACTTGCTCGGGGGTTTGACTGCCTAACAGGGCTTCGACTGAAAGTTACTTGATGATGGGGGCTCATCCCCAGCTTTCTATCACTGAATGTGGCAGCTCTTGCTGCTGCCTCAAGGTTGACACCTTCTAGTTTCTAATTATTTCCAACTCAAGAAGAATACCAAGCAACCATTTAAAAAGAAGTGATAATTATACATTTTCACTCAATTAAGGCTTCTTCCTACATCGTCATCGTTATTATACAGTCATTGTTGGCTTCTTCATTATCTAATCATTTCTGTAGCGTCTACACATGCCCCTGAACTAAGATCTTTGCAATCACTTAGTGTTAACTCTGACAACAATCTGAGAGCTAGATGGTTTTGCTTTTATTTTAACAGATGAGAAAACTGAGACAGGTGTGTAAAATGGGTGTTTGTAAATGACAGAGCTAGAACCTCAGGGTGTCTAAATCCAGGATCCATGCTTTTAATCATTCTTCTGTTTCTGATTTAGTGACTATCATGTGTTTGGTTTATTCTCAGTAAAATAAATTTAGTTCATATAAAGGAAAATAAGTACCAGGAACTTACCAAAATTCTGAGGGTAAGTATTTGTAAATCTTTCACAAAACTGTCCCATCCATCTTTCCGAACAGTATTTTGTCAAATTCTGAAGTTTTAAAACTCCCCCTTCAGATGTTAGCATACTTTACATGGCCCCACCTCCATTTCCACCACCACTCCCACTCCCAAGAATTTCCCTCCTTAAGGTAGGTAGGAGGTTGTTGTGTTGTTTTTCTGTTTTTGTTGCTGTTGTTATTTAGGCAGAGGTCGGGGATGTGAGATAAGCATGTCTATGGTTTTCACTACACAAGTTAACATACATCACCTCGTTTATATGAAGTCAGGCTTTCAATTACTTTTTCCTATGGACTTGGTTTTAAGCTAAAATATATTCATTTTGCAAATATATGAAAGAGAGGTGTTGATTTCTATCTGTTACATTTGCTAGCTTTCAATCTCTAAAGATGTTAGAGTCTATCATTTCTACCATTGTTAAATCATTGCATTTATAGAATATTTATGCATATTGTGTTCTATCTAGACTTTACTGATCATAGGACAAATACTTCTACTAGAGTATTTTCATCTCATGGATTGGAGATTCAGATAGTTCACCATTTTTGATGGCAGAAATTGAAAAAGTGAGATTTATGCTTCTTCTCAACCAGTGTAACTGGGCTAAACTCCATTTCCTCTTTGCAAGATATCCATTTCACCTCTCAGCTTAACAAAAACCAGAATAATATTTTAGTAGCCATGGAAATTGTATCCCACTATTATTTTTGGTTAATGCATGTTTTTTTGTTCTAGTTGTAGGATTTTTATCTCATAATAAAACTTTCATTAATATTCCAATGACTTTTTCAGAACCTGCCCCTCAAAAACCAGTAGGAACATGTTAATAACTTGAGTTCCACTGAGCTTCTTATCATTTCCAACAGCTCAACAACAGATTCAGAGCTGCCCTCTTAGAATTTCCTTTTCAACATGGCAAATAATTTTAGAAGCTAAACTTTCATTTTAAATTTCACAGTAACATGACAGAAGATCTCCAATGCTAGATATGCCTGCTTTAAACATCACATGTTAATACCCATGGGCAGATACAGAAAGACATAAACTAGCAACAGCTCTATGAAAGAAGAAGGGAAAGTCTATGAGCTAAAAGTAAGAGTCCAGGGCAGAGACAAGTTCTATTAACTAATCTATGGGCACATTTTTGGCCTTCTTTCTCATTCCTCCTTCTTCTTTAAGTGTTTCATTTTTATTTTTTCCTATCAAAATGATAATCTGAGTTTCCAGCCATATTCACCTTCTTTCAGTTTCTTACTCAGCAAGCTAGCTCCTCCTCACCTTTTAGGTTGCCACCCAGAAGTCCCTCTGTCTACAGTTCCTGCCCTGATGTCCAGAGTAGGCACAGCCCTTGTCAAGAGATTTTCTAGCACTTTTAAATGTCCCTATCAGAACACTTATTAAACTTTTTTTATTGAAGCATACTTGATTTACAATATTATATTAGCTTCAGGTGTACAACATGGTGATTCAATATTTTTTATAGATTATATTAAAATTATTACAAAACAATGGCTAAGTTTCCAATTATACTTTTCTTTGATTAAATTTCTTCAACATCAGATTTGAGGCAAATGAGGGCAAGGACTCACCATTTTATTCAACAGATTGTCTGTTAAATATTATGTACTTCATAACCATGTGTTTAAAGAATGAAATGCAACATTAGAGGAGGTAGACAGAGAAAACATTCTAGTGGTGGTGTAGTGTGGTTTATGAGAGTTCAGCCTAAGACTCTGCATTTCCATTGCAGAGGGCACAGGTTCAACCCTGGTCGGGGAACTAAGATCCTGCATGCCATGCAGCATGGCCAAAAAAAAAGAGTTAAGCCTTCCTTCCACTGAGTATTGCATTCAAATCTCAGCTTGGGCGCCACGAGATTAATTTACTGATCCTGGATAAATTGCCTAATCTATTTGAATTTCAGATCCTTCTATAAGAAAATGGAGATAAAAATAGATACCTTCTCAGAGATAGTGAATATACAATTACATGATTCATATAGCACTGTATCTGATACATAAAAGTATTAAATTTATATAAATAATTCTTGTTATTTTACTAAACAATATTATGACTAAATGATAAAATATGTTTACTGATCTGGCTATGGATTGCATTTGTAGCACTGGTTATAAGTTTCAGTGGTAAATCCAAAAACAACTAATGAAAAGTTTTATGGGATAAAGATAATAATTATACAATAATGTGTTGAATTGACAACCCCAGACAACTAATGAAGGTTAGAATATGGTATGACATTGACCAAGCTGCTAAATTCTCCGTTAGGCACCAAGGACAATGAATGTTATCCCTTTGTGTTTATCTTTGAGAATTAAAGAAATCCAGATTGAATTATGTATGTCATAAAGTAAAAGGCAAGCATTAGTAGAGTTAAAAATAGAATGTCTATCTTCCAAATAAGTATATAAGTTAAAAAAATCAAAATATAGCCTATTCAGTGAAACATAGAAAACAAGGAAACACCAGTGCAGAAAAAATAAAACCAAACAAACAAATAAAAAACAAGATTCATAAAATATGGCAAAAGCAAGGCTAAATCCATTAGTTATAAAAATATATAAATATATTGTGCAACCTATTAAAAAAACAAGGCCTCTCAGATTGATATTTTAAAAATTCAAAATAATCCTCTAAGAACAAAATAACTTTATAAGTCTTAAAATGAAATATTTATTAAGGATAATCAGAAATTCAGTCTTTTATAATTTCAAGTTTTCTACAACAAGTAGTTATTACCTCCTTAATTAGGGAGAAAATGGAGTAGATTAATACATGGTAAGACCTCAGAAGAGTGCCTGGCACAGAGTAAGCTCTAAAGTATTGGTTCATAGCATCAGTCATTACTATGGTTATGCCATATTAAGTAATAAACCAAAGCCAGGACATCACAATACAATCATCATAATCATGCAGCCTCCTTAGCTTTAGGGTGCAGTTGGTCACATTTGTGCAAGGCCCCCATGGTGAAATTCCTTGTGATTTCAGCTATTTGTGGTGTGGCTCATTCATCATCACAATATCCTTTATTTGTAGACTAATGAATGGCACAGAATGGATATTTACTTTCATTATTTTCACTAAAGCAGCAATAATGACATTTAAATTGCTCTGCAGTTTACAAGGTGACTTTGTCTCTATTTTTTAAGATAATAGAAAGATTAAACAAAATTTTATTAAAAGTCTTTGCTCTCCCTCAACATGTAAAGTTTGCTATTATGTTTCTTTTTTTCATTCATTGATTCATTCATCAATTCCTTACCAGGCATTGTGCCTATACAAAGTTGAGTAAAAACATGCATGGTCCCTGCCCGCATAAAGCTTATTGTCTATTAGGAGACAAGAATTAATTTAGTATCCCACCCACAGAATGAAATACAGTTCCTTGAGAGCACAGAAGCATGTGACCAAAAAGTCTGTCCCTTACTGATGGGTCAGGTAGGCCAGGGTTTTCACAGAAGAACTGTTATAGCCAAGGGTTATTATTAACATATCTCTCTGCCATGTCTACAGTTCAATTTATCTTTCTAACATCCAGAATGATGAATCACCAGAATAAGTACATTCAAATTCCACGGATCCTTTGTTCCAATCTCCCAAATTAGCTCTGTAATATATCAGTTTATACCTTGTTTTATTAAACCCTATATGTCTTCTGAAAAACATGTTTCGCATTCACTAGTAAGAGCCACATGTAACTGCATCGTCAGAAAAAAAGAATAGACACGCCCAGATGGCCTGTTATATATCGGGAGTGAAACACTTTCAAACAGGTTTATATTTGGGGAGGAGACCCAGCATTTTTTACCCAACACACTCTGCTCCAGGAACAAGTGGAGGGTTTTGCATAAGGTCAGTTGCTTTGTCAAGCCCCTAGAGATTTCACCGTATCTGAAGGGTGTTACCTGGGCATGAAGAAGAAAAACTATGTAGTACATTGCTATGCAACTCCCTTTAAGTCTTTTCCAATACCCCTAGCAAGTTAAAAAAAAAAAAAAGTTTAGTTAATTAATACCAGAATGCATTCCCCTCATAAAAAGGAAGACATTGGAAATAGGATTAAAGTCTCTTTTGACAACCAGCCCTGTATCAAGTACCATCAATAGAGGTAATCATTGTCATTGATTTGATGTGTTTCTTCCAGGACCATTTTCTCTGAATTTACACATACATGTGGGGTACTAATTTCTCTGGTTTGGGTTTCTTTTTTACACAAATAATATGTATATATTTTTTGAAACTTTTTTCAATAAAGACTATCTGATAGGTTTTACATGAGAATACACATAGATCTACCCATTCATTTTTATTGCTGCACAGTATATGAAAGTGAGGGTATATTAGAATTTATTAATTCTCCTATTGATGGACATTTAGGTTGTTCCCATTTTTTTCCCTATTACAAACAATGCTGCAGTGAATATTCTTGTAAATATACTAGTAGATCTTTTTCTAGGCTATAATATAATATGTAGAAGTAAGCTTGTGAAAACTTCTGAAGTGTTGTCTGTCACTTTATAATTGTATATATTACCATAAATGACATTAAAAATGTCAAAAATCAAAATGGCATAGGCATTGACCAATCAGAAAGGATGTACAAAGGAACCAGGGCAGATGCCAGCCAGAAGCATTCAGTATGTCACACTTTTTCCTTCGGCCCAAATGCCTCCACTGGGATTTGGGTTTTCAGTATTGGCATTCACTAACATTTTTACCCTCTTACATATTTTCTTGTGATCATAGTTGGCTATTCATGCTAGCAATGGTGCTCATTCATAGCCAAAAAACACAAGCCAAAGACTCTGTGTGTATGCGTGTGTAATATGCATGTGATGGTTCATTATAGCTGATATAAAAAGACATTATCTTTTAATAAATGTTATAAATCCATTAAAATATCTAAATAAAGAAAATGATAAGCAGTAAAACACATAACTTTTAAAGGAATATTTTTAAAGAATATGACATGCAAAAATGATTTGGTATCTTTCTCAGGAAATCTTAACTATTTTTTATCCATTCCAGTCTTAATGTTACCTACAAAATCTGATCTGGTATTTCTTTCTGAATCATTCAAATTTTTAGTTTAGCCCTTTTCTAGAATTGTATATGCTTCTAGCGCTTCAGGTCAGTTCCCCTCAAAAGCTTCTCTAGCTTTTTAAATTGTAACTATGCATTCTTAAGGAACTAATCCTGTGACTACTCAGCTTTCATATTTGCTTAAAAACTGTCAAAAGTTTCAGTAGTCTTCTTCTTAAGGAGATTCTTTCATCCTTTCCATGACATAGAATCAGAAAAAGAAGGAAAAGAAACACATGGGGTATCCCCTTTGCTGAGATTTCCAAAACTCCTTGTGATCAATTCAAAAGAATCCAAAAGAAGTTCTTCTCTGTTTTTTTTTTTTTTTTTTTTTTTTGTGGTACGCGGACCTCTCACCACTGTGGCCTCCCCCGTTGCGGAGCACAGGCTCCGGACGCGCAGGCTCAGCAGCCATGGCTCACGGGCCCAGCCACTCCACGGCACGTAGGATCTTCCCGGACCCGGGCACGAACCCGTGTCCCCTGCATCGGCAGGTGGACTCCCAACCACTGCGCCACCAGGGAAGCCCCTCTTTTCTGTTTAATTATTGAACTAGAATGAATCATTTCTCTTCCATAGTTTTTCTTTTAGAATAACAGGAAATGGGAATAGCATGGCATGTTGTAGTCAGTAAAGCACATTTCCATCCACCAAATGGAAGCTCCTAGCAAAGTAAAACAATACATCTCAGAACATCATTTCCTTTAGCAATACCCTAGCAATGATTCCTACCCTTACACATGGATCTTCTCATGCCAAAACTTCCATGCTATTAGAAAAAAATAATAATAATTAATTAATTCAATGACGATTTTCAAAACTGGTTATCTGATGGTAGCCCCAAGAGAGGAGTATGGGGCAATCCTATTTTCTATGCCCCTTCCCCCAATCACTCAGAAATATAATTGTTTTGTACTTTCGTGATCCAAAAGCAAATCAAAGCCGTATTTCGTTCAAAGTGCTCATAGCAGAGGGATCTTGGGAAGTAATTGCCAACCCCATGATTTTAGAATCTATTATAAACCTCTTGTTCGTATAATTATGTTCACATTTTCTCCATTACTTTACATAGATAGCAGAATAAAGAAGCTGCAATTTTGATTACAAGATTGTTTTAATCTCATTACTTCTTCATATCCATCCACTTTTTCTCTTTAATTTCTAATTCGAAACATATTAAAATAATAAAAAAAATTTCAATAATTCTAACACTAATTATTTGACAGGTCTAAGATCCTAATCTCTCAAACATCTTACTTATTTGAATGAAGCACATTTAATTTTAAACATTAAGAAAAAATTAATTCTAATTTATTCTGTAAATGAAGAACATTATATTTAATTTGATAACACATCAGTTGATTCAAACTGAATTTGAAGGGGAGAAATAGTATACTGTTGGAAACCTAAAATCAAGGTTGCCTACTCTATGCTGTATGGATGAACCTAATATTTTCATTCAAAACACGAACAAATTCTACAAACTATGAGATAGATGTACTCATTGGTCACACATAACTCTGATCCAGGCACTGTCTTAGGTTGTTAGATAAAATGTTGAAAAGGACTCTGGCTTAGGAAGCTCATAATATAATAAAATACAAAGTGGCTGACACTAAACTATGTATGAATAACATGCTGGTGGAACATTATAGGTAGCAATGATTCCTTCCCTTCAAGTGAAACGCTGGGGAGGCTTCACAGGGGTGATGGTTTATTAGAATGAGTAACAATTAGAATGAGCAGATATTGAGATATATTTTAAATGAACTCAATATCCAGCTATTAAAATCCACTTTGAGGATTATTTTTCGTGGATAGATAAATCTACAGTTTCCTCCTACTATAGTAATTTGCAAGCTGTTTTTACAGGAGGTCGTCACAAGGGGCAAAGGCAGGACAAGAAAGTTTTCACTTTCTTCTTCCACTTTCCCCTCAACACCTGTTCCCTCTTTGGCAAGAAAACTTCTCCTTTTAGCTATATTATATTTACATGATTGTGCTACAGAAAGAAATCGCTTTCTCAATTTATATTTTGTAAATTCGGACTTTTGTGTGTATATGTATATTTTTAAAATTAAGTCCACTTGTAATAGTAGACACTCAGATAGACATACATACAAACAAATAAAAGCTTAGGCCTTAAAAATAAGAATAAAAGAAACTCCAAAGAACACTTTTTTACTATCAACCCAACTTCCATCAGAAAATTTGCATAGAATGAAAACAACAAGTTCAAGTTGAAGCGGAGCACACATTGTCTTTCACACTTCCTAAGTGAGTGACTTGCTAAGACCGCACTGGAAGTTATTCTATGAAATTTCAGACTTGGATTTATCTACATTTTACTTTATTTTTATTTTTTCATAAATTCTTCAGCCTAGCACATTATTTTAAAAACACCGATAGTTAGTGGGAAGCAGCCACATAGCACAGGGAGATGAGCTCGGTGCTTTGTGACCACCTAGAGGGGTGGGATAGGGAGGGTGGGAGGGAGGGAGATGCAAGAGGGAAGAGATATGGGGATATATGTATATGTATAGCTGATTTACTTTGTTATAAAGCAGAAACTAACACACCATTGTAAAGCAATTTTACTCCAATAAAGATGTTTAAAACAAAATTCCTAGATCTATACTAGCCTTTAGAATACTTTTTGTGTGTGTGTGGTACGCGGGCCTCTCACTGCTGTGGCCTCTCCCATTGCGGAGCGCAGGCTCAGCGGCCATGGTTCACGGGCCCAGCCGCTGCGCGGCATGTGGGATCCTCCCGGACCGGGGCACGAACCCGCGTCCCCTGCAACGGCAGGCAGACTCTCAACCACTGCGCCACCAGGGAAGCCCTAGAATACTTTTTTAAACTTTGAAATTTACCAGTGTTCACTAATTTTCATTTGTAATGAAAATCCTTTTCTTAGCAAAAAGTAGAAGGGTAAAACAGTTCCACATAAGAAAAGGGAACCCTTCTACACTGTTGGTGGGAATGTAAATTGGTACAGCCACTACAGAAAACAGTATGGAGGTTCTTCAAAAAACTAAAACTAGAGTTGCCATATGATCCTGCGATCCCACTCCTAGGCATATATCCAGGGAAAACTATAATTTGAAAAGGTACATGCACCCCCATGTTCACTGCAGCACTATTTACAAATCAAGACATGGAAGCAGCCTAAATATCCATCAACAGATGAATGGATAAAGAAGGTGTAGTACATATATACAATGGAATACTAATCAGCCATAAAAAAGAACAAAATAATGCCATTTGCAGCAACATGGATGTAACTAGAGATTATCATACTAAGTGAAGTAAGTCAGACAGAGAAAGACAAATACCATATGATATGATTTGTATGTGGAATCTAAAATATGACACAAATGAACTTATCTGTGAAACAGACTCACAGACATAGAGAACAAACTTGTGGTTGCCAAAGGGGAGGGGAAGTGGGGGAGGGATGGATTGGGAGTTTGAGATTAGCAGATGCAAACTATTACATATAGAATGGATAAACAATGAACTCCTATTGTATAGCAGAGGGAATTATATTCAATATTCTGTGATAAACCATAATGGAAAAGAATATGAAAAACAATGTATATATATATATGTATAACTGAATCAATTTGCTGTACAGTAGAAATTAACACACCATTGTAAACCAACTACACTTTGATAAAATAAACTTTTAAAAAAAGAATAGCATGCTCACAACAAAATCATGGAGAGTGAAAAACAGTAAAAAGAAAAAAAATACAGTTTCACATATAAGTTCTGTCTGGGGGGAGTGAGGTAAGAGGGGAAGGAAAGAGCAAGTTTCCTTTACTCTTTGACTGCAAGATTTTCACATCAAAATATAGAGGTGGTCAGTGGGTTGAGTATAATCAAAATATTTTAAAGTTGTTTGTTCAGACTGACAGAAAAGTGCTTCCCTAGTTTATGACAGACTAAACCTTCCCAAATATGTTACATTTCACTATATGCACAGAAACACACACACATTTGCGCGCACACACACACACACTCACACACACACACACACCCTTCTACACCTTCCAAGCATCTGGTTTGTCTTGACAAATGAGAGAAAACTAATAAGTAGTGACAAATAAGACATTTTCTGTACTGAGGAGAAGATAAATAAGTTTAAGAGCTGGTTGTAGAAACCCATAGAGGAGAGAACTTTGTTTGGCAAAACTCTCTCATATGTCTTTATGTTTTGGACAATGTAATGATTAATTTTATGTGTCAAATTGTCTGAGCCACAGTGCCAAGATATTTGATGAGACATTATTCTGGATGCTTACAAGAAGGTGTTTTTGGATAATATTTACATTTAAATCAGTAGACTTTGAGTAAAGACATTTTTCCTCCATAACGTGGGTGAGCATCGACCAATTAGTTGAATGGAACAAAAGGCTGACCTCCCCTGAGCAAGAGGGAATTCTCCAGCAGACTGCCTTTAGACTTCATCTGAAATACTGGCTTGTCCTTATTCTCCAGCAGACTGCCTTTGAACTTTAACTGCAACTCTTTCTGAGTCTTCAGTCTACTGTCCACAGCCCCCCCCACACACACACACACAAACTCCATCAGATTTTGGACTCATCAAATCTCCACCATCACATGTGCCAATTCCTTTAAAACAATCTCTTTCTATTGTTATACACATCCTAGTGGTTCTGTTTCTCTGGAGAACCATGACCCATACATATAAATCTTAGAGTCTGTCCTGTTTTAATTGGGAATGAGTCAAGTAGATAGATAAACTATTCTGCCTTTGCAGGGAGGGAGAAACATATTAGGGGAAGGGTATGAAAGTAGAAAGGAAGAGTATCTTCAACAAAGAAAGGGAATAAAACTGGATGGAGAAAACAAATGGAAATTTTCCAGAGTTCATTATGAGTGAGGCTTTTAAGGAAAAAAAAGGCATCTAAATTTTTTTTGTAACATGGCTGTACCACATTATGATCTACCCACCTTTCAACATTTCCATGATCCCATTTCTTATCCATTGACTCCAAATCCTCAATAAAATCTACTACATACATAGCCTTCAGAAAGTGGTATTTCAGAAGTTTAAGAGATTACATCAGTGTCAACAAGTGTGATGTGACATGGAAACTAAACGATGTATGCAGGTGATAACATGTAGAGCAGTGATTGAGAATTTAGCAGAAGCAGCAATGTCAAGGGAAAAGATGAGCCCAAGGTTATTCAGAGGTGTGAGGAGAGAGAGAGACTGAGTGTTCCATCACCAGTAGGACAATGACAAGGTGATCCTAGCAAAACTGGGGACTTGCAGACATTCAAACATTTGACCCATGCCTTACATTTCACATTGTATCAGATGGTTCACTGAAGCCCACACTTAGAATGCAATAAAAAAGAAGAAGAGAAGGAGGAAGGGGAGGAAAAAGAGATAGATGGAGGTCCAAGAAAAGAAAAAGGAAAATGTAAAGGAACTATGTTCCAAATGCTACCATTGACTTAGTCTCTGATATTTTGATAACTTCTGTAAAACCAAAGGCTCAATACATCACCCAACATTATAATATCCATCCCTAGCTGGTTCCAAAATGTCTTTTAAGCCACATCTCCCACTAACTTTTTGTGTTAAGACTCAGGCCACTGGCTGATGACCACTGGCACTAGTCAAAACAGAGCCCAATTTGAAGTGGCCGAGGCCTCACTTCCTATGAAGGAGTAAAGCATGGAGAAGAACATTGGCAAGGTGCCTGCAGCTCCAGGTAGATGCCTAACCTGACCTGGCAGCTGGTCAGGTTAGGGACCTATCTTCCTTTTCCTGGATTTGGACTGGGTTGGAAAGGGGGCAAATAGAGTCCAGACATCTTCCATCTACCCACCTAGAAAGATCTTAGTATAATCTTTTTTTTTTTTTTTTTTTTTTTTTTTTTTTTTTTTTTTTTTTTTTTTTTTTTTTTTGGTACGCGGGCCTCTCACTGTTGGGGCCCCTCCCGTTGCGGAGCGCAGGCTCCGGACGCACAGGCTCAGCGGCCACGGCTCACGGGCCCAGAGGCTCCGCGGCATGTGGGATCTTCCCGGACCGGGGCACGAACCCGTGTCCCCTGCATCGGCAGGCGGATTCTCAACCACTGCGCCACCAGGGAAGCCCAGTATAATCTTGAAGAGAAAATACAAGAATGTGCTTTGGTGTCTATTATTTCAATTATGTTCTGCTTTTCACTGAATTGAAAAACCAAGAAAGTCACTTCTTTGTTCTCTGGGGTTTCTCTTTATTGGTACATTGGAGACTCACATCTATTGGCCTGAATAGGGAATGGTTACAGGTTTAAAAGGAGATGTGTGCAAAGGGGAAATGCACTGGTCATAACTGAACAAACTTATCCTGCTCCTACCAGAAACTGACAATTGTGATGATTCAATCAGTGGGATTAAACTCTCTTTTATGCACTAGGGAGAGTTTGACAAGCAAAAGAAAGAAACAATGTGATTTGGTCCCTGGCCAGACTTTGCCCTTTTCTCCCACCACTTTTTCTTTCATCACTAAGCTACAAACATGGGATTTCAACACATTGAGCTTGTTCCCAACTCAGGGCTCTTACACCTTGCTTATCCACTTGGAATGCTCGAATCTTAACATAGTTGGCTCCCTCTCAATATTTTAGTCTCTGCTCTTTTGTCACCTTCCCTAAAGGTTTTTCCTGACTCTTCTTAAAATAGCACCCAACATACCCCAAAACATACCCAGCCACTTTCTATTTTCTGCCTAGCACTTGTCGTTATGTGACATCTATCCACCTTTATCAATCTATCTGTCTATCTATCCATCCATCTATCACGTATCTAACTATCTTTCTCTAGCTTTGTAAAACATCTCCACTAGGATCTAAATCCCATGAAAGCAAGAACCTTTCCCCCCAGATCTCTGCTCTACCCTTAGCATGTAGAACAGTGTATCCTACACATAGTAGGGATTCATTTATCATGAATGGATAAGAATATTTAAAGAGATTTCAGGAAAACTATTCATCTACTGTTCTTTGTTTCCAATACATGTGTTAATTGCAAATGATTCTTATCTATTCTTCAATATTGGACCAGTGAGACCTCTAGCTAAGATATTTTTGTTCACTGTCTAATAAAATTCTGCCTATAATGTAATAAATTTATATGTAATTTAAAAATTTGCAACCATCCAGGCTTTTTCACTAAATGTGACCAACCCTTCCCCAAATTAATATGAATTATTAAGATTTTCATAATAGAGTGATGTATGATTCACTAAATATCTCAAAATCCTTTTTCTTTGTTAAATAAAATCAAAAGGAAATGACTAATTAGTCCATTTGAATGATTTCCAAATAACACACCAGCCTGTGTTTGTCTATATTACCAAAGTGAATTATTCATGAGCATTTATGAGAAGTGCCTGAAGAACACTAGCAGTGGGAGTAAAACAACCTAGAATGGTTTTTAAATGACCTTCTAAGCACCTTGGATTAACACTGGCATTATTCTCCCTGCACAAATCAAGTTAACATTTTCCATGTGTCAGGTCTCAGAAGAAGGCAGTGAAGGAGTGCGCTTAGAGAAGAAAATGACCTTCTGCACCTCATACAATTAGATTTTGCTTCTTTCACTGTGTATAGTGTCCATGTGTGTCTATGTGTATCTCGGGTGGGGAGGGAGAGAGAGAGAAGCAGAGAAAAATGCAGAGAAGAGAAAGGAGAGTCAGAGAGAAAAAGGGAGGAGAAGGAGGAGGAAGGAAAAAAGACAAGGATGAGAGAAAGAAACAGGAAGGAAAGAAAGAAGAGATAGGGCATGAACGAAAGAAAAGAAATATAAAGAAGAGATATATGAAATTAAATCTAGAAATCAGAAGGAAGAAAGGGGAGAAGCAGGAGGGTGGGGGAGGACATGTGTGAAAAAAGGTACAGATTCTGAGGAAGGCTCTCCCTTGAGCTGGCACACTACTTTGCCAGGCTCGCAGGAGTTCTTCCAGGTGTGCAGGGCCACCTGACTTCATACTGATTAAAAGTGTAAATTGCAACACAAAAAGTAAAAAGTAATTGCCATGCTTCTTCTCTCCTGTGAGGTCACACTCTCTGGTTGTAGCTGAGCCTGCTGCTAGGCACACCCCTCTTGTTTAATAAAATTGTATTAACTTTATCCCCGCCCTTGATTTACGGCTTTCTTACGTTGTGAGGAATAAATAATAAATGATTGTAAAGCACTTGTACATATGAAATGCCACATAAATGCTTAATAACAATCAGCTTAGGCCAGGAAGCCAGGGGGGTTGAATAGAAATCATTGCACGCGGTCATTCTTGTTTAGGTGGCTAAAATCGTCCTGTGTGCTGTCACCACTTCAAATTGTCCCACAGATTTAATTTTCACCCATTCAAGAATCCACTTCTCTGCAAACGAAACAACCTTTGTTCCTCCATCCCTACAGTAACGTCACTTGTGATGGTAGAATGTAACTGCCGCAGCCCATCTCTGCCTTTTCATTTCAGCTTGCTTGTTCAGCACTCCTCTCCTCGTTACCCCTTCCAATTCCCCACGTGCACTATTTTGAGTTATCATTTCTTACCCCTTGGGGATGCCTGTTCTACTCTCGTTATCTTTGGAAAAATGTCTGTTTTCTAGTCTTGGAATTCATTGCTTTTGCTTTTGGGGAATCCAAGATAGCTAAGATGCTAGTTCCTTGATGCTCTTCATTCATGAATTTGTTTAATCATTTATTCACTCAGCACTTAAGAATGGAGTGTTGTGCTAGGCATTGGGGATACAGTGGAAACCGAGAAGGAGAGAGTCTGCATTCTGTAAGAAAGACAGGCAGGGCGAGTCTAGCAGAATTTGGGAAATGCTACCATCAGGGTAAAGCACAGGGAGATAAGGGAAGTCAGTATGTAAGCAGCGTGAAGTAAGAAATTCTGCTAGGGTCTGAGCTGATTTTGTTTTCTCCTTTGTTTTCAAAGGTGTTTAAAAGCTTTTTAATGTACTGTTTAACATGGCTCAAACTCTCTTGGTTTGACCTGATTGTGGATAGAAGGAGGTGGTGCAGACCCTGGGCGATAGCCTGGACTGGCCTCTCCTCCTCATCTGGGGGGAGCACAGGCACCCTCCAAGTCACCTCTGTCTGCTTCAGTTGCAGGTAGAACTCAACATTTGGGAGCTGGCAAGAGTTGGTCCTTTGCTGATAGGACAATCTAGTTTTAACCTGGAGTCTATACTTTCAAAAGAAGACAATCTAAACTTGTATTAGTATATTTAATTCCAAAAAAGGATCCATGCTTAATTGAAAAAAAACAAAATGAAAATACAGATAAGTAGACATAAATTAATTGTAATCATATCACCCACTGGGGCCATTTTTATCTCTTAGTGTATATCCTATCAGATTCTTTCTATGCTTATATCATATAAAAATGTGCCTCAAGGCACATATTCCTCAATCCCATAATATTACATTTCTCATCAATGTGGATTCTATTATACTTTGCATACATATGTATTATTTTATTGCTTTTTTTACACAAAATTTCAAAAACATAGTTTCATATCAAAAATATATTTAATCATGATTTCTAATGACTCCATATTCTATCATGTATATGAGTTATTTCAAATTTTTAGATATACATGTTGCTGAAATAAACCTCCTAAAATCGGAATTGCTAGTCAATATGCCTGTGTTAAAGTTTTTGTTACATTGCCAAAATGCATTCCAGAGAGACTGAACTGGCTTCCACTCTCATCTCCCTTTGATCAGACCCCTGCCACACCCCTTATCCTCTCTTATCCCCGTATACACCCCTTGGCCAAAATGAAGTGCTCTCAGGGAAGAAGCTCAACAGTTTTCATTTTTCCCTCTACCTTCCCATTTGTTCCCTTGTGGCATGACGATTAGTGGACCTTCAGTTTTCAAACAGGTGGAGAAGGCTGTAGTGTGTATAATTGCTTTTGGTGAAACCCTCGACATTCATGTTTAGTTCTTCCTGCTCCACTTCCTCCAATTCAATTAGGCTGTTTTTACCAGGGGGAGAGTTTTCAAAGCATCAGATGAAGTGTTACCTCATGATTAATAATTCATGACCGGAGATGAAGATGGGGCAAGGTAATAATGCCCTCCAAGCTGTTTTTCTCCACCACTCCCTTGTTCTCGTTCACATAAAATGCTGTGTCTCAATCGTTAAAGCAAACATACAAAGTTTCACTGCCCCATAAACCAAAGATCCAAAGCAGGGACTCATAAGCTTTTTGAAGTCTTAAGTCCCTTCTAGAATCTTGTGAAAGCTACAGACTTTCTCCTGGTGGGAAAAAACCCGAATGTTGCAGCATGAACAGAGATTGTACTTCTAATTCCTGTGGGTCAGGCACACTTGTAAGATCATCCAAAGACTCTCTAGGTAGAAATTTCTGGTCAAACAGGCTGAAAAACAGGACAAGCCCAAAAGGAATCAAAAGTAGGATGGGCAAGACATTTCATGTGCCTTGCCTCTGTTTTCTGTGCCCAAATTTTCAACGATACAAAGAAGTTTTTTCAAATGTAATTTATTTCATTATATAGGTATTTTGCGAGGGACCCAGTGAAGTAACTGAAAATTAGAGGAGTGGATTTTGGCACGTATGTACATTACAGGGCAAATCAAATAGGGGCGAATGTGGGGGCATGGTTGATGTTGAGATCTACTTGCAAGGCTGCAGTTTTTTTCTTGCCAAATGCTATCAGCCATAAAATGTCCAGGGCAGTGGGTCACACCCACTGCTCATGCTCTGCTACTTGGCATTCCTCTAAGTTCTTCCTCAATTGTCATATCTCCACAGGCCATAACAAGGGACAACAGTCAGCAGCAATTCAATTTCGGCCTCCATCTGCTGGCAATAAGAACATAAGGGGGAAATTAATGTACACTCACACACTTGTCATTATAATAGCCCAAATTTGTTTTTATAGTATGACTTCCTTCCAAGGAAATCAAAAAACAATTTATATTCAAATTCCTAAATAGCTACTCACCTGGTAGATGGCTAAAATAATCATCTCCATTTTTTGAAGGCAAAGAGATGCTAAAAATTTGTCAAAGGCCACATAGCACTTTCATGGTGAAATATGCTTATTAGAACAACTCTCTGGAAATCATTCTGGCATTCCTTAAAAGTCTGACATCTAATATGCAAGCCACAGAGCAGGTTATAGTAATCGGTAATCATATTATATAAACATACTACAAAATATGTGTTCTACTAGTTAACATAATATTTCTTCACTCATTTTCCTCTCTTTAATTTATTCTCCTTCCCAAAACCCAAGACCCATAATTTTCCACTTGTGAGCTCTGTGATGCTGGAAAAGTTACTTAATCTCCCTCTGCCTCCATTTGTACCTCTGCAAAATGGAATAAGAGAAGCCAACTCATAGATGTGTCATTAGGATTAAATAAAAAATTCTCAGAAGATTCCCCAATATATACAGAGTGTCTGTAAAATTTGGAAACACAAATATTATAATTTCATTTTTTTTCCAGAGTGATGAAAAATGAATTGATTGAGCTGATACTGCCAAGTGGATGAAAAGGCTGATAATAACAATGAATAGCAGAGCCCTTTAATGCATATCATTTTGAAAGAGCTGCCATTTCCCATAGCACAGTTGGAAAGCTGGTTCAAAAATTCAAAGATACAGACAGCGTGTCAGCCAAACTCTTCTGTGAACTATCCTCCATTTCCAACAAGGTGAATGAAAAGATCATAGCCAGTCCAAAGAGGTCAACTTGCCAAAGATTCAAGGAATTGGAGGTACCTTGCAGAATTGTTCAAGAGAGTCCCCAAATGCATGCCTTTCAACCATACAAGATGTAAGTTCTACAAAGCTTCTCTGAAAATGATGCTGACCATCATGATGAGGGGCAATGCACTGAATATATCAGGTAAGATCATTGAACAAAATCATACACTGTAACATAAATAACTATTTATTATGTATATTTGCTTATGTTTTCATACTTTTTAGCCATCTATAGTACTTATTAAATATTTATTAGGGAGACAGAGAAGATGGCAGAAGAGTAAGACGCAGAGATCACCTTCTCCCCACAGATACATCAGAAATACATCTACACGTGGAACTGCTCCTACACAACACCTACTGAACGCTGGCAGAAGACCTCAGACCTCCCAAAAGGCAAGAAACTCCCCATGTACCTGGGTAGGGCAAAAGAAAAAAGAAAAAACAGAGACAAAAGAATAGGGATGGGACCTGCACCCGTGGGAGGGAGCCGTGAAGGAGGAAAGGTTTCCACACACTAGAAGCCCCTTCGTGGGCAGAGACTGCGGGTGGTGGAGGGGGGAAGCTTCGGAGCCATGGAGGAGAGCGCAGTAATAGGGTGCAGAGGGCAAAGCAGAGAGATTCCTGCACAGAGGATCGGTGCCGACCAGCACTCACCAGCCCAAGAGGCTTATCTGCTCAAGTTCCGGGGCGGACGGGGGCTGGGAACTGAGGCTCGGGCTTTGCTCGGATACCAGGGAGACGTCTGGCGGCGCAAACACAGCCTGAAGAGGCTAGTGCACCACGGCTAGACGGGAGGGAGTCCGGGAGAAAGTGTGGAGCTGCCGAAGAGGCAAGAGACTTCTTCTTCCCTCTGCTTCCTGGTGCGCGAGAAGAGGGGATTAAGCGCGCCACTTACAGGAGCTCCAGAAACGGGCGCGAGCTGCGGCTATCAGCACGGACATCAGAGACAGGCATGAGACGATGCTAAGGCCACTGCTGCCGCCACCAAGAATCCTGTGTGCGAGCACAGGTCACTCTCCACACCTCCCCTCCCAGGAGCCTGTGCAGCCCGCCACTGCCAGGGTCCTGGGATTCAGGGACAACTTCCCAGGGAGAACGCATGGCGCGCCTCAGGCTGGTGCAATGTCATGCTGGCCTCTGCCGCCGCAGGCTCGCCCCGCATCCGTATCCCTCCCTCCCCCCGGCCTGAGTGAGCCAGAGCCCCCGAATCATCTGCTCCTTTAACCCCGTCCTGTCTGAGCGAAGAGCAGACGCCCTCAGACGACCTATATGCAGAGGCGGGGCCAAATCCAAAGCTGAACCCCTGGAACTGTGCGAACAAAGAAGAGAAAGGGAAATCTCTCCCAGCAGCCTCAGAAGCAGTGGATTAAATCTCCACAATCAACTTGATGTACCCTGCATCTGCAGAATACCTGAACAGGCAACGAATCATCCCAAATTGAGGAGGTGGACTTTGGGAGCAAGATATATTATTTTTTTCCTCTTTTTCTCTTTTTGTGAGTGTGTATGTGTATGCTACTGGTGAGATTTTCTCTGTATAGCTTTGCTTTCACCATTTGTCCTAGGGTTCTGACTGTTCTGTGTTTTTTCAGGACACTGGTCTACAAGAGACCTCCCAGCTCCACGTAATATCAAACGGCAAAAATCTCCCAGAGATATCCATCTCAACACCAAGACCCAGCTTCACTCAACGACCAGAAAGCTACAGTGCTGGACACCCTATGACAAACAACTAGCAACACAGGAACACAGCCCCATCCATTAGCAGAGAGGCTGCCTTAAATCATAATAAGACTGCAGACACCCCAAAACACCACCAGACGTGGACCTGCCCACCAGAAAGACAAGATCCAGCCTCATCCACCAGAACACAGGCACTAGTGCCCTCCCCACCAGGAAACCTACTCAACCCACTGAACCAACCTTAGCCACTGGGGACAGACATCAAAAAACCTGGGAACTATGAATCTGCAGCCTGTGAAAAGGAGACCGCAAACACAGTAAAATAAGCAAAATGAAAAGACAGAAAAACACACAGCAGATGAAGGAGCAAGGCAAAAACCCACCAGACCTAACAAATGAAGAGGAAATAGGCAGTCTATCTGAAAAAGAATTCAGAATAATGATAGTAAAGATGATCCAAAATCTTGGAAATAGAATAGACAAAATGCAAGAAACATTTAACAAGGACCTAGAAGAACTAAAGAGGAAGTAAGCAACAATGAGCAACACAATAAATGAAATTAAAAATACTCCAGATGGGATCAATAGGAGAATAACTGAGGCAGAAGAATGGAAAAGTAACCTGGAAGATAAAATAGTGGAAATAAATACTGCAGAGCAGAAGAAAGAAAAAAGAATGAAAAGAACTGATGACAATCTCAGAGACCTCTGGGACAACATTAAATGCACCAACATTCAAATTATAGGGGTCCCAGAAGAAGAAGAGAAAAAGAAAGGGACTGAGAAAATATTTGAAGAGATTATAGTTGAAAACTTCCCTAATATGGGAAAGGAAATAGTGAATCAAGTCCAGGAAGCAAAGAGAGTCCCATGCAGGATAAATCCAAGGAGAAACATGCTAGGACACATATTAATCAAACTATTAAAAATTAAATACAAAGAAAACATATTAAAAGCAGCAAGGGAAAAACAACAAATAACACACAAGGGAATCCCCATAAGGTTAACATCTGATCTTTCAGCAGAAACTCTGCAAGCCAGAAGGGAGTGTCAGGACATATTTAAAGTGATGAAGGAGAAAAATCTACAACCAAGATTACTCTACCCAGCAAGGATCTCATTCAGATTTGATGGAGAAATTAAAACCTTTACAGACAAGGAAAAGCTGAGAGAGTTCAGCACCACCAAACCAGCTTTACAACAAATGCTAAAGGAACTTCTCTAGACAAGAAAAACAAGAGAAGGAAAAGACCTACAAGAACAAACATGAAACAATTAAGTAAATGGTAATAGTAACATACATATCGATAATTACCTTACATGTAAATGGATTAAATGCTCCCACCAAAAGACACAGACTGGCTGAATGGATACAAAAACAAGACCCATATATATGCTGTCTACAAGAGACCCACTTCAGACCTAGGGACACATACAGACTGAAAGTGGGGATGGAAAATGATATACCGTGCAAATGGAAATCAGAAGAAAGCTGGAGTAGCAATTCACATATCAGACAAAATAGACTTTAAAATAAAGACTATTACAAGAGACAAAGAAGGACACTACATAATGATCAAGGGATCGATCCATGAGGAAGATATAACAATTGTAAATATTTATGCACCCAACATAGGATCACCTCAATACACAAGGCAAATACTAACAGCCATAAAAGGGGAAATCGACAGTAACAAAATCATAGTAGGGGACTTTAACACCCCACCTTCACCAATGGACAGATCATCCAACATGAAAATAAATAAGGAAACACAAGTTTTAAATGATAAATTAAGCAAGATGGACTTAATTGATATTTATAGGACATTCCATCCAAAAACAACAAAATACACATTTTTCTCAAGTGCTCATGGAACATTCTCCAGGATAGATCATATCTTGGTGTACAAACCTAGCCTTGGTAAATTTAAGAAAATTGAAATCGTATCAAGTGTCTCTTCCAACCACAATGCTATGAGACTAGATATCAATTACAGGAAAAGATCTATAAAAAATACAAACACATGGAGGCTAAATAATACACTACTTAATAACGAAGTGATCACTGAAGAAATCAAAGAGGAAATCAAAGAATATCTAGAAACAAAAGACAATGGAGACACGATGACCCAAAACCTACGGGATGCAGCAAAAGCAGTTCTAAGAGGGAAGTTTATAGCAATACAATCATACCTTAAGAAACAGGAAACATCTCGAATAAACAACCTAACCTTGCACCTAAAGCAATTATAGAAAGAAGAACAAAAAACCCCTACATTTAGAAGAAGGAAAGAAATCATAAAGATCAGATCAGAAATAAATGAAAAAGAAATGAAGGAAACGATAGCAAAGATCAGTAATACTAAAAGCTGGTTCTTTGAGAAGATAAATAAAATTGATGAACCATTAGCCAGACTCATCAAGAAAAAAAGGGAGAAGAGTCAAATCAATTGAATTAGAAATGAAAATGGAGAAGTAACAACTGACACTGCAGAAATAGAAAAGATTATGAGAGATTACTACAAGCAATGCTATGCCAATAAAATGGACAACCTGGAAGAAATGGACAAATTCTTAGAAATGCACAACCTGCCAAGACTGAACCAGGAAGAAATAGAAAATATGAACAGACCGATCACAAGCACTGAAATTGAAACTGCGATTAAAAATCTTCCAACAAACAAAAGTCCAGGACCAGATGGCTTCACAGGTGAATTTTATCAAACATTTATCCAAGAGTTAACATCTATCCTTCTCAAACTCTTCCAAGATATAGCAGAGGGAGGAACACTCCCAAACTCATTCTATGAGGCCACCATCACCCTGATACCAAAACCAGACAAAGGAGTCACAAAGAAAGAAAACTACAGGCCAATATCACTGATGAACATAGATGCAAAAATCCTCAACAAAATACTAGCAAACAGAATCCAACAGCAGATTAAAAGGATCTTACACCATGATCAAGTGGGGTTTATTCCAGGAATGCAAGGATTCTTCAATATATGCAAATCAATCAATGTAATACACCATATCAACAAACTGAAGGAGAAAAACCATATGATCATCTCATAGATGCAGAGAAAGCTTTTGACAAAATTCAACACCCATTTATGATAAAAACCTTGCAGAAAGTAGGCATAGAGGGAACTTTCCTCAACATAATAAAGGCCATATATGACAAACCCACAGCCAGCATTGTTCTCAATGGTGAAAAACTGAAACCATTTCCACTAAGATCAGGAACAAGACAAGGTTGCCCACTCTCACCACTCTTTTTCAACCTAGTTTTGGAAGTTCTAGTCACAGCAATCAGAGAAGAAAAAGAAATAAAAGGAATCCAAATCAGAAAAAAAGAAGTACAGCTGCTGTCACTGTTTGCAGATGACATGATACTATATATACATAGAGAATCCTAAAGATGGTACCAGAAAACTACTAGAGCTAATCAATGAATTTGGTAAAGTACCAGGATACAAAATTAATGCACAGAAATCTCTGGCATTCTTATACACTAATGATGAAAAATCCGAGAGTGAAATTAAGAAAACACTCCCATTTACCATTGAAACAAAAAGAATAAAATATCTAGGAATAAACCTGCCTAAGGAGACAAAAGACCTGTATGCAGAAAATTATAAGACACTGATGAAAGAAATTAAAGATGATACATACAGATGGAGAGATATACTGTGTTCTTGGATTGGAAGAATCAACATTGTGTAAATGACTCTACTACCCAAAGCAATCTACAGATTCAATGCAATCCCTATCAAATTACCAATGGCATTTTTTTACAGAACTAGAACAAAAAATTTGACAATTTATATGGAAATTAAAAAGACACCGAATAGCAAAAGCAATCTTGAGAATGAAAAATGGAGCTGGAAGAATCAATCTCCCTGACTTCAGACTATACTACAAAGGTACAGTCATCAAGACAGTACGGTACTGGCACAAAAACAGAAATATAGATCAATGGAACAGTACAGAAAGCCCAGAGATAAACTCACACACATATGGTCACCTTATCTTTGATAAAGGAGGCAAGAATATACAGTGGAGAAAAGACTGCCTCTTCAATAAGTGGTGCTGGGAAAACTGGACAGCTACATGTAAAAGTATGAAATTAGAACACTCCCTAACACCATACACAAAAATAAACTCAAAATGGGTTAAAGACCTAAATATAAGGCCAGACACTATCAAACTCTTAGAGGAAAACATAGGGAGAACACTCTATGACATAAATAACAGCAAGTTCCTTTTTGACCCACCTCCTAGAGAAATGGAAGTAAAAACAAAAATAAACAAATGGGACCTAATGAAACTTAAAAGCTTTTGCACAGCAAAGGAAACCATAAGCAAGACTAAAAGACAACCCTCAGAATGGGAGAAAATATTTGCAAATGAAGCAACTGACAAAGGAATAATCTCCAAAATTTATAAGCAACACATGCAGCTCAATAACAAAAAAACAAACAACCCAATCCAAAAATGGGCAGAAGAACTAAATAGACATTTCTCCAAAGAAGATATACAGATTGCCAACAAACACATGAAAGAATGATCAACATCATTAATCATCAGAGAAATGCAAATCAAAACTACAGTGACATATCATCTCACACCGGTCAGAATGGCCATCATCAAAAAATCTAGAAACAATAAATGCTGTAGAGGGTGTGGAGAAAAGGAAACCCTCTTGCACTGTTGGTGAGAATGTAAATTGATACAGCCACAGTGGAGAACAGTATGGAGGTTCCTTAAAAATCTACAAATAGAACTACCATACGATCCAGCAGTCCCACTACTGGGCATATACCCTGAGAAAACCATAATTCAAAAAGAGTCATGTACCAAAATATTCATTGCAGCTCTATTTACGATAGTCAGGACATGGAAGCAACCTAAGTGTCCATCAACAGATGAATGGATAAAGAAGATGTGCACATATATACAATGGAATATTACTCAGCCATGAAAAGAAACGAAACTGAGTTATTTGTAGTGAGGTGGATGGACCTGGAGTCTGTCCTACAGAGTGAAGTAAGTCAGAAGGAGAACAACAAATACTGTATGCTAACACATATATATGGAATCTAAGGGAAAAAAAAGTCATGAAAAGCCTAGGGGTAGGACGGCAATAAAATACAGACCTACTAGAGCATGGCCTTGAGGATATGGGCGTTGGGGGAAGGGTAAACTGTGACGAAGTGAGAGAGTGGCATGGACATATATACACTACCAAACGTAGGGTGGATACCTAGTGGGAAGCAGCCGCATGGCACAGGGAGATCAGCTAGGTGGTTTGTGACCACCTAGAGGGGTGAGATAGGGAGGGTGGGAGGGAGGGAGATGCAAGAAGGAAGAGATATGGGAACATATGTATATGTATAACTGATTCACTTTGTTGTAAAGCAGGAACTAACACACCATTATAAAGCAATTATACTCTAATATATATATATATATATTTATTAGTAGTATTTATTATTTAAGGAAAGAACAAAGATGTTCCATAATTCACTTTGTTTTCATTTTTGATATAATCACGTTTTGGCACCAGCAAATAAAGACAGAGGGATCAGTAGCTAGTACTAATGATTGTGTCCTATTCAGTTGTGGTCCCCTATTGACCTTGTACTTCATTAGCTTACCAACATGCCTCAATTCTTTAAGAAAATACAAACAGTGAAATGCGTCTGCACATGTTTCCTGGTCCTTCTCCCATAGAATCAAAATTGAAATTTGAAATCTGTCTACATATTTTTATCTCTATTTCCTAATCTCAATTTCCTTCTCATAAAGAGATATAGTCTTCAGGTTGACTTTGATTCATGAAAATATTATACTAAGGAGCTGAAAATAATTATACAAATAAAAACAACATCTTCATATATGCACAATACTAAAAGCAATTTATTTTTGATCACCTATGTTATGCTCTCTGGAGAAGATTTAATGACAGATTTCTGATGAGCAATTCCATAAAAGCAATTATGAGCAAATTATATATGGGGCAATTTTGAAAAACCTGTCTTTGCTTATGCTCACACTCAGTAAAGTTATAGAGAACTTTCCAAACAGATGATATACATGTATTATGTCGTGTAAATAAATGTAGTAATGCTGTCATGTCAAATGGACCTGTTTTACCAGGTACTTTATGTTGATCTTTTTTTTTTTTTTTTTTTTTCTTTTTAACATCTTTATTGGAGTATAATTGTTTTACAATAGTGTGTTAGTTTTCCCTCTACAACAAACTAAATCAGTTATACATACACACATGCTCCCACATCTCCTCCCTCTTGCATCATCCTCTCTCCCACCCTCCCTATCCCACCCCCCCAGGCGGTCACAAAGCACAGAGGTGATCTCCCTGTGCTATGCAGCAGCTTCCCACCAGCTATCTAATTTACATTTGATAGTGTATATATGTCCCTGCCACTCCCCCACTTCGTCACAGCCCACCCCTCCCCCTCCCCATATCCTCAAGTCCATGCTCGAGTAAGTCTGTGTTTTATTCCCGTCCTACCACTAATCTCTTCATGACATTTTTTTCCCTTAGAGTCCATATATATGTGTTAGCATACGGTATTTGTTTTTCTCCTTCTGACTTACTTCACTCTGTATGACAGACTCCAGGTCCATCCACCTCATTATAAATAACTCAGTTTCATTTCTTTTTATGGCTGAGTAATATTCCATTGTATATATGTGCCACATCTTCTTTATCCATTCATCTGTTGATGGACACTTAGGTTGCTTCCATGTCCTGGCTATTGTAAATAGAGCTGCAATGAACATTTTGGTACATGAGTCTTTCTGAATTATGGTTTTCTCAGGGTATATTCCCAGTAGTGGGATTGCTGGGTCGTATGGTAGTTCTATTTGTAGTTTTTTAAGGAACCTCCATACAGTTCTCCATAGCGGCTGTATCAATTTACATTCCCACCAGCAGTGCAAGAGGGTTCCCTTTTCTCCACACCCTCTCCAGCATTTATTGTTTCTAGAGTTTTTGATGATGGCCAATCTGACCGGTGTGAGATGATATCTCATTGTAGTTTTGATTTGCATTTCTCTAATGATTAATGAGGTTGAGCATTCTTTCATGTGTTTGTTAGCAATCTGTATATCTTCTTTGGAGAAATGTCTATTTAGTTCTTCTGCCCATTTTTGGATTGGGTTGTTTGTTTTTTTGTTATTGAGCTGTATGAGTTGCTTATAAATTTTGGAAATTAATCCTTTGTCAGTTGCTTCATTTGCAAATATTTTCTCCCATTCTGAGGGTTGTCTTTTGGTCTTGTTTATGGTATCCTTTGCTGTGCAAAAGCTTTTAAGTTTCATTAGGTCCCATTTGTTTATTTGTGTTTTTATTTCCATTTCTCTAGGAGATGGGTCAAAAAGGATCTTGCTGTGATTTATGTCGTATAGTGTTCTGCCTATGTTTTCCTCTAAGAGTTTGATAGTGTCTGGCCTTACATGTAGGTCTTTAACCCATTTTGAGTTTATTTTTGTGTGTGGTGTTAGGGATTGTTCTAATTTCATACTTTTACATGTAGCTGTCCAGTTTTCCCAGCACCACTTATTGAAGAGGCTGTCTTTTCTCCACTGTATATCCTTCCCTCCTTTATCAAAGATAAGGTGACCATATGTGTGTGGGTTTATCTCTGGGCTCTCTATCCTGTTCCATTGATCTATATTTCTGTTTTTGTGCCAGTACCATATTGTCTTGATTACTGTAGCCTTGTAGTAGAGTCTGAAGTCAGGGAGCCTAATTCCTCCAGTTCCATTTCTAGTTCTCAAGATTGCTTTGGCTATTCGGGGTCTTTTGTGTTTCCATACAAATTGTGAAATTTTTTGTTCTAGTTCTGTAAAAAATGCCAGTGGTAATTTGATAGGGATTGCATTGAATCGGTAGATTGCTTTGGGTAGTATAGTCATTTTCACAATGTTGATTCTTCCAATCCAAGAACATGGTATATTTCTCCACCTATTTGTATCATCTTTAATTTCTTTCATCAGTGTCTTATAGTTTTCTGCATACAAGTCTTTTGTCTCCTTAGGTAGGTTTATTCCTAGATATTTTATTCTTTTTGTTGCAATGGTAAATGGGAGTGTTTTCTTAATTTCACTCTCAGATTTTTCATCATTAGTGTATAAGAATGCCAGAGATTTCTGTGCATTAATTTTGTATCCTGCAACTTTACCAAATTCATTGATTAGCTCTAGTAGTTTTCTGGTAGCATCCTTAGGATTCTCTATGTATAGTATCATGTCATCTGCAAACAGTGACAGCTTTACTTCTTCTTTTCCTATTTGGATTCCTTTTATTTCTTTTTCTTCTCTGATTGCTGTGGCTAGAACTTCCAAAACTATGTTGAATAAGAGTGGTGAGAGTGGGCAACCTTGTCTTGTTCCTGATCTTAGTGGAAATGGTTTCAGTTTTTCACCATTGAGAATGATGCTAGCTGTGGGTTTGTCATATATGGCCTTTATTATGTTGAGGAAAGTTCCCTGTATGCCTACTTTCTGCAAGGTTTTTATCATAAATGAGTGTTGAATTTTGTCAAAAGCTTTCTCTGCATCTATTGAGATGATCATATGGTTTTTCTCCTTCAGTTTGTTGATATGGTGTATCACATTGATTGATTTGCGTATATTGAAGAATCCTTGCATTCCTGGGATAAACCCCACTTGATCATGGTGTATGATCCTTTTAATGTGCTGTTGGATTCTGTTTGCTAATATTTTGTTGAGGATTTTTGCATCTATGTTCATCAGTGATATTGGCCTGTAGTTTTCTTTCTTTGTGACGTCTTTGTCTGGTTTTGGTATCAGGGTGATGTTGGCCGCATAGAATGAGTTTGGGAGTGTTCCTCCCTCTGCTATCTGTTGGAAGAGTTTGAGAAGGATAGGTGTTAGCTCTTCTCTAAATGTCTGATAGAATTCGCCTGTGAAGCCATCTGGTCCTGGGCTTTTGTTTGCTGGAAGATTTTTAATCACAGTTTCAATTTCAGTGCTTGTGATTGGTCTGTTCAAATTTTCTATTTCTTCCTGGTTCAGTCTCGGCAGTTTGTGCATTTCTAAGAATTTGTCCATTTCTTCCAGGTTGTCCATTTTATTGGCATACAGTTGCTTGTAGTAATCTCTAATAATCTTTTGTATTTCTGCAGTGTCTGTTGTTATATCTCCTTTTTCATTTCTAATTCTATTGATTTGAGTCTTCTCCCTTTTATTCTTGATGAGTCTGGCTAATGGTTTATCAATTTTATTTATCTTCTCAAAGAACCAGCTTTTAGTTTTATTGATCTTTGCTATTGTTTCCTTCACTTCTTTTTCATTTATTTCTGATCTGATCTTTATGATTTCTTTCCTTCTGCTAAATTTGGGGGTTTTTTGTTCTTCTTTCTCTAATTGCTTTAAGTGCAAAGTTAGGTTGTTTATTCGAGATGTTTCCTGTTTCTTAAGGTATGATTGTATTGCTATAAACTTGCCTCTTAGAACTGCTTTTGCTGTATCCCATAGGTTTTGGGTCGTTGTGTCTCCATTGTCATTTGTTTCTAAGTATTTTTTGATTTCCTCTTTGATTTCTTCAGTGATCACTTCGTTATTAAGTAGTGTATTGTTTAGCCTCCATGTGTTTGTATTTTTTACAGATCTTTTCCTATAATTGATATTTAGTCTCATAGCGTTGTGGTCGGAAAAGATACTTGATACGATTTCAATTTTCTTAAATTTGCCAAGGCTAGATTTGTGACCCAATATATGATCAATCCTGGAGAATGTTCCATGAGCACTTGAGAAAAATGTGTATTCTGTTGTTTTTGGATGGAATGTCCTATAAATATCAATTAAGTCCATCTTGTGTAATGTATCATTTAAAGCTTGTGTTTCCTTATTTATTTTCATTTTGGATGATCTGTCCATTGGTGAAAGTGGGGTGTTAAAGTCCCCCATTATAATTGTGTTACTGTCGATTTCCCCTTTTAAGGCTGTTAGTATTTGCCTTATGTATTGAGGTGCTCCTATGTTGGGAGCATAAATATTTACAATTGTTATATCTTCTTCATGGATCGATCCCTTGATCATTATGTAGTGTCCTTCTTTGTCTCTTGTAATAGTCTTTATTTTAAAGTCTATTTTGTCTGATATGAGAATTGCTACTCCAGCTTTCTTCTGATTTCCATTTGCATGGAATATCTTTTTCCATCCCCTTACTTTCAGTCTGTATGTGTCCCTAGGTCTGAAGTGGGTCTCTTGTAGACAGCATATATATGGGTCTTGTTTTTGTATCCATTCAGCCAGTCTGTGTCTTTTGGTGGGAGCATTTAATCCATTTACATTTAAGGTAATTATCGATATGTATGTTCCTATTACCATTTACTTAATTGTTTCGGGTTGTTCTTGTAGGTCTTTTCCTTCTCTTGTGTTTCTTGCCTAGAGAAGTTCCTTTAGGATTTGTTGTAGAGCTGGTTTGGTGGTGCTGAACTCTCTCAGCTTTTGCTTGTCTGTAAAGGTTTTAATTTCTCCATCAAATCTGAATGAGATCCTTGCTGGGTAGAGTAATCTTGGTTGTAGGTTTTTTTCCTTCATCACTTTAAATATGTCCTGCCACTCCCTTCTGGCTTGTAGAGTTTCTGCTGAAAGATCAGATGTTAATCTTATGGGGATTCCCTTGTGTGTTATTTGTTGTTTTTCCCTTGCTGCTTTTAATATGTTTTCTTTGTATTTAATTTTTGACAGTTTGATTATTATGTGTCTTGGCGTGTTTCTCTTTGGGTTTATCCTGTATGGAACTCTCTGTGCTTCCTGGACTTGATTGACTATTTCCTTTCCTATATTAGGGAAGTTTTCAACTATAATCTCTTCAAATATTTTCTCAGTCCCTTTCTTTTTCTCTTCTTCTTCTGGGACCCCTATAATTCGAATGTTGGTGCGCTTAATGTTGTCCCAGAGGTCTCTGAGACTGTCCTCAGTTCTTTTCATTCTTTTTTCTTTCTTCTGCTCTGCAGTAGTTATTTCCACTATTTTATCTTCCAGGTCACTTATCCGTCCTTCTGCCTCAGTTATTCTGCTATTGATCCCATCTAGAGTATTTTTAATTTCATTTATTGTGTTGCTCATCGTTTCTTGCTTCCTCTTTATTTCTTCTAGGTCCCTGTTAACTGTTTCTTGCAAATTGTCCATTCTATTTCCAAGATTTTGCATCATCTTCACCATCATTATTCTAAATTCTCTTTCAGGTAGATTGGCTATTACCTCTTCATCTGTTAGGTCTGGTGTGTTTTTATCTTGCTCCTTCATCTGTTGTGTGTTTTTCTGTCTTCTCATTTTGCTTATCTTACTGTGTTTGAGGTCTCCTTTTTGCACGCTGCAGGTTTGTAGTTCCTGTTGTTTTTGGTGGCTGTCCCCAGTGGCTAAGGTTGGTTCAGTGGGTTGAGTAGATTCCCTGGTTGGGGGGACTAGTGCCTCTGTTCTGGTGGATGAGGCTGGATCTTGTCTTTCTGGTGGGCAGGTCCTCGTCTGGTGGTGTGTTTGGGGATGTTGGTAACCTTATTATGATTTTAGGCAGCCTCTCTGCTAATGGATGGGGCTGTAGACCTGTCTTGCTCTTTGTTGGGCATAGGGTGACCAGCACTGTTCTTTGCTGGTCCTTGAGTGAAGCTGGGTCTTGGTGTTGAGATGGAGGTCTCTGGGAGATTTTCGCCGTCTGATATTACGTGGAGCTCGGAGGTCTCTTGTGGACTATTGTCTTGAGGTTGGTTCTCCCACCTCAGGGACACCGCCCTGGTGCCTGGCTGGGGCGCCAAGAACCTTTAATCCACACGGCTCAAAATAAAAGGTAGAATAAATAGAGAGGAAAGAAAAGGAAGGAAGGAGGGAGGGAGGGAAGGAAGGAAGAAATGAAGGAAGGAAGCAGGAAAGGAAGGAAGGAAGGTGCAGAGGAAGAAAGGGAGGAAGGAAGAGAGGAAGGGAGGAAAGAAGGGGGGAAGGAAGGAAGAAAGGAGGGAAGAAGGGAAGAAAGGAAGGAAGAAAGGAAGAAAGAAAGGGAGAAGACAGAGTAGTATAAAGTATAGTTATTAAAATAAAAAATAATTATTAAGAAGAAAAATTTCCTTTAAAAAAAAAAAAAAACAGAAAAATGGGTCGGTCTAACCCTAGGACAAATGGTGCAAGCAAAGCTATACAGACAAAATCTCACACAGCAGCACACACATACACACTCACAAAAAAAAAAAAAAAAAACAGAAAAATGGGTCAGTCTAACCCTAGGACAAATGGTGCAAGCAAAGCTATACAGACAAAATCTCACACAGCAGCACACACATACACACTCACAAAAAGAAAAAAAAGGGGAAAATAATAGTATATCTTGCTCCCACAGTCCACCTCCTCAACTTGGGATGATTCGTTGTCTATTCAGGTTTTCAACAGATGCAGGGCACTTCAAGTTGATTGTGGAGCTTTAATCCGCCGCTTCTGAGGCTGCTGGGAGAGACCTCCCCCTCTCCTCTCTGTTCGCACAGCTCCTGGGGTTCAGCTTTGGACTTGGTCCCGCCTCTGCGTGTAGGTTGTCCGAGGGCGACTGCCCTTCGCTCAGACAGGACGATGTTAAAGGAGCAGTTGATTCGGGGGCTCCAGTTCTCTCAGGCTGGAGGGAGGGAGTGGCACGGGGGCGGGGCGAGTCCGCGGCGGCAGAGGCCGACGTGACGCTGCACAGGCCCAAGGCTCGCCGTGCGTTCTCCCGGGGAAGCTGTCCCTGGATCCCGGGACCCCGGCAGTGGCGGACTGCACGGGCTCCCGGGAGGGCCGGTGTGGAGAGTGACCTGCGCTCACACACAGGCCTCTTGGTGGTGGCAGCAGCAACCTTAGCGTCCGACACCCGTCTCTACTGTCCGTGCCGACAGACGCGGCTCGCGCCCGTTTCTGGAGCTCCTCTACGCGGTGCTCTTAATCCCCTCACCTCACACCCGAGGAAGCAAAGAGGCAAGAAAAAATCTCTTGTCTCTTCGGCAGCTCCGCGCCCGCCCCTGGGGCTCCTTCAAGCGGCGCACTTAATCCCCTCTCCTCGCGCCCAGGCAGCAAAGAGGGAGGAAAAGGTCTCTTGCCTCTTCGGCAGCTCCAGACTTCTCCCGAACTCCCTCCCGGCCAGCCGTGGCACACTAGCCCCCTTCAAGCTGTCTTCACTCTGCCAACTCCAGACCTTTCCCTGGGATCCGACTGAAGCCCGAGCCTCAGCTCCCGGCCCCGCCCGCCCCGGCGGGCGAGCAGACAAGCCTCTCGGGCTGGTGAGTACCGATCGGCACCGATCCTCTGCGGGAATCTCTCCGCTTTTCCCTCCGCACCCCTGTGGCTGCGCTCTCCTACGCGGCTCCGGAGCTTCCCCCTCCGGGGCCCGCAGTCTCCGCCCGCGAAGGGGCCTCTAGTGTGTGGGAGTCTTTCCTCCTTCACGGCTCCCTCCCACTGGCGTAGGTCCCGTCCCTATTCTTTTGTCCCTGTTTATTCTTTTTTCTTTTGCCCTACCCAGATATGTGGGGAGTTTCTTGCCTTTTTGGAGGTCTGAGGTCTTCTGCCAGCGTTCGGTGGGTGTTCTATAGGAGAAGTTCCACGTGTAGATGTATTTCTGATGTCTCTGTGAGGAGGAAGGAGATCTCCGCGTCTTACTCTTCCGCCATCTTTCCGAGCTTCTTCTTCATGTTGATCTTAATTCTCTAGCTTAGGGTGCTCAGTGTGACACAGCCTGGCCAAAAAGGGAAATTCAAAAAATGTTTATTGTTAAGATGCTGATGAACTTCAATGTTAACGGGGGTGATCAAGTGTAAACTGTCAAGTGTCACAAGGACATTAACAATGTCATAAAGCAAAGACTTTCTACAGGATCCATCAAAGTGAAGTCAAGTTTGAAAAAACTGAAATAATTAGATTGCCATTTGTCAAGCATGTCTGAATTTTAGTCTGCCATCTGGCAGAACCTGAGGATCAGAGAATAGAGACAGGCTATATATGTGTTACCCCTGAAATCTTGTACTTCCTATGAATATGAGACTTTGGGGGAATCAGAGGTCATGGACAGCAAAGAATGGCCAAAATGCAGGCATGAAGACCAGAGGCTTTGTAATAAATATATTAGTAACTGGTGTAATACCACCAAAGACTGCTATAAATGGATCAAATCAACCAGGAAGGAGTTTCTTAGTAACCATCTACAGGTATTATTCTTAGTCCTAAACTGTTCACAATTTTATTAGCAGCTTGATAAAAAAAATAGAAGGTAGAATTTTTAAATTCAAGATAGCACAAAACTGAAAGGGACAGATAATATTTTTTTTAAAGACAGGAGTTCAATATAGAAAAAGGGTGGGCTGAAATTTTGATCTAAAAAAAGAAGGAAGATTTGGAGTTTTAGTGAGATTTCCAGCTTGAAAGGAAAGGTACCCTAAAATTAATATATTTGGGAGATTTAAACTAAGGAATTATTAAGGGAAGTGTGGATAGGGATTAAGGAAACTACAAAGGATTGTTAAATACCCCAAAGAATTATAAGCTCAACTACTCCCTCTACATCTGAAGGTGTGAGAAGAGGAGCTGATTATTAGAACACTGATACACAGAAGTGTATGATACACAGAAGGATGGATGGAGAGAGCAGCCATTTAAGTAAGAGGAGCTTGGAGGAAAGAAACAAGGGGAATACATATTTTGACCTCACTTTTCTCCCTTCTTCCCATCTCCTAGGGCTCTTCGTCCACCAAGCTCAACTGAAAATCAGAGAGCAAGTAACTCATTGATGTTATGATTCCTGGGGTAGAACCCAGAAACCTATATTTGTTTACAAATACGGTAATGGTTTGGATACATCCCAAAGTTTGAGAACCACTAGAGTCCAGTGCAAACTGTTAGTCTTGCTCTACTGCAAAGATCAGGAAATTTTTATGCAAAGGGCTTGACAGTAAACATTTTAGGCTCTTTGGGCCATACAGTCTCTGTTGTAACTACTCAAGTCCGCCTTTGTAGCATGAAAGCAGCATAAGCAAATGGGCTTGGCTGGAATTTGCCCCAGCAGGCTGGCTTTGGCCCAGCACAGTTTTAACACTGTTAAACTTAAATTAAAAGTTTTTAAAATATACTAATAATTACACGTATTATATCACTTATTATCAATAGAACTTACAAGCCCTGACAAATTTTTTGCACTCTCAATCATACCAGAAGTGAAATTTGAAAAGAGTCTCCCCAATAAAGCTTTCATGTAGGAAACTCATATCCCAGGAAGATGATCTATTGCTGTACAATAGGGAATATTACAACTTTTATTTATATTTAATTTTTTTTTTACATTTGTTTTAAATTTCTATTTTCAAATATTTTATGATGTGCTTAAAGAATTAGTATTTTAGTACATGGAAATATTTACAAATTAAATAAATTACTCTGTTTATTGGAAAGCAACACTGGCAAATAGGGTCTCCAAAAATCCACCCTGCCATAAAAGCAATGAGAACACTGATAAACAACTGTCAAATCATCTTTTTAAGAGCTCCTGGAATTAACCAAAGACTTGCAGTAATCCAAGGAGAGTTTATTCAGGAAAACTGGTTGAATCTCAGTAAGAATACTGAGTTTGTGGCATTTTAACTTACCTTGTTCCCATCCCCGTACTCCCAGCTTTATAGTAGCCTTAAGAACTATCTACTTTGGAACCACAATAACTAAAAAACAGCAGTCTAGCAGCCATGGGCTTAGATCAAACTGGTTTGGAATGCCCAAAGGTCCATCTCCAAAGAAATGCCACTATCTGACCTATCTTGGAGCTCCCTGGAAAAAAACAATTCTCAGGGCTCATCTTTATTCGAACTCACTCAGATCTCACTGGATGAGGAAAGCTGTATCCATGGGGGATTTGTCCAAAATAGTCAGAGACAAGTGTTTAACATCATAGTTGCCTGGGACAGCAATACCAGTTGGAGTAATTGAACAACCAAAAAATTAAAAGGAAAATAAGGGAAATGAGATCTCCATAGGGGGTTTTGAAAATATCTAACATGTTTCTAGGAATCTAGAAGGCCATCTGCATGTGTAGTGGCACATGCACAGAAAGACTTGAAAAACTCTAATCTGTGTCCATGGCTGACCTTAAGGCTCTGTGCAAACAAGTACTGAAGGATAAGGCACAACTTTAAACTACTCCAGCACTGAAAGCCTAGTCCAACACACACTGGATCCTTCAACAAAGGTGGGAAACTTACTGGTTCAGGACATTTAAGAAAATCTCTGTCCAATCACTATCTGGCTACGAAGATAACTAAGCAGAGATGAGACTTTAATACCTACACATAACAAAAAATAAGGTATTACAGAATTTTCCAGACAATTCACTAAACAAATAAACAAAAACAATAAGAATGAAGTCTGGGGGAGAAGGTAGAGATCTATTATGTTACTTAAAATGTCCAAGTTTCAACAAAAAAATTACAAGATATTATATGAAGAAACAGGAAAGTATGTCCGATACATGAGAAAGAGAACAGGTAATAGAAATTGTTCCTGTGGAGTCCAAATATTGGACTTACAAGACAAAAACTTTAAATCAGATATCATAAATATGCTCAACTAATTAAATAAAATTATTGATACATTTTAAAAACTAAAGGAAAATATGATAACAGTGTCACACAGACACTGTTTTTCAAACAGAAAATATGAACAAAGAAATTAAATTTATAAAATGAAACCAAATAGAATTACTGGAGTTTAAAAGTATGATCATTAAAATGAAACATTCACTAGAGAGGAATAACAGCAGATAAGAGCTGACAGAAGAAAAATAAGTATACTTGAAGATAGGTTAAATGAAATTATCCAGTTTGAGGCAGAGAAAAAAAAAAAAATTAAAGGAAAATCACCAGAAACTCAGAAACCTGAGGGATACCATCAAGTTCAAGTATATCAACACACATCATGTTAGCATCCCAGAAGAAAAGGAGAGAGACAGAAAGAATATATGAATAAAGAATGGCTAAAATTTTCCCAAATTTGATGAACAACATTAACTTACACATCCAAGAATCTTGAAACACTCCTAGTAGGATAAACAAAAAGAGATCTACATCTAGGCACATCATAGTCAACCTGTCAGAAGACAAAAGAGAGAATCTTGAAAGGAGCAACAGAGAGAGAAAACAACAAACAAACTCATCATGTACAAGGTATCTTCAATGAGAGGAACAACTGACTTACCAGAAACCAAGAAAGCCAGGATGCTGTAAGAAGATAAACTCAAAGGACTGAAAGAAGACTATAAACCAAGAAAACTACCATTCAAAAATGAAGGCAAAATTAATATATCATAAGATTAAAAAAACTGAGAAAATTAATTGCTAGGGGACCTACCTTATAAGAAATACTAAAGGGAAACTTTCAGGTTGAAATAAAAGGACACTAGACAGTAATTTTAATCCACATGGGTACATAAAGAGTACCAGTAGAGGTAACTACATAAGTAAATATAGATGAGAGTACAAATATATTTTTCTTTGTAAATAATTTCTTCTATATCATTTGAAAAACAATTACATAAAGCAATATTTATAAAACTGTGTTGATGGACTCAAAATGTACAATTTGTATGTCAATAATAGCATAAAAGAGTGGAAAATCAATGGGGTTATATTAGAACAAATTGTTTTGTATACTATTTAAGTTAAGCTGGTACTAATCAGAACTAGATTGTTATAAACAAGATGTTAATTGTACTCCCTAGGCAAGTTACTAAGAAAATAACTTTAAAAACTCATAATATTCATAAAATAAACAGCA
This sequence comes from Kogia breviceps, assembly GCF_026419965.1. Lineage (NCBI taxonomy): Eukaryota > Metazoa > Chordata > Mammalia > Artiodactyla > Physeteridae > Kogia > Kogia breviceps. Next base: position 124,674,070 of record NC_081310.1, on the reverse strand, counting down.
AAAAATTAAAATTGTACACTAGAAAATAGTTAATACAAAATAAGGCAGTAATGAAAAATAGAGGGGAAAGAAAGACATATAGAACACAAATAGCAAAATGACAAACCTAAAGCCTTCTTCATCAACCCTAGTACATTGCTAGTGGTAATGTAAGTCAATGTAGCATCTTTGAAAAAGTTTGCCAGTTCCTCAAAAAATTGAACATAGAGTTACTATATGATCAGTCATCCCACTCCTAGATACACGTCAAGAGAAATAATACATGTCCACACAAAAACTTGTACAGGATGTTATAGCAGCATTATTCATAATAGCCAAAAATTGGAAACAACCCAAAAGCTCATCAATTGATGGATGGGTAGACAAAATGTGGCATACCTATAAAACAAAATGTTACTTGGCATTAAAAAGGCATGAAGTTCGGATACATGTACAACATGGATGAGTTCAAAACTATTATGCCAAGTGAAAGAAACCAGTCACAAAAGAACTCATATTCTATGATTCCATTTATAGGCCATGTCCAGGATAGGTAAATCTATACAGTTAGGAAGTAGTTTAGTGGTTTCTAAGGGCTAGATGGAAGATGAATGGAGAATGGCTGCTATTGGGTTCAGGGTTTCTTTTTCAAGTGATGAAAATGTTCTAAAATTGGATAGTGGTAATTCTTACATAACTCTGTGAATATACTAAAAACCTGGAAGTTTACACTTTAAAAGGGTGGATTTTGTGATATATAAATTACATCTTAATAAAGATGTTACAAAAAATGTTCAAGCTCATCATTTTTTAGTTGATCACATGTAAGATCAAAATAGTTTGAAGTGAATTAGCATTCCTGAAAGGCTAAGCATACTCTCATCAGACTGACATCCTGAAATATGTCAACTTCAACTCTACACAAATACAAAAACCGACAACTTGAAAAAATGTGAAAAATGTATACAGACTGTAGAGTGGGCCATACACTTAGAAAAAGGGACTCACATGGATTAAATTTTCTGTTTTATGAATTTTGGCCTAAGAACAAGCTGAAGTTGAATAGAAAACTCATACTTTTTTTGTCCTGAAGGTCCAGAGGATAGAATTAAGGGAACCCATAGCTACTGGAGAGTGAGTTGGGTGTGTTAGAAAAAAGAAAGGTAGTGTGGTAGAAAGGCCCCAGGTTCTGTGATAAACGTGGATCACATTTTCAGCCTGAGTCTTGAACCATGCATGCATAAAGCAAACCCAAAACAGCACAGACAAGGGGAAAAAAAAAAAAAAAAAAACAGCTAAAACTTAACTGATATTTGAACTGTTGCCCAGCAAAAAACATTTATATTTTCACTACAACCAATTTAATTCCTGCTAAAATGAAAATATCAACACTCTTGGGTGGAATAAAAGAGAATCCAGAGTTTCTGCAACATGACAATTAATGTCAGAATGCAATCAAATTTAGTCAACATAAAAAGAAACAGAAATACTTGACAAATTCTCTAGACAAACGACAACCAACATTGACCAACCTTGACATCATTTAGGTATGAAATTAGCAGATAGACATTTTAAAGCAGTTAGTATGCTTCTGATCAGGTATAAATATGATTGCAATGAATGAAAATATGGGAAATCTCAGCAGAGAAATATAAGCCATGCAAAAAAGGGAAATTCTAGAGCTGAAAATAATTTATTTATAAATATCTGATATATAAAATGTACTGAATAAGCTTAGCAGGAGAATGGAGACGACAGAAGAAATATTGAGTGAACTTGAAGGTAGATCAATAGGAATTATCAAATCTATGGAATAGAAAAAATAAACATTGAAAAACAGAACTTTTTTCTGATATTATGAAATAATATCAAAATATTTGTTTATACATGTAATTGAAGTCTCAGAAGAATATAGAATGGAACATAATATATTTTAAAGAAATAACAGTGAATTTTTTCAAAGTTTGATAAAAGACAAAAACCAAAAAATTTAAGAACCTCAGCAATTCCCAAGCAGGAAAAATATGAAGAGAACCATACTCAGATATATTAAAATAAAACTGCACAAAACCAAAGAAAAAGAGGAAAAATTGAAAGTAGTCAAAGAAAAATGAAACATTACATACAGAGAGAAAAAATAAATCATTATACCATTTACTTATCAGAACACTTGGAACCCAGAAGACAGTGGGAAAATATCATTAAGGTGATGAAAGCAAAATATCAAAGAAACAAAAACTATCAACCAAGAATTCTATATCTAGCAATAATGTCCCTCTAGAATGTAGGGAAATATATCTTCAGCTAAAAAGAATATGAGAGAATTTGTTGCCAGCAGACATAAATTAAAAGAATTGCCAAAGGCAGTTCTGAGGTTGAAGAGATACCTCACTGGAAGCTCATATCCTCAGGAAGAATAAAGAATACTGAAAATGGCAAATATAAAGATAAATTATTCTCTTTTTCTCTAAATTTCTTTAAAATTCATATGACGGTTTAAAGCAAAAATTACAACATTGTCTCATGGAGTTTATAATGTATATAGAAATAAAATATTATATCCATGAGAGCATAAAATGAGGGATATTATATAAACCTACAGACAATTGTAAAGTTCTGCATTTTATGTGAAATGACACGATATTAACTCTAAGTTCACTGTGAAAATTTAAAGATGTATATTTTAATACCTACAGCAACTACTAAAAAGTATGCAAAGTGGTATAATTAAAAAGCCAACAGATAAATTAAATTGCAATTCTGAAAATATTCAAAAATCCAAAAGAGGACAGAAACAGAGGAAATTAAAGGTAAAGTAAGTAAAATGAAGGAAATGATCAAGATAACAGCAGATATTAATGAAATAAAAAACAGACAAGCAATAGAGAAATTAGTAAGGCCAAAACTTGCATTTTTTAGAAGATCAACAAAAATAATAAGTCCTTAGTTAGACTGATAAAAATAAATAAATAACACGAATTACCAATAAGAGGAACAAAAGTATTGCTATCACTGATTACCCTACAGATATTAAAAGGATAATAAAACAATATTATGATCAACTTTATGCCCCAAATTTATTGACAACCTAGATGAAAGAGATAAATTCTGGGGGCAGAGAGGAACAGCTTACCAAAACTGACATTAAACTAAATTGAAAATCTGAAATATTCTACAATTTACAGATAAGTATCAAATCACCAAAAGACTTTCCACAGGGAAAACTCCAGGCCCAAGTGGTTTCATTTGTGAATTCTATCAAAATATAAGGAAAAATAGCACCAAATTTACATAAAGGCTTACAGAAATTAGAGGAAGAGGGAATATTTGCTAACTCATTTTATGAAGCCAGCATAATCCTAATATTGATATCTCACAAAATATATTACCCAAAAAAATTACAGACAAATATCCCTCATGGACATAGATACAAAAATGTTACACTTAAATCCTCAAAAATACTTAATAAAATATTATTAAATAAAATTATAGTTTTATTCAAAATAGCCAAAACTTGGAAACAATCATATGTCCATAAATGAATGGAAACATAAACCAACTGTGATATATTTATACAATGGAATATAACTCACCAATAAAAACAAACAAACTATTGAAATGAATGACATGGATGAAGATCAAAACATTATGCCGAGTAGGAAAATTGTTACAAAAATGAATACATACTGTGTGGTTCTATTTATTTGGAGTTCTAAAACAAGCAAAACTAATCTATGATGGAATAAAATAAGAACAGTTTTTGGCTCTGAGAACTTAGGGGAGAATTTGAGAAGTCCATGAAAGAACTTTGTGATAGTAATGTTCTATATCTTGATAGAGACTTGTTACATAGCATTTGTCAAAACCCACCAAACGTACAAGATTTGTGTATTTCTTTTTATATAAGTTTTACATTAAAATCTGCAAAAATATTGAACTCTAGTTAATGATATGGATGCTAAAGTATTTAGGAAGAAAAACATCTGCAATTCTTAAAAAGTAAGATGAGTAGCTAAAGGGATGACAAATGATTATAAATGTGATAAAACAAGTATAGTAATATATTAATTTCAAACATATAACAAAGTTTACTGTTTACTATGAGTCTTTCAATCTTTATTTATTTATTTTAAAATAAATTTATTTATTTATTTTTGGCTTTGTTGGGTCTTCGTTGGTGTGAGCAGCCTTTCACTATTTGCAGCGAGTAGGGGCCACTCTTCCATGTGGTGTGCGGGACTGTCATTGCGGTGGCTTCTCTTTATTGCGGAGCATGGGCTCTAGGTGCACAGGTGTTAGTAGCTGTGTATGAAGAGTCTTTCAATCTTTATATTTGACATTTTTCATACTGAAATGATGGGAAATAGTTTGAAGTTCCATAACTTAGACTATGGGAAATTTTTCATTTAGAAATATGAAGGAACGATAAGCTATAGAACCTTAACATAGCTAGGAAACTACCTGAAAAAGAATTCATACTCAGTGCAATCCCACTGTGATATAAGAAACCAGTATTCTGGTTCAGAAAGAAATATTTTCTTTTTTTTTTTTTTTTTGTGCTAGGCGGGCCTCTCACTGTTGTGGCCTCTTCCGTTGCGGAGCACAGGCTCTGGACACGCAGGCTCAGCGGCCATGGCTCACAGGTCCAGTCGCTCCGCGACATGTGGGATCTTCCCGGACCGGGGCACAAACCCATGTCCCCTGCATCGGCAGGTGGATTCTCAACCACTGCGCCACCAGGGAAGCCCAAGAAATATTTTCAAAACTCTTTTCTAATGGGTCAGGACTAAAAACTGGTTTTTATTCAGAGCCTTCTCCATTTTTCTCACTTAATTCTTTCATCATTTAGACTATTTAAGATTCAGGTTGTTCCTCCTTATGTGCCAGCATCACAAACTTCCTCTAAGCAAATATCCATTTGTAAAGATAGAAACGCAAGCAAAATGTACAGCCTAAGTTTCCACTAGTTCCCATATTCCATGTACTTCAAATGCTCATAAGCAGCTTGATAAGCCTTTAGCAGCTCTTTCTCTTTTTATTCAAATTGGATTCCACTACAAAACCTGGTTGGATGAACAAGTAAACAAACAAAATAAATGAACAAATAAATGAATACATATAATTTAACCAAAGCCAGAAACTCTGCCCGCTAAGAACTCAACTGCCCTCCAGTTTCAAGGAACAGTTGGGTAGCCTGCCACAGTCTTAGTGTGTTATGAAGAACTGAGTCTAATCCTTACATTCTAGCTGTCCTCAAACCCAAAGACTAAATAGAAATCTTTTTGTTCAAAGTTAAGTAAACATAAAATGTCAACAAGTAACCTATAAAAAAGAATTATAACCTGCAAAATGCATATTCTTCCCTTATTAGATTTAGATCATCATAGAAAAGGAAAATTGCTTTAAAATATTTTGCTATCTGTTGTTAATATAAGAGAATATTACTCTGAGTATTTTCATCTCAGCATTCTCTAGCACCTGGCACAAAAATTTTAAATATCTTTTGAATGGATGAATGAATGAGTTTCTCTTATTAAAAAAGTTGACTTTAAGATATGAGAGTGAATATAATCAAATTAAATCACAGTTGGAAATTAGAAGTCGCTAATTGATACTGCAGACAATAAAATAAATAATTCAAAGGACGTTCTTGAAAAATACTTGTGAAATAAAGAAAAAGAGAACAGAAATTTAAAATTAGGGAGAGAATACAATGGATTTGAGTTTGCAGATTTTATAAGGCCTTAGGGTTAAAATGAAAAGTGGCATTTAAAGGTAGAGTAATGAAAGGAGACTTAAACTTAGAAATATCCTGGTAACATACTTAAATTTAATAAGCATATCCTTAGCACTTATCACCATCCAAAATATTACATATATTTACATATCTTATAAATTGTCTTTTTGTTCCTCTCTTAGAAGTTAAGCTTCAGGAAAGCAGGAAGTTTTTTACTTTTGATCCACTGCTCTGTGTACCACCACCAAAAGTATTTTCTAATAGATAGTAAATATGCAGTAAATATATATTGAGTGAATTACCTAATTTTAATTAATTAAAAAGAATCCAGGCAAGGAATGAGGGATGGTGGTGGTGTGTAGTTCAGTAGGGAGTCAAGTATATATTGAATACAGCAATTAAAAGCAAGTTGGTCTCAGCTTTTTCTCTGTAACAAAACTCTATTTTCTTTTTCAAAAAGCAATATAACTTTAAAAACTTTTTATGACCTTAAAATTACACTAATAATAAGCTGCCTTTTGTGCACAAAGATAACAGGACAAATCTCAAGTTTTGCGAAGTCTAAGAAATTAAGAGTTCATAAAAATTGCTTAAAGAAAAGCTTTGAAGAACTTTAAAATTTTATCAAGATTAGAGTTCAGGGGGGAAAAAGGCAGTTAAAAAAATTACCAGTAATTTTCAGAGAAAACTCTAATTCGAAAATAAACATGCCCACCAATGTTCATAGCAGCACTATTTACAATAGCCAAGACATGGAAGAAACCTAAGTGTCCATCAACAGATGACTGAAGGAGATGTTGTCTCTCTCTCTCTCTCTTTCTCTCTCTCTTTCTCTCTCTCTCTCTCTCTATATATATATATATGTGTGTGTATATATATGACAAATATACATAATATATGGAATGTATTATATATATACAACAGAATATTACTCAGCCATAAAAATGAATGAAATAATTTGCAGCAACACGGATAGACCTAGAGATTATCATACGAAGTGAAATAAGTCAGAAAGAGAAAGACAAATATCATATGATATCACTTATATGTAGAGTCTAAAAAAATGATACAAATGAACTTATTTATAAAACAGAAATAGACTCACAGACATAGAAAAGAAACTTATGGTTACCAAAGGGGAAAGGGAGGGGTAGGAATAAACTAAGAGCTTGGGATTAACAGATACATGATACTTTATGTAAAACAGACAAAAAACAAGGTCATACTGTATAGCACAGGGAACTATATTCAATATCTTTTAATAATCTATAATGGAAAAGAAACTGAAAAAGAATCTATATATGTATATATATATATAACTGAATCACTTTGCTGTACACCAGAAATTAACACAACATTGTAAATCAAATATACTTCAGTTATAAATAAATAAATAAATAAAAACTTCCTGCTAATTTTGAAGTCAACCACATTCATAGAATTATGAGAACAAGAGGACAACCACCATGGCAAAAAAAGAGTTGAAGCTAAAATCTCTAAATGGTGTATTGAAATCCACAAAATAAAATATTAAATATAAATTAGGCTCAAGTCCAACCAGAACTTTCTGAGGAGCATAAAAAATAATTCACAGTAGCATTACAGAGGCTAGACCAGGAGAATTATTTATATATCAGCCCTGTTTCCCATTAATTAGGAGATGCCCTTGGGAGCATTAACACCTTGGCATCTCCTGGTTTCACAGGCTGGTTGCTCCTACCAGCTTCTGTGAAATGAGAGAAGCCCAGGCAGAGGGTGAAAGACATAGGGACACTAGGTCTTAATTTGAACAAGACACTGTCATCATGAGATGGGTGGAAGGCTCAAGAAATTGTCTATTCTCACAAGAGGGAAGAGATATGGGAACATATGTATATGTATAACTGATTCACTTTGTTGTAAAGCAGAAACTAACACACCATTGTAAAACAGTTATACTCCAATAAAGATGTTAAAAAAAAAAAAAAAAAGGAAGAAATTATCTATTCTAATCATGGCTGAAATCAGAGGTGAGACAAAGAGGATTTTACTCAGGCCATAAGGAGGAGTCTGATGTTTCTTTGATAGATATTCCAAGATCTATAATCTTTGCAATTCATGATTAATTTCCTTCCATCCTCCTACCTGCCCAATTGACCAGAACTTCCTTTGGAAGTAACGATTTATGTTTCTGCTTACATGGAAAAGCAGTTTAAACAAAGTAAAAATATTATTGGTGAAAGCAATAAGAATATTAAGAATAAATAAATGTGTGTGTATAATTTTCACCTTTTGTACACCAGAGGCAAAGGATACTAGTTCTTTTAAAATATATGTACAAGAATTCATATGCTCAAAAAATTCTCATTATTAAAAAAAATAGAAACTATAGGAAAGAAACACCATACTACAATGCAATAAAACTAGAAATTCTTTATGTAGTTTAAATTCTCATTTCTGTTTTAAACTAGAACTTTCATATTCTTGAGTTCATCGCTGACTGGCATACATACTATGCCAGACATTTGCCTATTTGCCCTCAACCCCTGTTCCCACTCTTCTGTTTTTTCTGTGTATTAAAGAAGGTTAGAAGTCTGCAAGCTTTGTTTCTCAGTTTTCCTTGCTGGCTCTCTTGCTGATGAGTTCTGCTAATAGAACATACTAGTGGGAAATAAGAAGACAGCAGGAAGAGCAAAGGTTCCTCCTCTGGCTCCAATATTGTAGCAGTGGCTGGCAATTGCTGTCAGTTTCTGTAGTAGTAGCAGGAATGGGTTGATTGATTCTAGACCAAAGAAGACTGGGCATAGGTGGCTACTTTTCCTTGTTGTCAGCTTTGTCCCTCCAATACTCTTTCCTTTTCCTGTTTGCTATTCTAGCCCTTCCAATATTCATCAACAATTCTTCATATAAAATTCTCTCTGTTGGGAATGGCCATCATTAAAAATCTACAAGTAACAAATGCAGGAGAGAGTGTTGAGAAAAGGGAACCCTCCCACACTGTTGGTGGGAATGTAATTGGTGCAACCACTATGGAGAACAGTATGGAAGTTCTTCAAAAAACTAAAACTAGAGTTGCCATATGGTCCTGCAATCCCATCCTGGGCATATATCCAGACAAAACTATAATTCAAAAAGATTCATGTACCCCTATATTCATAGCATCACTATTTACAATAGCCAAGACAGGGAAACAACCTAAATGCCCATTGACACATGACTAGATAAAGATGTTGTATGTATATCCAATGGAATATTACTCAGCAATGAAAAAGAAGGAAATAATCCAGCTACATGGATGGACCTAGAGATTATCATACTAAGCAAAGTAAGTCAGAAAGAGAAAGACAAATACCATATGATATCACTTATATGTGGAATCTAAAATATGATACAAATGAACTTATCAACAAATCAGAAACAGACTCACAGACATAGAGAACAGATTTATGGTTGCCAAGGGGGAGAGAGGGTGGGGCGGGATGGATTGGGAGTTTGGGACTAGCAGATGAAAACTATTATATATAGAATGGATAAACTAAAAGGTCTTATTGTATAGCACAAAGAACTATATTCAATATCCTGTAATAAACCATAATGGAAAGCTGGATGTCTCTATAGTGAATTTTGTTTCCCCAAATGGATTCTGAATAACAATAATATATTTTGACTAATTCTTAGTTCAAATTATCATAACTTGATAGGGGAGATGTCAAGATAGATGTGTGGAAAAACACAGAGTCAGCGCCTCCCCACAACTAGGGTGTCTGTCGACCACTGGTGGGGGACTCTAACACCCAAGGAGACAGGAGGAACCCCAGAGTGAATCAGTAGGATGTAGGGGGACTGAGCAGGGAGGAGAAGTGGAGGCCAGACAAGATCGGTGCCCCCGAGGCCAGGGAGATCAGGAGAGGCAGGTGGGAGGGACTCTCTGGGAAGAGTGGGAGAGGAATGGAGGGTGATCACCTGGCCCACTTGGGCCAGGGAGCCTCCTGAGCTCCTAAGCCGGTTCCCCTCCAACAAAGCCCCAACCAGGCTGCATGGGAGGGGTCATCCAGGAGGATCAGGAGCAGAGTGGAGGGCAATTGCCCTCCCCACTGGGGCCGAGGGAGCCTGCTGAGCTCCCAGGCTGGTCCCTGAAATCCAAAGCCCCCCCCCCCAGGTCGGGTGGGTCCTTGGGGGCATAGGAAGGAGGCGGAGGGGAGAACAGGAGAGGCAGGTGGGAGGGGGTCTCTGGGAGGAGTGGGTGAAAAGCAGAGGGCGATTGCACCACCCACTCGGGCATGGGGAGACTGCTGAGCTCCCAGACTGATCCCCTGCTCTCCAAACTCCCCTCCAGGCCATGTGGATTCTAGGGGGCATAGGAGGGAGGCTGCGGAGATCAGGAGAGGCAGGTGGGAGGGGGCCTCCCAGACTCCAGACCAGAGGAGCAGGAAAGGAGAGGAGGGAGTTTGCCCCACCCACTCGAGCCCAGAAAGCCTGCTGGGCTCCCAGGTAAGGTCCCCTGCCCTCTGAGACCAGGGGTGGGGGGCACACCTGGGCCCCTTCTGTTCCTTGAGCCTAAGCCCACCCCCCACAGCCCCCAGGGCCTTTTCCAGGCCTGTGGGTCCTGAGCATTGGTCCGGCACACTGCCCAAGACTTGCCCTTGCTTATGTCCCACTCTCCACATCCAAGGCCTTCCTCCCAGCTTTTTTTTTTTTTTTTTTTTTTCCCTTTCCCTACTCCTCTTTTTTATTATTGTGGTACTGATTGATGTACCTTCTGGTTATTTTCATTTTTACATTCTTTCTAACATATTTGTTAGTTTCCTAGTATAATTTTATTTTTTACTTAGTTATTGTTCTCTTCTTTTTTTTTTTTTTTGCCACCCCACATGGCTTGCAGGATCTTGGTTTGCAAGCCCGGGATCAGGCAGAAGCTCCTGGGGTGGGAGCTCTGAATCCAAACCACTGGACTAACAGACAACCTCAGACCCCAGGGAATATTCATCAGACCTCACGTCTGTGAGGTCTCACAGACGTCCTCATCTCAGCACCAAGACCCAGCTCTACCCAATTGCCTACAAACTCCAGTGTTGGAAGCCTCAGGCCAAACAAGCAGTAAAACAGGAACATAATCCCAATCATAAAAGAAAAAAAAAAAAAAAAAGTGAGATAGCCAAAAAACATGTCACAGATGAAGGAGCAAGGTAAAAACCTACAAGGTCAAATAAGTGAAGAGGAAATAGGCAATCTACCTGAAAAAGAATTCAGAGTAATGATATAAAGATGATCCAGAATCTCAGAAGTAGAATGGAAGCATGGATTGAGAAAATACAAGAAATGTTTAATAAGGCTCCAGAAGAACTAAAGAATAAACAAACAGAGATGAACAACACAATAACTGAAATGAAAAATTCACTAGAAGGAATCACCTAACAGAATAAGTGAGGCAGGAGAACGAATATAGGGGTCCCAGAAGAAGAAGAGAAAAAGAAAGGGTCTGAGAAAATATTTGAAGAGATTATAGTGGAAAATTTCCCTAACATGGAAAGGAAATAGTCACCCAAGTCCAGGAAGCACAGAGTCCCATACAAGATAAACCCTAGGAAAAACACACCAAGACACAAATTAATAAAGCTAACAAAAATTAAATTCAAAGAAAAAATATTAAAAGCAGCAAGGGAAAAGCAAAAATAATATAAAAAGGAATCCCCATAAGATTATCAGCTGATTTTTCGGTGGAAACTCTGCAGGGCAGAAGGGAGTGGCAGGATATACTTAAAGTGATGAAAGAGAAAAACCTACAACCAAGATTACTCTGCCCAGCAAGGATCTCATTCAGATTCAATGAAGAAGTCAAAAGCTTTTCCGACAAGCAAAAGCTAAGAGAATTCAGCACCACCAAACCAGCTTTACAACAAATGCTAAAGAACTTCTCTAGGCAGGAAACACAAGAGAAAGAAAAGACCTACAAAAAACCCCCAAACAATCAAGAATATGGTAATAGGAACATACATATCAATAATTACCTTAAATGTAAGTGGATTAAATGTTCTAACCAAAAGACAGAGATAGGCTGAATGGATACAAAAACAAGACCCATATATATATATATATATATATATATATATATATATATATATATATATATATATATATATATATATATATATATATATATATACTGTCTACAAGAGACCCACTTCAGACTTAGGGACTCATACAGACTGACAGTGAAGGGATGGAAAAAGATATTCTATGCAAGTGGAAATCAAAAGAAAGCTGGAGTAGCAATACTTGTATCAGATAAAATAGACTTTAAAATAAAGACTGTTACAAGAGATAAGGAGGGACACTACATAATGATCAAAGGATCAATCCAAGAAAAGATATAACAATTATAAATATTTATGCACCCAACATAGGAGCACCTCAATACATAAGGCAAATGCTAACAACCATGAAAGGAGAAATTGACAATAACACAATAATAGTAGGGGACTTTAACACCCCACTTTCACCAATGGACAGATCATCCAAACAAAATAAATAAGGAAACACAAGCTTTAAATGACACAATAGACCAGATAGATTTAATTGATATTTATAGAACATTCCACCCAAAAGTGGCAGAATACATTTTCTTCTCAAGTGTACATGGAACATTCTCCAGGATATTGTGATCTTGGGTCACAAATCAAGCCTCGGAAAATTTAAGAAAATTGATACTGTATCAAGCATCTTGTCTGACCACAACACTATGAGATTGGAAATCAATTATAGGAAAAAATTTGTAAAAAACACAAAAACATGGAAGTTAAACAGTGTGCTACTAAAAAATCACCAAAGAAATCAAAGAAGAAATTTAAAAATACATAGAAACAAGTGACAACGAAAACATGGCGACCTGCAACCTATGGGATGCAGCAAAAGCAGTTCTAAGAGGGAAGTTTATAGCAATTCAATCTCACCTCAAGAAACAAGAAAAATCTCAAATAAACAATCGAATCCTACACTTAAACAAGTAGAGAAAGAAGAACAAAGAAAACTCAAAGTCAGTGGAAGAAAAGAAATCATAAAGATCAGAGCAGAAATAAATGAAATAGTAATGAAGAAAACAATAGCAAACATCAATAAAACTAAAAGCTGGTTCTTTGAGAAGATAAACAAAATTGATAAAACCTTAGCCAGATTCATCAAGAAAAAAAGGGAGAGGATGCAATTAAATAAAATTAGAAATGACAAAGGAGAAATTACAACTGACACTGCAGAAATACAAAGAATTATAAGAGATTACTACAAACAACTATATGCCAATAAAATGGACAACCACGAAGATATGCACAAATTCTTGGAAACGTACAATTTTCCAAGACTGAACCAGGAAGAATTAGAAAATATAAACAGACCCATCACAAGTAATGAAATTGAAACCATAATTAAAAATCTTCCAACAAACAAAAGTCCAGGACCAGGTGGCTTCAAGGTGAATTCTATCAAATTTAGAGAAGAGCTAACACTGATCCTTCTCAAACTCTTCCAAAAAATTTCAGAGGCAGAAACAGTCCCAAATACATTCTGTGAAGCCACCATCACCCTGACACCAAAACCAAAAAGATATCACAAAAAAAGAAAAGTAGACACCAATATCACTGATGAATTTAGATGCAAAAATCCTCAACAAAATACTAGCAAAAAGAATCCAATAGCACATTAAAAGGATCATACACCATGATCAAGGGGGATTTATCCGAGGGATGCAAGGAATCTTCAATATACACAAATCAATTAATGTGATACAGCACATTAACAAATTAAGGAGTAAAAACCATATGATTATCTCAATAGATGCAGAAAGAGCTTTTGACGAAATTCAGCACCCATTTATGATAAAAACTCTCCAGAAAATGGGCATAGAGGGAACCTACCTCAACATAATAAAGGCCATATATGACTAACCCACCGCAAACATCATTCTCAATGGTGAAAAACTGAAAGTATTTCCACTAAGATCAGGAAAAAAACAAGGATGTCCACTCTTGGCACTCTTATTCAACATAGTTTTGGAAGTCCTAGCCACAGAAATCAGAGAAGAAAAAGAAATAAAAGGAACACAAATTGGAAAAGAAGAAGTAAAATTGTCACTGTTTGCGGATGACATGATACTATACATAGAAAATCCAAAAGATGCCAACAGAAAACTACTAGAACTAATCAATGAATTTGGTAAGGTTGCAGGATACAAAATTAATGCACAGAAATCTTTGGTATTCCTGTACACCAACAATGAAAAATCAGAAAGAAAAATTAAGGAAACATTCCCACTTACCACTGCAACAAAAAGGATAAAATACCTAGGAATAAACCTGCCTAAGGACACGAAAGACTTGTAGTCAGAACACTATAAAACACTGGTGAAAGAAATCAAAGATGACAAAAACAGGTGGAGAAATATACCATGGTCTTGGATTGGAAGAATCAATATTGTGAAAATGACTATACTACTCAAAGCAATCTACAGATTCAGTGCAATCCTTATCAAACAACCAATGGCATTCTGCATAGAATTAAAACAAAAAATCTTACAATTCGTATGGAAACACAAAAGACCCTGAATAGCCAAAGCAATCTTGAGAAAGAAAAATGGAGCTGGAGGAATCAGGTTCCCCGACTTCAAACTATACCACAAAGCTACAGTAATCAAGACAGTATGGTACTGGCACAAAAACAGAAATATAGATCAGTGGTACAGGATAGAATGCCCAGAGATAAACCCACGCACATATGGGCACCTAATATATGAAAAAGGAGGAAAGAACATACAATAGAGAAAAGACAGCCTCTTCAATAAAAGTGGTGCTGGAAAAATGGACAGCTACATGCAAAAGAATGAAATTGGAAGACTACTTAACACCATACACAAAAATAAACTCAAAAACTTTTAGGAAAACCACTCTTTGACATAAACCACAGCAAGATTTTTTTGACCCACCTCTTAGAGTAACAGAAATAAAAACAAAAATAAACAAATGGGAATTAAACTTAAAAGCTTTTGCACAGCAAAGGAAACCATAAACAAGACAAAAAGACAACCCTCAGAATGGGAGAAAATATTTGCAAGTGAGACAACAGAAAAAGGATTAATCTCCAAAATATATAAAGAGCTCATGGAGCTCAATAACAAAAAAAACCAAACAATCCAGTTAAAACATGGGCGGAAGACCTAAATAGACATTTCACCAAGGAAAACATATAGTTGGCCAAGAGGCATATGAAAAGATGCTCAACATCACTAATTATTAGAGAAATGCAAATCAAAACTACAGTGAGGTATCACCTCATGCCAGTCATAATGGCCATTACCAAAAAAGCTAGAAACAAGAAATGCTGGAAAGGGTGTGGTGAAAAGGGAACCCTCTTACACTGTTGGTGGGAATGTAAATTGATACAACCACTATGGAACACAGTATGGAGGTTCCTTAAAAAACTAAAAATAGAACTACCATATGACCCAGCAATCCCACTACTGGGCATATATGCTGAGAAAACCATAATTCAAAAAGAGACATACACCATAATGTTCATTGCAGTACTATTTACAATAGCCAGGACATGGAAGCAACCTAAGTGTCCACTGACAGATGAATGGATAAAGAAGATGTGGCACATATATACAATGGAATATTACTCAGCCATAAAGGGAAATGAAATTGAGTTATTTGTAGTGATGTGGATGGACCCAGAGTCTGTCATACAGAGTGAAGTAAGTCAGAAAGAGAAAAACAAATACCATATGCTAATGCATATATATGGAATCTAAAAAAAAATCCCCAAATGGTACTGATGAACCTAGTTGCAGAGCAGGAATAGAGAGGTATACATAGAGAATGGAGTGGATGACATAGGGTGGAAGGGTGAAGCTGGGGCAAAGTGAGAGTAGCATCAACATATATACACTACCGAACGTAAAATAGTTGGCTGGTGGGAAGCAGCAGCATAGCACAGCCAGATGGGCTCCATGCTTTGCTATGACCTAGAGGGGTGGGATAGGGAGGATGGAAGGAGGCTCAGAGGGAGGGGATATGGGGACATGTGTATGCATGTGGCTGATTTGCTTTGTTGTGCAACAGAAACAAACATGGTGTTGTGAATCAATTATACTCCAATAAAGATATGTTAAAAAAATTAGCATGACTTTATTACATTGTAATATATTCAGTGCATTTTGTTTGCTTTTTTGCAGTGTGCAGCCTTTTTCTACTCACTCTCCTTCTGTTCCTCCTCTCCTTTCACAAGTGTCAGACCTTCTTCTCAGTTTCTCACTTCTCAGTCTCAGACTCTCACTGCCTTCCCCAGCTCCTTCCACTTTATCTTTATAAGCACACAGGAAATAGCCCTAATAATTCCCTTGCACTGATAATTCGGTTTGCCGTTGCTTATCTAAGGGCATTAACCCACACAGTAGGAAGTGCAGTTTAGATAGATTACTCCACTGGTTGACTGGAAATTGAATTGAACAGAAACACATTTGGAAGCAGGGAGAAGAATATAAAAATCTTCCTTTAAAATGTGTTTCAAATAGCTGTTCGCCAAATTTAGAAATTATTAAGAAAGCTTTTATTTTCATAGTTTAAAAAGTAAATTTATTTTTAAAATGTGTACAGAACTAGTGCACATTCAGAACAGAGCAATCAGGATAATGAATGGATTAAAGCATATTAAAAGCAAGTGAAGGGAATGAAGAAGAAAACACTACAAAGGACCTTAGCAGTTAAAAGACTGATATACATAACAGGAACTTGGCTTCTTTACTAGGATCAATAAATATAGGCTACAAGGAGACAAATTTCAACTTGATAAAAGATAAGCTTTTACAATATATTTACAGAGCAAATAGCCTCTTTGTGGGATATTCAAATAAGGACTTGACCACTTGAAGAACAGGCTGGATGGCTGGAGTCTAATAATTCTAAGATTGTTCTAATGCTGAGTTAGTTGAATCCATAGCAACTTCAGTAAAACAGAAGAATGCACTCTCACACCCCCTACCATTTAATTTCTTTTTTCCTAAGATCATTCTTATATGCATGATGATGTCAACAAGACATGCCTGCAAGAAAGCATACTCTCTGAATATGCCTGTTTACTGTGTCTCAGTAAGGGTATAAATCTGTACCTCAGTGGAAAAGAATATATAGAGCCCAAAGAAAGGAAGAAAATATAATAGTTTTAAAACAACTAATTAAAGCTGGTGACTGGGCCAGAAATACCTTCCACCTTTACACTAAAACATTTCAGATTAGCTTCTAATTGATATAAAGTAGAAACTTAAATAGTCCTATTTCTCTAGGAGTTGCTTTTGGTGTTGTTGCTATGAAAATGATGGCCTGGACAAAAATGGTCCAGAACATATGGTATAACCTAGCTAAGTCGTATTAATGCATCTTTAAAGTCCATTGCCTGTGTCCTATGTACCTTTTGTCATAGGTCTCCTGTTACATTTCTCAAAATTATATAAAACTAAAAGTAAATACCTATTAATCCAAACTCAGTTTCCTCTAAAGAGGACATAAATGCAGCCTAATTAGTCAATGAGTTGATATTTATTAAAAGTCCACAGTGTGGTGAGATTGTGGACAAGTATTTGACAGCTTATTTCAGGCAATGGTACCACCTTCTACAGTTACCTAACCTAGAAAACACAGTTATACCTAACTCTTCTTTCTTCCCTTCACCAGAATTAATCTGACTCTAACATGTCAATTCTACTTCTTAAATACACTTCAAAACCTCATCTACTCTCCAGCCCCACTACCACTTTCCCAATTCAGGGTTTTATTACTTCCTCCCCAGATTATAAAAATAGCCTACTATCTGGATGTCCTGTCCCTCAACTATTACCTCGCCGGTCAACCATCCACATTATTACCAAAGTTATCTAATTATCTCACTTCTGCATTTGAAAGATTACAATGGCTTCCCAGAGCCTCACAACTATATTATTTCTCTGTCCCTTCCACTTTAGATATATTATGGATTTATGCCTCTCAGTAAATGTTGACTAAATGATGAGCAATTCCTAGATAACATCCTAGTTAAATAAGCACATGTCTATGGCCATGTGGTAATTTTCCTAAATTACTGAACTGATTGTTATATCTATGCCTATCTATTTATATACATATACAAAAATAACATATATATATATGCTGATTTTGAAGAGTGCCCAGCATCACTGAAAGTATATTAGAAATAAATTACTTTTAATAATTGCCTCTGATTTTAAAATCTTCATGCTTCACTTTACAGATGCTTTAAAAAAAACCAATAGTGATAGTAAAAATTACCAATAATCCCACTATTCAGAGATAATTGATACTGATAATTCAGGTTCTTTCTTTTCCATCGCCCCCTTTTTTAAAATGTACAAATAAACTCTTTAAAATCAACATTCTATGGCATACAGGGTTTTTCACTTAGGTAGCATGAATATTATTTCATATCATTAAACATTTTTTAGAAAATTTCTTTTAGTAGATATACAACTTATTTGGCCATTATCTTGTCTTAAACATTTATTAATCAATCCTTAACTATATGTCTAATTACTTCCTTAATATAAATTTCTAAAAATGGGATTCCTGGGTTGGCAGTAAAGGTTGGTTTTAAAGTTTTCATATAGTGAAGAATTTTTCCAGAAAGTGTGCTAACCAGGTAAGAAAATGTTCGTCTCACCGATAACCTGCCAGCATTGTCCACTATCTTTTTAAGAGATTATTTTGTCATTTGAAACTAGGTTTAATGTTCATTACTAAGGTAATTTAACATGTTTTCTTATAGTGCCCACCATTTGTTTTGGTTCTGTAAATTGTCTATTCATGTACGTGGCCCTTTTTTCCATAGAGGTATGAAATAACACATATTTTGCCAGCAGGTTTCAATACCCATGGGAAAAAGATATATTCATGGAATGTGCCTTTGAAGCTGCATTCAAAAGATCTCAGGCAGAGGTTAGTGGTGAATAAAGCAGTTGCTTTTGCTTAATGACACAGGTTGGGAAAGAGTTTGTAGAACATGTTTTTCTTGAAAATAAAATATCTGTGGCCCACAAGGTAGGTGTACATACAAATCAGCTTCACAAGTGCTTTCATAGAAGGAGCTGCTGGAAACTAGTATAAATATCTGCCTTTTGTATCACAACATTTCTTTAGAAGGGCATGTATAATAGTTCTTTCAAACCTAAATTTAGGGGTTGATAAGTAAAATATGAGAGGAGCTAGAAACTTCAGAGTCATCCTTGACATGTTCCCTATCCAATTGCTAACAAGTTCCTGTTCATTTTTCCTGAGTGTCAATCCAGTAGAGCCCCCTGGATCCATCCCCTTTGCCACTGTCTTAATTCAAGCCTGTCACATCTCACCAGAACTGTTGTAACAGTTTCCAAGTTTCTAAAATCACTCCCAATTAGTATCTAGTTGTGAAGTTCTATCAGAGTTAAATTAATAGTTAGGTATCATTTTTTCCCTTTAAAAAGGTAGTAAAATCTCATCTGAGAAAATGTAGATGATAAAAAAAGCAAAAAGGGAATAGTATCTGTAGTCCTATCTAACCCTCAGAGATAAAAACTAAAATTCCTGCATATATTCTTTCTGGAATCATCCTATAAATGTGTGTAATCTCTTTTATTCACAGAGCAATATATTCATTGCAAATAACTTCTTAAGTTTTAAAGCATTTTTCTGCAACATAATTTTAAGTGGCTGCATGGTGTGCCATTGTATGGACATTCAGGATACTTCCAATATTTCACTATTACAAGCAATGTCACAGTAAACATCTTTGTAATTAAATATTTTCTTTTAATACTTATACATATTGATTTTTTCTTCCATCTAATGTTGCTGTGGAGAAATCTGATATCGATCTCATTCTTCCTTCCTTGCAGGTGAACTGCTCTTTCTTTCTGGAAGGTAGTAGAGTTTACTTCTTGTCTCTGATATTCCCTATGTTAAGCTTTCCTTATTTTTCTTGTTTGGTGCTCTATAAGCCCATCTCATTCTAAGGTCTTTCAGTTTTCAAAACTAGTGGGACACTTTTCTTCATTATTTCTTTAACTATTTCATTCTATTTTTCTTCTTTTCCCTGAGATTTCTTGTATCTAGATAACAGCACTTCTATTTCTAGACTCTGTAATTTTTAGCTTTTCTATGTTCTACCTCCTCATCCTACCTCCTGCTTTTTGGGAGAGTTTCTCATTCTGATCTTTTAACTCATTCCTGGTTCTATTTCCCAATTATGTAAGTATTTTAATCATTTAATCATTTTAATCATCAATAGATTATTCATCCATCTATTCTAAACGTTTACTCTCAGAAGATGTATGTTGCCCAGTTTGGTGTGTGTTCTGTTAGGAAGTTAAATGCCATAGTAGGCTCACTATCTCAGTCCATGAGTCCAGGTTTTCTTATGAGTGCCAGCTGCTCTCTGTCTGGTAGACCGTGCAGTGGAAAAGCCCAAGGACTAAAGTCCTAGTTTGATCAGACCAGCAAGTATAAGGAGAAGGAAGTATAAGCCCAGAGCAGAGACCTAAGCCAACATGTAATCATTCTTGACCAACCCTATTTCTGCAATCCCACCAGACAACTCCTCTGGGAAAGTCTTGTTGCCAAGCAACAGTGTCAGGAGGCAAACTCCCTGCATGGTAGCCCACCAGCTGTGGAGTTCAGAGGGGAGGGGTGAACCAGTGGATACCAGAAGACAGCTGATGGGTAGGAACATGTTCACCCCAATTATTCATGCCCTCAGGGATTTTTGCTATGCTACTTTGATCCTATCCCACAGACCCAAACACCCAGAGTGTGGGTCACTAGCAAAATAGCAGGCATTAGTGGTCCTAAGACAATGGGAGGAAAGATAACAAAATTAAACCTTTCTTGTCTAGTTCATGTGTTCATTGCCATATCCAGTTACACCATGTTTCTCCAGTTATCATCCCTTCATGCATCCAGCCACTACGACACATTCAAACGTCAACCATCCTTTGTGGTCCCATTGGTTTCTCAGTTTTGTGGTATTGTTTGTCCTAGAGTCTGTTTCTCATTTTTTCTTAATGTCTCTAGGATTAATTTGAGGCAGGTAGGTCCAACAGTCCTTCTAGTTTGCCTTCTTGGTGAGAACCAGAAACTCACGTCAAAATTTTATTCTTATTTCATGCCAATTCCCTTAGAATAAATTCTTAGAAATAGGAATGCTGTGGCATAGTGTACCTAAAAATTTAAGACTTTGGTTATGTTTACCAAACTGTCCAGAGTTATAAGTAGGAAAATACATATTTTTGATAATTTACATCCAAACTTGCTTAAACAACCTTCTGTCCTCACAAACAGGCTGTTATGAACCCGTGTATGTCCATATCCATATCTAACCACAGGAGACAGCTTGTTACATGATGAACCCACCTCTTTCCTACATCTGTTTTTGTTTAGATAGCTTGTTACATGATGAACCCACCTCTTTCCTATATCTGTCTTTGTTTCTTAGAATGGTGTTGCCTTTATTCTTTGTTGGGCTCTAACTCAAATATCATCTATTATGTGGATCCCTCCCCAAATTCCCCAAAGTTAATTAATCTCTCCTTTTCTCTGTTACTGTATAGTATTTTGTTCATACCTCCATTATAACATAGTGTATTTTAATTATTTACTTTTGTACCTGGATGTGCACCTAGACTGTGAAGTTCTTTTGGATAGAGAATTTATCTTAATTATCTTATTATTTCCAGAGGCTTATGACTGACAACAAAAGGTGATCAATGTTTGCAGAACCAATAAATGAATTTTCAACCAACAGAACCTGAACTAAAGGTGCAAAACACTGTTTAAGCACTTTCGTTCAGTCTTCAAAACCACTCGTATTATCATCTCCACTTTGTAGATGAGAAAACTGAAGCTTAGAGAGGGTAGGTAGCTTGCAGAGGGAAGAGCTGGGATTTGAAATCCTATCTAATTCCAGAGTTAAGAATCAAAGCATCAAAGCAAAAATCCCAGAGGGAAAAAAGACTTGGGGCAAACAGGTTCCTACCCATGAGGTTAAGTTGAGGCTTAACCACTAGGATCTTATGGTCCCTGCTCATTCTGTGTTTTGATAAATGTGGGTGAAGAAAATCAGGAAGATCATTTAATAAGGAGGCTCATCTTTTTCTTTGTCAAGTCACTATTTCTAACCTAATGTAATCCAGCATTTGAGAGGCATCACCTTCACCATTCAGTTATTTCAAAATAAATCTAAAACTAGAAGGATTAAATTATGTCAACTGAGAAATAACCTAAGTAGTTTCTTTGTATAATAACCTTGCTAAGAGACTGTTAAAAGAACAGACTTGAAAACATTCTTCTGCCAGCCACGTGACACAATCTTTGTAAAACAGTTCCATTTCAGAATGCTCCTAAATTTCCATAGATTTTACTAGTATTTCCTCATAGGGGAATGGAGTAAGGAGAGGATATAAGTAATGTAAGAGGCAAACAAACAAACATTGAGATACTGAGCTCAGCTATGAAAATGTGCTATTTAATTTCTAGAATTACCTTAAGAAATTTCAAACGTATAGTTAATGACATATATGATGAACTAGCTCAGTGGATTTTACCATCTTCATGAAAAACTCTATAGAAGCAGGCAAGGAACACATGTTGAATTACATCATTTTGATGCCTCTGGTAGATACATATCATTGAAAGAGGACTATGATACCAAGTAGTCCTACAAGGTCGAGTTTTCAACTGTCTTCATCATCTACCGCCTGGCCGTCAACCAGGCAGAGGAGGTGGAATGGATCACCCATGCCCCCTGATCTGCTCTGACATGCTCTTGTTATTTCAGGCATGGAGACATAGTCCAAGGTAAATGTCACTGATATGTATTCCCCTAAAGATGAATAAAAACAAAGGCAGAGCTTATTGATTTTTTAAAATTAATTTCTTTCTGCCAGACTTCATTTAGGCCCATTGCCTACTTTCTTTGAGAACACCTGGGCAAGCAGAAATTTCCATTGCTGATTTAGAACATGGGAAAACCAAACTATAAAGAGCCAAACTTTTTGGCATTTAATAAAAGGGAAAAGTGATCTTCAAGAGGGGCATGGTGATAACTCAAATTGCTAAAAGGAGTAAGCACACATCCAGGAAAGTGCCCCAAAGGTACAAGGACTGCAATCACATTCAGAAGTTATCCCTTCTGAAGGTAGAGATTCTTATTGTTGGAAGATTATTGGTTTTGTTGGCAAATTTCCATACCTACTTCTGCATTATAATTGGCCATTTTATTAAATATGTTTTCACTGCCACTGCACTTTAGCAAAGTATATGCCAGAATTCCCAAATATGAGAGGTGGGAATTCTATCATCTTAGAGGCTCCTTGTCAAAAAGAGAGTATAATTTAAGATTAAGCCCTGAAGGAATGTGCCCCAATGAGCCCTCTTACTGTTGAAAGACTTCCATAAGAATAAAATATTTAAGATTTTTATGAAAATGTTTAGTTGGGGTGTTTTGACTTAGAAGCACAGTGGTCTATAGATCCTCAAGTTCTAGATACGAAGTGAGTCTCAACATGAAAGGCAAGTGTGAAGGGTCACTGAAGAAAGAAAAGAGATGAAACGGAGGAGCCACTGCCATGTTTTCCTTTAGTGACTGTTGTAAAGTTAACATTTGGAGCCTGCTCTCTTCCTCACGCTGAAAGGAACAGCTGATTATTAGAAGCAAAGAAAACAAAATGTAACAGGTGTTGATGGTATCACTTTTGTACATGGGAAGAGGTGATTTAGGTCTGCTCAGGAACAAATGGCCCTGCGATAGTACAGTTCTTCTAACTCCTGGGTAATGACCCTGAAAGTGAAACATAGACTGAATTATATGTGGCTTCATAGACAGACTGTTGACTTATGCCATGCATATTAGAAGATTGAGCATGTAACCTTATTCAAGTCAGGGCATTTTATATTACTAAAAGAGTTAGATTTCTCTCTTTCTCTCTGTCTCTCTGTCTCTCTCTCTGTCTCTCTCTCTCTCTCTCACACACACACACACACACACACACACACACACCCTGTTTTCAGTAACCGAGATACAACATTGAGGCCCATCTCACAATACCCTAAAGTTGACCCTGGTCTGGTTGCTACACAGACATCCTTATCACAGTACAAACGTGTGGTAGACTGGAATTGTTTTGTGCTGGGAAACAGATAAATGACGTGGATTGAAATTATGGTAAATTTAAATTGATGGCCTAATTAGTATTATCTCTTTTTGTATTCATTGTAAGAAAAATTATCCAGGAGGAACTCATTTTGCATTAATGTTGATATAAAGTGTAATTCTCCAGGATTTTCATTGTAATTTGGCATTAATTAATGCATCATTATTTTAAAGTGTTCATTAAATTGTTACAGAAAAGGGACATCTGCAGTGGCTCAGAAAGAAAATCACATGAACAATTAGTTTTGTATAGGTCTGTGGTGCAGAATCCAAGATCGCATGTGTGGCAGCAGCGTGAAGGCCAAGGTAGACGGCAGACAGGAGTGTTGCTCTGCCCTGCTCAGTGTACCGTTGACAGTACCTGCCCACTGTGTTCACGGGAGGGAGGGGCAGTCTCTAGAACACTGGATAGTTGTGCCATGCTTAGGACACAAGGCACTTCAGAAGGACTGTGGTTTTTTACTTGATTTTTTCCTGGGAGCTTGGCAAAAGTCACTGACCATTCCCATGTCAGTAAAAGGAATAATAGCCTCCTTTTTTGTAATATTGTCTAAAGATTTCAGAAATAAGCTGCTGTAGAAGGCTAGGTTAATATTTCTCTTAGTAATAAACTCCATACAGAACTGTGACAAATCAAAGGGGAGATAATCTGTGGTAACTCCTTACGCAGTGGACCATCATTGTTAAGGCATCTGGAAATCATTGAATGCTATCCCTGCTTAAGATATATCATTCCAAGGAAATTCCACCATGATTTCATATATCAAGGAATCGTGGCAATCAGATAGCAATGCGGTTGGCAATTCAATGGAACGTGGGATTTGGAGGGAATATATAAAGCAGGCCCCAGACACTCTGCATCATGGTCTCATAGGACACAGAAATATGGGGAATCTTACTGTCAGCAACATTATCCTATATTTTTGTGGAACTCTAGTGAATGAGCTTTCTTTGTCAAGAGTTGTAAACCAAGATCCCCATAGGAAGAGTATAAAAGAATAGTATAGCATCATACCATGTAAAACTATGAAGCCCTTAAGTTGGATATATATTTTTTTCTGGTTACCAACTTAATACTAAGATTACAACCTATCCTTTAGCAACCGCAGTGAGAGTCTCTAATTTCTTACGTTCTGTGAACTTTTCCTAACAGATAACCCTGTTTTATGGACATATGAGACAAAGCCCAAATTCCTACTATCAAGATGAAGTCAAATCTTTCCTCTTTTCATTAAATGATAAATTAGACCAAAAAAAGATGAGAATCAGTCCATACTGTTTTGACAGTTCTCCTTAGAGGAATTCATTTCCTTCCTCATGAAGACACAAACTCACTGTAGATGGAGGTCTTTCTCAAGTCTTTTGTCTAGCTTGTAGCCTGGTTCCAGGATCACTCAATGAATGGTTAATCAATAGATTCATTCATATAGCTCATGGATAATTGCTTTCCTAAAAAGAGGTGACCACAAAGTTTCTGTAAGTTCAATAGGTTCCACTTGAGAGTGATAGGTTGTACACAATTATTTCCAACCCATGGTCCCAAAGATCTCCATTGCCTATACTGCTAATCTTTAGAAAAGGCTATGAAATGAAGCAGCCTGAAAATCAAATACAATAGCAACTGAAGAGGAAGATTTGGTTAGTGGAAAAAAATCTCTCTTGGCAGAGAAATTGATGTTTTTTTTAAAAAAAGTAATAGTGGGGGGAGAAAAGGAGTAGAATCAGACTGCCACTGCAGAACTGGAAAAACCCATTCATTGCCTGGGGAAATGTTGCATGATCCTTAGGTCAGGGTTCACTCTGTCACCTGAGATTAAATTATTTTAAAAGGAGCCTTCACCTTTCAGTGAGGATTCCTCCCAGTCTCCCCAGAGATTCTGGAAGTTAGGGTGAATCTTGATAAAACTAGTTACCCCTGGTTTTGCATTTCTGCCTCAACCAAAGACCAAATTATTTCAGTCTATCAATTATCATGATGTGCTCTTATGAAACAATTTACTTCAGTTTGGACTCCCCACTTCCCAAAACATTGACTTGGGAACAGGCAGAGGCATACACTACAACAGAGCAAAATTTTCCAACCTGAACATGACACGTCTGCATTCAGAGGTCATTTCCCAGCCTCAGGAGAACACAGAATTTCTCAGTGACTGTTGTTCTCCTGTTGTTCATCCTCCTAGATCCCAAACTTCTTCCCTCTCCTTTCTACAGTGAACTTCAGCCCCCAAAGCCTGCTAAGTTCTTTTGCAGAACAGTTGTGCTACCTCTTTGTTTTACTGTCTACTTTCATACCGTGCCCCAAGGCCCTAGTCTCCAAACCAAAGTGGGTCTGTCAAGACGATTTTGCCAAACAAAGGACTTTTTAGTCTTTCTTAGGAAACAGAAGAAGTTGCATTCGATTGTGGTTTTAAATAACTTTTTTTGTATTGTTTTGTTTAGTTGATCACCTCAAAGTTTCAATAGTTACCTTGGGCTCTTTAGAAAATTCTGGTTTCTTTGTTAACTGTGCTTCAGCCCCTCACATCAGATGCCAATTCCTTTCAGGCAACTAACGTGTGTCTAGTTTCTTTCATATGTATTTGTAAATGCCAAGTAGACTCTCCTGCCCACTTGGGGCACTAGATAAATGCTGCTGAGGAGCAAGAGCTGACAGAAATTCAAAGAGATGACAAGGAAAGTGGTTCCAGGCCCAAGGTTTTGGATGTGGGAAAGGAAATGTGCAGAGGATCTTACTACCATCCCAGTAATAAGAAAAATTCAGAAAGGACACAAAACTAGCTTTCATTTTTAAGCATAAGATGCTCTACATTTCTTGCTCTAAATTTAGTGCTGTGGCATTCAGTTAAAACCACCTTGTGTCCAATAATATACTTCCTGGTCTGCCCTGAGGTCTTCAGGAAGCATTTTATCTTTCATATAATTGCCAGGGTGAATCCCTAGTTATAACATACTCTACAGCATATAAAATAATTGTTGCAACTGAACCTATCACATAAATATTAGTGATTGAAGAGATTGGTTGGGATAAATCAATGTGGGTGACATATTTAATAAACTTTGTATAAACATTGTTTGCAACAGCTATAAATAAAATTGTCTTTAGGAATTTTACATATTGCACATCCCTCTATTCAAGGAGAGGCACAGGAATGATTTCTAGCTGCATGAAATGACAAGCAATGCCTTTTCAAACCTGCCCAGATCAGAGCAGGCAAGCAGAGTCAGGGAGCGTGCCCACACCCACACCCGGTTCGGCGTGTGCTGAGGCTTGCTCTGTTGTCTGAGCTCTCCACATCACTCACTTGCCAGTGGGAAGGAGATTCAATCAGAGGAGAACATCAAGCCAACATGCTTCTTCTTTTCTTTTTTTTTTCCCCAAAGAAAAAGCCACACCATAAATAAAGCATGATTGAGATGGCATTTTACATTCACACAGATTTTGGCATAAATAAATAAAAGGGATTTTGTTCAAATTCTGTCATCCTTACATGCCATTTTAAAATTTCTTTCCCTACCAGTTCAGCATATTCAACTACACTGTGAGAGTCATATTGGCTCCCTCCAGTGGCTGACTTAGCTCTAATGAAACCACAGGGGTATTTCTCAAGGCTGTACAGCCCAGTGGTTCAGTGGGGAATCACTTACTTCTGAGATAAGTTCAAATCCCTTTGGGAATTCTGCCTCACACTTAACATGCGTTACCCTTCCTGGAAGGGTTTGAGGTGTTGATTTTAATTATTCTACCTTATAATCTCCCATCCAAATTGGTATATTTCACTGTTCCCATTTTATGGATGAAAAACAACCCACTGGAAGACAGTGGAAAGGACTGGGAATTCTAGGAGGGCATGGTGATGCCTCACATCTGAGCTCAGGACCAGAGCGCTTCCATGAGGGCTTTCTCTCAACTTAGAACGGATCCTGTCACATTCTCTGCCTTATTATTGTTAGAGTCCAAAGGAGGACAAATTGTGGAAATATTTAGGTTCCTTTTTTAAAGAGGTCAGACATAATACAGTGTGTCTTCAGCTTTAAGCTTAATGAAATGTCACATACACATTGGGAAATTCAGGTATGAACTATGGGTCTTACAGTGTTTGAAATTTACAACTTTCACATTTATTTTTATTAGTAATATTTCAGTCGCTCAATATATTTCCCTGGCATTCATGGAAAAAAACATGGTGTCTTCAAGCAGCCAAAATAATCTCTCTAAATTCCCACTGAGTTTAAGCAAAGGCCATGTAACTTAATGGCTAAAGTTACTGCCATAGATTTCCAGTGTGCTGGGTTCAAATCCCATTAAATTAGACTCTAATTAAAATTCATCTGACCTATTTTTTCATTTTGTAATTATTTTTTTAATTCTTAATGACTCACTTTAACTGCCTTTTACTCAAGGCAAACAAAGGGGAAATTAAACAAAATGCAAGGCAGTAAAAAGAGCAGATGAATTAGAAGACGATATGATGCCTTTTTAAAACATAGCCTGAGAATTGGGTGTGCAGAGCAGACGATCAAGACGAGACTTAATTAGGGCTTAAACACTCAGTTCGTAGTTCTTGGGTCTTTATAAAAGCTAAGAGCAAAGCTAAATCCTGTGTAATTTGTCATTATTTTCCCAGCTAGCTCTTTCTGAAATGTTATTTTTCACTTGCCTTTCTTTTTTTTTTCATCTCGAGAGCATGGTATCAGACCTTGTATATACAGTGTGCCACTTGCCTGCTGTCAGAGAGAGAAGTGACAACACTTGTCACTACCAATCTCTTCATGTCTGGTCTCATCTGAGCAATACATACAGCCTGGTTTCCAGGTGTTTGTTGAAACTCAGTTATGTAACATGTCTTTGCTGTGCTCAGAACTGAAAAGGAAACACCACAGGGGGAATAAATTCTTCCCTTTCTAAGAACTCTGAGTGTGCATAATACTGATTTTAGAGGAAACTGATATATTCAGGGGTGGTCAAGTAACGATGATGGGACATTTTTACAAACTTTTAAAAACTTGAAGCAATATGAGTATACAGTTGAAGAATTTAACCATTACTAAAAGCACTATATATATATATATATATATATATATATATATATATATATTTTTTTTTTTAAAGATTATTCTCTCTGCTTGCTACCCAGTTCACATACCCCCAAGGGCAACAACTTTTTCAATGTTTTAAATTATGTCTACATCTACACAGCTATATTGTGATTTCTCAATTTTAAACATTATCCATTGATCTACTATAATGGTAAATGAAGATTTTAGCTCTTTTAAACACACACACACAGACATAATTTCTTTCTCTCTTTCCCTGATCCTTGCCATCGAGTTTTGTCAACTTGGAGTTAAATTCATATCCACAGTCTTTATTGTTGTTACTATGCACATATATTTCCTTGGTGAGCCAAGTCGTTGACTCTGCTTACATATATTTATTGCATAACTTCTCATTTTTTAAAAGTAATAATTGCATAATTTCTTCTTTTGCTTGGTGTCTTTTTTTTTTTTTTTTTTTTTGCGGTATGCGGGCCTCTCACTGTTGTGGCCTCTCCCGTTGTGGAGCACAGGCTCCGGACGCACAGGCCCAGCGGCCATGGCTCACGGGCTCAGTCGCTCCGCGGCATGTGGGATCTTCCCGGACCAGGGCACGAACCCGTGTCTCCTGCATCGGCAGGCGGATTCTCAACCACTGCGCCACCAGGGAAGCCCTTGCTTGGTGTCTTTTAATCTCTATTGAATTACTGACTCACACCCCAAAGTGTGTCTCTTCCTACAATATCCCACCCAGTCAGATCTAACAAGATCTAACTATGTTGTCTCATCTAGCCCTCTGGAGTTCTATATTTCTGCTTTCAATATGGACTGGCAATTTCTAGTCCTGCTACATAGTAATTGTCTCCTGTACTTCCTTTTGAGTCATCCTAGGAAATACCTTATCCTTTCTGCAATGTTGGATCTGGTTTTTATGACCATGTTTTGTTGGAGCACCATCCTCTAGTAGCTTCCAGAGAAAAGGTGAGTTTAGAAATCTTTCTTCCCTCCAAACCTTAAAGCTATTCTTCTGCTCTTCTCTCTTTCAATATTGTAGTCTAGAAGTTTAATACCATCTCTTTATCGGTACTACTCCGAAATTTCATTACAGTTCACTTTTGTGTGGTCTTTTGTTCAATCATTCTTCTGGGAGCACAGATGGACTTTTCACTTTATATTCTTAGTCTGTTTTTTTTTTTAAAATTTATTTTCCTGTCTTCTTTTAAAAATAACTTCCTTGCCATTATTTTCTCTGTTCTCTCTTTCTAGAATGCCTATTAATGCCTATATGTTAGACCTCACTTTGGGTTCATAAGATGTTTCAAAACATTTCATCTGTTCACCTCTTTCTATTTTTGTTCTTTCTAGGATACTCTTTGACTGCATCTTCTAACATTCTTATTAAAATTTGGCTCTCATACATTAATTTTAAAAACACTTTATTTTTCTCAGATTGTTCCATTTTTCATAGCATTTGGTTGTTGATTCATTAGTGAAAGATATTCATTCTTTCCATTGTCCAGATTTCTTATCAGTTCTGTTCTTTTGTTTATTTGTTTCTCTTTATTAAAGTATATGATCATTCTTAGTTCTTTGTTCATAGTTAGGCATTAAAGAGTTGATGGGAAACCATACATTAGTGCAGCTGTGAACTAATGAGTGTCTCTGTAGTACGAGTGACCAGCCCAGCAGGCTTTTTCACTGGGCCAACCAACTATTGTAATCTGTAGGTCTGTAGTAGTTTAATTTCACTAGAGAAGCAGCATCCAATTCCCCCTCTTGCTTTTAGCATTCTGGACTTGGGCATAGTAGTAGAGTTGATATTGGAGTGGTCTCACTATTCAGTATGAGATTTTCACTTCATCCCAAAATTTGCAGTTCCCACCACATCCCAGTTTACTTCTATGCCTGGGATCCTGAATCTTCTCAATGGGTATTTTTGGTTTTGAGTATTTTAAAAAGTTCTCTTATTGTTGTAGTTGTTGTTTTAGGTCAGGTGTAGGTGCTTGCAGCAGAACTAGTGAAAAGAAAGTTATCATTTATTCATTATTCACTTAACAAATAGTGCCAGCTCGCTTTCCACGGGCAGCTACAGGTTTATCAGTTTACTCTCTCTTCCTTTTTCAACCAGGAGTAGTCATGTGATAGTAAAGACAGGGAACTTTTAAATTTGGTTTTTATATTCTAAGGCAATATACTGCAATTAAAGGCATGGAATTTGGAACCAGAAAGGCCTGTGGTTTACCTATATTTACTACCTGTGTGAAGTTAGACAACCTTTCCGGATTCCAAAGTTGATAACTTCTTTGAGACTCTTTGCCAACTGTGGCATGGGAATATAATACCTTTCTTAGGTGTCAGAATTACATGAGTTATTACATATAAATTGCTTAGCACATAAAATTGCCCTAATTCCCCTTTTCCATGGAATTTTAATGGATCAGTATATCAGTTAGGATCAAGTTTAGCTATATATGAAGAAAAATCTAACACAACTGTGTTTTACAGGACATGTAGGTGGCCAGTCCTATTTATGACAGGAATTTAGGCTCTTTCTAGCTTTCTGTTCCAACACTTAAAAAATGAGGGTGATAATAATATTGCCATCATTTGGATCCTAGAAGGAAGAAATATATAGGAAGTATTTAGCACAGTATTTGTATACAAAAAAGTACAGTTAAAAAAAAGATAGAAAAATTCATTCAGGTTAGTCAAAACCAATTACTTGATAAAGAATCTGGAAATATAGGATGTTTATCACAAGGCATGAAGAGTGCACCCACCAGAAGTCTGATGGTAAATTCTGACTCACCTACAATTGTTTAGAGTGAAAATAAGCAACTTGGCAATCCAAACTGTACTTCTAGTAGCAAATTCCCTGCTATTCCATTTTAGGGCATGCAACACCACTCCTAAGCTTATTTCCCCCTTCATGGCACATCATGTCACATATTCTCAATCTATCAACTGCATAGAGATGGCATCATCCTCATCACTCCATCACAAGGTCATCTGTTCAGACAATTTCATTCATCATATCTACATTAACGTCAGTTAACATGGCTTCTGCCTCATTCCTAAAAGACATTTAGTTTCTTTTTAAATTAGTAATAACCCAGTAAATTCCAGATATAACTTTTGTAAGCATTTTATTGTTCTTTCAGTATCTTCCCTCTAGGGCCTGGCAGAAATATTAAAATTCTTTCTAAGACAAAATTATGATAACTTAATGAATAAAAATGTTTTACCTTTCCCATTAAATCTTCTCTGATAATTATCTGGAATGCTATAATTATTGTCTTCTAAATAGCAACTGAAAGAATTGGTTAAAAAATATCTCAGACTACTTTTTTATTTTTGCTTATTGTTCTGGAAATTCTTACTTCCCCAAATCTTTCCAGAACCTATGGGAGCTAAATAATTCATTAATGAGCATCAATTCTTCATTGTACTTCATGTAAATTGCAAAAATGTAAGATATTTTCATCTGACTCATGAATTGTGTCAATTAACAAAATGGAATATCCCCCCACAATCATGACAGAGATGGCTTATTCCTTCCCAATCACAACCAGACACAGCAGATTGAAGCAACTTGTGAAGTCTAAGTAGACTTTCACCATAGAGCAGTCTATTTTCTGATAGGTTCTATACTCGATTACCTAAATGATGGACAGATGGTGAAAGTGTTAGGTATGGAAGATGATGGCTAGTTCAGGATTGGCTGTCTTCTGAAACTATGCCCAAATGAATCATGGGCTAAGTCCATTATGTTGTACTAAAATTTCCTCTTTGCACTAGTGGTCATGAAAATGTTTCATTGCCAAATCTAGATCACTTCACCTCAAATGAAATTGTGATTCCTAAAACACAAAACCTAAGAAAGATGCACATTAGGCAGCACCAGCAAGGTCAGCTAACTCATCAAGAGCCAGATAGAAAAGTCCACATGTTTCACTTTGCCAGCAAGCTTATCTGCTTCATCTGGTGCCAACAACTCAATCCTCTGAACAGATGACATATTGAAGAAAGGAATTTTTCAAATTCACGGAGTACTTCAGTTCTCATCTTTCCAATGTATCATTTGCTACAAGGATTCATTCTATCATCTGAGTGTCAGCAAGTGGATTATTGTGCCAAGTCAGTGTTCTGAAGGTGCTGAGATAAAAACTGCATTCTCCTCCTGACCATCCTATCAGGACAAAAGTCATATTTTGGAATCAATTTACTATGTATCCTGGGGGTTCCAGAAGTTCTCTTACACAGAAAACTGAATACAACATCCTTCAGTGAGGTTTTTAACTTTCCATTCTTTGTCAACAATTGTTATGTAATAAAGAGACAGTAGACTTGTAATTGGGGAGGAGGAAAATAATTCTATTTAAACAATTACGTACTTCTGGGAAATTCCATTCTGTAATCACAAAATCTTTGACACAACAGCTCACAATAGAACTCACTCTTCTTGGTTTATTGCTCAATAGGAATCTACAGAACTATAATAACAGTCACATTCCTAAAACTTTAGAAATTTGTTTTCTGTACACTTGAATTTGCTGGTGACCAATTCTGGAAGCCAATCAACCTTTACAAAACTTAATGAGTTCATTTTTCTCACCTCTCTACCAGATTGAAGGAATCATCACAAGATCTGCTGAAGGTCCTCACAGAATCTCCACGGTTAAGAGGAAGGGAAGAACTTGTTCTTTTACCCTCTGCACCGAGAAGAACTGAACAGTGGTCACAAAGGGAGCCTGGTGTTGATACAGCTAAGGGTGATGTATGAGTAAATCAAGCCTGCCATTTGCACAATGATGAGCCTTGTTCTCTTGTGACGTGCAGATCTTACTCAGAAGATGGTGTGCATCTGTTGCACAGGCCAATAGCAAATTGAAGACGCCGAGCTTACACTGTTGGGAGTGTGACAGTGTGAGCTCTCTGAGTGAGAGGTGTTAAGGGCTGAAGGGATTGTGAAAGGAATTGATATGTTTAAATTATTTTACATGTCATTGTTTAGTGCAAGGCCCTTCCCATGTGTTAAGAGAGTAATAATGTCACTTCCCTTAAAGCTCTTTTCATAGAACAGACCAGATGATCTCCACAGATTCCTCCCTGCACCATAAGTCTAAGTTCTATGTGCTCAGTAAAGGTTTGCAGCTCTAGGCCTTACATGTAAAATCAGAAGAATTGTGTGATGAGCTCTCTGCTGTCGGGGAGCATAAGATCTATTGATAGGATAAAAGTTTAGAGCAGAAATATACCTTAAGAACAGTATACTGGGGCTTCCCTGGTGGTGCAGTGGTTGAGAGTCCACCTGCCGATGCAGGGGACGCGGGTTCATGCCCCGGTACGGGAAGATCCCACATGCCGCGGAGCAGCTGGGCCCGTGAGCCTTGGCCACTGAGCCTGCGCGTCCGGAGCCTGTGCTCCGCAACGGGAGAGGATAGGCCGCAACAGTGAGAGGCCCGTGTACGGCAAAAAAAAAAAAAAAAAAAAAAAAAAAAAAAAAAAAAGAACAGTATACTTCACTACAAATAAGGACCCAAATATATGGTACAGAGCTGTTTGTCAGTGTGGTTCATTGTTGTATGTCTAGTATCGCAAAGTGCCTGGCATGTTGTAGGGGACCTGCAATTATTTCTGAATAAATAAATGATTCCACACAAAATACACTCCAGTCAAAACTAGAAATTTCAAAACTGAATAGGTTTACTCTCAAAAGGTTATATACTGTACGCTTTCATTTACATAACATTCTTGAAATGACAACAAAGTAGAAGTGGAGAACAGATTAGTGATTGCCAGGAGCTGGTAAGGGTAGGTAGGGAGGTGGCTGTGATTATATGACAGCAGCACAAGGGATCCTGTGATGGAACTGTTCTGTATCTTAATTGTGGTGATAATCCCATGAATCTACCCATGCGATAAAATTGCCTAGAACTAAATACATACACACACACACACAAATGAGTGCATGTAAAACTGGTGAAATCTAAATAAGGCTGGTGAAATGTAACAGTGTCAGTATCCCATTTGTGATACTGTATTATAGCTAAACAACTGACGGAAACTGGGTGAAGAGTATAGAGGATCTCTCTGCATTAGGTCTTACAATCACATGTGAATCTATAATTATTGCAAAATAAAAAGTTTGGAAAAATAGCAAAGGCCTGAATAAGCTCATTGAAGAAGAGTTCATAGAGATGCAGGACGGGGCTGGGATTTGGATAGGAAGAGAGGGCATGGATGGTGTGGGGAATGGGCTGGAAAGTAGGCTTATGAGAATCCTCAAAGGACAGTGGTACATGGATGGTAACATGGAAGAGCCTAGTTGCATAGTTTGGCAATTTGGTGGCATGGTTTTGAGTGGAGAAAGTATGAATTTTAGAATCTGACATCCCTCACTCCGTAGGTCCATTCCCACACTCTCATTTGCATGGCAGCAAACTCCCTACTCTCTGAATGTAGGGCTCCTCATCTGTTATCACAGAGGGCATGATATGAGCATTAAAGGAGCTAATGTATATGGAGAGCCTAGCTCAGATTTTGGCACACGGTAGGTATTTAGCAAATATAGTTTTCCTTGCCCTTGGACACAGTCCTACAGGTAACCAAGGGGTCTCGGGTCAAGTCCAAGGCCATTTACTGTACATTCTTACCACTTCTCAGTATTGTGGAAGCTGAGGAGGAGGTCAGTGCCGGGAGCAGAGACGTGTTACCCATCAGCTGGCTTTAGCTTCAGCATAAGCCCAGTTTGAGGAAGGCAGGTGAGCAGGAGTCGGGAAGTGTCCTGAGTCTGCACTGAATAGCATGCCCGATCTAGAGAGAGGAGAGAGACAAAGTTTGCAGGGCAGCGCATCACAGCCATAGCCAGCAGCTGGAGCCACTGTGGCCTCCTGGGTCTGCTGCCTCTTCTTATCTGGACTACGCAAGGAAATAAAGCCAAGATGTCCTCTGGGCAGTGACAGTGTGCTCCAGGCTGAGTCCAGGCAGAGCATCACTGCTCAGGCCCTGTACATGGTCAGCCAGGATCCGAACTGCTAGAGAAACCAGCTGGCCTGGTAAGGATACTCCCCTTGGACAACAACTGCAGCAGCCGCGGGAACAAAACAGAAAACTTTTGAATAAAATGTTTGCTCACATACCAACAATTTTCTTAAATCTACATTGAAAATTAGTACCAATTTGGAGACAGATGAAAGATTTGAAATAATAACTTTCCAAGGAGTGTTTCTCCCTCATTTCCTCTAATTTCAAAATTCAAAATGATTACCGTTTTGAAATCCTGGTTTGTGTGTGTGTCTGCTTGTGAGTGTGTTTGAGTATGTGTGTGTGTGTTTTGTCTGCAGTGAGTATTAGTACATTTTCTGCTATTTTCCTTCAAGGAAGAAAAACAGACTGGCGAGACGAAACCCTAGGCTGACAATATACAGTTTGGTAAATACAACATGTAATGATACAAGCATTTACAAACAGGCATTAGCTGCAACAGTATGAATTCCAAGGCTGAGCAGTACAAAATATATTTGCAGCTATTGCTGTACAGCGCACTACTGCTGTAGGAGGATCGCATTTATTGAGATGTACAGTGAAACCCGAGGAGATGATCACACACAGGAAAGGAATCTAAATTGACCTCTAAATTTCTGCTGCTTTCAGGTAATAAAAACCTAACACTCTGGGCTCTAAACAAAATCTCTGTCAAAATGGACAGTTACTTTGAGATCTAGTCAGAAAAGTCAGGCTGGGGAAATCAGTCAACATTTTTCGTTACGGTGGTAGTGTTTTTGGTTTTGTTTTCATTGTGCTTTTTTGTATAGTTCTGTTTTCCCTGCTATTGATATATCAGGCATCCAATCATGAAAAACAATGTCCATGTCACTAAAATGGCCTCCGGGCTTCCAGTATATCTACATTGGAGTTAAACATCTGTGAGAAGATGTGACAGCACACCCTATAAAAGGTATTATTGAGTCATACAGACTTTCTGTAATAACCAAACAGTAAAGAATACAGCCTTTTAAAGGTCTCCTCATGGCTGATCTCATGACTCAAAGATAAGACACTGTGCTGCAAGGTAAGTAATAAAATCTGGTGGGTACTCTGGGCTAGCTTGTGACAAATCATATCAAAGTATTATTAAAGAAAGAACTTGAGACCCAAGACTATTATTGATTCTTGACAGAATTTCTTATAAATAAAGTGCTGCAATCAGGTCCTGGACTTGCCAAGGTCCTGGTAGAATTCTTCCTATTATAGGGGAGGCTGCAAAATAATAACACACCATTAGTGAGAGCCAAACGTCTCTGTGTGCAGTGCCACAAGAATGGGTCATGGTCAAAAGAGAGCTAGTAAGAAGACAATTGCCAAATGCCTTTTAAGGCACTTTTTGCTGATCTCTTTTTGAAATGGGAAAAGCTGCCTCCGAGCTTCCATGGGAAGTCTGTGCCCTGACTGTTTTAGCAGAATGAATCTGTGACCCTTCCCAGCTCTAAGGACACACCTCCATTAGTGTCCATATTCTTACAGGGAAGAGCCTGATACAGTCAACTGAAATGACAGGGTGATAAATATAAAACCACTATCATCAATAAGACTGGAATGTAAAAGCACTTAGTTTCAGCCTAAGTAACTCGCAGAAAGTTTGGTTTCAAGAACCAGTGCGTCATCCATCACTACTCTACCTTCTGTTGACAAAGTAATTGTAAGATATCTAGAATGGAGGTTCAATATGAGCTGACATTTTTGAAAGGAGGAATTGTGTGCCGTACTTACTCATTAAATGTATTTTTCCTCCACTAAAGATGTTTCCTTTTTTAGTTTATGTATGAATAACTTCAACTAAAGTTTCCTTGACACCCTGACTTTGCTCTGAATAGCACCTATGTTCATTAACATAAAACCTGAAAAAAAATAATTTTAATGTAGTTTTTTTTAACACTTCAAAAGCCTCTAACAAATTGATCGAGCACAATTATGCATCCTAAAGGGAATTATAAAGAGATCACAGAAGGTTGAAAAGTTTTAGTTAAAAAAAAACTTCTGGGTGAAAAAGAAAAGAAAAATAGGCAGTTAATGTGAAACTTTGATGCACATTGAATGTAAGTAAACTTAGGCATTTTTAAATTTTTCTATAAATGCAGTGTTCACAGAGAAGAATAAACAAGAACCCATAGCAAGATGAGGCTCAGATAATTTGACAGAATGAGGTATATATTTTATTAGTGTGTGGACTTTGGAGTCAAACAGACCTGGGTTTGAATTTCTGCTCTGCCACTTACTATCTGTATGATGATGACAAAGTTACTTTTTTTCTTTCTAAGACTCAGTTTCCTCATTTATAACTTATGTGAGAATTAAATAATACAACTTTTAAAGCATTTAACATTCTGTTTCACACATACAAAGGATTTAATAATTTAGTCCTCCCTATCTTCATTCTAAGTATTGATAAATAGTGAGATGGCCAGTTCTTCTTTTCTTAAATACTACAGAATTTTTTTTGGAAGAACAAATTATCCTGTTTAAAGTTCTAGGACAGAAATAGGAAAAAACTTTCTCTTATAATGGGTGCATCAACTTAGGTGGAAATTTCTACCCCTGTTCACCTGCAAGGGTGAAAAATTCTTGGAATTTCTTTGCTCTCTATATTGTTCTCAATTCTATTGCTTTTTGCAAAGTTCAGTTAAATCCTATTTTCTCCAAGGAGCCATTCCAGATTCTTCCACATGGTTTTCCACCCCCCTAGTGACATATTGTTTAACTTAATTTCCACTATACTGTGAGTTCCTGAAGATCAGTGTCTTATTTGCCTTTGTACCCTACAGTACCTAGAGCTGGTCTTTTCTGATGGTGAACACTCAAGAAATGTGCACTGATTGGATCAATTATACTTCAATAAAAATAAATACATAAATACATACATACATAAAGAAATGTACATTGAATGTCTATTGGTTTGCTGTCCTGTAAAACCAGACTAAGGGTAAAGTCCCAGAACCTGGAATAAAATCCTTAAGCAGCTGAACCATGGAACTAGTCGTTTTACATTTTGCAAATATGATCATTGTGACCACCATGCAGAGCTGCTGAAAGTCAAACAAAACCACTTACTGATCCCCAAAGTTTTATGAATAAGGGATATGCAAGAGAAATTAAAGGCTGTACATAAACCTTTGAGAAACTAGCTATCTCACTGAGAAAATATACATGAGGGGCATGTTAAAAACATACCACCACCATATGTAGTTTATAAATCTTAGTCTGCCAGGCAATAAACCTCAGCAAATATGTTCCTGGTTGCCCCAAGCCATTGTATACAAGTTATAGTGCAGAGAGTATATCAGTAAAACTATACTGGACCTGTTGCTCTGCATGAGGCGATTTATACTTGGCTAGAATGTCCAGGTGAACAGGACAAGTCTGCTCTCTTTGTTTCAAGTGACAGCACTTCCTAGTGGCCAAGTACCTGAGCTCTGGAGACAGTTAACCTTGGTCAACTTGCCAGGTCTCTCTTTTTTATCAGTGTGATCACGGACAAGTCACTCAATCTCTCTGTGTTGTACTTTCCTCATCTGCAAAATGAGAGTAAAAATAGGATCTTCCTCATAGCATTTGGGGAGAGGAGGAGATTAAATTATTAAATTCAAGAGAAGCACTTAGGGCTTCCCTGGTGGCGCAGTGGTTGAGAATCCGCCTGCCAATGCAGGGGACACGGGTTCGTGCCCCGGTCCGGGAAGATCCCACATGCCGCGGAGCAGCTGGGCCCGTGAGCCATGGCCACTGAGCCTGTGCTTCCGGATCCTGCGCTCCGCAACGGGAGAGGCCACAACAGTGTGAGGCCCGAATACCGAAAAAAAAAAAAAAAAAAAAAAAAGAGAAGCACTTAAAAAAGTACCTAGCCCAAAGTGAGAACTCAATAATACTATCTATCATTAATTGCTTCCTGGAAAGCAGCATATTTTGGAATGAACACCATTTACTAAGGCTCTTGATTTCTTGGCAAAATTCATTCTCCCAAATTTATGAGCTCACCTTATGCCATATTGCTGGTTGGATTTTCCCTGTACTCTAAATTATATTGGCCTCATGGATTAAAGCTGCAAGGACGTGGAGGAGAACAAGGGATCAGGGCCTGGGAGTGCTATCTAAAGCAACTTTTACTTAGCAATTGGTGAGAATTATGAAAAGGGGGTGGTGAAGGGGGTTGATAGCACAGAGAATATCAATCATTTAACTGAGAGCATAGGGCAGGGAACTACAGACATTAAGTGTGCTTTGCCCTCGTTATAGTAACAATTTGCCATGTATATCTATTTACTTTTATATCTATTTACTTCCAAAAGCTCTCCACTACAGGTTTTATTATCCCTATTTTAGAATTGAGAAAACTGAGACTCTGGGATGTTAAGTGACTTAGCCAGGATCAGACAGATAGCACGTGTTGAATTCAGGATCAGAATCCAAGTCTGACTTCAAACTCTAGTCTTTCAAAGATACTCTTCCCCCAATGAAATAGTTCTCAAAGTAAGAGAAAAATTGCTTTGCCAGGAATCAAATTTAGGACCTACTTTCACCCTGCCCACAGAGCCGTCAGTAAATTTTCTCTAGAATCTAGTGAGCAATTGGCTTTAACCAGAATCCAGTCTATGTGTCATTTGCACTAAGGAGAGAACCTCTGATTCTTCACCATGATACTTTCTCTGCCCCAATGCAAAATTTAAAAGACAAAAATCAAATACTCTTTTGCTGTTTAGATGCTCTGTTTCTGCCTTCAGCTGTAGCACTTGGGTCCCTGGAGCACTTGAACCCATTTATTTTCCATCTGTTTCTTGCCTTCCTAAAGCAGCTTTATTGGACCCCAGAAGGCTTTGCTTCTCTCAATTGGAGAGAGGAGAAGCACTCAAAGACACACAGGATGCACCAGAGACTTTGCAGGTAGTCAAGGAGGATAAACAGTTTCAAGAGTCCAGGAATGTAGATATCTGATCCTGTAGCACTTTCGACACATGTTGGCCTGGCTGACTTTTGGCTGCAGGATAACAATTCAAGACCTGTACCTAGGAGTCCATTTTAAGGGGCGGGGGAGCTGACTCTGCCATCCAGGGTGTGATGCTTCGGTTGCTGCTAAGAAATCGAAAAGACATACAAATTGGTGGAGGGTGGATTTTCATGCATAAGGTTAAAATGTAAAGAAGAGTTTGAAATGCCACAGGGCTGCAGAGTACTCAGAAGTCTTGGCGAATCAATTTTCTCCCTGAGGATGGCCTCAGGCCTATCCCTCTGAAGCAAGAACATTTTGTACCATTGACTGATTGCTCCTGGGGAAAAATTGCCCTATGAAACTCTGGAAGGTGTTTCCCTAGAGCCATGCCAGGTTTAATGGCTACTGTTTGGATCCAGTTAGGACTGGCTTGGGAAATTTGGAGAATACAAAATCAGCAGGGGTGGGAAGATGCAGTAGAAAGCAAAGGGGACTCATTCATAGCTTTTCAGAGGGCAAAGGGGACTCAACCATAGCTTTTCAGGTATCTGGAAACAGAGCTCACTCCTGACTTCTCTTACTCCAAATTGTTATGATAGCCAACTATACTACCTATTAAGGTTTTAATGTGGCACCAATAAGTGAAAACCGGCTTAACAACTAAGAATTATAGTTGATATAAAATGTTTGAATTTGCTAATAACATATACTAAGTTATTAGACAGATGAGATTTAAAATGACTAAGGTAAGAAATTGGGTTTATAATGGACACATTAATAGACCACTAAACTGACTTTAAAGGCTCTGGCAGGCACAGTCAAGACACCATATATATAACAACTCCATCTATCTTGAGCTTTCTCATCATGTCACCTAATAGAATTTCAAACACTATTAGCACACTGATGAATGCTTATTATATATTACCCATGCATGCTGTCTTTTGAATTAAAAGACAAGAACAGGCATCTGCTACTTTATTGGATTGGGTCACTTTCCTTATTTTGATGCTGAAATGCTAAGTTTACTTCTCCAGATTGTTTGAGGAACTTTCTTCTAATTTCAGAAAAACCTTTTTGTGACCAGAATGACCATGGTTCTGACTAGATAAATATTCAAAACAGCTTGAGAAAGAGACATCCAGGACAGTTTCTGCTAGACTGAACTGAGCAATGGCTTAGAGACCAGGCCTAATTTGCCATTGCTAGTTCTGCCAGGCCAAGGATGATCATCATTCTTTTACTGACCAAATATTTTTCTGAGCAACTACTTTA
Source organism: Kogia breviceps (assembly GCF_026419965.1). Lineage (NCBI taxonomy): Eukaryota > Metazoa > Chordata > Mammalia > Artiodactyla > Physeteridae > Kogia > Kogia breviceps. The sequence goes on along the minus strand of NC_081310.1, from coordinate 124,631,852 downwards.
AGTGGGGCACCATTCTAGTTACTGAAAATACGGTAACAAACAAAATGTATCTGATCTGTGCCCTCGTGCGGCTTAAGGTTTTGTGGGAAAGATAGCCATTACACAAATAACAACAAAAATAGCTAATTATAACATACTTACCGTGTGGGACCTTTGGAAGTGGGAGAGAGTCCAATAATACTTCTCTGAGGTATGACAGTTAATCAAAGTCTGACTCATACATTGCATTTAGTCAAATAATAAAATGGAAGAAAAGGATATATACAAAATGCTGAAGCAGAAAAGAGCTCTTTTATTCACCAAAAGAAGAGGAGTAGGATTAACAGAGACCATTTCATGGAGAGTATTGTAAAGATTTAGGGTTTTGTTTCAGGAGCAATAGGAGGTCATTGAAAAGATTTAAACAGAGAAGCCACGTGGTTAAATTTGAGCTTTTAAAGATACTGCCATTATGGCTGCATGGAAAATGGATTGAAGGGATCAAGAGAGACAGCTCGAAGTGTAATTAGGAAGTGGTTTCAGTGATCCATGTGTGAGATGATCAAGGTCTAAGTCAGTATTAGAATGCTGACAGTGGAAACAAAGAGCACTGGAAGGCATCAAGATACATTTTGAAAGTAGGATCAATAAGACCTGTGATGTATAGGATAGAGGGATGGAGAGAGAGGCAGTTGTCAAGAATGACTCCCAGGTTTCTGGTATGAGGAACTGAATGGATAGAGATGCTCTTTAAACACCTGAGCTTATGGTAGAGACATAAATCCACAAGGAAATTCCATTAAAAGTACATCAATCCCTTGTCTATTGCAATAGCTTAATTTTCTGGAAGCCTCATTGATGGAGAACTTAGTTAAGTTAGAGATAACACTTCCATGGGAGTCAAAATAGATATCATAAAATTTATGAGATAAAATTGTGAACCTTAATATAGGAAAGCCCCTTAACCTCTCAATCAAAACCACCTTTTACTCTTCCCTTAAACATAATGTATTGAACTTTCTCATATAGCACATAAGTGGCCATAGAAATAATGACATAAAGCAATATACAGAAACAAGTGAATGACTCCACAAAGTAAGTAGAAACATTCACAAGAATGTGGAAACAAAATGAGAGTATATAATTTGCAATGTGAAAAGGCATATATGGGGAGTTTTCATTGTTTTGATCATATTTGACCAAGAAAGATATTCTTTCTCTCAATTTTCCCCCTATGCCTTGACTCATTAAAATAATTTCTATTATTGCTTTTATTTCTCCCTTTTATTTTTGTTCTTTTAGTTCCCCCCTCCCTTTCCCTGCTCATCTTATCTTTGCTGTGCACTTTTTCCTTGGAAATTACAAAATTAGACTTTCATTAATTATAATTAGATCTATGAGAATAGACATAGTGAAGGTTGCAAAGTGTTTCTAAAAGGCAGCAAATACACAGAGAAAGACCGTAGGATCCTTCTGAATTTCCATTGAAGAATCACTAGGCTATAATCTTAAAATCATATAGACTCTTATTTACCTTTGTATCCCCAGATTTTAGCACAATACCTAGGAATATTGATTTAAAATTTATTTAGTGAATAGGTATAATGATTACCTAAGCAGATAATATTGAATTATCAGAAAGGGTGGTAGGGTCAATATGGCAAGGCCAGTTGTAAAGGTCATGAATGGGAAGGCAACTTAAACAAAAATTACAAAGAAAGGCTTTAGATTAGATACTAGAAGGCTTTTCTTATTGTCAGGGTAAAATATCTTTTTCATGTTACATCACCCAAGAAGATTGTGGCATCTCTTTCCTGTGGCATTTAATTTAGTTTGATATTTTTATTATAGAATAAATAATATTACAGTAAATTGAAATAAAAAAACATGAACCCAAATCCCTAGAAACTTAACAAATTAAGTTAAATTCCCATTTATGTGATGTTTTTCCTAGTGCCTGTCTACACAATCACACACACACACACACACAAATACACAAACTGAGTAGTACCTTATAAGTGGTAATCATAGTGTATAAACGTTAAGGGTTTTGATTTTTTTATGTTAATATTATATCATAAACTTTGTATATAATGTTCACAATTATAATTTTATTGACATTAAAAATTCCATCAATTTGAAAATGATGATCTGAGCACCTATCCACATTTCAGAAGATACACTGAAATAAAAAAATATATCAAAAGGAATATTTCAAAATCAATTAATATATTTGTTCATTAATTCAACAAATATTTATTGAGTGCCAATCATATACTAGACACTTTTATAGACTTTGGGTACATAATGGGAATAAGAATTGATCTTTGATCTCATGCTGATTACAGTCTAATGAGATGGGAGACATTCTTCCTGAGGAACCTCAGAAAGATTCAGTTCTGGAGCTGGCAGGCATGAAGATCAGAAATGCACTTTGGTGCATATAGTTCAGGACAATTAAGTAAAGGAATGTCTATAAAGCAGCTGGGGCTGTTGATCCCTCCACCAGGGTACAGAGTAGCATTTGCCTCCGTCTTAATTTAGTACTTAGGAACTGATTTCTAAACAAAGTGTTAGATTTACCTCAGAGGGTCTTTACTGGGAGACTGGGATTAAAGAAAGAGACCTGAGCTGGAGATAACTCTCAACCCACAGAACAGTCCAAAGCAGGGGTGGAGTTGGGGGATGGGAGGAAAGAGTGCTCCAGGCTGGCACAAGAATGAAGTAGAGAAAGCACTTTACTGTAGCCCCAGAGTAAATTCTCCCGTTCAGTGGTATGGTTGGGAGTACTGGACCTGCCTGCCTATCTCCTGCCCACACACTCCACAGGGAAGCCTGATTGTTACAAGCACAGCCCCCTGTCAGCCTTACCAGGAAGAGGAAGAGTCTTTTGGCAAATCAAATAGAGGAGTGACAACAAAAACCTTGCCATCAATTTATGCTAATTACATGGTCCTCATTTACTCATGTTAATACCTACCTAACCAATAGCATTAAAGAGGGTTATCCAAAGTAAACAAATAGAACAAATAACCCGAGGGAAATAGAACTAGCATAAGCTACAGAAGGGAGCCTAAAAGAAAATCTAATTCGTATCTTGGGAGATAGTCAAGAAGATATTACATCCCTGAGTACATTTAGACCACTCTAAGAGATAAGTAATAAGGAAGTTGAACAGATTATTCAAAAACTAAATAAAATTTCTAAAACTTAAACAAACCAATTGAAGAATCCAATAATGAATGAACATGGTTGAAAATGAATTTGGGTGATTTGGAAGATAAAACTGAGAAACACCTCCCAGAACTAAGTAATAAGAGAATAGAAACCATGGGGCAATATAAAAGACACGAAAGTTCAATGCAGAATAGACCAAAATAACTAATTAGAATTCCAGAGGAAAATATTATGTTCTTTTCCACAGTTGGGAGATATAATCAAATAAATTATAGAAGAAGATTTATCTGGGCTAAAGGCATAATTGATTAGGCAAATTGAAACAAAGACTTAGATGCATTTTCATGAAATTTCAGAACTTAAGAGCAATGAGAAATTCTAAGATGTCCCAGAGGGAAAAAAATCAATTATTTACAAAGGTTCAAAAATAAGATTGACATCATGCTTTTTAATTAGGAATGAAAGCTAGCAGGTAACTATCAATCCTATTGGAAATCTCACCCAACCTTGAGGATGTATTCCAGCAAAACAAAACGGAAATCCTGAAACGTATTTAAAAAAATGGAATTGAAGCACAGTTGTACCAATACAGGGCAGCAAAAAGAGAAGACAGCTGTGTAGCAAGCCTAATAAGCAATGAATAAAATTAGTGAGAGTGCTATGTGAAGAAGGTCTTTAATAGGCAAGCCAATTCTATTACAAACCACACTATTCAAAAATTGATAAAATTAAATCCCGTGTTTTTTCCCTTTCTCGGTGAGGAACATATAGGCATTTAGCAGTTATAGTATAAAACAGATGCAGTGAAAGCCATAGTCCTAATAACAAACACACTATGAGGTGCACGGCTAAGAAATAAGAATCCACTTGCTACTGTTGCTTAGAATAGACATTCTCCATCAAGTGGTAGAAATTAAGTGACATAGATTAACATAATCTTCTCTGTGGATCCAATCACTTCACTTAGATCTGTGGAGAAGGATATGTGCATTACAATGATATTATATATGTGTTTATTTATTTTTAATTTATGCAATCAACTTAAAGCACAGCAGACAATTATAATTACCAATTGTGTAAACGTAATAGTATGGTTAACAGGAGTTGAAATGTGGAGGAAGAGAAGGAGGAAAATAGATGGAAAAAGCTAGGTTCATTAATTATCTTGCTTATCTAATGAGGAGTCAATAGATACTCTCTAAATTGGCAGATAAAGAAAAATAAAGGCCTAGATATTTCATTTAGTTATAAATGTAACTGCTAGAAGTACAAATAACATAACTAATAAAACTGAGAGATAAAAGTGCATCAAAATACTAACATTTTATAGTTTGACATAAATAGATAGAATCTAAAGTTGATAAATCAAGAAATAGATATATAAGTATATTATTTAGAATTTACATAGTAATTCATGGTGGATGAACCTTGACTATCATTACAACCTTGTTATAGTTTTCTTTTCAGCAGAGGACTCAGGAAAATAGCTCTCAGTAATAAGTAATAAAAGGGCTCATAACTGTGATTCAATTTTATGTCATATCTCCAGGAGGAGAAGATTGCCCATGGTTTTTGTGCTGCTGCCTGATTTTAATTCCCATGTGAAGCAGAAACTGATAGAATGCCCAGTTATGATGCAATGAGGACCAAAGGAGAACTGTCTTAAGAAGAAGAAACAACTGGTGGTATAGGAATTTTCAAAGGAAAATTAACTCCTCTGGGAGTACAAAATGCACTATGAAGACCGTGTATCCAAAGTTTTGATTCTTGGTAATATGTTCTGAATATGACACAGAAGAAAGGCTCTTGTTAGGGTTTTTCAAAGTTCAGGCATGCTTCTCATGCTTTGGAACTTGAGTTTTGCTAGTTAGGCCACTTTTTTTAATCCAAATACACTTAACTGATTTTGAGAAAAGATTTCATTTGAGACAATGATATTCATCAATCAAATGCAATGGACAATTCAAATGACACTTTAAAGAAAATCCAAGTCTGCTGTTGAGGCCCTCCCTCTTAAGAATATTTGGCAAAGAAAGGCTTAAAAAGAGACTGTGTCCAGATGCTCAGGGCATAATGTATTAGGCACATATCACCAGCAGTTGTGAACACTTACGGCTGTGATCTTTCTTGCTACCATACATGGCATCAATGTGCAGTAGTGTGAAGCCAGACAGACCAGAGGACAGATTATGTGTCCCTCATGAGCTGTGTTACTTTTGGCAATTATAAACCCTCTCCAAATCTCATTTTACTCATCTGTAAATTGGACATATTGAAGATAATCAGACAAAACCTACCTTCCTCATTGATTTGTTATAGTACTTAAATGAGATCATTTGTTAAAAGTTCTTTGTAAATTTTAATGTGCTCTGCTTATTACTACTCTTATTATCATCTACACCATTGTGGGATAGATTTTAAGAAAACTCTTCTCTTTGGCCTGTTCTTCCCTCTTTTGCTTTTGTCTAGCACTGAGTATACTGATGATATGATTTCAGAAAGTTATGCCAGCTCATTTGTTTTACTGCTCCCAGATCAAAGACGCTCCTCAAATCGACCACGCCAGTGAGATGGAATTTAAGCTTCCTTGTTAAAGCATAACATAAGAGTTCCAATTCGGAATCTTAGCAGTTGGCTACTTAAGCCAACCTCACATTTGGTAGTTCCTTTTTCCACCCGTCATTTCCAAGTCCTTCATCTTGTATTATTTCTGAACACGTCTCTCTCTACAGTCAATGGCTTGAAAATTTCTCTCTTTGGTTTACTGGTCCCTTTGGCCTCTTGTCTCTTACCTGTTCTCTTGCATCATCAGTAATCAATCAGTCATTAGATGCTTAATAAATTATCAGAATACCTTTCACACAAAGCAATTACTGATTGGTCTTTACAGGGAAAGTCATATTTTGATTAAATTGGACTTATGGCTACAGATAGAAAATATACCTTTTCTGATAGTCACATTTCCAAGTCAAACGAAGAATGCATCTCCAGTCATTTTCTCATCTCATTAGCCATTCAGAACTATGAATTTTATAATATTTAATTATCTATATATTTCTCTAGTAGCTAAATGAAGTAAAATGAGAGGTAATAGTCTATTACTTTTATTAGGTTGCAACACTGCACCAAGCACTGTAGAGAGCACCAAAGAATGTGAGTTATTTTAGAAGGTAAGTAAAGAAGAACTGAAGTACCCTAATCCCGCTTACCATTGGTTAATTTTATGCAATGTAACATTTTAAAATAAAAAGAGAACAAAGAGAGTTTTGTTGTGCATGCATCTGTGTGCTTTTTGCAAGAAGCATGTGCTAATTTTGAAACACGACAACATATTAATTGCATAAAACATTACTTTTGGATGCTGTATATCTAATGAACAAATAATTATAAGAGTGCTCTGGGACTCAGTTGGCAATTCTCTTCTTTATCTATACCCACCCCCTAAGTGATCCTATCTAGTCCTGTGGTTGTAAATACCACCTCTATACTCCTAAACCCCTATTTATACTTCTTATCCCAACCAGTCCACCATGCATATGTCCAAATATCCACCCAGCTTTACACATGGATACTTAATAGTCATGTCAAACTTAACCTTTACAAACAGACAGATCTCCTAGTTCCCCTCTCTAGCTGCTCTTTTTACAATGGTTCTCCTCTCTGTGCAGGGCACGAACAGTCATCCAAAAGGCTGATAGTAAAACCATGACTCGTATCTTTCTCTTATTCCCCACATTCAAGGTATCAACATATCGTGTCAGATATATACTTAAAATATTTCCCAAATTAGACAACTTCTCACTACCTCTGTACATTTAACCCCAGTCCTAAACACCATCGCCTTTTACCTGACACTAGCAATGGTGTCCTAATAGGCTTTCCTGCCTCCATTAAGATCCTATACAGTCTCTTCTCCACGCAGCAGCTCACTGACTTTTTAAACATTAATCAGACCAACGTTTTTCAAAGCCTTCTTGGGTTATGTAAAATAAAATCTGAAATATTTTCCACGGCCTACATGGCTCTCTGTGAACTTGTTCTAACTAGCTTTCTGTTATTCTCTCACTGTCTTTCCTCCTCATGCCTACTGAAACCTACCTAGGCGTTTCCTAAATTTGTACTTGCTGTTCCCTGTGTCTAGGGTGACCAGACATTCTGGTTTGCCTGGGGTTGCAATTAATGTCAGCTGATATGATGTTTCATTTGGTTTGATATTATGAGTCCCTGACTGCAGTTGCTTCATATTAGCTGGAATAGGTTTGGTAAGCTTCCACTTTGTACTAAATGCCAGTTCTTGGCATGGTCTTATCTGTAGTGTGTGAGTAATGTGTGCAGTGGACCAAGTTTTCACTTTAACATGTGGTGAAATATGAAAGATGACCAAGAACATTCCGTCACACTTATTTCCAAATGCGGTATAATTAAGGCTTCCATTTCAAAGGAGCATGCAGGGGTCTTGCAAGCACATAGCTGGGGACATCTCACTTCTGTTCTCAGGTGGTGCTGAAGGAAATATATGACGCCACCTACTCTGCCAGCCATTGGTGTACAGGAGCCCCAGCCCCAGCCTGTGAGATGCATAAAGGCACCAGGTTGCCTGTCAGGGATCAGTGAGAAATGAGGGAAATATGGTTTAGATATACATGAAATATATGCAGAAAATAAGACTAAGTAAGCAGTTCTTCTATAGAGCATATAATGTATAAGCTGAATATCCTTAGTAGAGAGATTTTGTTATTTCTTGGTATTGACATACAACTATTTAATTTTTGATAAAGTTTTTCAGTTTTTGAAACAGAGTATTTCAATAGCAATGAGCTCAAAAATTAATGTTAAATAAAGTGAAAGTGCTGTTTTTTTATTTCTCTTGTTGACTTTAATGCTTAATTTTCTCATAATGCTTACCAATGTTTACTGCTTACTTTGGAGGCCATAAATTATATCATCAACATGTGAAAACCAGCAGATATAAATCTGCTGATGAAGCATCAGTATCTATTTCAAAAGTTAGTGGTTATTTTAAAACCTGGGCTGAAAAAAAGATAATTTATCGGATGCAGCTGCAGAATGTATGCTCTACAAACCACTCTAAGAGCCATGACTTTTCATCTAGATCAAAGGACTGTAGTTTTAAATTAATTTTCTTTATTTTCAATTGATGTTTTATTTTGAATGAATAAAAAGTGAAGCAATAGCTGTTAACATGTTGAGTTCATTAGCAGAAGAAGTAATACCAGTTTCCTAGCAGTGTCATCAGATGCTTCAGAAAGAAAATCAGTTAATTTTAATAATGGTTAAACGTTTTCATACAATACCTGAAATCAAAGTAAAGCTTTGGAAATTCATTCTGGTAAAGATAAAATATTTGCAATTGTTGAATGCTACTGTAAAATCAATTTAAAAGTAAAATCTTGAAGTCACAATTGTTTTGTTTGATAACAAAAATATAAATTTTGTAAAACACATTATTGTGGTAAAAGCATAGTTCTCACCAAATTAAGAAGCCTATGGAAAAATAGAATTACTATATGATCCAGGTATACCACTCCTGGGCATATACCTAGACAAAACTATAATTCAAAAATGTACATGCACCCCTATGTTCATAGCAGCACTGTTCACAATAGCCAAAACATGGAGACAACCTAAATGTACATCAACGGATGAATGGATAAAGAAGATGTGGTATATATATAAAATGAAATACTATTCAGTCATAAAAAAGAACAAAATAATGCCATTTGCAGCAACATGGATGCAACTAGATATTATCATACTAAGTGAAGTAAGTTAGACAGAGAAATACAAATACCATATGATATCACTTATATGTGGAATCTAAAATAAGGCACAAATGAACCTAACTACAAAACAGCAACAGACTCACAGACATAGAGCACAGACTTGTGGTTGTCAAAGGGGAGGGAGGAAGGACAGGGATGTTCTGGGAATTTGGGGTTGGTAGATGCAAACTATTACATTTAGAATGGATAAACAACAAGGTCTTACTGTATAGCACAGGGAACTATATCCAATCTCCTGAGATAAACCATCTTGGAAAAGAATACTAAAAAAAAAAGAATGTATATATGTGTAAAACTGAGTCACTTTGCTTGTACAGTGGAGGTTAGCAGAACATTGTAAATTAACTATACTTCAATTTTTAAAAAGCCTATGGAGCAGATATATACTAGGGATTAATTCTGATATACACATAATTTGTAATCATGTTCGAATAAATTGGGATATCTCACAAAGGAAGATAGAATCTGTAGTTATACACACACACACACACACACACACACACACATACACACAGTAGCTAAACAACAAAATGTGATGACACTGATGTTGAATACAAAAAAAAAACTTCAATATGGCAATACAAGCTTTGTCTCTTTGCTATCTATCATCAAATGGGTTTTAGAAATGTTTGCACTTTTGAAGAACTGCTTTTTAAATCAAACTTCTTGTCTCATAAAGATATTGTACATTTTTATCAATGATCCCAAATTTTGGTTGTATTTTGTGCAAAAGCAGTTGAAAATATTTAATCAGATTACTACGCTAATCAAGTGCCAACAGCCTTCAGCTTTTGAATTTTTAACAAATTACAGTTATGAACATAAAATGCAAGATGATAAAATTTTTATAATTGTGAGATATAATTGTGAGATTTTTATAAGATAAAAATCTTATAATTGTGCTTGGGAATAGCTCAGTTTGTGGGAAGAATCTTACAATAAAATTCCTATTGTTAGTTGGATAAATCTGTGTTATATACTGGAATTGGATGAAATTGAGAAGCTTTATGATTTTACAGCATCTATAGCTGGGAAAACGTTTAAAAATCATAAGTAGAGACAACTTATTTGAAGTTTTCTCTTACAAAAATATTTGTCAAAGAACAGAGGCAAAAAGATAGTAACTGTGAAAATATTTGTCCTGAACTATTTATATATTTCAATATGAAAAAGATAAATTTGAGAATATTCTTCATTTTGCAGAATATGCTCTGAGGTTACCTGATACCTTAACATTTATAGAGAAAACACTTTTCTTATTTCAAAATATTGTTATATAGACAGAAAAATTAATTGAGGATGTCAAGATTTTAAATTTATTAACCTTAAAATGCAACTTGGAAGAATATTGCAGGGAATTTATGATAACAAATAAAAATAAAGAGATCATATTGAAAAAAAATACATTCTTCTGAAAAAAAATCTTGTATTAGGATTCTCCACAGAAACAGAACCAACGCAATGGTGTATATATATATAGATAGATAGATAGATAGATAGATAGATAGAGAGAGAGAGAGAGAGAGAGAGAGAGAGAGAGACTCATGTGATTATGAAGGCTGGGAAGTCCCACCAATGATGTAGTTCCAGTCCAAGGGCAGAAGAAGATTGATGTCCCAGCTTAAAAATAGTCAAGCAGAGAGATGGTATCTCAGGCCTCCAACAGATTGGATGAGGTCCACTTACACTGGGGAAGACAATCACTTTACACAGTCTACCAATTCAAATGTTAAGCTCATCCAGAACACCCTTATAGACACATCCAGAATGAGGTTTAATCAAGTCAACCTGGTTCCCACTCAAACAGACACACAAAATTAACCATCCCACAGCTGTAACATGGTGTTAAGATACTTATGGCTAAGAAAATGATTGAAGTATCTAAATATAAATTCAGATAAATATTCTGCTATGTCATTTAAAAATATTCAGATGATAAAAATTCTATATTTATTTTGTTTATGTTACTTTAAATGTTTGAGTAATTGATATCAATACATTTTTTTCTCTTGACTTTCTAGATACATGAATAAATATAAAAGAGTATATAAACTCTTTTTTGTTTAACAATTTGAGTTGGATTCCCCACCACTTGCAAGCCAATGTATCCTAACACCACACTTAATAGGACTCTTTTGAAGAAATAGGTAGATAATGCTTGTGAAGTATAGCATCCTGTATCATAAATCTCCATCATGGTAGCTATTCCTATAAATCTGGCAATATAACTTCCAATAGATATGAGCACAAAATGCCAAGGTAACATCAAGTCCCTAACAATATTTTCAATACAGTTTGGATACTGCTAATTATGGCTCTCACACATTCAATGCTTTCCCTATAGTTTGCTACTTTCTCTGAGCACTCTGCCTCAGTTATACCAGTAATCAATATTCATGTTAAAGAGTTTGAAATAGCTAGCTGGAGGAGTAGGCTGAGAAGTTAATCATCTTTGTAGTGTCATTTAAGACCCCCTTAGAATATGTACTATTCAAATGCATTTTCTGAATCATATATGAATTTAGGTGAATCTAAATAATATGTGATTTACACACTTCTTGGCTGTTGCCTCCTCTAGCCTTAGATTTTGATGCAAATGCTTGTGAAGAGGAAACCATCATAAGTAATGAGACATCTATTCTTTCATCCAACAAAGATTTATCAAGCACTTACTGTGTACCAGACACTGTTCTGATTACCTATTAAGCACCAACCTAAAAAATTAAATTCCAATTTTTGTGGAGTTTATAATCTGTGGGTAACAGAAAATAACAACAATATTTTTAAGTAAATTAAATAATACGTTATAAGGAAATAAGTGCTATGGGAAAAAAAGGCAAAAAATATATAGAGAGATCATGTATAGTGGATCAAGAGTAGAGAAGTAGAGGTTGGATTTCAGTGTTAAATAAGGTAGTGAGGGGCTTCCCTGGTGGCGCAGTGGTTGAGAATCTGCCTACCGATGTAGGGGACACGGGTTCGTGCCCTGATCCGGGAAGATCCCACATGGCCGCGGAGCGGCTGGGCCCGTGAGCCATGGCCGCTGAGCCTGCACGTCCGGAGCCTGTGCTCCGCAACAGGAGAGGCCACAACAGTGAGAGGCCCGCGTACCACAAAAAAAAAAAAAAAAAAAAAAAAAAAAGGTAGTGAGGAGAGGCCTCAGGGAGAAGGTGGGATTTCAGAAAAGACTTGAAGTGGACATCTGGGAGGAGAGTGTCCGAAACAGATAAAACAGCTAGGATAAAGGCCCTAAATAGGGAGCGGGCCTATTGTATTTGAGGAATAAGGGGGAGGGCAGTGTGGCTGGCTTGAGTGAGCAAGAGGCAGAACAGCGGTGACGACGTCAAAGGCCTTAACTGTAACTCTGAATGAAATGAATTAATTTACAAATTTCTCTTCTTCCTGGCAACAAAAGTCCCCTATACTTAGGAGGGAACTGAAAGCCTGCTGTCATATGTAAAAAGGGGGGAGCACATATTTGTTGGTAAAAAAATGAAATAAAAAACTCGTCATTTTCCATAGGAACACTTGTGCAAGTAGAATACATTTCAACAGAATGGCCTGAAAAACAAAGAGATGCTAGCTGGAGGGAGAGAAGTGGCAGTTCTTCACAAGAAAGTGACAGAACCTCAAAGCCTTGGACTGTTATTTGACTGAATGAGTCTCAGTCCAATTCCATGGTAGCCTGTGCAAAGAATGATTGATTTTCATCACCTTAACCTGGTGTACTTTCCACAATGCCAGAAGGCTAATAGAAAGGAGAATGAGATGTACTGTTTCTCAATATGTGGTCCATAGACCACCAGCATAGTATCACCTGGGGATACCTATGAAAATGCAGGTCACTTGACCCTTCCCAGGTATATTGGATTATGCTCTCCAGGTTACTTTTATGCATCAAAAGTTTGAGAACACTGAATAAAAAGACAATTTCCTAAGGGTCTTTCTGACTCTGGATTTCTATGGACAGAGCTTTCCATGCCAGGTCCCCAAAATGTTTAATCCTGGTGTCTTTTGTCTATGGTTTTCAGGGCCACTGATCTTTGAATCAGATGAAGGGGAAAGAGTTGAGAAAAAGACTGTAAGATGTGTCACAGGGAAAGGAGATGACTTAAATAAATGTTTAAACCATGGTTCATTTCTGTAACTGTACAATCATTAAAAATGTGCATAGTCATTGGGTGGAGGTCATCTTTTCATTGTGATGTTTAGATTCGAGTGTATATTAATTCCTCTGAGTACAGAGTTGTTGATTCTGATGATCTGAGCCAAAGAGAAGTAACGATGGCTAAATACCTGAGATCTATTGCCTTGTTAGCGATGTTAATGGCCAATGACAACACAATCTAAAGAGACTTACTGTTTGGCTTTGGAAGAAGTATCAAGCTAAAAGTATAATTAAAATATTTATTAACCTGACAAGTTGAAAAGTATAGGTTAAGAATTATGGTGTCTGAAGGGTAGCAATGACTTGTTTCCATTCTGTCCTATGCCTACCTTGTCTCATGGAATATCCCCACCTAGTCTATAGGAAGTGAGGAAATGGGCTCACTAATTTTCCTTAATTGCTAGTTTGAGCACCAAAAAGACTTGGAAAAAAATGCTTTCTTGTGAAGCCAGCAATTATTGAAATTCTCTAATTACCCTGTCTGAGACCTTTCTTCATACTGGGGTGATGCAGACGGTCTCTCAATTTTTTAAAGGTCAAATTACCTTGCTTCAGGATCTTCTGGTGATGGGCCAAATGAGATGAGCTTAATTTAATATGTCTCTGCTGCTTTTCTTTCAATCCAAAGGGGCATCCATCATGGGCTTCTCATTCTGACTGATATTGATCAGGTAATTGCCCTCAGCTTGTCAAACTATCATGATTTTTATAAGAATGAGTCTTTTCTAGAGGAAAGTAGACCCGAGAGAGAGAGAGATGCAAAGATTTCTATTAGAAGTTTGCCCAAAAGCCAGTCAAGTAGAAGGAAGGATGGAGAGAGGAGAGAGGAGCTAGGGGAAGGAAGAAGGTAAGAGGAGAGAGTAGAGATAAGTGTTGTGTCCTTTTAAAATGCAGTCCTGTGAATTACAATGATTTACTCGGTACAATTCAGAAAAACGTTCCAGCCCAGCACATAACACAAGTCAGTGAAGGCCAGTTTTGACATAGCCAAATGTGTGCTTGCTCAGAGCAAGCATTAAAAAAAATACCAGCCTTACTTAATCTTCTGTCTCAGGGTCAAGGTGAAGACTATTCTTGTGGCTCAGGACAATTGTTTTCTTTTTCTTTGCTAGTCTGATGTAAATAAACATTAGCCAACACTTTCATTTATCCTAGTTTATTAGGGTGAAGATAGAACCCCAAATAAAAGGAAAATAACTCCTGCCAGGAGAGGAGTTCTTCCAGGAAACTGCCTAATGTTGATCTGCGGAATGTCTTCTTAATGCGGCAGACATGCCAAGCCCAGGGACATCCTGAGAGAAAAACATTTCCTTCAAGACACGCTGAGCCGTGTACGAGAAAAATTCAGCTGTACCGCTTTATGTGAAATAGAGCAAGGTTATAAGAGCTCATGTGAAGAGCCTAGAAAGTCAAAGAGAGCCTACATCTAGGGTATCATTATAGTTAACCTGTTCCAGGCAGTGCTGGGTGTCCACGAGCTGTATCAGTCCAGCAGGGAGAGCCGTCCTGCTGCAAAGGGCTTCATATAATCATCTGCCATCCCTGCAGACAGTCAAGACTAGCGTGATGCCCTTCAATTGACAGTGCTTAAGAATAAAGAGTGCAGCTTCGTCACCTTCAGACAGTTCTAGAAATAATCCCTTAAAACACCAGTGCCTTCTATAAAGTCGCTTTAAAACAGTTGACTCTAACCAGGTTCTTTTTCAGACTTCACTGGCCTTAAGCCCTCTTACATTTGGAGGTCTTGCCCTACTCCCCACATATCAACACTTACTAAAAATATACCCAGGACCCACATTAAACCTAATATTGGTACAATTTTTTTCAAAAAATGTTTGTAAATTTGCTTTTGAAATGATTTGGCTACGAGTAACTGACTTGACTCACAACTTGTTCTGAGCTCTCAGCAATCACCACGCACAGCTGAAAATTTCACAGAGTGAGAAAAGCTAAACCCACAAATTGTTTTCAAACGCAGTGGAGTGTTAATGAATACTAAATTTAACAATTAATTAATTAGGTTGGCATAATATCACATAATGTTGGTATTTAATACAACATTTATTAAAATCCATTTGGCAATTTTTTGGTGTGGTATTTTGGAGCCAATTTTTTTGAGCAAAATGCTCAATTTTGTCTCACATCTCGGATGAATATGTTCCCTGACCTTGGTTCTTTCAATGGTAGTAACGTGAGTATAATTAAAAATATAGTTTGTTGTATCTTTATTGGAGTTTTGCAGTAGAAATTGTTAAAGTTTGTCCCTTGCAAAGTGAATCTCATATTACAGCTCACTTCCCATTGTGGACCAGAAATGACTGAACAAATGGACAACTGTTGGACTAGTTACCTGGTACTGGATCTTCCATTACCCTAGGAAAGCATAAACCAAGGACAAGTATGAGCCTCAGCTCCACCTGAAGCTACTTATCTGTTCCGCAGAGAAAGATCCTAATAAGTTGAAGTTACTGAGGAAGAAAAAGAAGATGTAAGGAAAATAGCTAAAGAAATGGAAAGTGTTTTTTTTTTTCAGTTTTCATTTCTGGATTTCAGGATTTTCCTGTCTATTTTAATTTCTTTCTCACACAATCTCCTTTTTCTTATCTACGTCTCAAAAGAATTGCCAATGGCTTATTGGGCTAACAGAGTAAACACACATAGATGCAGCAGATCAGAGATCTCTACCGTTGTCTTCCTTCACTCTTCCAGTTTGCCTTCCCCCAGGAAAACTCCAATTACTGACTTAGTTGACTTGTGTGCCTGTGCATGTCTGCAGGTGCACTGAGCGGGTACATATGCACATTCACAAGTGGGCACTTTCAGTGTTTTTCTGTTGGAATTCACCCTTCCTAGATGGCAGGTGAGGCTGTAAACCCTGCATGAAGCTCACCCCCTGACTTTCCCATCCCACACCCTCTCCTTTCCTGGCTCCTGGCTCCTGGCTCCAGCGTTCTGGGGTTTAAAGCAAATGTCCAGCAAACTGTAGTTGTGCCATCTTAGCTGCTGAACACTTTCTGTGAATCTAGACAAAACTACTACTCAGAGTGAATGCTATTTATTTTATTTTGCTCATATTTCTTATACTTCTACGAAACAGAATTTTTCTCTCATGTTCAATGGTAAAGTATGTGTATGTGTGTGTATATATAGTTTGTGTGCGTGTGTTAAATTGCCTAGCCAATTTTACATTTCTATCCGTTCACGTTTTCAGAATTAACCACATTTGTGAAAAGGATAAATCCTTCAATGAGCTCTTTTCCTTTCTTAAATTGTATGTGGAATGTGCCTTTTGGCTCTTCCCTATGTACATAATGTGTAAAATAATCAAAGCACCACCACAACCTGACAGCTCAGGCCTTTGATAAATAGGGCTTTATATGGGATTATCATATGACATTTCCAAACTACATTATATTTATGAGTCATATAGAGTATTATTGCATGATCATCCCTCAGTGTGGAATTTGTACATTTTACAAGGAGTGGAAGAAAGTAAAGGACCTGGAATTGGAAGCCCTTATTTTTGAACTTAAAATTTTTAAAAAAAAGAAAGGAAGGAAGGAAAGCTGTCATTTAATATTCCCCCAACTGCTCAGGTAAGGTTCCTGAAATTTTGAAGGGAATCTTATGTCCTACATTGTCTCTTAGATTCTATTACTTCATATACTTAAAATCAGGGTGTTCAAACATCCTTAGAAATTAGCTAATCTAACACTCCCTCTTTACAGATGAGGGAACTGAGCAGCGCCAGAAACACAATTCAAAGCTCCCAACCCCTTGAACGTTTCTCCACCAAACCTCACAGCTTCCCTAGACAACCAAATACACAGACAAAACGTCATCAAAACATCAAGATGACAACACATAAATGAAGCAAAGCAAAAGTATTCTACATATGAAATACTTGTTTCCCCCAAAAGTTATTTATACAGTTTGTCAGCCATTTAGGAAAACATTGTACCATTCAAGTGAGAAAATATATTTTTCTTGGTTAAATTCAAAATATTTTCTCACTTTGAATATGATATTACTTTATAATTTCTTAGGAACATTAAAAGAGAAGACAAATATTTTTCCTCTCCCTTTTTAAAATCAGAGCCCTCAGAAAAGAATGACATGGGTTCTTCAGTATCCCTCTCATATTTCCTTCCAGCAGTCTGCAGCATATACAGCCATGTCTGCCAGCTGTAACCCTGCCCGGTCTACTTGATACTGGGATTGGCATTGGAGAATTTACATCATCTCTAGGAATGAACAGATTAGTGGTAAATCGTGTGCATTGAATTTTGTATATCACACCACATTTTAAATGTTCTTCCAAGGCTACATTTTAGTTGGAGGCTCCTTGTGGACCATTATTTTGTAAATAGAATGCTCTCCAATCAACTTTGCATTTGATAGTTTTGATATTCCAACAGGTAAGATCACTATATAATGTAGCAATAAAATCTAGATACTATTGCTGCTTTCTAAAAAGGAAAACTTTCAAAAATCACTTACAAATTCATGAGTCACAAGAAAAAATGTAGTACAGATATGGAACTACTGTCCTATGATGCAAAATAAAATGGTATCTTCTACCCAAACCCACTCCATATAAAAATATAGTTCACCTGATCCCATAGCTGACCCACATGGAATTGCCTGTATCATTAAAACAAGATAACTTGACCTAAAATAAAATAAAATATCCTATAGGGAGATAGTCTTTATCAGCTCTAATAGGAATAAATGTCTAAAACAGGATAATTAGAATCTTTCAAGAAAGTATTTTTAAAAGTCCTTTCAGTTATCAAACTGAAATTTTGGGCAAACTGCTGGGATATTTCCTTAGTCCCTTCAGTGTGGGTGAATATTTCAAGGGGCAAGAGGGTCATAAGATGAAATACTGATAAAAGTGATGTAACTTCTCTCCTTGATATTTCATAAATACCAGCATTGAGATTTCAAAAGCTCTCCTTACCCTGATTCAGAAGTCGCACTTCTTCACTGAAGATGGAATAATCACTAAACCAGAAATCGACTGTAAATACACACAAACTTGTGTGACCCAAAGGAATAAAACAGGAACCATGACAACTAGAAGAAATTAAAAAAAACAAAACACCTGGTCACAATTTCTTTTCCCTTTTCTATACTCCTTCTAAATATACAAACCAGACAGTCATGGTAGATATTTCTCCAGTTCACTGGTATTGAAGTAGGCAAATTTGGTTAAATTATGGTTTTCTAGTCTTATCAGACTTAATGTTAATATCTCATATTACTTTGTTAAACAGTCAAACAAAATAACCTACATTATATCCACACCATTTACATAGCAATAACCGTAACTTGCCAAATGCTGTATTTCACTTGAACCAGTTCAGAGCATGGATGTTCCTTCAGAGAAACTCTCTCCTTGTAATCAATTATTTTCAGAGAATTAAAAAGATTTAGGAGACAGAACCAGGACTCTCTTCATAGTGATCTTTAAAACTAACAAAATTGAATGGCTCCACCATGGGATTATGGCAAAGCAGAAAACCTCTCATGTTCACAATTATGTGCAGATGCAAATGTCTCTCTTACTCTAATGAAATAACGATGCCTTATTTCCTGCAGTTTCATTGACAAATAATAAGAAAGATGTTTAAATGGGTGTGGCAGGGTGAGGGTTAAATCTGATTGTAATTAGATTGCAGTATGCATGGTCATGTGGTTAATAGTAAATTTTCCTTGATTAACTGGTCCTGTTTGTTAAGAGCCCCTATTAACATTAGCGCTCTCTGCGTTGGCTGTGGAGACACACCATGGACCAGTGCAAAATTAATGAAGGCAGGTACGCATGCTGATTAGAATGTGGCAGTTTAATAAACTCTTCCAACATTAAATTATTTAATGCATTCATGCTCATGCAGGCTATTCGATGGTCAGCTTGACCACCTATGTGTTAATATTGGGAATTGAAATGCAGAGAGTGGAAGAGATATAGTGGTGTATGAGGTAATTAGCTCTCATGTCTGATAAATGGGGCAATACCTATGTGTGCACATGTTTTAGCACACCACAAATGGGGCTTTCATTAGCTGGAATCTTCTGTGGAAAGTTTTATAAATGTTTAGTTTGATTTTTGCACCACAAACAGTGGGTCTGATAGCTGTAGTCACTGTCAATTGAATATTTGAGGCAAATTTCAAGTCAGCTATAAAATCAACTGTCTTGTTAAAATAAATGGGTCATAAAAATTAGATAGGAAGCTTATCAATAAACATCTCCAATCTGGACATAATCTCTATCTATCATATAGAAAATATTTTATATAAATATAAATGCTTTCAATATATAAATGCAAATACCTATTAGATTTTGAGCAAAATAATAAGCTCTTACATTTGCACAATGCTCTATAGTTTATACAATGCGTGTACATATGTTATTCTATTTAATCCTAATCATAGCCATTTTAGGGGCACAGTATTTGCTAATAAGTGGCCTATCAGAGCCTTGAAATCTCAGTTCTTGTAACTCAAAATCCAGAGCTTGATAGCACAATTCCACAGCTGCCCACAAAACTAGTATTTGTAAGAATAAACTATTATTTATAAAAGAAGTTCAGTTTTAACAGTAAGTGAGCATTCTGGCAACTTAACCTCTCTGAGAACAAAATGCTACTTAGATTTGGTAGAAAAACAAAAGAGGAAAATTCTATATTTTAGCACCATCTAAATATAAACAAGTATTTTAAATGACTTACATTTTCCTAGATCCCAGGATACTTTCTGGCTGTAATTTAGGCACTCATAGGAACTTTTTTAGTGCTTGAACGGAATTAAGTATGCTAACACAGAACAATCCAGTCTCTGAACTTTGGAAACAGTGTAGAAAATATGAACTATACTTTTGTGAAGGCACCAAGTCTAGGTTTACTGAATCACAAGACCATCCAGTATAAAAATAAGTCCTGGGAGAATGACTGAATAAATTTTTCAGTCTGGGGATTTCTATGATTTTGCCATTCCTGTTTTCAGCTCTTCTCCCATTCTTAGGATGCCAGCTAAATAAAAAGAAGGAGAAAATGATTCTTGCTCTGACAAAATCAGAGGAGAGTAGCCAGGAAGCCTGGAAAGACTAATGTACAGAATCCAGTATAGCAAATCTGTCTTCTGGTCTTGGACATTCCCAGGAACTGGCAGTGTGACTTTGAGCAATTAGTTAACTTCTCTGGGTCTCATTTTTTTCAGATGTAGTGAGGGGTTTGGGGATAGGGAACTCTCAAGTTCCTCAAATCTCTAGCAAGATCTTCTAATTGCCTCTTACCAGGAGAAAGGATGCCAATGGTCTTTTTCTTCTCACCCCCTGTGGGTGAAAAAGAGCCATGAAATTCTGTGGCAGACAATAAGCACCACCTCTGAACAGCATCCTCTGCAGCTCCCCTTCTCCTAAGGATGTGAATGGGTAATCTGGGGCTTTGGCTGGCCTCTAATTTCTCTATGGGCTTAGCCAGCCTGGATAGTCTGACTGAATTCTTTCTATTGTTGTGGGGTGTTTTGTTTTGTTTTTGTTTTTTCATCTCTGGCCAGCTTCAAAGGATGCTGTGGTCATGAATTAATATTGTCCTCTTGGTTAGCTATTACAATGTTGGTTGCAGTATCATTGGTGCTTGTCCTTATTACTTTCCTTTGACATTGTGGACAGTTATTGATGTCTGGCACTTGTTATAGGTGGTTGGCAGCTATGTGAATATTGTAACTTATGATAGGCTTTCCACAGCATTGCCGTGGTGTCCATGAATTCTGACAGGTATCTCAGGGATATAAGAGTTGCCAGTACCCTTTTGCAGTCCTGGTGTATACTGACAAAATGTGTTTTTATCTTCTGCTGGGGCTAGCAGAAAATTTGTACAGTTAGGAGAATAAACAATTTCCACTTGTTTGTATATTTTCAGTCAATGAGCATTGTGGAAAATCACTGTATTCTATCCATCTAAGTTATTTATTACAAAGTAGAAGCAGCACAAACCAGGCTAAGTCTTTACTTCTTACTTTCAAACTATGGCTTCTTGGAAAATCAAGTGTTGGAAAGCATTTTATCTGAATACTTGAAGTGGGAGAAGGCTGCTCCAAAAGATGGCAAGGTCACACCCAACACACAGAATGAGCTCAAAACAGCAATAATAATTGAGCATTAGTATCTCATGATTGGATGGCTAGGATAATGATAGTGTGATGAACATGGAAATATAACTTTGATATCATGCATATTTTCAAAATGCCCTTATAAGCTCAAGTAACTTTTCCAGCAGTATCATTCCCTTTGCATTGTCTAGTGCAGTATATTTCCAGATATTTTGAATTCATTTATCCCTCATGACAACTCAGTGAGATGAACAATTTTTATCTGTTTCACATATTAGAAAACTGAGTCTCAGAAAGTTGAATTAACTTGCCTAGGTTCATGGAGGGACCAAGATAGAGAGGCAAGATTCAAACTCAGAGCGTCTTAGTGTCCTTAACCTCTGTGTATGGTACATCTAAACCTGCACAGTTCAATAAGGCAACCACTAGTCACATGTAGCTATTGAGCAGTTGAAATGTGTCTAGTGTGAATTCAAATGTGCTACCAGAGTAAAATATACCAGATTTGAAGACTCAATATGGAAAAAAATTCATATAAAATATCTTATTAGCAGTTTTGTTATACTGAGTACATGTTGAAATGATGTTTTAAATATTTGCAGTTAAATAAAATATATTGTTAAAACTCATTTCACCTGTTCCTTTTTACTTTTTAATGTACCTACTAGAATATATTTGTATATATTATACATATATATTTCTATTGATTAATTCAGATTCTTCACCCAAGTGGCTTCAATTTTATTTGTTTTCCATGTTTTCCACTATAAGGGTATTTCATTTGTACGAAGACTCATTGCGAGGTGGGGGGGAAAAGGTGGGGAGACTTTCCTTCAACTGAAAAAATAATCACAGTGCTCCCAGTGGTGGCGATCTCCTGGTATGCTTCATGGGCACAACCTGGTGTGGAATTTAGAACAGTTGTCCATCAACAGTGACTATAAACCAAAGTGATCTGCTTCACTGTTTGTCATGGAACTCTTCTGATTTGTACCAACAACCCATACTGGAATCTTTCAAATGTTGGGAATTCCTGGCTAGTTGTTAGCCATACATCAGCATCTATCATGTGCAATTGCCTCGCTATGTTGAAGTCTTTAAGAGTAGGCATCATATATTATTTATTATTTTGTCAAAGAGCCTAGCACAAGGGTCTTAGGAAAATAGTAGAGGGATAGACAGAGATTCCAGTCCAAGAGCACCAGTGAAGTTATATCTGTTTAGGGAGGGAGAAAAAGAAATCCCTCACAGGATCTGAGAAAATAGCTCATTTCTTTCACAGTTGTACAAATATCTGATAACCAACATTGTTAACCAAAACACATTTAGGTCACTTTTCACACAGAAGTTTCCCTATGAGAAAAAAAAAAATGTCAAAATTAAGTTTTTTGGAAGTATTTGTTGCTGACTGACCAAATTTGTCTTCTAAATGAAATTAATAAGTCAGCAAGGGTCATGAGGTACATGCACTGGAAAGAAAATTTTAAAAAACCCTGTGAGAAGCTCCATCGTAACAAGAGTCCAGGAATTATACACTTGAGTTTTTACACCCCCATGATGAGGAGACAATGCATATGAAAAGCCATGGAATAAAGGGTTGTAAGCTTTAATGAACATGTGTAGGAATTAATGGAATACAATGGACTTAAGTACAGCACATGTGTTAAGACATGTAAAAGACTGAGTTAGGTAGATATAGGGGGAGATGTGTCAAACCTCCAATTACAAGATTCAATTTGACCTGAGAGGCAATTACATGCTATTTCTGAAATAATTGATCAAATTTAAAAATCCAAGTTTAACTTTTTTTGAAACAGTAAAAACAACAACAACAAACCCTTTAGTGTTTGTTTTCCTCACCTCTAGCTAAAAACCAGCTGAATTTTAAAACCAAATTTGGCAGGCACTTGATGGCATGCTTTCAGCATGATGTTTTAAAGATTAAACTATGGAGCAATCTTTAAACATTAATGGAGGTCACATGGCAAACACCACTTGCACAATAGAATCATCATGTCCATCTCTTCAAATGTGAGCCAGTTCCAAGCTGGAGGAATACAAAGAGATATTCTTATCCTTCCTCCTCTTCCTCTTCTTTGGGTTCTCAGAACAACATCTTTTAAACGTTTCTGTAGCACATCTAATTCCTCTCTAATACATTTTGCTGGCTTTGGTGTTCAATTTAATTTATATCAGCAGAATAATCCAAGTGAACCTAGGTTGCTCTAATGTTACATTAGGAAGATCTGATCCATTTGTAGCTAGGTAGACCCAAATTCATTAACATTTACTCTATAGGCTTCCAGCAGGTGACTTTATGAGAGGAAAGAGATGCATCTGAATGTCACCGTACCACACATATGCCTATTAATAGATTTTTGTTCTATCCATATACTATTGCTGAATCCCATTCTAAGGGAATATGGATAATGGCATTAGTTTAATTTATTTTAAATATACAGAATCGGGCTTCCCTGGTGGCGCAGTGGTTGAGAATCCGCCTGCCGATGCAGGGCACACGGGTTCGTGCCCCGGTCCGGGAAGATCCCACATGCCGCGGAGCGGCTGGGCCCAAGTGAGCCATGGCCGCTGAGCCTGCGCGTCCGGAGCATGTGCTCCGCAATGGGAGAGGCCGCAACAGTGAGAGGCCTGCGTATCACAATAAATAAATACACAGAATTATACAGAGATGTTCTCTAAGAGGCTTTGACAGTTAAACAAGTCCAAATTTTACACAGGCACAGTGAGGATCGACCTCAATGGCTTTCTAAGTGCTAATTATTAAACTTAAATGCTGCATAGTTCAAAGGGCTAAACCACAGAGAGGGTGGTGAGAGGTTGTGGGTTCTAATCCCCATGTCAATAGTCTGACCTAAGGGTGACTTCCTAGAACAGAAAAGTAAAAACATGCAGTCCAACTGTCTGGCTTCTGCACCAGGGCAAGGAAACTGGCTGGAGACCTGTAGCCTCAGATACAGGTTCATACATCCTGAAGAAACTCAGTCCCTTGCCAAAAGGAGCTTTTATAATCGAACCATAAAGGTTAAATAAACCTAATCAATTAATACACAAGGAAAACTATGAATGCTGACAAAAATGTAGAGGGAATTCTAGAAGCCCAGAGAATGAAGAAATCACATAAGCCCATTAGGTCTATGGAAACATTCAAGGATATTGTGATGGAGTAGAGTGAACACATAGCAAGGGTCACAGGACATCATTAGTTCTAGGACCAGCACATCTCTCAGCCATGGTTTTCCTCCTGTGTAATATAGGAATGACAGTTCCTGACCTATAAATGCACAAAATTATTGTGATGGAAACAAATGAGATCACGAGTATGAAAGTATTTTAAACACTACAAAGAATTGAAGTGCTACGGAAACTGTTACGTGTTATTGGGTTCCTGAATTGAAGTGAAATTAAGCCTTCCCAAAACATGTTCATTAAAAAGACAGTTTTCAAGCAGCATACTAATATTGTTTGGGGGCATGTGGCATATGCCTCTATGGAGAGCACCAAAGACACTGAGGGAATAACTTTGGTGGTATCGGTGTCTGTTGAGTGCTCCTGATCAGGGGGAAAAATGGTCCTGCGTATAACCCTGCCCTGTAAGTAAATAAACCCCAAGTTAAAGTACAAGGAGGAGAGGAAAAGAAAAAATGGGTTGAAGAGAGGGAAGGTGGGAGGGAGGGAGGAAAGAAGGGAGAGAAAGAAATTAAACCTCTGCAAAGTCTCTAGACTGATGTAAGAGTGACCAGCAGTGATCTATTGGGTCACACATGCTAAACCTCCTCTCCAGGTTGCTGCATCCTCTCCTCCCCTCCCCTCCTCTCCTCTCCTTTTCACCTCCCCATCCTCCCACATAAATTCTCTATCTAAATCTGGCCTCCTGATTCCTCTTCTCCCTCCTTCTACCCATTTTCTAAACAAATTCTGTTCTCTATGTGTCCCTTCTAATTCAGATCAGTTTGGTCTTTCTTAGTTCTCTCCCATTGTTCACTTTCCCATTAACTTGAACAGAAAAAAAAGGGCCTAAGGACTGGCGAGACAAACCAAGATCTGTCTTAAGGTGACGGCATAAGAAAGACTATAAATATCACATATAAATATAAGAGGATGACATGCAAAGATATGCGGGATTATAATGGTTAACATTTATTGGTGCCTATCATATGCTAGACATTGCCTCAAGAACTTTACATTTCTTAACTCCTTTCATTCCCTCAACCACCTTGTGAGATAGGTACTGTTCTTATCCCCATTTTATAGAAGAGGGCAATGAAGCCCAGAGAGGATAACTGATTTGTCCAGAGTCACAAAGCTTCAAGTCTGACTAAGGAGCCTGCACTCAGCCAACAGAGGAGATGGGTGTCTGGTTAGGGAAATGAATCAATGTTCAACGTATTGAAGTGGGCTTTGTAGGGCTGGGAAGCAAGGACTGGAACATCATGAGTAAAGAGGGTAATGCTGAAGGGGTCATAGCCCATCCCAAGAGCACAAGCTCATTGCAAGCTCCTGACAACGTACAATATTTTCCAGAGTCAACCCCTCACTAGGCAATGTTTTCTCCAAGGCTGATTTGTAGGGTGAATCATTTATGAGAAATTAAATTTGTATTGGCTACCAATCTCATTAAACTCAGGGAATAGGAGAGTCAAATGAAGCAGAATGAGAGCCAGACTAAACTCAATGAAGGCCTATATATTAAATTTAGTCCAGACCCCCAAACGTATTACAGATCTGGGAAAAGCCCACTAATCAGGGGCAGCAAACATCACATTCCCAGTGAATGCATGTGGGACTGGTGTGGCTGTTTTGCAAGTGCTGCATGAAGGTTGATGTGTCATCTATTTTGGCTCATGCAGTATTCTCCCACCAACCCTGTCTCTGTTTGATAAGATGAAAAAGCAATAGGAATTTGTTCCACAAGCTCAAGTAATCTTTTTTTAAAAAATTGTGATTCTTTCTTCTTTTTCTGTTAAATATTCATATCTTTTCTCTTTTTGGTTCCATGAAGGTTTATACTCCGTGTAATACTAAGGTTGACAAAGATAAATTGTTTTCATGTATTTAGGCTTTAGGAGAAATTATTTAGGTACATTCCAGAGTCTAGTAATTGACTGTTATTAGTATTAATAGGAATTACACAGCCAAATCCCAGTACCATGCACTGAAAATTTACCCCTTAGGATCAAGCCTCAGTAATAATTTGAATGTGTTGAAATGTAATTTCCAGTTCACAGACCTTTCAAAAAGGCAAAACAGAAACGGGAGATTAGTTTTGAGATAATAGAAAGAAAACTCCCTAGTTTGTGCTGCTTGGAATTAGAAATATGTAATAAGTAATCATATTTCTTCAAAATTCAAGAATCCATTTGCTATAATTCATAGGATTGGATTGATACACAGGACAAGCAATCATTTCTATGAAGAACTCTTAATAGTGGATAATTTCTATGCATTTCTTCAAATGAAGGGTACCTCTGGCTGTATTTCTTTCTGTTAGAACCATCTCCCCTGCCTTCAAACTTCTATAACACATATTATTTGAATATCTTAAAAATATATTATTGCTTTGTAAGTAGGTTGTAAAAATTACCAGCCCACACAAATTTTATCAGCATGTCTCATGCTAGGTTTTACTGGTGATGCAAAAGAAAGAAATTGGCCTTCTTTCCTTTTCACCTGATAATTGTTATGTAACTTGGAAGAAATTTTTTTAAGTCTGCTGATAAACAACTGCTGATATGTATTTTAAAACATGAGTAAAGTCTAAGGAAAGGTAATCTAGGCTTTCCTGATTTTGCCTGTTTAGGCAGGAAACTGGCAGCCCCTTCTGTGTGTATATCCTCTGTACAGTCTGGCACTTTCTGTAACGATACCACAAAGGAGCCTGCCCCAACTATTCCACTGCTCTACATTAGCACCTTCTGTGTTTTGAAACTTGATTCAACATTCATTCCACACCAGAGGATATAACGTGACTTGTGAAATGCTCAGTACCTTTCAATAAAAAAAGATGAAATAATTTTACATAAGCAAGTTTAAAATGTCAGGAGAACAGAAATGGATCTACATGAAATCGTTTCTGAAACAGAATTTGATTTTTGTCAATAGTGCATAAAAAACAATGAAATAGCCAAGAAAATATTTTGATATTATACAGTCCTTTTGGCAGTTCAGTCCTAGACTCTTAAAAGTTGATATCCTAAAATAATATCAATATGTTCAGTTAGAAGATAGAATATTCTCTGAAAGTTTGTTTTCAATTAAACCCGAAGTAGATGAATTGCAACAAAATACATTAATAAATTATAACGTGCTGCTTTACTGATGTGATGGGGAGTTACATTTATTATTTTATAATTGCCATAATTTTAAAAGTTCCTGTGTAAGATGTCTAGGCAACAGTTCCATTGTGAAACATACAACCATCCAAACCCCAATCCACAAACCTTTAAACAAAGTTCATCTACTGTGAACACACGTATGTCTTCTATTCAAAAACTAAAAGTGATTTTACTCATGCATTCTGGTAACCAGAAGCCAGGTCAAAATCTCTTGAAAATTGCACATTTCACATGTTTCCTGAGAAATTCAAAAGGGATACCTATCACCAAGAGGTATGCAGGAAGGGGCTTCCCTGGTGGCGCAGTGGCTGAGAATCCGCCTGCCGAGCAGGGGACATGGGCTCGTATCCCGGTCTGGGAAGATCCCACATGCCGCGGAGCAACGAGGCCCGTGAGCCATGGCTGCTGAGCCTGCGCGTCCGGAGCCTGTGCTCCGCAACGGGAGACGCCATAGCAGTGAGAGGCCCGCGTACCACCAAAAAAAAAAAAAAAAAATATGAGGGAAGGAACATAGTTTATTTAAAAAAAAAAAATCCAATTTGGGGTGAAGCATGATTTCTTCTTTAATGTGCTTGTCCTTGTTTGGAAAAATTGCTCTATTTTCGTGTCAACATTATGTTTTGGAGTGGTTTTTCCTGCACTGCAAGTGAATTCATGAAGGTCTTTTTTCTTCTAAGAGCTCTGAGAAACAATCACTTTCATTCTGTAAAAGAAGTGTCCATTTATAATTGTGGTGACTTGTATTTACAGAGTAATATTACCTAAAAAGACCAGGGTGCTCTACTTCTTGTAGACTAACTCTTGTTTCAAGAATCTCCAGAGAACTTATCCCTGAACCTTCACACTGAATGGGTTTTAATATGTCAACATTTCCAAGGATAACATGATCTGTAAAGAGCCCAGTTGGGAAGTGGAAGCACTCCTATCAATTATACTTTTGAGAATGGAATCAGTTTCCTGGGTTCCTTGAAATAGAAATCAGGAGTGGGGAAAATTGCTCCATTTGTTTTTCATGAGTTGGAGGAGGAGACCTCTGATCAAGGAATGAGGGACCCCAAAACACATGCTAAAAACAATCTTCTCTTGAGATAGGAATAGAAAGGAAACCCCATTGAACAATTCTAAATTGTTACATTTTTTCAAAAGGCAACAGGCCCATTTAGCTTGATCAGCTACTTCTTCCTTCTTGAGATTTCCTAGTATTCCCATATTTTTTTCCCATTTTCAACGTTTCTATCTGTGTGCTGTGTGTAGCAAGCACGGACTAAGCACAGACCGCAGAGTGCCCCCCCAACCCCGGGCTACTTGGTCACCCCTGGCCACACCCTGAACTTTGGTGCCTTGATAACTTTTGCAAAAGGAGTGCCTGAACTAGAATTGTCCCTTTCCCTATCATAATCCTACCTTCTTCCAGGCCCCAATTCAAAGACCTCGTCAGTTGGGGTTCACATTTTGTCTCCTGACATATTTTTCACTGGGCATGTGCTTGCTTTGTGATGGATATATTTCTGAATGAATGTTCTGAATGCATATCACTGGTTATTTTACCACTCACATGCCACTTATAGATGTCACTATGCTTAAAATTCAGGTTTAGTGTAAGTTCCCAGAAGAATGAAGATATCTTTCACTTTGGTGCATATTCAGTGTGTATGGCAGAGATCTTTTCATATAATAAGAAGACAATGATTGTTTTTTGAGTGCAAACAGACAAGAGATAATATTAGCAGAAAGTATGAAGACTCTTAACCGTAAAAAGTTACTCACATTTTAAAGTATATTCACACTTGAAGAAATGACATTGAGTTATTTGTAGTGAGGTGGATGGACCTAGAGTCTTTCATACAGAGTGAAATAAGTCAGAAAGAGAAAAACAAATACCGAATGCTAATGCATATATATGGAATCTTAAAAAAATGGTACTGATGAACCTAGTGGCAGGACAGGAATAAAGATGCAGACAGAGAGAATGGACTTGAGGACATGGTGCGGGGAAAGGGAAAGCTGGGGCTAAGTGAGAGAAGCATGGACATATATACACTACCAAATATAAAATAGATAACTAGTGCGAAGCAGCCGCATAGCACAGGGAGATCACCTCTGTGCTTTGTGACCACCTAGGGGGTGGGATAGGGAGGGTGGGAGGGAGGGAGACGCAAGAGGGAGGAGGTATGGGGATATATGTATGTATATGGCTGATTCACTTTGTTGTACAACAGAAACTACCACAGCATTGTAAAGCAATTATACTCCAATAAAGATGTATAAAAAATAAAGTATATTCACACTTGGAACACAGCACTGTAAGACTAAAGAAAGCTCAACTAAGGAGTGATCGCAAAGATTTCACTAAAGTAGACTTTGAAAATAGAATCAGATTAAACTACTATATTCAATAAGCAGCACTCCTCTAGGGCTTCCCTGGTGGCGCAGTGGTTGAGAGTCCGCCTGCCGATGCAGGGGACCTGGGTTCGTGCCCCGGTATGGGAAGATCCCACATGCCGCAGAGCAGCTGGGCCCGTGAGCCATGGCCGCTGAGCCTGCGCGTCCGGAGCCTGTGCTCCGCAAAGGGAGAGGCCACAACAGTGAGAGGCCCGCGTACCACAAAAAAAAAAAAGAAGAAGAAGAAAAAAAAGAAAAAGCAGCACTCTAAATCTTTCAAAAAGGAAATCTTTGAAGTATACTAACAAATGACACACATAAATGAGGAAAAGGCAACTAATATCTAAAAGGTTAACAATGTATGAGTTTTGTTTCAAAGTTTCCCTCTACCCTGTGGGGTGTTGGAATGAAGAAAAAATTGTTATGGATTTTAAAAAGAATTTCCTTTAATTCCGAAGAGTCCTTCACATAGGAAGCTTAAAACCTGTCAAAAGTCTTATCTGATAGTTAGATCGTCTGCTATAGTCATGTTGAATCTAGGGGCAGCGAAGCCAGAAGGTATAGAAAGTCTGAAGTCACACAGAGTGTCAGTCATCTGGCCAAGAGAACAATGTACGCCTTCCAAATCCTTGACTCATCTCTGACCATGGGGCTCTATTTTCCACACCTCTCATGTGAGGAAAATAATGAGAAACATATTTTTTAAGAGCTACTAGTAAACACCAAATTTAAAATTTTCTACAAACCACCTTTCCTGTCCTTTCTCATTGTCACTGCACTACCCTAAATTCTTTTTAATTTACCATTAGATTATTGCCATAGCCTCCAGCGGGACTCTCCAATGCCAGTCTCTTCCCTCCCCAAATGTCCCTCTTACTACTGTCATGTAAGTCTCCCTAAAACATGCAGTTCAAGGATAGTACTGCTGCTAGCCTACTTTCTCTAGGTACTAAGGTCTTGTAAAGTCTAATCACACCTAACTAGCCAACATTGTTTTCCTACCATTGAACAGTTGAGTATGTAAAATACTCTTCTAATTGAATCAAAGTAAAACAATCTTGACTTTTCAGATATATCTTAAATGTCTGAAGGCTCACCACAATGCCAGGCACAAAATAGATGTTTAATATACACATAGGTTAATTGATTAAATAATTGAAAAGTTTTTTTTTAAAGTGCTTGTGAGGTACTGGTAAATTGATGCATGTTCTATAAGCTGCTTTGTAATGTCACCATTTAACCCTCTGTATGTAAATATTTATAGGTTCAACAGCTCTAGGAAGAAAGTCAACAGAGGCCCCTTTTCCCATCAAAAGAACTGTGCTCTAAAACATTCCCCTAACAAGATTCGCCTGGTTTCATCATCTTTCTCACACAGAATTCTAAAGGCACTTCCATATTTAGAAGTGTTGAATGTATTTGAATACCAAAAGTCTATACCAGAGTTTACTTGCCTTTTTATAAAACACTTCAAAAAGAGAGATCCAACAGCTATCAATTTAAGAACAACATCTGTACGTCTCATACCTGCCTAATAGATGCAGAGTGTTCTACTCAAGGATT
Source organism: Kogia breviceps (assembly GCF_026419965.1). Classification (NCBI taxonomy): domain Eukaryota; kingdom Metazoa; phylum Chordata; class Mammalia; order Artiodactyla; family Physeteridae; genus Kogia; species Kogia breviceps. The sequence goes on along the minus strand of NC_081310.1, from coordinate 124,600,309 downwards.
TTAAGAAAATACACAAGAAAAAGGATACAAAGCTAGCAAACCTTATGTACCACAGAAAAAAAAGTATAGCTCATTTTTCTACACTGGAGAGGAATTGCAAATATTCTCATAGTAGCTTCCACTGCAATTACTTGGAAGATGTAATCTCTCAGAGGAGAGTTTGCATCTGTCTTGAGTATTTGTCTGTAGGACAGGTATTCATAAATTTCCACTTCCCTGGTTTAATTTCAATCTTAGGTGGGCAAACAAGCATATGTTTCACAATGCATCTATTCTTGTCAACTCTTCAGAAGATTCTCCTCTGCAGTTTGGTGATCAAACCCAATGAATGCTACAGTTGGCTCACTCATTGATCACTTCCTTAAGATTCCCCATCCTGCTCTACTGGCATCCAGAAAGGAGACTGCATTTTTGGTCACATACTATCAGACTATTTCTTAGATAAAGAGCAAGAGAAAATGCGCAGTCCCTAATAAGCTCATTATTAGTAATGCAGACTCCCAGTCAGCTATTGCCAGTTAATGACCAAAAATCACGGTGTAGACAACTGACATTTTGCCTGAACACGCATCTCTGGCCAGTGATAATTAACCTAAAGGTAAAGAGCCAGTCATTTTCTTAATACAACAAGGCACCTCTTTCAAAGTTGGGGCTCTTCCTGTTTTAATAATCAAAAGGAAAAGACCTTTGGTACTTAATATTTAAACAAAATGTTTAATATTTACACAGTAAAGTTCTTCTTCTGATATTAAACCCACATTAAAGCTGGGATGGAAATTGGTTTATAATCTCTGACACTAGGCCTGGAGCCTTGTAGTGTAGTAAACAATGTCACTCTTCAGATGGGCACCACCTGCAATGGGTTCAGAAATGTCAACTGTAATTAAACATTTTATTTCAAGGATAATTCATAGGTTATGTACATGAAGGACTGCTTTCCGCCATGAGAAATTTCAAAGTACCAGGCTGTGTAAATAAGAAGCAGGTCTTCTTTTTTTTCTTTATTGCATGTTTTTTAAAAAGCACATGCAAACTGACTGAGACCTAATTAATATTATTCTTAAACATACCCTTTATATTTTGCAAAGATTTTTAAAGTCAATTTCATGAAGTTGACTGGTAACAATATGTCTCTACCTTACCAATTATTTCCTCTAGCTTCAAGTGAGAATACTGTTGGGAAAAAAAGGACACGATTGCCACAAGCTAACATAAAGTAATGGCAACACTGGGACTGGCTAAATTTTTCCTTTGGGGCTTTAGTTTTAACTATGGTTTCAATGAAAACCTGAAGAACAGTTATTATTTTAAAAAGGATGACAAATTATTTAAAGGTGTGGGGGGTCACCCAGCACCTCCAATAACGCTTCTAATTGTAATAAGAATTTAGAGTCAAATCGTTCAATTAAGAATCGAGGGCTTCCCTGGTGGCGCAGTGGTTGAGAATCCGCCTGCCAATGCAGGGGACACGGGTTCGTGCCCCGGTCCGGGAAGATCCCACATGCCGCGGAGCGGCTAGGCCCGTGAGCCATGGCCGCTGAGCCTGTGCTTCTGGAGCCTGTGCTTCCGGAGACTGCGCTCCGCAACAGGAGAGGCCACAACAGTGTGAGGCCCGCATACCGAAAAAAAAAAAAAAAAAAAAAAAAAGAATCGAACACGCACATGCACGCATATATGTAAGAGGGAGGAAGCAGTTCTCCATTCTTAAATACCAGAGAAAATTCATCCACTGCTCCTTAAGAGCAATTTGTTAAAAGTTAACATAATGACTCAGACTTAAAATACACCTTCCTGCCCCTCCAGCCTAACGGTCTACATCATTTTCCCAAAAAGCAAGGCTCACGGGGAAGGACCTTAAGTAAAAATGTTTAAATATTTCATTAAAGTAATAAAAAAAATCTGGGTAGAAGTGGCACTTTTTAATGCTTTTAACGTAGTTCATTATAAAGAGTACTCTTTTCTCTAATTATTTAAGGCAAGAAGAAAGCATTATCTGTTTGTCTCTCACTTTCTCTTCCTGTTCCTTCTGAACTATGTCATAGACAAATATTCTATGACATATATCATCTACCAAAGAGAAATCCTTATGTACCTAAACAAGCTTAAACAGAAGGGGAAGATGTGTTTGCTAGGGAAAGCAGAGCTCCACCTCTACCAGGTGGGAACCTGCCGAGGCCCAGCACTTAACTAATGGAGACATGCCCCTTGTGGCACTGTTTCTCAGATAAAATGCTAGTCCTGTGTCTTTGGGGAAAATTCACTTATAATAACAAAAAGCGATAGACATAGACTCTTCTAAATCACTAGATGAGTGGAATACGGATATTTGTTAAAGAGTTTTGATTGTGCTTCCTTTAATTAATGATCTTTTCTTTTGAAAATTTGATAATTATAAAACCTATGTGTAAATATGGGAAAAGGAAATGATACATTAAGAGAAAAACACTATGAATGATATGTATACTGATTAAAATTACATTAGAATTTAAAAACTGATATATAGGAAAAAATACTTGAAGGAAATATGGCAACAGTGTATTAGAATGGTGGGATTATAAGTAATGATTTTCCTATTTCTCAAATTTCTATAATGTGATTGTATGACTTTAATTATTAAATATCTATGTCAAATAAGGAGATAATCACCTTAGGGAATTAAAAAGTCTGCAATGCACTTGTTCATTGAACCACAGTAGCAAAGGAATGGAGAAGAAACTGGGTGAAAGCTTAGACGGAAAACAATTTGTTTTTGTCTCCACATCTCCCGCTCAACATAGAATAATCCAAGAAGAGTGTTGGCAAAATAGAAAGAAGAGAGGAAGGTAGGAGAACACAGTATCCGAGTGATAGTTGGTTTGAACCTGGAGCCTCTGTTAAACTAACTTTAGATCCGAAGTACTAGATTTCCTTTCTCTTCCTGTTAAAATGGTGCTGCACCTGCTGCAAGATAGAAGAAAGACAAAAGCTTTCCCAGTTCAGCTACACCCAATCCTGGTTAGGAGAGTAGTAAAGACTGTGGTTTTGGTTACACCAATAGCTATCACAAAATAGGATTATAGCACAGACAGCATATTCCAACTGCATAAATCCCCGCTGAATCAGACCAGCCATAGATGTTAAATTTACAATGCATTTTCAAACTCAGAAAGGAGAAAGGACATGTCTAAAGCCACAACACTAGTAAACAACGGAACGGGGAATATGGCACAAATGATTGACCTGACTGTTGCATGAACTTCTTTATTCAAGCCATATACATACCCATACGCATTGTTTGACTCAAACAATCAATTAACATTTGGTGAATATTTGTCATGTGACTTAGCAGTATCTCTCATTTTCCCTTTAAACCTAACAAGATCCCCCACTGCATTTTCCAAGCACACTTTCCTCTCTGCAACAGTTGGAACAGATCTTCTCAGTGACAATGACAAAAGCCTTCCACACAATAAATCCCATTAGCCACTTTTGCAGTCTTTCAGGGTGCAGGGTTTGAGCTTGAGACCTTTTACATAAAGAACAAGGTGAAGTGCATGGCAGCCATGGAAGAGTAATTAGAAAAAATATTCTTCCCCTAGAGCCTTCTCCTTTGCCCACTGAGTTGGAAAAGGCTTAGGAAGAAGAATCCTAAAGCACCACACCTGATCAAATAAGAAGAATTCATTTAGAACAAATACAATATTAAAAGCTAATTTTTTCACCACAAAATTAATTGATTAACTTTTCCCTCTACAAATATATTACTAAAACTTTCTCACTGCACAGACTCTCCAAACAAAATTAATGGTTTTGTTTTGAAAATTAATTTAGATATTAAAAAATTATATTTTCCACCAAGATCTCAGTTACTCAGATTAAATATTAACCAAAAGCTGTCTTCTGCTTAAATAGAATTTAGCCTTTGAAGTGTTTTTATTAATCTTTTCTGATGTAGGTGCTTGAAATTCTATGAAAGCGCTGCTGCTACCCGTTCCGTGCATCACTTACTGTAATTTATTTTCAGAACATAATTCTATTTATAAATGAAAATCCTATTAAAAGAAGACAAGAAAAATTAGTCCTAGACTTTGCATTGGTAGAGTAGAAATAAAATGAGCGCCCTAACCTGAAGTGACATTTACAAATTACCTGTTAATTTAAACCAGGTTGAGGGATGACAAAATTTAGTCGGACTGACAGGAAGTACTGAAGAAATGACAGTTGGGTCTGGAGTGGTCATAAAGCTCTTACTGCTGGCACGTTTATCTGTGTTCATCTACTATCCCACCACCTCCCCAAAAGCTTCCTACCTAGTAAATAATATATTTGTAAAAATATTTACATTTTGACAGATTAGTGAATAAAGGTTTGACACAGCTGGAAGCTCTCCTCTTTTGTTTAAGGGAAGGGAAACATTTATTGGAAAAGGCTTCAGGGTTTAGTCATGTGGATGACCCCCCTACACACACACACCCTCCCTCTTATTTAGGTCCAAATATCAGCAGTTTTCTTTATGAGTGTTTTTGACTAAGCATGAGGGCCCAAACAGGCTACAAACGGCTGAATATCTATACATGGGTATAGAGATACACACATCCCTCTCATGCTCTGCCTCGATGTTTCTGAGAACAAGCTATCAGAAAGAGCTGGTGCTCCTTTTACTTCTTCTACACAACTTTTGACGTGTAACATCCAAAAATATTTTGGAAATAAAATTGTAAAATAAGAATCTTTGAAGAAGAAGCCAAAGAATAGAAAATTTCTGTAGACTTGGATTTTTTTAGTTCAATTTAAATTACTACCCTCCAGACTAAGTATCTGTAGATATTGTACATATCTAAGTAGATTTTAGTATTTAATAGTTAAATAAAATAAATTAAATTAAATAAGGGATTGAATTAATAATTCAATCCCTTAGTTTCATAGAACATCTATTTCACATTCAACTTACAAAGAGGTACATTTTTCTGTTTGGTGGGCATATCCACAGTAGCGCTAGTAAGAACTACGTATATGCATAGAGTGGAAATACACAGAGCCACACACCCACACGCACGACACGCACATAACATACAACACAAATGTTATATACAGTCATCTGGTTTTTCATGAACAAGACCTCTTTGTACCTTAAAAACTGGTGTTTATTTTTAAGTAGGAGGCCAACTTTACATTCATCAATTAATGACAATAAATACATTTAGATAAGCATAAAGTAAAAATAAAAAATAAATATACATTTAAATGAAATAAGAATGATAAAATAAAAATAGGAGACCATCTTTGCATTCTGAAATTAATGACTATAAAACATCCTGGTGTTTCATCTGCCTGCATCCTGGTTAAGGCTTCTGCTCTCTTTGGCCACTTTTAAATGGACTTCTCCTTTTGAGAATTCAGCAAATTTCAAGAAATTGTTACATTTTTTCTTCTTGTTTACCCGTTTTGGAATTCTATGGACTGTCCAGGGATAATTCTGTAACAGAAAAGTAATTGCCATGGATTATCCACACCCTGATTCTCAGAATTATTGGGTGTAGGCTTACTTTTGTAAACAAATGTCTCTATATTTGTGATGATGGAGCTTACCAGACACTCTGAACCATGACTATTGTTTCAGAAGAGCAATGTTACCAATGTAAGAAAAAATTGTATCTTGAAATTTTGATCCATTATTCCTGATTTTGTATCATTTGTTATCTAGCAATAAGGAATAATTCAATTCCTTAATACTAGGATAATCAGAATGATCACAATAATATTGTTTTTTCCCATTAAGAGACTAGTTATAAAGAGACTAAATATTAAATTTGAGTGAAAAGTTTTGAAATCTGTGATTCTGACAAAGAGAGTCTGTTGGAAAAACAAATCCATTTTCATGCAGTTCCTCAACCTGACTGGAAGAGAGCCAGTTCCACTGTAAAGTTGTTGCCATGTAATTCCATGATTCCAATTATCAGGTCATTTAAAATTAACACCAAATTTAAACTAAAGTTCAGACAGGATAACAAAGAGAAATTATTCAGTTCTTCCTCCAACCCTCTACACCCAGAATGCCACAGGAGCCCTCCTACCAGTGCCATCTTCTACAAAAAAGAAAATCAAAAGGCTCCCTTGTCTCCTTTGGCACCTATAGAAACAATTGTTATACTAAATGCTACTTTTGAGTCTTCCTCCAATCTGAGTTTAGAGATAAATTATAAATTATCTGTGTCTTAGACTCCTCTGTTACATTGCTCTCAAGAAGCATATGCCTGTTTGGACAATACTGGTTATTTCTACAAGATTTATGAAATGTTACTTTGCTCCAAGATTTATATCTACGTCCTTATTTAGTATATCAAGGGCGTATGATAATGATAGCGATCCATGTTATTTTAACACTGCACAAAGGCCAGGGTGTCAAGGCCATCACCTCATTAGACAACAGGACTATTGATTATTAACTAGAGACTGGCTAAAATTGCAATACCTGTACAATCTCCCCGTGCCAAAAAATTATCGGTGAGCGAACAGATTACATAATCTGTCAACAACTGAAACTTTCTCAAAACTAAACAGAGGGTATGAGGAGCATTTCAAAGGCCATTTCACAATGAGCAATCTCCTTTATGTCCCCTAAGCTTCTGTTTTCCTATCTCCTAAAGCTGAAATAATTTTAGATTCACAGCATTGCTTGAGTCCTGACCTTATGGTGTAAAAGCTCATTAAAAAAGTGAGGGAAAAGGGGATAAGAAAGCTGCTAAGGTTTGAGTGGGAGTGGAGGGGAAAGAAAGGAAGAGGTTACAGGTAGGTGTGAAGGGAAACAATTAAGGACAATTTGTCCCCTACATTTGCCTAATCTTCCTATTAAAAAATAGTAAATGTTTTCTAAATATCACAGGGCTAAAGGAAACTACATAGTTTTCCTTTCCTGTCCAGAGATGTATTATTATTTAGCTGGCTCTGATTGTTTTTTATATGCAAATTTATCAGATGCCAATTCTCTTTGCCCTGAACTATAAGCTATGAAATTTGTACACTCTTATTTCAGGTGTTAAAGAGGCCTCTCTATCCTAGAGTTATATATTTGGACTTTAAGGCAATTTCCCCATCATGTCTGCTTTAATTGGACCATGCTTCCTAATCAGCATAATTTCCCCCTTGACCAGACCTTTCTGTGTGCACATTTAGAAAAAAGGAAGTGGGTTAAAAGGAGGGCATTGGGAGAGGAGAAAAAAAAAAAAAAAGCCTGTTCGAAACAGTGATTTGAACACCTCCTAATGGAGCTCTAAGAACTCATCCTAAGTAAAGCAAATGGCATGAGGCATGTGGAAAACTGATTAGCGAGGACCAAAGCAGACATTTATTGCCCAGAGGTAGAAAGTCCACTAATCTTCCTGTTAAACCTCTGTTTTCATTTCCTTCTCAACTAAGCTCACTCTGGACCAAATTCATCACCTCTCTTAAGCTTCCAATTGCTACTGAAATCAAAGACACCAAGGGAATAGTTAATGGAATCTCATGTGACTTATTTCCCCCATTCCTCTCCAAATTCCCAAAGATCATTTTGAAGTGCTGAAATGTCAGGATCTTGGCCCTTTACAACTTTTGCTTTCCAGAAGCAGCCTTAGGAACCCCACATCATGGTTTGAGATCATTAGCAGTGGTCTTGAAGAAGGGAGATGTGACTGACTTCAGTGAATTGTTGACCACACAGAGAAGAAATCTATAACCAATTGCAACACGAGGATATAACAGGAGCCTTCAAGGTCATGAGATTAAGTCCTGGGCCGAGCAACTTTTTGATGCCGGACTGGTATGGAGGAGCCCTTTTGATAAGTGAGAGAGACCCTAAAAATGCAAATCTTAAAAAAGACCATCAAAGCTGGAACAATTTGAGCAACAAAATAAGTAGCCATATTAGATTATAACTCAAAGTATAAAATAAATATATATGAGCCAGTATTGCTATAAATAAATGAAGGAATAAATAAATGAGAAGAGAGAAACCTTCCTTACAGAAGAATTTTTATAATTTACATAGATACTATTCTTTCCAGAAGGTGGTTCTTAGTGCCCTCTCCCCACTATCCTCCACCTTCCCTGCCCTTGAATTGGACTGGATTTAGTGACTTTCTTCACAAGAATAGAGTGTACAGGGGAAGAGTGGGGAGTAAGTTTACAGTGGACAAATTTGCAAACATTACCTGGGCCAGATGATCAAGATCAATGTCATCAGTGATCAGTTATGTTGATAACATGTCACCCTGATGGGATGCGACAAGAAGAGCACTTCACCTTTGTGGTATTCTTCCCTAAAAGTTATAACCCCAGACTGCTCAGAAGAAAAACATCAGACAAACCCAAATTAAGGGACATTCTACCAAATAACTGACCAGTAATCTCCAAAAGTATCACAGTTGTGAAAACAAAGAAAGACTGAGAAACTGTCACAGACCAGCGGAGACTAAGATGTGACATGTAAATGCAATGTAGTATCCTGAATTTGTTCTTGGAATGGAAAAAGGACATTTGTAGAAAAACTAGCAAAATCTAAATAAAGTCTGAAGTTTAATTGATGGTAATATATCAACGTTGCTTTCTTAACTTTAACAAATGAACCCTGGTATGTAGAATGTGAACATTAGGGGAAGATGGGTGAGGGGTATATGGGAACTCTCTTCATTCTCTTTGCAACTTTTCTGTATGTCTAAAATTATTCCAAAATAAAAAGTTTATTTAAAAAAATCTAAAAATATCCTCTAATGATGATCAGCTAGACTTTTCTCCATTGTGTAAAGAAAAGAAATAGAATAGAAAACAAATAAAAATGTAAAGAATACCATGAAAGGATGACAATCCATTTGTACAAAACAGAACAAAACAAATATATATATACTCACATGCATATACATACATAAATGTATATATACAAGATATAGACACACACATATATAGATAGGTCATAAATACATAGATCAATACCATCATGCCATTCTACTATCATTCATTCATTTATCATACTATTCATTCACTCACTATTATTCATTCATTGCTATTTTGAAATAGTAACTGCTACATGTGAGGCACTTTGCTATGAGCTGGGAATTCAACTATGGACAAGATGAATATGGACCCCTGAGGAGCTCTTATATAAGCTCATCCTTTTGCGTTCCAAAACCTTAAAATCTTCAAGGATTTCATGTATCCCTCAAAGGTATTAGCTGTTTTTTTTTTAAGTAAAATTCTTGGGTTCCAAATCCAGATATACCACTTATTCAGTCTATGTTTCTGAGCAAGATTTTTAACATCTACCTGTATCTCTGTTTTCTAGTATATAAAAATGTGGATTATAATAATTACTATCTCCAAAAGCTGTCTTAAGGGTAAAATAAATCCTCACATATATTATAAATTGTTATGCAAATGTTACGTATAACTCAAAGAACAATTACTGTGCTATATAGCAGAATCCATTAGGAAGAGGAACCATGGTAGAATGAGGAATCAGAGGGGAGGATGAAGTTCTGACTTTGGCCATGGGAAGTTACCAAGAAAAAACCTCTACTTTAGAATCTTGCCTGGAGTCAGCTCTGGAACTGAACATGTAGTTGTCCAGAAGAAAAGAACAAAACAATTTTGTGAAGTAAGTAAAAGTAACGCATTGTTATCCCCATAAATGGATGAGGTACCTGAGGCCAAAAGGTATTGAATAACTTGCTCAAAATTCCACACTGAGCCAGAGACTCACGAAAATTAAGAATTTAGTCCCCTTGGTGTTGAGTATTAGCACAAAGATTTTGTCATTTAGCCCACCCTTTGTGTTTATGCCCACCTCATCAGGACTCAAGATCTAAAACTGGTACTTGGATGTATCAATGGCTGTGATTGGGAGATTTATGTCTGATTGGCCAGATGACACGCCAAAGCCCTCACATTGCTATCCTTCAGTACATTCCTAGTTTGCTATAAAGTTCCTCATGCTTGCTCATGCTTTGTTTTATCATCTCTAACCCCATATCCCTGGCTACCCACGAGAAGCTTCTACTGCAAGCTGTATGCCAGTCCTCACTCTCTTCCCTTCCCTGTGTTGTATGATACAATTAAATTATGATGTACACTTGTATTTTAATGTTATATTTATAACTGTACATATGCCCAAAGGCTTTAGCAGGAATTACATGTTTATATCTTGAAAAAAAAAATACATTTTCAAAACATCAGTGTTTGAAAAGCAAGAAAATTCCTTTAGTAGTTTTCTTCTTCTTGCAGGACAAGACTAAAGTCAAAGTTTTCCCTAGGCTACTTTATAAAGCATTAGATCAATTCGAAAAGTTTTTTGCCTTTAATGAAAAATATTCTAGAGGTTCTGCTAACTATTCTTTTGCACCCATGGCACATAGGTGATAGTCTCTTTCAAGTCAACATTTCTAGTCCATGATTATTTATTGAGTTCTAAGTTCTTGAGATTAAAAAAAAAATGAATTTTATTCCTCAAAAAGCTTACTATCTAGTGAAGACAGAAAACAAAACAGGGGCTTCCCTGGTGGCGCAGTGGTTGAGAATCCGCCTGCCGATGCAGGGGACACGGGTTCGTGCCCTGGTCCGGGAAGATCCCACGTGCCGCGGAGCGGCTGGGCCCGTGAGCCATGGCCGCTGAGCCTGCGCGTCCGGGGCCTGTGCTTCGCAGCGGGAGAGGCCACAACAGTGAGAGGCCCGCATATCACAAAAAAATTTAACAAAAAACACAGGAAACAATAGAATAATTTTGTATTAGGTGTACATATAAGTTGCTATTGAGGTTTATTTCAGCTGGGGTTGTTGGGGAGAAAGTCATGAGGGAAAAAAAAAAAACTGGAGAAGGAGAAGATATCTTTGAGCTGGATCTTGGAAGATATGTATGGGTTTAATAGGAGAACAAGAAGTATATATCTAAGTAGAGACAATCATATAAGCACAGACCCAGAAAAATTTAGGATATCAGGAAATGCATAAATTTAAGGAAACTGACACCGATGATCTCAGCTGTCTCCAGCACCTAAGCGGTGCTGAGGAATTGCAAGAGAACACCCAGAAACCTCTGGCAAAACTTTAGCTTTGCCATCTGCCCTACTCTGACACCTACCCAGTGCTACCCAGAAGCAGTGATGGTTTCTGATTCTCTTTTGCCTTCCATCTCCTGTGCAAGTGTCTTTCACTGTTGGAACGAAAGCAGATTTCTGCTGGCAGAGATTCTAAGAAATTTAGTTCTTATGCTTCAAAGCCCCTTCAACACTGGTAGTGCATAGAAGATGGGAAATGGTATTGAGCTGCCAGCAGACAGTCTGGTGCATTGTGTAAGGAAAGTCCAGATCTAGGGCAAATATTATTTAAATGTCATCCATTGTAACATTTGCAGTTCTCAGATATATTGGAAAAACAAAACAACAAATAAAAAAAAGAGGAGTAGTTTCCAAGAATTCTTGAACTCTGCTCTACCCTTTTCTAATTCCCCAAAGTTTCCCCCAGTTCAGGTGTACCAAAAATCAGTAAGCCAAATCCTGTCCACTCATTGGGTCTTCTGAATCCAGTTCCCACTAACTCAAACTCTAAAATTACTCATGATGATTCATGAGACTTTTGAAGATTTGAAAGACAGAGAAAATGTTTAGTTTTGCCATATTGAAATGGGATTAGGCATTTAAGGATAAAGCCTCTCATGAGATTGATGGTGTATTCCAATGGAATTTTTTGCGACCTTCTTAAACACATAGGACAGCGCCATCAAATACTGCATTCTAACCATTTCCAGAAATACACATACACAGGTACTAAGTTCTTATATCCTTCTGTTGCTTCCCCTTGCTCTTAGGATAAAGTCCAGATTTGTAAATAATGTCTACCAGGCACTGCATGTTATGGCCCTTGACTACCTCACCAGGTTCATCTCACACCCCTCTTTCTAGGAGCTCTGAGTCCACTCTGTCTTCATTCAGTCCTTCCTTGCAGAGGCCTTTCTTCATCTGCCAGGGATGTCTTTGCCCACACCTCCTCTCTTGCCTTCTCTTATACAACTCTCCAGTGCCAGTTTACACGGCATATTCCCTGTGAGTCTCCCCTGCTCATCAGCCTAAGGATTCCATTATCCCCCCATCATGTTCTATGCTTTTTCTATACAGAATTTACCTAGTGTAATCACATAATTATGTGCATAATTTATTGTTAATTATGCGTTGTATTTCTGTCTCTTCCAGCAAATTTTATAAAGGCTATGAATTCCATTTGTCTTATTTATAATTGTGTCTTCAGGGTCTACCACAGAGTCTGTTATAGCAGGCATTCAATAACTATTTGTTAGAACAAAGACATAAAGAAGAAGGAAGGAAGGAAGGAAGGGAGGGAGGGAGGGAGGAATGAAAGAAGGAAATGAAGGGAAGAAGAAAGAAAGAAAGATGAGCACTTCTGTCCCCTATCACCATTCTGCACAATGGCTACCCTTTTGTAAAAAAAAAGAAAAAAAAAAAAAAAAAAAAAAACCTGGGGGGTGGCATTATTTCCGTTTCATTTTCCCTTAATCTACAACACTAGAAATTAGTGAGTTCTTTTATTTCAATCTGTTTAATGTATACATGTAAATCGGTACCCCTTAATTCCTTTTCTTAGAGCAATTGAAATCTCAGTCTTCGGGGAAATTCTTGAAATGTAGACCACTGCTTTGGGAATGGATTTTGTGTGTGAGAAAGAATAACAAGTTTCAACAAAAGAAAAATGACAAGAAGCCACATCTATGGGCTCTGGATCAGACTCTGCCATTGGACAAGCTCTGGGAGGTCTGGCATCTGGTCCAGGAATAAGAAGGCTTTTTGAACAGCCACAACACCCTCTTTGCTTGCAACTTCTGATCTGTGGCAGCTGCATCTTCAGAGTGGCAGTAAACCAAAAATGGGTGAAATTAGCAGGAAAACACAGTTATTTTCATGTTATAATCTAAAATAGGCCACGGGATGGTGGGAAGGAAGGAACAGTTTGATCCAAAATTACTGTAGACTGTAGCCAGAAGTTGAGCTGCTTCATTTCAAACATGTTGTCAATAGGTGATTGTCAGACAGCTTGTGCTTTTATATGTAAGCTAAATCAGAGATCCAAATGCAAAACCCAGCACTCAGGGACATCATTTGGATTTTTAATGCTCCCTGGGGAACCTAGAGCCCTTAAAGCAATGAATGGATTACAATGAAGCATAAATACGGTATTTTCATTTCTGACAGATATAATCTTATTCTAAAATGGCCTGTTATTTAAAAGAAAGTTATATCCACTTTTAGCAGCCCAACATTGAAATTTCAAGAGTTAAGAACCCCCTCAGCTTGAACAAACTCATAAACATATGAAAATTAATTTTGTATTAGTCCTTGAAACTTCACACTTAACAAGACAAGCAGCCAAATTGGCACTGTCTTTCAGTTATTCCATCGACTGAAAAGGAAAGAATACAATTAGGGATGTGGCAATTTTTCCATTCCTTTTTCTGTCCCTCAGCAGCTGAATGGCATCATTGTGAAGCAGCAACTTAAATAACAAACAGAGATGTTGATGATCCAGGCATTGAGCAATCTCACAAGATCAGGTTCAATAGCCAAGTTTAGGAATCTGTTGTTGGGAGAAGCAACACACACACACCACACACACACACACACACACACACACACACACACACACAGCAACTAGCAAAGAAACTATTAAAATGTTGCCTGAATAGAAGTAAAACACAAGGTGAAAAGTATGGTCTCTGAAGCCAGACTGCCTACGTTTGCATCGCTGGCTCTGCTACTTCACAAGAGTGCAACTCTAAGCAAGTCATTTATACCTCTGTGCCTCAATTTTCTCATCTGTAAAATAAGATTAACACTATTATCTTTCCTAATGATTGTTGTGAGGCTTAAATGAGCTAGTGAATATGAAGTGGTTATGACAGTCACCTGAAGCATAGTAAAGCATAGATAAATGGTACTATTATGATGACACTTTCCTAAGAAAGTGTTCTAACACTTGGACTTTTCCTCCCAAACAAACATATATATGAGTACCTTTGTGTATCTTCATTCATTGCTAAGTACTATATACTTTTGTAATCATGCCCTGAATGCTAATAATTCTGTGTTCATGATGCTGAGTCACACATAAGTGTTCAACTAAGGCACTTTCTGTAAAGGGCTAGAGAGTAAATATTTTAGGCTTTGCAACTACGTAAGTCCGTTGTTGTGTAAAAACAGCTATAGATAATACCTAACAAATGAGTCTGGTGTGTTCCAATGAAACTTTACTTACAAAGACTGGAGGTGGGCTAGACTTGGCCCCCAGGCTGCAGTTTGCCTACTCCTGATCTAATGGATCGTTCAACTAAGAAACCTTTGCATAAGTAGTTCCTAAATGAAAGGATTTAGAAAAGTAGAATTCAAATTTCTTTAGATAATTAACCCAGGGCTTCACAAGGCTTTCTGTACATGTGAGTGAAGTTCTTCCTGACATCATATTGAAATCCTCCTGAGGCATTTAAAGCCTCAGTTTCTTCCCAAATTTGCAAAGGAAATTTCAGACTGATACCAGTTTACCTGTTAATAAATGTTTACTCTGCAGCAGTCAATGTTTCAAAGGCATTATGGATTATCTTACTTAATAATGATAACGGCAAATTCCAACATCAACACTTTCAGAATGTATCTACATTCTGCTCACATCTCACACCTCCTCCAGTACCATCGTGACCCCAGACACCTTCATCCCTGATCTGGTTTCATAGGTGTAGCCCTTAACTGTCCTCCACTTTTTTACCTTTGCTTCCTATGGTCCATCGAAACTTAGCAGCCAGGGTGTTCCTTATAGAATGTGTCAGATGATGACGTTCTTCAGCTTGAAACCCTTCAGCAACTCTCCTTTTCACTCACAGTAAAAGCCAAACTCCTGATGGTAGCCTGTGAGACGGCCAAGCTGGCTCTTATCTTCTCTCTGGCCTCATCTCACACTATTGTCACCCTCTGCTTACTCTGAGTCTCCTGCCCAAGTGTTTTGAGCCACATGTGGCCTTTCCTAGACCACACGACATGAGCCTCGCATCTTCACGTGTTTGCTCAAATAACATCTTCCAAGTAAGCCTACATTGACTATTCTATTTCAAAATGCACCCCTACCTGTCACCCTCCTTATCCTTTTTCTCTACTTCTTTTTTCTCTATACCTCTTGTTATATATTTATTTGTTTTTTGTATGGCGTGTCTGCTTCTACCCACTAGAATGAAAGCTAAAGGGGACAGGGACTTCTGTTGACTTCTGTGTCTCCAGCACCTAAAATAATTGGTGCCACATGGTAGGTACCTCACAAATACTTGTTGAATGAATGACTCTATGAGACCCCTTCCCATACTCCAGGGGTGGTTATTAGTGCTTTAAAGGTATAAAAGTGCTTTAACCCTCACAACCTTGTGAGTGGCTGCTATTATAATCAACATTCTCCAATGAAACTGAACTATTGAAAGATTAAATGATTTGCCCCAAATCACATGACAAGTAGTGGAGGAATGCACTTGAATGTAGGCCATTTAGCCCCAGTGTCTGTGCCCCCAACCACCATGTTCTCCTCCCCTTATTTATCCTCTGTTCTCCTGAATGAGGGACTATAATTATCTGGCTTTACAGGTCAGGAAAGTGAAGCTTATAGACATTAAGTAACTTGCTCAAGGTCACAAAGCCTGGATATTAGGAGGCTCAGATTCAAAATTGTTAGCCTATCTCAAAAATTGAAAATACTAATCACATTTCTGAATGCTATGAGATGTGATGGGCTTTGACAAAGGAAGGCTGATAAAATTTTACAATCACACAACCATTCACACAGTGATGGGTAAGGCAAACATCTAGAGATCCCTTTTCTAATGTCTCACTGAATGTGGCCAGCTCTCTGGAGGTTCTTCCAGAATTCAGGGAGTTGTCAGACAACCCCCAAAAAGCCTGGGTAAAGATATTGTTATCATCTTCACTCCATTAAGGAGAAAGAAGGACAGAATGGTACCATCTTTGTACAAGGTAATACAGCTGCCTATAACAAAGGAGAAAATAAGTCTAAGGACTTAACATTTCAAACTTGGCCAAGTAGCTCATTCTGATGCTCCCAAATTAAATTCCAACCACCTAAGTTCAGATATGCACTAGCTGGGATTCAAGAAGGACTCAAAGATGGTGACGATGTGCAGGCAAAAATGAATAACTCCACTTGGAACACAAATGAAAGCGGTTCCTACCACTGAGAACATGTTGAGTCAGGACCTCTTTTACTTGAAGGGAAATGACTGAACAAAGATCAGGAGCGGGGGGCTTCCCTGGTGGCGCAGTGGTTGAGGGTCCGCCTGACGATACAGCGCACACGGGTTCGTGCCCCAGTCTGGGAGGATCCCACATGCCGCGGAGCGGCTGGGCCCGTGAGCCATGGCCGCTGAGCCTGCGCGTCCGGAGCCTGTGCTCCGCAACAGGAGAGGCCACAACAGTGAGAGGCCCCGCGTACCTCAGAAAAAAAAAAAAAAAAAGGTCACGAGCGGTAGCAACGGTTGAACTAGACTGCTCATCAGAAGCAACGACGGGTGAGCAAATTCAAAGGTGACAAACACGCAAGAACAGTTGTTTTGATTCGGAAAAGCATAAAAAAAAAAAAGGGGGACCATCAGGAAATTCTATTTTTTAAAAGGACATGGATAAGCACAAATGCTTTATTTTATATTTTATAAAAAAATTTTAGGTACAAAAGGAGGCTATAAATACTAAGGACCTGCTCTTGCTTGCATTTTAAAGCACTTAAAATTGCAACAATGCATCACAAAAGACCTGGAATTTTAATAATTTGGAGAGGGCTTCTGATGCACGAAGGCAAGGGGAGGGATTAGATTCTTGATATCCAGTTTTCATCACACCAGGAATCTCATATTAATGTTTGTTAGGAAAAGGAATCCACCATAATTCCTGCAGCCTTAATGTTGAACAGAAATGTCAATATGTTTTATTCAACCTTTTATTTTTCTTCATAAGGTAAAATCTGGCCCCTATCTCTCAGTGCATAATAACCCTCAAAAAGTCTAAAGAAAGACAAAAATTTATACTTTGATAATTACTAAGTTCCTATCATTATTCAGAATGCACAACTACAACTACAAAAATATTTTATGTACATATGTGTGTCTGTACGTGTGTGTGTATATAGTGTGTGTGTATAAACACACAAATCTTTTAAAACATTTCTCAAAAGGTTAAGGAAATAAAATACTATAAGAAAAATCTAATATTATTTTAAATGTTACATGTAGAAGAACATTTTAAGCTGGTTCCACTGTGTCTAGATATATATACGTCTGTACATAATTAGGATATGTATAATAAAAAGCAATCACAAAATCTGAGAAACTCGACAATGATGAATAGAAATAATTTGATTAGAGAAAGTAACCTTTGAGGTTAAAGAAAGTTACATAAAATCCTCAAAGCTGAACTCAACACCCGTGGGTTGGAGGGGAGGAAAAGAAATAAGATTTTTAAAATATTTTACTAAAGATTCATAATTCAGAATGTTGCTCTGGAACTGTTCAAAAAATATGGGCAATATCTTTACTATTATCTACAGCCACAGCCATGCGTGCATGTGTACACACAGACACACAGACACACACACACACACACTCACACATACAACCCTAAATGGAATTTGTCACTATAGGATATTTAAAAGCCAGACTTGCTGCATTTAAAATGTATGGAATTTATTTTTAAATGAGCCATATCTGAATTCAATGCCTTATATTTTGAGTTTTAATTCCAATCATGCTAATTTTAAGTCACAAACATATATCTGCCGGTAATGAAGGTTGTTTAATTAGGTCCAGATAAAATAGCTCCAATTCTGTTTCTGATCCACCTGTCAAAGCAAATCAGTCTTTTACATGGCTAAAAAAAAACAAATTAGACTAGCTGATGACTTTTTGAATATTCAAGTAGACACACTGAGGATAAATCCAAACAGAACTTGTGACTGAACAAAAGCCTGAAACGTGACCTCAAAGATGAAGATACCGTATTTGGCCAAAAGCAGATTTGCAGGCCGGCTTTCTCAGTATTATGGAGTCGAGGACGGGGTGCTAAAAAGTAATGGAAGGATAACAAAAACGAAGCAAACACCACAAGAAATCAAACTGAGCAATGCACCAGCTCAAACCAGTGCAAAATAAACACAAACATTGATGAAGTGGTTACAAAGGGGGTCGGTTTAACATTCTTTCTGCCAAGGACATTTCAAAACAAGAGACATCCTAGCTCATGGAGTATGCATTACCCAGAGTTACATATGAACTATTTTCAAGGCTACTAAAGATAGAAACACTGTCTTACAAGTCTAGTATGAATAGTTTTAGAGTATTCTAGTCTTACAGATCTAGTTTACTTGTGTAGAAAGCACTATACATTTGGGGACAGATGCATGGAAGCAGAGGGGTAAAGTGTTTTGAAATTGGCACAGTGGCCATGTGAACAGGGTAGATGGGAGGAGGCAGAGGGGAGGAGAGAAAGAATAACCAGAAATCCAAACCTGTGGCGTCTGACTAGTAGTTGCTTCTACATAAGACCCTCAGAGCATTCTATCCTGAGCATAGATGTGAGATTGTATCAGTAGTCAAGGCTCCAGACGTATAGCTCTCCTCCTAATTCCTCACTACTGCATCCAGAAAAGAGACCCATGCTCAGCTCTCTCATTCCCAAAGTGCTTCAAACAAGAGACACAAAGTTAAAAATAATAATCTATGGTGTAAACATTTCACAGAAGATATATAGATTATATAGATACACTCTTCTTATTTTATTATATTATATACATTATTACTTGTTACATACAGTAATTATATATATATATGCTGCATATAATTTAATGGGGAAAAGATCAAAAAAATAGAATAGTTGAACATTCATTTGAAATAAAATCAGTCTCCATCCTTACCTTACACCATACACAAAAGTAACTCAAAATGGATAATAGATCTAAATGTAAAAAAATGAAATTAAAATTTTATTAAATAAAATTTCCAGATTAGTGTAGGACAAAAAGTCTTCCCTGGGGTAGGTAAAGATTTCTTAGATCAAGACACCAAGTCTTTGAGTCATAGAAGAAAATATTGATAAATTGCACTCCAAAGTAAAAGTCTTTGCTCTTCTAAACATATTAAGTAAATAAAATACAAGGTACAGACAAAAAATATTTGCTTTATCTATAGCTGACAAATAATAAGAAGAAAAACAACTTAGTTATAAAAATGGGCAAAAGATTTGAATAAGCACGTCACAAAAGTTGATTGTACAAATGGCTAATAAGCACATGGAAAGAGGTTTATCATCATTGAGTCATCAGGGAAATATGCAAATTAAAACCACAATGAAATACCACTATACACACATTAGAATGGTTAAAATTAAAGAGACTGACAAAACCAAGTCTTGACAAGGGTGTGAAGTAACTGGCATTTTCATATATTGCTGCTATAAAGTGATTCAAACAGAACAGTTTGACAGCTTTTTTAAAAAAAAATATAAAGTTATTTATTTATTTTGGCTGCGTTGGGTCTCCGTTGCTGTGCGTGGGCTTTCTCTAGCTGCAGCGAGCGGGGGCTACTCTTCGTTGCGGTGCGTCGGCTTCTCATTGCCATGGCTTCTGTTGTTGTGGAGCACGGGCTCTAGGCATATGGGCTTTAGTAGTTGTGCCTCACGGGCTCTAGAGCGCAGGCTCAGTAGTTGTGGAGCATGGGCTTAGCTGCTCCGTGGCCTGTGGGATCTTCCCGGACCGGGGCTTGAACCTGCATCCCCTGCATTGGCAGGCAGATTCTTAACCAATGTGCCACCAGGGAAGTCCTTGACAGCTTTTTACATTAAAAACACACTTACCATATGACCCAGTAAATCTATCCAAATCCATTTCACTCCTGGCTTCAGCCATGCTTAAGTTACTTGGCCCAGAAACTAGAAAAAACCTAAGTATCTCTCAACAGAATATTGCCTGGGAAGGAGCACAGAGTAATGTTCTCAAAGATGGAATTTTTCTGTATCTTGAGTGTGTTAAATTTGTCAAAAACTCATTGAAATACACATTTAAATGGGTAACTTTTATTATATATAAATTATACCTCAAAAAAGTTAATTTTAAATTGGAGTTGAAAAACACTTTAGAAAACACCTGTTGTAACCCTTTAATATAATATAGGTGAAGAGTGAAGACCAAGGAACTTTGT
Source organism: Kogia breviceps (assembly GCF_026419965.1). Classification (NCBI taxonomy): domain Eukaryota; kingdom Metazoa; phylum Chordata; class Mammalia; order Artiodactyla; family Physeteridae; genus Kogia; species Kogia breviceps. The sequence continues at coordinate 124,580,064 of NC_081310.1, read as the reverse complement.
CCAGCTGAGTCAGACAGCTGATAGAGCTAGTAGAATTCAGCCAAAAATCCCACCTCCTAAATCCCAGCCAAGCACTCTCTCTGTGCAACTGCTACCTTTTCACTGAACAAAAGAATTAATTTAAATGGAATACAGCTTAAAATGGCCTGGAGGTTTGGAATTTTAATTCCTTGAAAGTTAGATTTTGTGAGGGTGACGATGATGATCGTGATGGTAAAGATGATTTTGCTTCTACAGATTTCATTCTCTCTTTTCTAAGAAATAAACCCCAGTTTCCATTCATTGCTCCCCGCTCTCCATCCATGTATTCTGGGCACTGAACCCCAGCTCCTGCTCGAAGGGACAGCATATGACCCAGGTCTTAGGCTGTCATTTCAATACAGTTGCCACTAGCCACATGTGGTTACTCGAAACATGGCTGATTTAAATTGAGCTGTTCTATAAGTATAAAATACAGTCTTTTACATTCTCTTTTTGGTAAAAAGAAAAAAAGAATGTAAAATAGGTATTAATAAATTTTATATTGACTATATGTTAAAATAATAATATTTAGGATATATGATTGAATAAAATGTACTATCAAATTAAGTTCACCTATTTAACATCTCTATAGAAAATTTTAAATTACATATGCAGTTCACATTTGTGGTTAGCGTTATGCTTCTGTTTGAAAGTGCTGGTTTAGACAATTATTGTATCCATAACTTTTACCGTATGGTTTTTAGAAAGGCGTATGTCAGGTTATAGCAGAACTGACTGTACTTAATCCAATAAGTAATCATATATTAGTCAGTTGTGTTGGATTATTTGTGACTTGCACTTTAAAGTGTCCTACATATTACTGTTCCCAAACTAAGTGTAAATCAAAATATCGAACTACATTGTATAAACCATGGTAGAGTTCTCAGGCACTTTCACGTTCATTATCTTTTATTTTATCAGGTAGTTATTATTATTATAAGGAAGCTGGGGTTCAAAGACGTTAAGTGAGCTGACCAAGGTCAAGCTAAGAAATTAACAGAGCTGAGTTGCTAAACTTAGATTTTGTTTGAATTTCAGACCCCAATTCTTTCCCCTTTGGTACGACACTGCACTGATCCACCTAGAATGTTACCTTTTGAAGTTGAAGGTAACAGAATCAACATAAATGGAAGTGACTTGCCATTTGTGGCTCCCTGTCCAGGAATTACTCCACCTAAAAGGTGATTTGCAATGTGTCTCTGATGTTAATATGCATTCCAAATGTTATTAGGCTCTATAAAGCGACTGGCGACTACTTAAAATACCGTCAGAGAAACACTATTCTATAACATAAGTAACAGAAATTAAGAGATGGTTTGTTGGTGAAATGACCAAGGTTTCTTTGGAAGTTTCTGATAACAATATAAAAAAGTGGAAGGTTAAATAATAAAGAGTTTAATACCACTTCAGGGCTGTCCAGTGGAGAACTGAACTCTGTATATTGGGCCCAAGAATTCAGACCACCAGGCAGATATTTTCTATAGATTAAAGGACTAGAAATAATTCTGTGGGTCAACAATAGCCTTGGAGACCTCATTCTATGGTCTCTAAGCTTCTCAGATTGTTTATTTGGTTTCCTAGATGCCATGACTCAGATTTCATAGAGATATAACTTAAAAGGCATATTTTTGAATGAAAATAAGTAATTCTACATTCTGTATTGTGTATTAATTTAAACTAATTCCCTGGAGCATGAATATCCCATAAAGAGTGACGATACTGACATTTTGAATATGTAACACGGAGTACTAGGCCCCAATTCTCTACCAAAACTGCACACCCCCTATAAATTTAGTCTAAAAATGACAGAGCAGATTACTCTCCTCTTGGCCCTTCCAATAAAAGAAAGTGCAATACTGTATTCCCCCCTTATCCATGAAGGATGTATTCCAAGACCCACAGTGGATACCTGAAATAGTAAGTAGTGCTAAACACTATATACACTGTGTTTTTTCCTGTACATACACGCTGATGATAAAGTTTAATTTATAAATTAGGCACAGTATGAGAATATCCAAATTGTCAGCATCACTACTCTTGCACTTTGGGGTCATTATTAAGTGAAATAAGGGTTACTTGAACACAAGCACTCTGAAACCCAGTCAATCTAATAACCAAGGGCTACTAAGAGACTAATGGGAAGGATATCCTGGACAAAGGGATGATTCACATCCCAAGTGGAACAGAATTGGCTTCAGGACATTTCATTACACTATTCAGAATGGCCACACAATTTATAATTTATGCATTGTGTATTTTTTGAGCTTTCCATTTAATATTTTCAGACCACAGTTGACCACAGGTAACTGAAACAGCAAGAAGTGAATCCATGGGTAAGGGAGACAACTGTAATTATGGTGACATATGTCCCCAGTTTACCAGAATGGTTCTGATTTCAAAATCATTTTTCATTGTTCCCATGAGAAAACACCTTATGCCCTGATTAAAATATATGTCCTGGCTTTTAGTTACAAAAACCTAAGTTTTATAAACCCAAGCTCAAATCCTCATCCTCACAGGGATTGCAATCTAGTGGGGAACTGAGGAAAGTACATGTACCAAAGGAATAGAAGGCAAGGGAATTTGCATTAACTGCCAAAAGTAGAGGATGCTCTTATGAGCATGTGCCAACAGTTGCCCAGCTTATTCTTTTCTCTTCAGGCTGGAACCCAGAGGGGTCACAGGTGGGAACATTTCCTAGCAGGCATCTGGGCAAGCAGGGATAGTTGCTTAACCTCTCTGTGTCTCAGTCACCCCATCTAAAGAATAAATATAATCACACCAGTTTCACAGGGATGTTGTGGAAATTATAGGTGTTCATGTAAGCACTTAAGACAGAGCTAGGCACACAGTAAGTGCTCTGCCAGTGGCAGCCAACAACAGCAGCTCTCATTACTACTTTCTCTCCAGTGGGACTTAACTTCACACTATAAGGAAAGGAAGACTTATTTGTTGTTCCTTAAAAAAGAGACAAGGGAACAAAAACTTTACTTTTCTTCTATGTAGGTCCAGGAATCTTTGGACTGAAATTCTCTAAGGTGAGTGACGTTAGCTTTGACTCAGCCCCCGGCCCCCAGCATGGGAGAGGAGCAGTAGCAAGACTAAAAAGCCATGGGCTTCCCCGGTGGCGCAGTGCTTGAGAGTCTGCCTGCCGATGCAGGGGACACGGGTTCGTGCCCCGGTCTGGGAGGATCCCACGTGGTGCGGAGCGGCTGGGCCCGTGAGCCATGGCCGCTGAGCCTGTGCGTCTGGAGCCTGTGCTCTGCAACGGGAGAGGCCACAACACTGAGATGTCCATGTACCGCAAAAAAAAAAAAAAAAAAAAAAAAGTTGTGAGCCAGTAATTTTACCTCAAATATGGCTTTAAAGCTTCCTTTCCAACTCAGTTTTCTCTAAGTTGCTGTATAAGCAAAAATATTGTTAGTATTAATAAAAATATTTCAGCCATGCTGCTTCTTGCATCATATGTAATTCATTAGTAGCAGCTGGTAGGCGAGGCAAAATTTTCATGTCAAATAATGTTTTATGAATCTTTAGACTATTATACTCACTGGGAGTCCCCAAATCATGATGAGACCTCGCTAGGAGGGAAGACAGACAGAGGAGGCTTTTTGAAGCCCTTCCCTTTTCCGATTTGCTTGGGGAAAAGGTTAGTTTCTGCTTCTTGTTCAGCAGCCACAGTGCCGGGAAGTTTAGGTGCTTCTCAAAAGGGCACCTGTTGTATTGCTCATGGAAATAGGATTTATAATGATGTTAACTCAAAACAAGAAATTAAATAGAAAAAGGTTAATGAAAAGTTTCAGTCATGATTACAGTCACCATGATCAATCAAAGGCCATAGAAGTGGCCATTTTACAATTAAAATATCCCAACGCATTGCTATTTATTGCTATTGCCTTATTGAAGCAGCAGGCCACAATTAGTCATATAAATCAGCGGCCCCTAACCTTTTTGGCACCAAGGACTGGTTCCATGGAAGACAATTTTTCCATGGCCGGTGGGGGCAGCAGTGAGAGGGATGGTTCAGGCGGTAATGGGAGTGATGGGGAGCCATGGGGAGCTGCAGGCGAAGCTCACGCGCTCACTCACGGCTCCCCTCCTGCTGTGCGGCCTGGTTCCTAACAGGCCACGGACCGGTCCCAGTCCACGGCCCAGGGGTACCCCTATACATCACCCTGATGAGCTAAATTATGAGATTCCCTTTTGTCATATAAGATGGCTATAGTATTGTTAAAGCTGACAAAAAGACATTTTTTTTCTGATATTGATTTAAAATACTCTTGTTTAAACGATCTCTTGGGCAGAGATTATAGGGAAAACCTAAGCAGGGAACTTCAGGAATTTTTTAAAAGCTCATTAGGTTTTAAGAATAGATAGATACTTCCCATTCAAACGCATAACAGTGTTTTCATAAAGGTCTATCAAAAGATGCATTAACTGGGCCTTATGCCTGGTAGTCGTTCCTTCCTTCCTTCCTTCCTTCATTCATTCATTCATCAACCAGCTTGAGGGACTACTCATACCAGACACTCAGCTGGGCCCCAGAGCTGCAGCATCCATGGTCCTAACCTCATGCAACTTAGAGTCTAGCAAGCAAGAATGCCATTGCAATAGTAATTGCAAAAGTGGAGAATGATATGAAAGACAGTATTAAAGACCCCTAAAACTTATAGGAGTTTGGGTTGGGAGGGGGAAGAAAGGGCATTTCAATTGAGACCTGACGGAAAAGGAAGAGGAGTTGGACAGGTCATGGGGAAATATTCAGGCAGAGAAAATAGCTTGAACTGATCACTGCTGTGTTGCTGGGGCCTGGCACATTGTAGATACCTGATTAATATTTATGGAATAGATTAATGTCGACCGTTATATTTCCAGAGATACTTGGCTTCATATACTCAGAGCCATGCCCTAGAGATTGATGGGCCCCCCAGGACAAGACCCACTCAGCTACCTCCTTTTCCTGCCCATAATCCTGCACAGATAAAACCTGACTAAGATGAAAATGCCAGATCGAGGGTAAAGAAAAAGAGAGATGTCATAAAAGAGCAACAGAGAATCCGCGTGAGGTAGGAGACAGGTGGAGAGGAAGGAAATTGGTGTTGAGAGTAGCCACTCTATAGGCCCACTTGACATTGGCGTTTGGCAGCCTGGTACAGCAAGTCCCCTACACACAAACCCTCAAATCGCGAACTTTCAAAGATGCTAACGTGCATTCGAACGTCCAATCACGTAAGTTAGTTCACTCGTCTGGTGTACACTGTCACATGCGTGCATTCTCTACAAATGGTTGTGCTTTTGTGTACTTTACTGTACAGTACTGTATAGAGTACAGTAGTACATATCTTTATTTCAAGCCCAGGATGTCCGGAAGCAAGCGTAAAAGCAGCGGTGATGTAGGTGGTATGTGAAGGTTGCAGCAGCGTTCAGAATGCAATCCAGTTCTACTGTGTTATCTATGACGAGAAAAAAAGAGCTACTACCCAGACATCACTGGATCATTTTTTCAAGAGAGTAGGTAGAATTGAATCCAGCAAGGAACCAGAACCTGTGCCATCAATGTCAGGCGCGAGTGAAATTGCAGCTTGCCCTCCATCTCCTGTTGCTGACGATCCTTCAGCTCTACCATCCCCCACCTCCTCCCCCTCCTCCGGTCAGTAACTCTTCTTTCCTTTTCACTCGATGCCAGCCCCTGTATGCCAGCTGTTGTACTGTACTACTGTCCTTTTCAAGGTACTGTATTGTAAGATTTAAAATGTTTTCTTCATTTTTTGTGTTTGTTTTTTATGTATTATATGTGTGAAAAGTATCATAAACCTATTACAGTACAGTACTAAATAGCCAGTTGTGTTAGTTGGATACCTAGACTAACTTTGTTGGACTTACGAACAAATTGGACTTACGAATGTGCTCTCAAGATGGAACTCATTTGTATGTAGGGGACTTACTGTATATGTTTATCAGAGCTTGGGGGTTTTGTCTTCCCACTAGGAGAAATGCCACCTTCCTCTCTCAGTGATGTCTGATTTTTCAGCAATAAAGGGCATCACCTTTTCTTGCTTCTCCCCTTCTCCAAAAGCCAGGACCCAGAGTCATCACTCTACTGGTCCACATGGTGGGATGAGGTCTGTTTATGCTCCATTCAATGGCAAATGAGCTCCTAGCCCCTTAGGTACAGGGTTATAATGTGTCACTATGCAGTTTGCACCCTGCACAAAGGCAGTGAGTGACAGCTGAAACAAGCCCAGACTCTTTCCAAGTTGAAGGCCCTGGTATTGTCTGTTCCCTCACAGAGACACCATCTTTCCCTAATCTGTTCACCTGCAGATGATGCTGTTTTTAAACTCCCACAAGTCACCTTATAATCCAGTTGCATCCCCGTTCCTTTGTATTCCTCTTCCTTTTGGACGGCTGGGTACATGGGTACTAGTTTTATATTTGGCACTAATGTCTTCACTAAAAATAAGAAACAAAACAGAACAAAAAACTGATCGAAACCAAATGACTACATCAGCAAAATGGAAAAGTGGAGCAGGACTATTCTAGGGATGCAGGTGATATTATCAAAATGGAGGCCTTTGTGGTCCTGGGTGCACGGTTATAATTTGTTCTTCTCCAATGTCCCTGTGTAGACTCAAAGGCATTATTGTAACACCATTGCCTCCATGACAAAGTACCACACAGCACTGGAAAGCTCTAATTTCACAAGCCTAATACATAAAGACCATAGAGAGTGCATAGTTAATGCCAACAACGTACAGTCCTCAAACCAAACAACCACCAAGCCACCGAATGGAGGCACTTGAAGCTACAACACTTCCCAGGTCTAGGTTTCAAAGAGGAAAGAAAGAAGAATGAAATTTTGTCCCTGCCTTTAGATAGTTTACATATAGTAAAAAATGTGAAAATAACTGTTTTTTCTACTAGGAACATACAGGTGAAAATTGTTCAACAGCACAAATATAAGATAGAAAGTAAAAATGTTTCTTAGTGTGATGAATATAACATCAAGAAAATAAGTGGCAAGACTAAGTATCCACATGTCACATTTTGCCCCTGCTTTACCTGTTTCAGAGTGCATTCAAATGACTTCCACTGAACCTCACAATAATCTTTGAAGTTAGGCAAGCCAAACACTTTCATATTCATTTCATACCTAAATGAAGTAGTTCCTGGGAAACATTAGTGACTTGCCCAAAGTCACATGGAGCTCAGACCACAAATCAGGCAGCCTGACCCCAAACTTTCATTGACAAAATTGCAGACTAGAAAATGAAGCTACGTGTCACTTGTATGTGTGATTTTATGAGGCCGTGGGGTTGCCATGACAGTTCCTGGAAGGACTATTTTTGTTATAAATTATTATAAGTATCCAACAGAAGAAAACCTGGTGGGTGAGAGGTACCGACAACATGTGGCAGGTAACTGAACATATAATCAGAGGCTGCACCACTGTAGCGGCTCTGGATTATATCAACAGGCATAATGATGTTGCTAAAATTATGCACCCACAATTACCCCTCAAAGGTAGGTGATAAATGAATTAACTAAGTACTGGAAGCACAAACCTTCAAATATTTAGAAATTGACTGCTGCAAAGTGTACAAGGACAACAACATATCAAAGAGTAGGCATTCCAGGTGATTAGTATGCTCTTTATTCATAACAATAATTTAGTAATATATTGACATGGGTGCTCCATGTAGTTGAAACATGAAAAGGAAAAAATGAAGCATTTATATGTTTGCTCTGGCAAAAGGGGGCAAAATCAAGTAGAGAATTTAAAAAGTGTCAAATTAAAGCAGAGACGGTTTCCCAGACTGTAGAGTATAGGTGATCACTGTTTGTAAAGAGGGGTCATCTCATGCACCAACAGCATTTCATGATATTTCAGTACCAGAAAACACGAGAGTTAACCAACCTCTAAAAGTTGTTGAATCAAGATGTGGAAAGAGAAGGGGATGGGTGCTTGCCAAGAGGATGGTAAACAAGCAGGTGCCCTGGGCATTGTGGTGGATTCTTCGGAGCCTCACATGAGGTGAGGCAAGGTGGGAGTGCCAATTCTGGAAGCAGAGGAGAGCTCAGGGGTCAGACATACCTTACTTGCCATCCCCACATGGTCCTCACTAGCACTGCATGCAAGGTGAGTATTTAATTTCTGTAAAGCTTCAGTTTCCTCATCTAAAACAAAGGGATGGGCTTCCCTGGTGGTGCAGTGGTTAAGAGTCTGCCTGCTAATGCAGCGGAGACGGGTTCGAGCCCTGGTCCGGGAAGATCCCCCATGTCGTGGAGCAACTGGGCCTGTGTGCCACAACTACTGAGCCTCCACTCTAGATCCCACAAGCCACAACTACTGAGCCCACGTGCCTAGAGCCCGAGCTCCTCAACAAGAGAAGCCACCGCAATGAGAAGCCTGCATACTGCAACAAAGAGTAGCCCCCGCTCGCCACAACTAGAGAAAGCCCACACGCAGCAACGAAGACCCAACGCAACCAAAAGTAAATAAATAAATAAATAAAACATAGGGGTAACAATTACTCCGACTTCATTGATTTGTTGTGAAGTTTAAGCAAATAAATGTGAATGTTTATTCCAGGCCTTGGCATGGAGTAAGGGCTCAATGAACAGACACAGTCACCATCACTATCATTATTATTGTTCTGTCTCAGGCCACCAGGACTATGTATGTTACAGATGACTAGGAAAGCCTTACTTTTCTCATGGCACTGTGTCATTTATCAAGTGAGTTCCTACATCTGTCTCCATCAGTATCTCTACACTCCTTCACGTTTCAAAGGGATACACATGGTCATCAATGGGCCACTTTTTTTTTGTTTATAGCATTTTGATGGCAGGGTTATCAGCCAAAATAAATAGGAAAGTGACCAAGATCAGCCACTGCAGCAGTTTTAGCTCAATATTTGATAGGGATGAGGTATTAAAAGTAATCACATAAATGAGGATAGAGAACTGCCTCTGTCTTATGCTCATCCATGCTGGCCAGGTCCTCATTACCATAGATAATTGAGAACTGACTGCATTTATTCCCAAAGACTTCCTTAAAATGGAAAGATCTCTGTGGCACCTATAAGATTCAATTAGAGGACCTTTATAAACACACATCTAGTTGAACCAAATGATAGATAAATTAACCTATAAACAGCATGCTCTTTCTTGTGGAATCCACTAATGGTCTGATTTAGGATATCAGCAGATGGCAGGTCAGTTCCCAGTGCTTTCAGAGTTCAGCCCATTCATTACAATCAGGTTCACAATGCCATGAAGAGGTTCTAATGAAATACACTCCAGTAAACCTCAGAGGGGGACAGTTCATGCATGCACGAGGCATGAGTTTAAGGCAGTAGACAATGATTTTGTATTTGTAGACAGGTAGGGGGTCCAAACAGAGCCACTGCACATTTATTAAGTTGTATTCTTTCAGGGGAGAAACTCTTGCCAAGACATCTTACCTGTAACCTCCTTTAAGCTTTTAGCTGAAATGCTCTAGCTCACATACAAAGAAAATTGCACTGTTTGTCACTAGTCAACGTCCTCTAACATCAGGCCTTTAGTGGGAAAAAAAACCCAACACATTAAAAAGGTACCTGATCTTCCCTGTATCTCTCCGTATACCAGCTGAGAGTGCTTTCTCCAAGACCTTTTTCTCAAATCTAGGGGAATAAAAACTTATATATCTTGCATCCTGCCAAACTATAGCTCCAAATAATACAAAATATGTGTCTGCATTTTTTTAAACCAATTGACTCCAGAGGCCTGAAAAAATCTGCTTTTGTGGCCATGTCCACTAACAAAAAGCTTTATAAATTGTAAACCAAATTAAAAACATCACAGCAAGAAAACATCCACTTTTGCATATACATATAAGATCACAGGGCATCTTGTTGGTTTAGAAATGCCCCATTTTATGTGGTGCTAGCAGATGAAGGATAAGATAGATGCCTTTTACATGTGCTATACAGATGATCCTGGGGTACAATGAGATGGGCATGGAAATGAATTGTAGATAACAAATTGGAATCTTGATCTAATGCTTCCCCTGAGGACTCATGCTGAGAGGTACTCTTAGAGATGAGATGGTTTCTTCTTAGTTTGCATTAGTACTTCAGTAAATGAATCCCTTCAGATAGAAGTTTCTAGTTGTTCCATTTTATACTAAATTCCAATGTATAATGAATAGTTTTATGGCATAGTTTAAAATATATTTTCTTCCTATTTTGTTATTAATAGTTTGTATTTTTTCCCATATGAGTATATTTATAAACCTACTCTTTTTACCTCTCTTCTCAACTAATCAAAATCTTTATTGAGTTCTGGACATTCTTTCACTATTCCTGCAGTTTACAGAGGTAGGTCAGCTGATTAGCCTTTATAATATCCAAGTTAAAAAATTAAAATCTGAAATTTTGGCACTTCATAATATGTATTTTAGAGTAACTAAATGGCCTGTTTTACCTAAAAATATTTGGTGGTTTATAGAAATTTTTCCCCCCTAAAAACAAATCAGTAACTCTAGTGCCAAGCTTTCTTCCTGGTAACTATGGTTATAAACAACCAGGATAAGAGATTTCCTCTTCATAGTAATTAGTATCTACCCCTTTTCCATGTATTCACTACTGTTCCCTTGATTACTGTTGACCTCACCCCAGGAAAAAAAAAATCCCAATTGTATATAGACAGTGTACTTAGTATAACCCCTTCACTGTGAGGTTGTAACATGCTTAAGGGTTCCTTCAAAAGCATTATATGGCTCCTCTTCTATGTTGCACAAAATTCTTCAGAAATTTGAAATATTTGCTCATGCTATTCACTTAACTGTGTAGGTCCTCCTCTTCTTTCATCCCAAACTTACTCATTATGATGCATGCATTCTTTCAATTAATATGTCTTTGACAAGCATTATATACCCAGCACTATGTGAGGTAACAGGGAAATAGAAAATAAAATACACCAAGACCGTGGTCCTCGCAAAGCTTCGTGTGCCAGGGAAGACAGGCAATTATTACATGTGAGACAGAGTGGAGGAACCACATAGGAAGGACACCTAATCCAGACTTGGGGAAGGCATCAAAGGCTTCTAGGAGAATGAGACATCTCAGTTTGACCTAATGGAACATAGGTACCAGCCAGGGAAAAGAGAGAAGAGTAAAAATTGATTGAAATAATCAAGGCAGAAGAATAGCATGTGTGAAGATTAAGGAGCACGAGAGTGAGCACAGCATGTGAAAGCACCTGAAAGAGAAGCTAAAGTTTGCAAAGGCAGTGCCAAATAAAATGCCTGTACTGATCACCCAAGCTAACGCTGTCCCATAACCCACATCCCATGTTGCCCTCCACAATATTAGCTTGTCTTATTTTTTCATAGCTTTTGTTAGTACAGTAGAAGCTCATTATCCATTAAGATTTGGAATCTTTGTGATAAACTAAAATGGAAAAAATATGAAAAAATATATATATAACTGACTCATTTTTCTATACACCAGAAACTAACACAACATTGTAAATTATACTTCAATTTTAAAAGATTTATAATCTGTATTTGATCAGTTGATTAAAAATGGTATTTAAGTGAAGAAACATAAAATGTAATATCAAAAACCCTCAACAATTTTTTAACTTACACCATAAACATATGTTCATCTATCAATCACTTGAGATAGAGATAAGGCCTTTTCTTTAAGAATGAACCCTCTCACTGGCATCTTATTTTCTCTCTGTTACATAAACCATATCTGTAATACATCATCTACAATTTCCTGTTTAGATATTTTTCAGGGTAGAGAAAGAACTTAAAGACATTTTGAAGTAATTTGAATGCAGATTTGTATAGAATTCTCCCAAAACTTTATAGCTGTCTTATCTACACCTGATTTGACAACTAATTTTTAGAGTTTTTGTTGAATCTTTTCAAAGTTTTCAAATTATTTTTCACAGAAACAACTTTTTCTGAAATTATCCTAATCCTTTGTTTAATTATTTATTTTTTCAACTCCTCCTGAAGTGGAGGCCTCACATTTAGAGACCCATTGTATATGTAGCACTTAGAATATTGCCTGACACATAGTAGATATCAGTAAATATTTATTGAATAAAAAAATAAAAACATAATGCTAGGGAAGCAAATTTTGAAAGACCTAGTAAGACAGGGTAAAGAGTTTGAATATCATTCTAAGAGAAATGGGTTGTCACAGAAAGATTTTGAAAGAGAATAATGGCACAGTAGAGGTGATACAATTTTATTTTTAAAAAATCCTTCTCATTGGGGGAGGAGAGAATGTGAGAGACTGAGGTTGAGAGACAAGTTAAGAACAAACAGTGAGCCATGACCTAGGCAATAATGATGGATGTGAATTGTGAATGGATATTAAGTGAATGGTTATTAAGAAGTGTTTGGGAGACAGAATTTACAGTAGCACTGGTTGTTTTCCTATGTCTTCCCGATAAAATTAATATCTACCCCCTAACAACTCTAGAAGGACAGGAGCTATAAACCGCCTCTCATTTATCTCAGGATCCTCCCATAAAAAACAGCAGAGTTCTTATGTATACTATATGTTCACTAAATGTTCCAGGGTCCAATACCTGTTTAAACTTCTAGTTTGTTTTGACTCATACAGGAAACTTGAGCTGAATGTCAGAGAATCATAGGTAGCTTTTACCCATGTTCTTAGGACCTAAAATAAACAAAAGTAAGTCCAAAGAAATCAAGCAGAAAAGGCATTCAGAAATCAAGCTGTTTATAGTGTCTTTTCCTTCTTTTCTCCCAGGAGATTCTGTAAAAGTAATAGATTGGAAGATCTGTCTTAGAAGATGGGAAGAGAGATGCTTGTTCTCCCCAGTATTTTGGGGAGAACAGTGCAATGAGTTAGAGAGCAAAAGTGAATGCAACCAGCAGCAGCATTTCCTGAAGCCAGCAGTTAATTAGGCTCTGACAACTTCCATCCTTTCAAAGATGCTTTTAGAAAGAAAAACTTTCAGGAAGACTTGAAGGAAAGCAAGGACTAGGATCAATGGAGAGGAGGGGAGTGTCCTTTAAGCACAGAAATAGGAACATATGTGATATCAAGAGGAAGCCTTTTTTTAAAATCTCCTCAATAAACTATAAGCTTCCTGAGGGCAGAGACTTTGTCTAATTATTCTTAAATCATTGTATCAACACTGCCTGTTATGGAATCTGGCATAAAATAAATATTTGATGAATGAATGTAAGGTAGTGATAAGAAGTGAAATTAAAATCTTAAATGTCAGATAAAGTGTCTCTGTACTTCAGTAGGCAATGTTTTCTGAAGGGGGTGTGGGAGTGAGAGTGATAAGTGAAAAGCAGCACTTTGGAAAGATTGAGGTAGTACCTGTGTACAAGAGAAGTAGGAAGAGGGAGGGAGCGTACCTGTGGAATAGTGTGAAACTGTAATAGAATGGTATCAGTGAGATCAGAAAGGAAGTGAAAGATGTAAAAGATGTAATAAAAATTGTCTGAACTTGAAGATGAATTGATGTGGGAAGAGAGAGAAGGCAAGGAGTGCAAGACAAATATGGGATTTGGAGTTGCTACAACTGGAAGAGAGTAGGTCCAATGAGTCCAAAAAAGAGAAGACAGTTCTGAGCTCCTATGAAACCTAATTCATCCAAATCTTGGGTCAGTGGGCTTATGGCCAAAAGGCAAAGCAAAAGAGACAATAGGACAACAGTGTAAACTACCAAGTCAGAATTAAAAGGCAAAAAAGAGATGAAACAGATTCAGCCAACAGAAAGCAAATCGTTTTCTAGGTTCTCAAAATCAGGAAGTAACCCAAGGTAAAGTCAGAGTAAAGAAGGAGGTGGAATTCCAGGTCATAATGATAACAATAGCTACCACTTATGGAGAGTTACTATGTATCAGGCACAATGTTATTTTGTCATCACATAGACGGTGTCTTTTAACCCTAATGGTCTGATTTCTATTTTACAGATAAAAAAACCAAGGTAAAGAAAGGTCAGATTTCTTGCCTAAGGTCACACAGTCAGTGCAATGCCAGAATTTACATTCATTATCACCTGTCCTTGCTGCTGTGTAAGTTTATTAATCAAAGCAGTTCATACCTGAAAAACCAGGTCACTAACAGAAAGAGAAAAACTTAAGTGACCCCTTCTCTATGTTAGCCTGACTCACTGGCTACCTCTGTAAGGTCAACCAACACCATTCCAGACCTACCCTAACAGTAACGGAGATAAAAATCTTTCAAGCCAGGATAGATATTTTAGGTCCCTATTAATTTTGAAAAATATGAAGGTTACTGATAAAAAACACAGAATGCATAGGATATACTAATAGAGACTCTCAAATACTGCATAATTTAATTGGAGCTATAATTTACATCTTTCTTAAATTGCATATCAATTTCCCAAGTTTTTACATCTCACAATTGAACTGCTTTCTAGTATTCCACTATCTTCCCATGCAAACCTATGTATGATTCCATCTATTTTTACTGTTTAAAATGTATATATATGTAAATTACTATTCATTGGATTCTTTTGCATCTGAGATATAAATGCTGAATCAATGTGGGAAACATCAAGTGTCTGTTTTAACCTGACTTGATTATATCTAAATATAAAATGTAAATTAGCATTTTATTTTTGGTTGCATTTATTGTTGTATTATATCATGCATTAATTAAAAACATATGTGTTTTAAAAACACCTAATTTACAATTCACCTGTATACACCACCATGTCATAATTTGTAAAGGCTGAAAGATTTATGCTAAATTTTTAACAGAATGTAATATATCTTTATTGATTTTTTTAGATTTAGTATCAATTTTAGCTCAGTATTAAAGGTTTAAAAAATAGAAAGTAACAGGTTCCAAGATGTCTGTGTTTTGTAATGTTGCCAAACAGCATTTTTGTAGTCTATTGATGTGATTGACATGTAGATATGATTCAGAGGGGAAGCCATTATTAATAAGAAGAAAAGTTATGACTATTGAATCATGACACTTTGCTGTTTTAAGTAATTTTCTGGCTCTGTGTTCTCAAGGAGAACATCATTGAAATGGAGAACAGGTTAAGGAGTCTGCACCTTTTTACAAAAGCAAAACACTAATGGAATGAGACATTGAGATTTAAAATAAACTAAGTACCCAGAGGTGGAAAGTGTCAGGATGGCTACAACACCAAATCAAACTCTGTTCCCAGCTTTCCACTCCCACTCTGTCCTCCTCAACCCCACTCCTCGTTACAGGAATGTGAACCTTCCACTGTTGTCACACAAGTGAAAATTATGTCCACACGATTGACCGTGAATTATCAGACATTTCACCGGATAAAACATGACCTACCTACAAATTTGAGACATAGAACTCTCTGAAATGCAACGAGAGACCCTAATGGGAGATATCCCATAATTTATTCTGGTGGTTCTCCCCCAACCCCTTTGCGGTACGCGGGCCTCACACTATTGTGGCCTCTCCCGTTGCGGAGCACAGGCTCCAGACGCCCAGGCCCAGCGGCCATGGCTCACGGGCCCAGCCGCTCCGCGGCAGGCGGAATCCTCCCGGACCGGGGCACAAACCCGTGTCCCCTGCATTGGCAAGCGGACTCTCAACCATTGAGCCACCAGGGAAGCCCAGGGAAGCCCCCCTGGTGGTTCTTTTAGTTCAACTGTAGAATTGATTAAAATATAGAGCTAAAGAGAAAAGGTTTCAGCTTTATCCTTATTTTGGTCCACTGAATTGTGTTCTTTTTCTCTATCCTGTAGCGCCTCCCTCAAACTTAGAAATAATGAGGTACTCTTGGACATAAGAGAAGCTGAGGATGGTAGGTGAATACAACCCTGCAAATCATTACGATGAGGGAAAAGAACTGACAATATAATACAATATTTGACAATATATATACTACAGTAATTGACGATATACATTGTCAATCGATGCATCATCTTTGGAATCTAAGTAGTCTATCTCTGAAATGTGTTGGGAATCCATCCTACCATTATATCCCTAATTTAAGTTCCCAACATTTATTGCTCAAGCTTAGAATTGACCTCACACTGGGTTCCCTGCTCCCAGGCTCCTGCATATGAAACCATTTGCCACATTACAAACAGAATTTCTTTCAAAAGCATAGTTCTAGCTACTCTATTTGCAGCTCCCAAACCTCTGATGGCTTCCCTTTGTCTCTCAAGTAAACTTCAGAGCCTTTACAGGAAATTCAAGACCCCATATAAACTGGCTCCAGTCTCATCTCCTCTACTCGCCCTCAAGCTCAGGCCATCCTGTGCTACTTGCTAATCCCTAAAGGTGCACACACCATCACACCCCTGAGCCTTTGCTTATTATGTTTCCTCTGTCTGGAATGCTTTTCCTTCTATTCTTCACCTCATGAAATCGTATTCCTTTTCAATGCCCAAGTCAAAAGTTTCCTTCTTTGTAAAGACATCTGACTACTACCATCCCAGAGAGAAATAATATCTTTCTTTGTCTTCCCAGGACACTATCATGCCATGAGAATTTTTCTCATCGTTATAGTCAATTGAATGTCTTTATTTCCCCCTAAGAGACATTTAGGTTTTGTGAAATCATGTCTTACTTATCTTTATGTTCCCAGGGCTTAACATACAATAAGTGCTCAATAATTCCTTGTTAGATTTAATTAGAGGGAAGTAAGTTGTGCTTGTATTCCAGATAAAATAGAGTAATTATAAGACAAGTAGAATAAAATACCTAGGTATTCAGGGGTCCTAGATTAAGTCATAATCAAAGATAATGTTTATAGGTTTGCATAAGATGTGATCCCTAACTTTTAAAACGTTACAGAATCACTAGGAAAACTTATAAATAAAATAATACATGCATTCATTTGGCAAGGATTTGTTAGGAACTATGTATAAGGCATTTTAGTAAACAAATATCAAATAAATATTGTAGATAAGTATTTCAAGAAATTCAGAAGAAGCTGAGATTATTGTAAAATGGAGCAATTGGGAACAGTTTCACAGAGGAGCTAAGATGTGACTTGGATGGGGCTTCCCTGGTGGCGCAGTGGTTGAGAGTCCGCCTGCCGATGCAGGGGACACGGGTTCATGCCCCGGTCCGGGAAGATCCTGCATGCCGCGGAGCGGCTGGGCCCGTGAGCCATGGCCGCTGAGCCTGCGCGTCCGGAGCCTGTGCTCCGCAACGGGAGAGGCCGCAACGGGAGAGGCCGCAACAGTGAGAGGCCCGTGTATCACACACACACACAAAAAAAGATATGACTTGGACTTAGAATAAGATTAATAATTTAAATAAACAGCCAGTGGATCATGAGTGTAAAAGACAGCAATGGTAAAGCAGATTGCATAATAGGGGAAGCAGTTAAATGCACTTGGCCAGAAGATAGAATATATTTATGGCTATATTTAGAGCTGGACTAGACATTTAGCTGAAGATGGGATTGCAGAGGACCCTAAAATAAAGTTTAGCAGATGGATCTTATTTCAAAGACATTGTTGAGTCATGGAAAGTTAGAGTAGACAATAGTATTTTGAGGCCATTGTAAAAAGCAAGGAAAGAAAGAAATAAAGAGAAACTTTTTGAAAAATCTATAATAGTGCAGGCTCAAGGGGATGAGGAAATGGATTGGGTGGTGGCAATGGAAGGAAAAACTTCCAGGTAGTAAATAAAAATGGAAAGCAGTTCTGAGTTGAAGCTCTGAATTCTGATATACATACTTGGTCTTAAATTCCAGCTCCACCACTTTGTAGTCATGTGAATTTGATGAAACAATTTATCTACGCCTCAAAGGGGAACCCTAATATACATATATATATATATATATATATATATATATATATATATATATATATACGTATATATATATATACACAGTATAACCCATAGGTATGTTATGGGAACTAACATGAGATAACGCATATGAGAAATAATGAGATAATGTACATAAAGTAAATAGAAATGCATAGAAGGAAAATGTATATAAGGCAAATAGAAAGGAGTCAAAAGTGAGTCAATAATTTAGAATCTCTGTAACTGGGGAAATAATAGGGTCACTGACAGTCTTAGAAGCTGGATTCAGATATGGTTTGGGAAATAATGACCACTTGGTTTTAAGACCAAATGTGACCAAATGTGACCAAATTTAAAACCAAATGTGACTAAGGTGACAGGGGACACTAAAGTATAGGCATCCAGTGGGCAGCTGAAGACCTAAGACAAGTGCACAGGAGAAATGACAAGATGGAGTCATAGAAACTTCTCATTTATTCATTAATTCACTTATTCTTTCAACAAATAGTTATCAAGTGCTTTCTCCATTCCAAATACTGTGCAAAATGCTAGGTGGGAACTGATGAGAAAAGTAAACACAAATGCTATATTCACATGGCAAACAATCTATTGAGAACTCAATAATCACATAAAGAACTACAAACAATGACAAGTAATGTAAAGGAAAAGACATTTTCCTAAAAATCACACAGGACACTGCCAGCGTGGCTAGCAAAACCAATGCAAATTGCAAAGAATTATATGTAGAAACTAAACTTAGAGGTATGGTTTATATTCAAGTAATTGGAAAAGATGATGCAGTCCATGAACAAGATAAAGGAGAGTAAGTCAGAGAGCTAGAAGGCAAACCAGGGTATGAGAAGATTGTAGAACCCATGGGAGAGGATTTTTCAAGAAAAGAGGGAATTTTCAACAATGTCAAATGATGCAGGAAGGTCAAGGAGAACTAAGAGTAAGTAAAAACACTGGATTCAACAATTACGAAGATACTGAATATCTTTGAAAGTACATTTTCAGAAGAACTGCAGAGAAACCATCAACATTCAATGGGTTACGAAAACATTGGGGAAAATAACATGGAAGTATAATTATGCTCAGATCAGTTACTGGATAAGTCCAATCCAAGAAATCACTAAAATTAATAAAGTAAATGAGGAATGTGAGTCTTAAGGGCCTCTGAGCAGTAGATTAAGAACAGGATGAAATATAAAAGTGGAGCTTATATTATTGTTGGGA
Organism: Kogia breviceps; assembly: GCF_026419965.1. Lineage (NCBI taxonomy): Eukaryota > Metazoa > Chordata > Mammalia > Artiodactyla > Physeteridae > Kogia > Kogia breviceps. The sequence continues at coordinate 124,561,027 of NC_081310.1, read as the reverse complement.
TTATTAATGAACACTTCCAATGTTTCATTTAATTTAAAAGCATCTGTTAGCCTAATGATCCCTCCGCCATTTAAAATTGTATGACTTCCGATGCTTTAATTTTCAATTAAGCAAATAGCTAAGACTTCTAAATATGTTATGTAAGAAAACTTTATCATCTGTTGTTGTGGGTTTGGGTAACTTGGAAATAAAGTGAATGGTGTAGTTTCAGGGTTTTTCAGTCCCAGTCCACAAAACATTTAATATGAAATGATGCAACTGTAATATCAGAGAATGGCTATTCATTGCCATTACTAAATGAAATTCAGCTATGACAGAACAAAGCACCACCAAGAAATCCCTTAGACAACCTCAGTTATCCTCAGCTCCTTTGGTTAACCCTGTTGAATGAATGTTCATCATGTTAAACATGAGGCCTCACAGACAAAAAGCATGAAAACTTGTGCGGTCAACTATGTCAATACATCTGACCTGTGGTCACATGCATCTACAGAGAAAAAGCCAAGAACGGATGGTCGTAAAAGAAATAATTTGAAAATAAAAATTTGTTGAGTGCTGCTGTATTAGTTGGTTTCCCTCCCACATCTGGTAGAATTAAAAAATATATATCAGAAGGAGAATGAAGAAACAACCTCCTTTACACACACACACACACAAAAGGGAGGGAGAGGGCAAGGAAAGACTTTCTTGCAAATCTTGTTTAGAACAGTTATACGGAGATGTTTAGTATTCCCCTCCAGGCTTCATTTGTGGTCTTAGAGTAGATCAAGTCCTACAGCCATTCTTCCTTCTCAAAAAAAAATTCTGGAGGCTAGTGTGACAATAAGGGATCATCTTTTCACATCACATCAGTACTTTATTGTAAACTTTATGCAAACTCAGATTTCTCAAAACAAAAAAGAACCTTTAAAATTTTCTGCAGCCTTTCTCTTACATGTGGTATACAGTCTGAGGTTAGACCTTTTTTAGGGCAAGAAGATACTTGAATACCATTGGGTCTCTCCCAGAGATGATGGACCTGATACTAGTTACCATGTCCACTGGGCCACTTCATAGGGGGCTGATGACAACACTAACATAAATTTCCACTGATATGTAAATTCCCATTCAAACACTAGAGCAAACAATTATTTTCCCTAAGTTGAAAAATAATGGAAATTTCCCCCTTGTATCTCATGTCTCCAAAATTATTTGATTGACATGCAACAAACATTTTAGATTCTCAAATAATCCAAGTCTATCTATACTCACAAGTTGAAATGCAGAAAAGGGGGACCTAGCCAGAGCAATCATCCTTGCCCCTGGCATCTTTTAGCACGGTGATTAAGAACACAGGCTGTGGAGTCAGAGCATTTGAGTTCAAATACAGCTCTGTCACTTAGTTTCTTCTTAAATTCTCTTCCCCAAATTTGGCATTTGTAAAATGTCAATAATGATTGTATTGAGTTGGCCAAAAAGTTAGTTTGGGTTTTTCCATAAGATGTTACCTTGTAGAGTTGCTTGGAACATTAAATGAAATCATTATTGTACTGTACTTAGAACAGTGCCTGACACATAACAAGCACTAAAAAAAATATTAGGTGCTATCACAATAGGTCATTTTATTCTGTTTATTCAACAGTCAACATATTTTGAGCACATTTTAAAATTCTTTTATTGAATCTCTATCTCCATCTAAATAACCGGGGTTACTCTCTTTGGGAAGCTTATGGTTTGAGGACTGAATTTTGGTTCCAGCAGGTAAACGCTGGGGTATTCAGTGGAAGCAGGCAGCGACTCATGGTGTCATCTGTATAATCTAGCACACGTGTGAACCTTTTCCAAGGGTTGGGCAACCGTTCCTCTGCCCACAAGCAATTCTGCATACAGGAATCATATTTTCTTATCACCATTTGCCTGGGTATTAATCTTACAACTTGAGCTCATTGAGTTGAGCTTCACTGGTGCAAATCTTGTGCAGTTGCACAGGGCCCCACTCTCAACAGGCCCTGCATTTGACTTAATGCTCTGTCATGAAATACGCGATGATTTTTGCACGAGACTCCACATTTTCATTTTGCATTAGCCCTGCAAATTATATAGTTGGTTCTGCCTGGAACCATGTCTTTTTCATCTCTATAACCCCAGGAACAGTGCTAAAAGCTTGATAAATTTTATTGAAGGAATGACATTTATGAACAAATGAACGAGTTAAATGCATGGATGAATGAATGGCTCTGAAAACAGTCAAAAAGTGAGACATTTAAACCCAAATTACATTGTTCTTTCCCTAAAAGGAACAATGAGTGGTCAAGCCAGGATCCCATAAAGCATTGCCAGGGATGCTAACCCTCCAATGGCACAAAGTGTCTGGCATCGCTTTGCTGGGTTTTAACCATGGAGCTCCCACCAGTGTTAATGGGCACTGGGAAAGGGAATTGATAGTGGGCCCAAGCAAGACCTGCAGCATTCATTGTGATAACTGAATTCAGTCACATTTACTCCTTAAAGGTTATTAGTTATTTTAAATAATTTTGTTAAATGCTCGAGAGGGAAAATAAAGACGTATTAATAAACACACAATTATACAGGTTAGAGCAACAGTGCAGTGCTGGTCATTCAGGAACCTTGTGCTAATTTTAATTAGCTGCTTTCCCTTGCTTTCAAATGTAATTAAAGGAGCTTAGCTGTGCTCAGTGATGCAAGCCACCTTATTTAATCACTAACATTATTTCCCTGAACTATTAATGATTTTCAAAACGCTTGTTTATGCAGAATTAGAACAGTAATTACCTTACCAGTTAATTTTGTACCTTCACATTTCACACCTAGCTCAAACGTCATTCATTTACCATGGCTTCTCTGTCAAAACAAAGAAATCCTTGTTCTAAATGTGCTTCTGAGTGCCAAATTGAAAGCCAAGTTTTGTAACACTAATAAAGTAGCTCCCAAGTGAAACAGGTGTAGTAATTTAGACCCTTCCTGTCTCAAGCTTGCACGTACATGCTATGTCTTTTCTTTATTAGCTTTAAAATGAGAGCTTGGTGTGCAAAATAAGCAATTTAATTCAGATTTGTGGAGCAGAATATAATCTTTAATTTAAACTAGTGCAGTAAAAAGAGGCCTTTAATTTTAACTGGCATGTGCGTGTGAATTTGAATTAATAATCCAGAAAATTGAAACTGTTTTGCTGCTGTTGCTGGATATTGACTGTTCTTCACATGCCCTTAGTTTCACTCACTCGATTTCTCTCCCTAACCATAGCTAGTGCTTTCTTTCCCATCTTTTTTTTCCCCCTTATGATGTAGCTGCTTTATGCAAAGCAGAGCTTTCTGGAAAAAGAAAAAGTCTCAGTTGACTGAACTCCTTTAAAAAAAAAAAAAGCACTTTAATAAAGAAATGCTGAACCTGTACTAATTTAGTTTACAAAAAGAAAATAATTGGTGTATTCATTATACCTACTTAAGACCTAATTCAAGTGCACTCTGAATTCATGCCTGTTTGAATCCTTAAATGGGAAGACTATCTACCCACATTCCTAATGACAAAACATCTCTGAATCCAAAGTCACCAATTTCTACTCTGAATCTTGTTCTACTCTGAAGCTATGATTCTGTATTGATTATGATTTAGATAGCACTCAATCTTATTTATTCTTCATGGCCTTTGCATGAGGATTACCTACCCGGGAAGCCTCCAGGTGTGCTGTTAACTCTGACTGAATGCTCCCTCCCTGCATCCCAGAAACACTGAGCATGTGTGCCACACAATTAGCTCCTATCACTATGTATGGATTCCTCCATTAATATGGGGCCTTTGTAATTGATAAGACACTTCTTTGTTAAAAACATTTCCCAGATTCTCAGCACCTCGGGGCTGGAGCCATGTCTTTTCAGTTAATATTTGCATGTGATGTAATAACTGTCTGAGGTGGAAATTAATAGTAGAAGCATAAATGTGCACTCCAAAATGTCAAATAGGTGGGCTATTGTGCAAAAATGCACTGAACTGAAAGAATGCCAAGAATATTGGGGAACATAAAATATGCATTCTAGGGCAAAGAAAGGGAGGAAATAATTTGATTAGGATTAGGAGAGTTTACTGCCTTTATCTGATATGCATTTAGACTAGAAAGAGGAAAAGCCAAAAAAGAAAGCTTCCTCAGGCTAGTACATCTGGGATCAAATAACACTGAGTGCAAGCCCCTGACAGAGTTGACCATGAATACACACAGCTTCCTCTTCCCCAAGAAGCATCTAATCAGGCCTTCAGCACTAGGAACCAAGATCCCTATGAGAGAGGAGAGCACCCTTCTGAGGGAGAGACATGGATGGAATCCCAAAGGCCCCACTATCTGCCAAGCCAAATATAACTAGATGATAGATAAATAGACAGACAGCCAGAAATAGATATGCACTTATGTAAATTTCTATACCTTTTTGCTAGTTCATAAAGCTCTTTCAATAGAAGGCAAAACTTTTCTTTAATTAAAGCTCAAAATTTTAAATTGCTACAAGGCAATCATTTGTGAAGGTAAGACTCCTTGACACCAAAATGCAATAGTCGACATGAATGTCAACATGGGTATGTAACAGTCCTATGTGATTTCAGCTGGATGGTTACACAGAGAAGACCTGTACAGAGGCAATTTGATGTTGTCCATAAGACCAATTCTTCTATTTCTGCTTCACATGTACTTTGTTATAATGAAACTCCATTTCTGGCAGAGACCTCGATCAAGGTATAACTATAGTTTTGTATGGCATAGCTTTTATTTCTTGTAATTTGGTTGTATCTCCCCACTCTAGGGTTAACTGCAACGAACAAGCTGCTGGAAGGCAGGATCCATGTTGTATGCACCTATCTCCTCTATAGTGCTGTGTTCAGTAAATAAAATAGTAAATAAAACCCCCAAATTAATAGTATACTGATTGATATATTGCTTAAATCAATGGGTAAACAAAAGCTAGATTTTACCAAAACTTCCAACCTGCTTTATTCCCTGTGAATACAGCTCAGCACTGGCAATCCCCTTAGCCTGGGTCATGGCTGTGTATTGTACAGATAATTTCATTTAGAGAAGACTAATTATGTGTTTACCAGGTGCCAGGCATTGTGCTGAACTCTGAGAAAACAAAAATTAGTAAGACCCAACCTCTGCCCCTAGTGAGGGAGAGAGACACATAAAATAAGTTGAACATGATGTGGCATGAATCACAAGGGGAGGAAAGAATCTCTCAGAATAGATTATCAATTCTTTCAAAAATTTCTAGGAATATTTGGGATATTTGTACTTTGTTCCATGTTGTGGCTTTATTCCTTACTATAGTTTTGTTCTAGAAGATGACTGAGAATCCTTTTCAGTTCTGAAATGTTGACTAGATTTTCCTTAAGTCACACTGGAATATATTCTAATATAAATCCACTTCCTATTGTTAAAATCTCCTTACTACTCCGACAAGTCTTTCTTCATAAAGCCTATTTCCCATTCTTTAATAAGTATAACCCTTTAATAAGTATAAAGTATACTTCACAAATATAATTGAGAGTAACCTTCAAGTTACTTTTTTCTTTTTTGTACCATTCTTCTCTTCTATTTTCTCTTGTATTTCTTTTTTTCCCCTTTCCTTTCTTTCTCCATCCCTCACTTCCTATAAACATATGGTCTCATAAGACATTCTACATGGAATACAAGGGCTGATGAATCCACTCTTGCCCTTAAGGATCTTATAGCTTTGTCAGGAAGATGTGTACATATGTTACTAAAGTAATCACAAATAAAGTATTTGGGAATTCAGAGTGAATAAAAATGAATAATCAGAAAAAGAGTAATGGAGGAAGTAGATATGTGTAATTCCCACAGGAAGGAGAGTTGAGGAAATGCATTCTAGGAAAAGAAAGCAGGTAACAAGGAGTAGAGAGAGAGACGAAAGAAAGAAAGAAAAAGAAAGAAAGAAAGAAAGAAAGAAAGAAAGAAAGAAAGAAAGAAAGAAAGAAAGAAAGAAAGAAAGAAAGGAAGGAAGGAAGGAAGGAAGGAAGGAAGGAAGAAAGAAAGAAAGAAAGAAAGAAAGAAAGAAGAGAAAAGGAAAGAAAAGAAGGAAGGAAGGAAGAAATTTGGTGTGTTTATGGAATTCCAAATAATAATCATCATTATTGGGTGGATGTAGTAAGACATTGTAATGGAAGATGAGGCTGCAAAAGCAAGTTGAAGTCAGAGGTTGGGTGCCCTTGCATGTCCTGTAACAGGACATTCTCCAGGGTGATGTAGAACCATTGAGGACTCTTGAGCAGAAGAACAAAATTAATAAAAACAAATTAGTCTCTCCTTGTATTTTAGAAGATAGAGAGGATAAAGCATGAACTTCAAAATTAAGAAGAACCAGTTTAAATTCCAGCTATTCCATCTGCTAATTGCTTAATCACAAGAACATTTCTTAAACCTCTCCCTTAACCTGTTTCCTCATTTGTAGAATGGGATAATAAACCTCCTTCACTGATATGTCCTGGAAGTGAATTACTGCACTGTAGCAAAATGTCTGTGCCTGGTATAGAGGATATGCTCGACAAATGTTGCTTCCCATACCCTTTCCTGTGTTTCCTATTTGCATGAATGACATATCTTATTCATTTTGAAACCTCAACTCTGTTTCCCCATCAAACCAGTGAACAAATCCTGTCAATTCTATCTCTGTACTAGCTCTTGTATCCGTACTTTTCTTGACCTTCTCCCATCCTCTACCCTATTACAGACCTTCTTTCCACTTGTTTGAGCTATTGCTTTAGGCTTCATCCTGGTTTAGGCCACCTCTAGGCCTTCGACTCTCCAGCCCACCCTGCTGACAGGCTGAATTCATATTCCTAGAGCCCTTTCCTGGTTCTATCACTGCCCTAGCTAAAATGTACCCATGGTTCTGAATAGTCTGTAGAATTAAGTCCAAATTCCTTAGTTGCATATTCGGGGCCCTACAACATACCTTTTTCAATATAAGCCCCATTAATTACTATATTTCAGTCAAATAAGACAACGTCTTATTTCCTATCTTGCCTTGTGGCCTTCGGACTCTGTGCCTTTGTTCATGTCATTCCACTGCCTGGAATCTGTTCCTCCTATCACACTTCATTCAACCATGAAGGAAGTTGACTTGCTGAGAAAGACACTGGAGAAAGTTAGAAAGAGACTGAGTCCTTGGTGACATCACTGAACTACTGAATTTACCAATCCTAGGACCACCCAACCTCAGGACTTCTTATGTGAGTTACTAAACTATTTGTGGTTTAAGCCAGTTGTGTTGGGTTATTTTACAACTAATAATTGAAAGCATCTTATATGATAATATGGCCACTCCCTTAATGAGCTCATAAGTTAGCATGATAACACAGGAGAAATAACTTGTAAACAACTATTTGTATATTGGGATAAAAATAAAGCTTATCCTCTAGAAGGATCCATGCCTCCACATTCTCTGTATCCCTACAAAACTAGAATTGTTGAATCATTCTGCTCTATTGGCCACAGGAAAAGCAAAGACTTCAGAAATAATTATAAAGTTTACCAATGTTCCAAATTCACCATAACCCCATCCCACTGGTCTAGAAGTTGTCCCACTTCTCTCCTACAAAAGGTATAAAAGCAAGAGAGACTATCTGGGGGCTTCCTTTCCTGCACAAGGTCCATGCTGTACCTGCTTTTGTTTCCATGTCTGGCTTTACTGTTGCTCGCCTTTCAGGAGAATTTTGTCTCCTGGCATGCAAATTATTTCAGAAAATTTTAGATATTACACAGTTAGAATGAATAAACAATCCTTTTCTTATCCAAAATTTAATTTTCCTTCTCAAGGAACATAGGTCAAATCCTCAGAGCCTAGGAGGGAGTGATGCAATACCAACCACAGCCCTGAGTCCCAGAGATAGACCAGTCCCTCTGCTCCCTGCCTCAGGGGACTTCTAGGAGCATGACTCTAAAAAAGCTAATGTGGCCATTTTCTCCTCTTATTATTTTTTACTACAGTTTATAGTGCTCAGCCCCCAGATTTCTTTCCCCCTATTTCTAATGAAGCCCCCAAATAAGACTTTGATGTCACTGAGTTCATCTGGTAGGTGATCCACCATGACTCTTGTGATCTAAACATCTCCAGCTTCATTACTAACTTTTTACATTATAGAGTAGTTTATTTGAGTGAGTGCATGCATTATCTTCTAAAACAACAAGCTTTCTGAGGGCAGTTTTCTTATCTGTTTCATCTTTGTTCCCCTAACACAGTTTCCTGAACATAACAGTTGTCAAAAATAAGGAGGATATAGAATAGCTATGTGTAGAATGCAATGAAGGGGAAGGAGACTGAAGACAGGAAGGCTATTTAGAAGGCAATGATCCAGACAAGAGGAAGGAAGTTCCTGTCTAGGCCAATGGTGGTGGCAGTGGACAAGTGAAATAGACCTGGGAGATATTATAGGGGTAGTATTGTCAGTAATTGTGATGGACTGGATATAGGAAGTTAAGAAAGGAAGAGAATCAACCTGATTAAGGAATATGCAGCACAAAATGTTAGGAAAGAACATTAAATGAAAATAAGGAAGAAAAGAAGAGCAGATATGGAATCAAAACCAGAAGAAATGAGTTTAGTTTTAGTTTCTCTGCATTCCCACAGGTTAGATCACCAAAATTCAACTTAATATGCTAGTAGGTATTCAGCAGATGGACAAGACCTCAGAGCTATGAAAATATTTCTTCTAAAAGATTGATACTTTTCTACCAAAATCTATTATTCTCTGTTCCCTGAGAACATGACTAGTCTATATCTCCTAGCCCCTCCTGAATCTTGGAACATGATGGTTCTCACCAATGGACTATGGATAGAAGTAAAACATGCCACCTCCAGGCCTAGTCCTTGAGACTGGGTATGCCTTCTCAATGCTCTCACCCCTGCAGCTGGTTAGATACCACAGCAACCTTGTATCACCTGTGAAATGATGGGAACGGCCTGAGAATGGTGGAGCAAAGGGATGGGAAAACCTGGATCCTGAATGTGGAGTAGAGCCACCTGATGACCTGAAATGCTCAGCTTGGGTTGTTACATCAGAGGAAAATGAATTCTATATTTTGAGGCCATTGAATTATAATTAATTACAGCACAAATACTATGTTCTGTTTTGGGGGGGAATCCTATGGCTTCAAAATGAGTCATCCTTATCCTGAAGCGGAGGAGAGTTCCACTGTCTCTAAGCTATTTACTCATTAAAATAAAATAAAAATACTCACAGAAAAATTGGGTAGATCTTAGGGCTAACCTTAAGGGTAATCTAAGGGTTAGAGGTTAGATTAGCTATACAACTTTAAAAGAAACTTTTCCTTGCTCTCAGTATCACAAAAATCTGAGCTGGTCCAGAGCAGAAAGTTTGTTT